>NC_083809.1:1387750-1987750 GCF_015708825.2 Lethenteron reissneri
GCGTGCCCACCATCATGCAGGTCTTAAATGATTATGAGCAGAGGGTCAGAACAACGGATGGCATGAAGGACCATCCAAATCCCTGGCCTCTTGTTGATATCATAGGCCTTGACCAAGTCAATAAAGCAGAGGTGTAGGTCCCTTCAAATCCCCTATTCCTCTGCTGCTGCTGTAACAGACGGAGAGAGAATGCAACATCTGCGCAGGACCGCCCAGGATGCAAACCACGTCTTGTCTGGAAAGACGATTTTCAATAATCCTTGCCAGGACCTTTTCCAGCATGCCGAGGAGGGAGATGCCCTGGTAGTTGTTACAATCAGTGCGCCCCCACCCACCCTCCTTCTTAAAAAGGAGGATCAACAAGGCATCACTCCAATTCCGCAGAAGCTGTCCTTGGGCCCATGAAGTTGTAATGATGTCACGTGAGGCAGATTGCCACCCTCCCTCAGCAGCAGCAGCAGCAGTTCGCTTGGGAGGTCATCCTAGCCCGGTGCTATCTCGGGCTCTGGATCTCGCTTTGCACCTCCTCGGCAGATGGCACATCAGCCCCTCGCTGGGGTGGGTGGCTGCTGCTGTCTCTACTTCTTGCAAGCGTTGAGGCTCTGCAACCCGAGCAGGGTCAGTGTGGGGGGGGGGGGGGGGTGACCATGATGTTGTTGCACCACACCGGGCCGCCTTTGTCTCTCTAGTGGCAACGTTTACACATCGCACCAGGTATTCGTTTAGTTGACCTTAGGATTTTAGTCGACCTTGAAAAGTTTTAGTTTTAATATCTCTCGCCACTGACATTGGCAGTGTTTGGGAATCAAACACAGGTTGTCGGGTATCCTAGCGCAGTAAGTATGTTGAACTTCTTTCGCACCGTACGTAGCCAACCCGCTAATCGGAGATGCGGGGGAAGGACAACAAACTAAAGACAACACGCTGTTCGCAAACCACCAAATCCACACACAGACGCGTCGTCTCACACACCCCACCATCCTACTGCACACCCACACACCACACACACACACCACCATCCCATACACATCCACCGTACACACCGCACACACACACCGCACACACACACCGCACACACACACACACCACCACCATCCCACACACACCACCATCTCACACACACCACCATCCCACTACAAAGATAAAGATTCCCCATATAGCCTTAGCAGACTGTAGGGGCAAGTGCTGTTAGCGAGCACCTATGAAGGCCGCAACGGTACACGAGGGGGTGGGTGGCCAGCACCACGCCCGACCGCCTTTGTATCCCCAGTGGCGATGTTCACACACCGCACCAGGTACTCATTTGAGGTTGAGTCGACCTAGGGTAGGCCCAGGACCGGTTCAGATAATCGTCACTGGGTGTTGACCGTGAGTGGGAATCGAACCCGTGTCGCCGGGTTCATAGCGCAGCGCGCTAACCGCTGCACTACCGCTCCACACTACACACCACCACCACACACACACACAACACCATCCTACTGCACACACACACACACCACCATCCCACACACACACCATCTCACACACACACACCACCATCTCACTACACACACAACACTACACACACACACACACCACCACCCCACTACACACACACCACCGCACACACACCACCATCCCACACACACACACACCACCATCTCACTACACACACACCACCGCACACACACCACCATCCCACCGCACACCACCTCGCACACCCCGCGAGGCCAACCACCCACTCACAGAACGCATTATTAGACGTCACACGTCTTTACATTACACGGCGAAGACGTCGTGACTTGGCAACTGCTTGACATTCGAGACGGGGCCAGCAGCACACAGCCCAGAACCTGCAGTCGAGGTGGTTGGTGGTGGTGGTGGCGGTGGGATGGCCGGTTGGGTTGTTGGTTTTTGTAAAACACTCCCCAGCCACCACCCCCCCCCCCACCTCCCTCCGCCTAAAACAACCCGCGCCCAGCCTCGCCGCTCGCTCGCCGCTCACTCGCATCAGCATGCACCGTCCCGTGCATGACACGGCCCAGGCTGGAGGTCGCTAATTTGCAAGGCAAATGTGCTTTCTTTCTCTTTTGCCCGTTAATCAAACCACGCCGTCTGCAAAACTAAAAGCGCATGCTGCGGAAAGTGGTCGGGCATAAGCATTGGATTTCAATTTGACGAAGAAGAAAAAAACAACAGCCACACAACCGCGCGTCCACACGCACGCTGGCCACCCGGCAGACACTCGCCAACACCGTCTCTCGCGGTGCAGCAAGCTCCCGGTGCCAGGCGGGCACCCACCTCGCCCGTGGCTTCTCTACTTGTTGTTGCCACTCCTTGAGAGCGTCGCCACAATTTTCGAATTGCAAGAACGCGCGGGCCGCTCGGGAGGAGACGGAGCGACTCAGCGCGCGCGGCGAGGAGCCGGGGCTGTCCACGATAACTTAGTCACTTCCCCGCTCGTGCGCGCGCGCGTGCGCGTGCGTGTGTGTTTTATATACATATAATGTTCTATCTGGGAAATTATTATTTATCATTCAAATCACACCCGTTATTAGTGTCAAGCATTCTCGATTCGCCGTGCGTCGCCCCAGCACACATTAAAAAGGCAACGTGCTTAGTATTCATATATGCAGCCTTCCTGCTTCTGAAGGAATGCCTGTGTTTTACAGCAAAAAAAAAACATCACCTGATGGAAACAAGTCTTTACATTCTTGCCTCTAATTTTTCATTCAAATTCAAACGTACATTTTTATTTGAAAATAACCATCGCGAGCACCTCATCGCAGGCACCTCAATCCTCGCTGTGAATGTTACCACCACCTGTGCTTGAGGGTACACGTATAAATTATAATATTAACAGAGAGCCCTTCCTTTGTCCATCCACTGCTGGATGAAGGCCTCCCCACACTGTGCTGGTCACGGGGGTTGTTTGAGTATTCTCTGCCATGCGTGTCAGTGCCAGTTGGTGAGGTATTTGGTACAGAGAATTTGGTACAGAGTATTTGGTTGTAATAAATTCCCAAGTGATAAGCCACTTCGTTGGGATATCATTTGTGGCCAGGTCGCTTCTTAAAAAGAGCTATGTAGCTCAGTGGGCCTTGTCTGGTAAAATAATAAAACAAATAGTTGAGTTTGCAGTTTAGTTTAGAAGGAAAGGCCTGAGAACGGGTCAGATATCACTCACCACAGATATCAACCGTGGTTTGGAATTGAACTCGGGTTCTATTTTTTTTAAAGCCGCCTAAAATCCTACCTGCTGCACAGGCAGACGAATCCATGTGGGAAAAACCAAATACCTTAATTACAGTTTGTAAATCTTCGAGTTAAATTATCTATATTTCTGTGGCAAGAAAATAGTCTCTGGAACCACAGTAATAGAGTTGACATTAGCAGATCACTTTCGCCTTCTTTCTTTGAGTGTTGGTTCCCAATTTGTTTCAAATGCCTTTCAAAACCGGCAAAAACTTATCTCCACACTTATACCCACATCTTAATTATCTGGAGAAAAATACTTGACATCAGTGCCTGAACTATTGCAGCACTTGAATTCGCTTACAAAATGATTTACTCTTCTTATATAGCAATTCAGCAATACCGAATTAAAATGTTGAAGAAAGTGGTCGCATTTCTCAATTGGGGTTTCCGATCCGTGTGAATCCGAGCGCCGAACGGACCGATGGACCGAGGCAACGGCGTCCCGCGCACAACGGGGCCGCGTATCACGAGCGGAACCGCCCCCACGTGATGGCCTTGATCAGCCTCAAAACTCACAACCGGCGCTGCCCTCGATGGCTTTAAATGCTGCCCGCATCCCACTAACGAGTTGGGGCTCGTCGCTAGACCAGCGAGCATGCTCATCACACGCTACCCCCCCCCCCCCCACGGCTAAAAATCATCAAGTGGGCGGTTGCGATGAAAGTGGAGAGATCGAGTTTTCGCAATCCGCTGTTTTTTGGAATGGCTTAGCATCTATTTAGTGTATGAAAAATTCACAACGCTGCGTCGGCCGGCCAGCTAATGCGCTCTGAATTAAATATATTCCTGCCGCTGCCTACCGCCGAGCACACGTCCGTGGCCGAGATGCGTTGTCGAGACGTTCGTACTGTGGTGTCGCTCGCGGGACCGGCGCGCGTGACGAGGTACACGGATCCCCATTAGCCGTGGCTGCCGCACGAGTTGTTCTTTGCGCGGAAGAGAGTTTCCGCACAAGATTTCTAAACGCGCCCGGGCGCCTCTCCAAACGCCTCGCGAAGCCCCTCGAAGCAGCCACGAGACGTCGTTCAACATTACAACGGAATTGACGGCCAAAAAGTTTATGATTGCAAATTGGACGCTGCTCACTACTCCCACCACTTTCCAAAACTAACCTTTGCCAATGAATTATACATTAACAAGGGAGCGAGCAAAAAAAAAAACTAAACCCACTTCATCAAACGCCCCCACCAGAAATGATGCTGATCAACTCGGCAAGCTGATGAGCATGGAATTCCAGGACGCACGTTCCTGAGACATCTTGCGGAAGGGATAAAGAGGAGGGGATTTCATTTTATTTTAAAAGAATGTGTTCTCAAGTGTGGTCTTGTGCTGCTTATTTTAATAATGGAGTTCTTGATTCGGTGAGTGCATGCGCGGCGAGAAAGAGAGTGACGGTGGAAAACGAGATGGCAAATTCAGCAGCAGCAGCCAAAAAAGCATCGCGGTATTGGCCACTCAGCACAACAAAAATGCAGCTTGTCTCCACAATCCAATACATATTTTTCGAACCATTTTTTTTATATTACGAAAGTTCACAAAACAGCTTCGCTGTCTGTTCCTCGTGGCGACCAATTTATCGACGAGTGCCAGCGAATATGACGACGTGAGATGCAGAAGCCATCACCCTGTGCCACAACGACGATGACCACACACACATGCCGATGACCCAGGGTAGGCGCGGCGGACTCTGCACCGCAACACGTTCACGCGGCTGCTTAGCGCTGTGAATCAGCGCTACGTTGGCCCCCCACAAAACACCTCTACTAGAGCCCCCGCCCCTCCCCCACAAGCCAAGAGGAGCTGGAGGTCACGTCGAATGGGGGTGCCTTGTGACCACCACCACGGCACCTCTGCTCAAAATGACGACGATGACAATGGCGAGCGCGCCCAGCACGCTGGGGTGAACGAGGTGGCCGCAGGAGGAGGAGGAGGAGTGCCGCGACGATGTTGATGATTATTTGATGAGATGGCGAAACCTCGATCTGTATTGGCAACTGCCAATGCCAATCAATCGGGGGAGGCGTGAGAGCGGCTGTCATCGAAGGATCCAGCGGTCGACGCCACCTTCATTTCATTAACCTCGCCGATACGCCGTCTGTGCGTCCCTGCGAGTGTCTCCGCGCCGCTCGCGCCGCTCGCGTGCGCGAAGTCTCCGCACGCGATCGAGTCTCCGCGAGTCTCCGCGAGCGCGTCTCGTCGACGTGCTCTGCTGACGCGTCCGTGTCCCTCGGTGCCGTCAGCGCCACGCTGCCAACCCGCCCCCCCCCCAGTTTGATTCCCGCTCACGGCCAACACCGATGACGATTCTCTTGATTGAAAACTCATTTATTGAGAACCGCTCGTTGTGTTTTGTTAGTTGTCCCTTACTCCCGGACCTCCGATTAGCACGGTTGGTTACGTACGGTGCGAAAGAAGTTCAACACACATCCATCTTAACGGTCCTCCCCTATGTCGACAGCCTCAAATGAGTACCTGGTGCGGTGTATAAACATCACCACCGGGGAGACAAAGGCGGTCGGACATGGTGCTGGCCACCCACCCCCTCGTGTACCGTGCCGACCTTCGCTGGTGCTCGCTAACAGCACTTGCCCCAACAGGCTGCGTAGGCTACACGGGGGATCTTTGTCTTTGCGTGAGGGGGGGGGGGGTCCTCAATGTGCACCGCTTGCATGCGATATACATTCAATAGCGAGTGGCCCGGCGCTTACCTCGCTAATGTGGACTGACGTGGATCGCCACTGCAAATAATTACTGCGTTGGAGGTTACTCTTCAATTATTCAAGCGACGCTATGCGCAATTACATTTTGAGGACTCAATATATCAAACCATACGTAAAGGGTGGACTCGAGTATCATTACGTGTGATAAATGAGTTAGGTACGCAAGTTGTATCTATATGCCTCTGCGCGGCGTTGATTACCCTGCGAAAGAAACGCACACAAGGTGTGGTTCAATTTGGCCGAGTTCTTGTCTGTAAATTAATCCTCGAGATGGGGCTCCTGCTGTGATTTAAGACAACAAGCCGGGCAATTTGCATGCATTTTAGAGAAATCAACCGCAAGGTTTTTTTTCTCCTGCGGCTTGTTTGTTTTGCTATTAAGGCTTCTACCGCGCTCATACTTTACAATTCATCCGGTGGACGAATTTCACAAATTAATCTATGGTGGTGGTGGTGGGGGGGTGTAGAGCAATCCAATGTGTAACACATTGGATGGGTATGATTAGGATAATGCATGCCGATGATTATGATAATTAAGTGTTAACTGTAATGATGATGAATGGTGATTGATATAATTGATTGACGATTACCTTGCCAATTATGTAGGGATATTCATGACAGAGGCACAATACTGTTCCTGATTAATGCTGATGACAATGATGATGATGATGTTAAGGACGTTCGCGATTTTGAATGAAATGCTTCGCTGTGTACAAAAACATTACAACCATGCTGTTAGAAAATATTCCAAATGAGTGGGCTGTTGTGTTTTTTTTTCTGTCTAAATAGCTTACAGATGAAAATTTACCACAAATACGAGTACCTGGGACTCCTTCAGCCCATAAGGTTAAATAAAGGACAGTGTCCAAAAAAATAGCATCACAGCGACCTTAAATGTCTGTTATCCCTATCGAGGCGAAATAAGAACACCAATTATTTATCCAGCAAAGTCTCACCGAGTCTCAAGACCTTTTCAACAAAAATCCTGCCACATGGGATGTTTGGCCAATTTTATTGACGTAGCAAATCAGATGTATCGGGACGGTGTACACTGCTGCATCGTGTGCTTATTTATGTTTTTATACTTGGTGGTGGCGATAACAATGATTATAATTTAGAGCCCTTTCTCAAGTCACTGGTGGATGAAGGCCGCCCTAAGTGTGTCGGTCACGAGGCTTATTTGACCACAACCTCACCACGTCGCTCGGTGCAGGTTGGCGAACGGTGAAGGTCACAGGACCGGTTCAGATGTCGATCGCTATTGACACTGCATGGGGTTGGGATTCAAACTCAGGTCGTTGGGCTCACGGTGCAATGCGCTAATCGCTATTTACGATACATCATTGTCGATGTATCGTAAATATCCACAATGAAATGGTAGAGTATATACAGACATGTGAAAATGAGGGTGTGCTCAAACATTGCACCATGAAATAACCACGGAACTATTCGCTGGGAAATGAATATTTTGTGTAAATTACATTTCTGGGGGATTAAACAGCTGCACCGCGTACGGCACAACGTTCACTTACGTTGATGTGGCGGCGTTATCGGTACAGTGAGATAGACGGAGGGGGGGGGGGGGCATGAATATAAACAAATAATGTAATTCTGTAATTCTATCGCCCATGTCAATACCAGTAACAAGCTGTCAAAGTCACCGGGACCGTATTGACCACAGCGCTCATCCTTAATATTCAGCAGATCCCGGCGCTGTGTAATACACCGACGGGCCGCACATCGATACGCAAGGCGGTGTCAATATCGCGCCCAATTTTCATGCACGGGAAAACTTGCGAAATGAAAGTTGATGTGCGGCGCGAGAGTGCTGGCTGCGGTATTTTTAATCGCGGTTATCCGAGTCCGCGGGCCGATCGTTGATTGCCCCTCGTCCCAAATGCGTGGGAAGGCCGTGGCGGATCAATGATCGGCGCGATGCGGATCGAGACTGGCAGAGGCCCAGCGCTCGGTGGCTCAAGCACCGCAGTGCCGACACTTCGTCAACGACAAACGCACATTTTGATTGAAAGCTTCTTTCGTGACTGCAGGGATTCATGTTCTTGGTGCTTTCGGTAAAGTCACGTAGAAGGGAAATAATAAAATAATATAAATATAAAACAATACAAATTCTCACACCTGATGATGATTGCTTGTGTTGCAGTTGAAACGTCGTGAGAATTTTTATTGTTTTATATTTCTATTATTTTATCATTTCCCTTTTACGTGACTTTACCGAAAAAACCAAGAATATGACAACGCAATTGTGTAAATGTGCAGCGTTGTGAGATGTCACAATCCGCACAGCGCCTCCACGTCAACCGACATCGATGAAAAATCACGGCAACAAATTTGCCATCCACCGTTACATGCCAGTGACGTCTCCCCGGAGCCAGCTTGCCGGCTCGATGTCCTCCTCCACCGAGGACCTGCTGATGAGAGGCCACGGGACGGACCCAGATGTGTTTGGCTGGCATCAGCACAGTCGTGCACCCGGCCGGTGTGGACACGACCGCAGGCAGCGGCAGCCGTCATCACACTCGCTCGCCTCCCGCTCTCTTCCTGTGCCCACTTCTCTAGCCCACGTCACAATGAAGCCTCCTTTATCCAGCCACACGGGAGCTGTGTGGGCATACAGGGGTTGGTGCAAACTTTCAAGAATACGCCACCACTTGCGCCCAATATTGTTCCAACATTCGTTTGGCTCGACTGTAGGGATTTGGAAGGGTGCTGAGCTTTCAGCAGTGGGAAACGGGAAGTGGGGTGTGGGGGCGTGAGTTTGTTCTGGCTCCAGGAGTGTGCACGATCACACAGTGTCAGCTGTGCTCTATCTGCGGTGCCTTTCAGAAACCTCCCGTGTCTCCGCGAACTCCCTGTGCAGTCGAATCTGAGACCGTGCAGCCCGGAGCCGAGGCTGGTGAGTCTCAATGTTGTTTTTGTTGTGTGTGAGCCAGAGAAGATGTTGTCCTGATGGAGCTTCGCATCTCTCAAGGGAAGACAACCCGTACGTACGCAGGGCGTCCCAACACAGATGCACACGCACCCAAGCACGTGGTGCTCACTCACAAAAGCCGAATGCCGATATTGAGATCAATCGTGGAACGCTCACATGATAATGCGTGGCTCTGTAATTCTCATTAATCACAAAAATACATTCAAACGCAAAACAGCGGTCTGGGAAAAACAACGAAACGCAGCAAACCTGCTCACGTTCACAACGACCGCAGCATCACAACCAAAAATGATTCGGCAATGTTGCATGCCTGTGTTCGTGATCGCGTGATTATGCGACAATGAGCCGGCGTGTCCTGCACGTGTCATAAAGTGAGACGTCTCCGGACGACGCACACGATTCATTACCTCCGTGCAAGGCGCCCTTCCACGGTGCCACATCCTGACCAGTGCCCGCTGCCGCGAAGACGAGACGGCTTGGATGCTGCTCCTCGGTCATGATACACCACATGCCGTGGTCTAGCAGTGGATAGACCACGGCCGATGAGAGGCAGGCAGTGTGTAATTCGCACAATAAATAACAGCTTCGTTACTATAACCGGGTGTTTCACGGTCACTGAGTGGGAAAATCAGATTGACTGCCGGCAAAAATGTCGATATCTTTCTTTCCTCTCTGCGACAATCACAAACTCACGTCTCGCATCTTACCATTAGCATGTTATTGTGTAAGCCTGCTGGAGCAGCACTGACTACGCGCACAAATGAATAGTGAAACCAGATTAATCCCTATGCCCTAAAAACAGAAACAAATACCAGAGGTAAATTATTGTGCTGCAATTACCGGACGGGATTTCGTACTACGTGCAAACATCTCACTTATTAATGCAGCAAACCTTTGTTTAAGCGCATACTTAATGGTCAAATCGATGACTTTGAGAAAACAATTCTCAATAAATCACGAAATAAAAAAATACTACAAGACACTGTGATGATTGGCGCGTTAGGAGGCATTGTAATTGCTTTACTTTCTCATGACACTTCTGCTATCACGAGCACCATGAATGTTGAACTTCGTGCGCATTGTACGTAGCCATCCGTGGAGCGAAGAGGAGTTAAAGTAGCCAACCAAACTAAACACAAACATCAGTTGTAAAGCGATGAGTGTGTTAATCTGGACGATGATTTAAAAGTGCACAGCTCCAGTGGCTTCCTAATATCGAAAGGAAGAGCGTTCCAGACGGCCGCAAACGCGCATCTGAAAGCGCGCGCTGCAGTGACCGCCTTTGTTCCATGGTTAGCCAAAATCCGCTGCTACTGCCGCTGCAAGAATGTCAAGAAGATGCTTTATGCCCCTTGAGGAACTCCAGCCAGGTATTGTCGTTCCTGTGTGGCGAGCACTTTGTGTGCAATCCGTGCGACCTGACAACGCATTCGTTCAGCGACCAAGAAGCCGACGCAGCTCAGCGAGAACGAGCCGGGCATGGTCGGGTCTTGCAGTTCCTCTCACTCCACGTGCCAACACACGTTCCTTCCGAGTGGGCAGGTAGGAACTTGGTTGGACAGCGCATTCGTGCACGACAAAAAGCTCGCGGTCACGTGACGCACTTCAACCAATCCGGGAGCGTACTACATGTTTGGGAGGGGCTATGCACGACAGACAGACAAATAATCCCTGGTGGGCAGTGTGGAACTGTTGTTCCTACTTGTATCACTTATTTCATGGCCTCGGCCATCATGACTTACTTTTACTTTCACAGTAAAACAGTAGACTACAGTGTGAACAGTACAGTAAAACAGTGCACTACAGTGTGAACAGTACAGTAAAACAGTGCACTACAGTGTGAACAGTACAGTAAAACAGTGCACTACAGTGTGAACAGTACAGTAAAACAGTAGACTACAGTGTGGACAGTACAGTAAAACAGTGCACTACAGTGTGAACAGTACAGTATAACAGTGCACTACAGTGTGAACAGTACAGTAAAACAGTGCACTACAGTGTGAACAGTACAGTAAAACAGTGCACTACAGTGTGAACAGTACAGTAAAACAGTGCACTACAGTGTGAACAGTACAGTAAAACAGTGCACTACAGTGTGAACAGTACAGTAAAACAGTAGACTACAGTGTGAACAGTACAGTAAAACAGTGCACTACAGTGTGAACAGTACAGTAAAACAGTAGACTACAGTGTGAACAGTACAGTAAAACAGTGCACTACAGTGTGAACAGTACGGTAAAACAGTGCACTACAGTGTGAACAGTACAGTAAAACAGTGCACTACAGTGTGAACAGTACAGTAAAACAGTAGACTACAGTGTGAACAGTACAGTAAAACAGTGCACTACAGTGTGAACAGTACAGTAAAACAGTAGACTACAGTGTGAACAGTACAGTAAAACAGTGCACTACAGTGTGAACAGTACAGTAAAACAGTACACTCCAGTGTGAACAATACAGTAAAACAGTAGACTACAGTGTGAACAGTACAGTAAAATAGTAGAATACAGTGTGAACAGTACAGTAAAACAGTGCACTACAGTGTGAACAGTACAGTAAAACAGTACAGCGTGGACGACGATCCGTGCACACCACCTTAATCAGCAGCATGGAATGGACGTTCGAACCGCAGACCGTGCATTGTTTGATTCCTCCCCTACATAAATGCACAATTTAACGTCACCTACATCGCATTTCTACGTCTAGTTACAGGGAAATTCCGTCGATTGGGTGACCGTATGACGACATGTTGACATTGTAGTGGTATTTAAAGTTCGTTCTGTTGATGTATGAGACTCGATTGCCACACGCGACATCACCAACAATTTTACGAAAACCAATGAAGACGATCTCAATACAAATTGGCGTGAACTTATTTTTCTAAAGCATTTGCTTCAGGGAGACAATTTTTCACGTAAAAATGTTCACGTCACTCATAGAGACCTGCAGAATGGGGAGCCATTCGGTAACAAGAAATCTGACGAAAGGATTGTCATGGTCAGAGCCAGGCCACCACATCCCACCTCTGCGATAACTCAACACACAACGTGCACACACAGCAAGCCATGCAGCCTTCAACACGGTTGCAGCAAGTGCAGTCAGCGAGCACAAAACACGTCCCTCCTGCTGGAGGGAGCTGCTAGGAACGTTGGGTTGCTCGGTCAATGGCCTGCAGGGTCAACGGCGGCGTGGGGTATTCCGCAAATATGTCCGACTGTGAGGGCGGGCACAAGCCGGCGTGAGTAGGTGAAACGTTGAGTTTTATAAGGGCACCACGGGGTGACCAGCCCCTCCCCACCCAGCCCCACCCCTCCCACCCCCCCACCCAGCCCCACCCAGCCCCTCCCCACCCAGCCCCACCCAGCCCCACCCTCCCCACCCCTCCCACCCCCCACCCAGCCACTCCCCACTCAGCCCCACTCCTCCCACCCCCCACCCAGCCCCACCCTCCCCACCCAGCCCCTCCCCACCCTCCCCTCTCCTCCCCACCCAGCCCCTCCCCACCCTTTCCACCCAGCCCCTCCCCACCCAGCCCCTCCCTGCACGACGGACGGACACAATAATCCCCTGTGGGCTGGTGGGACCAGTGGGTTGCTACCAGTATCAATGTCTGCATGACACACGAGGTGGAGGTGGTAGTCTGCACCACGCCCCAAGACGCCGTTGTCCTTCCAGTAACAACGCTGAGCACACTGCACCAGGGACACTCATTTAGGGCTGAATCAACCTAGGGGGAGAGGGCCCCGACACATTTGTGATATCACCCGCTACCGATGATGACAGCCGTGTCAGAGATTCTGACGCATTGTGCCAGGTTCATGGTGCAGTGCGATAGCCACTGGGCCCATCGCTCTCCGTCTCTGCGCACACGTACACACACACACGTACACACACACACGTACACACACACACACGTACACACACGCGCACACACACGCACACACGCACACACACACACGCGCACACGCGCGCACACACACGTACACACGCGTACACACGCACACACACACACGCGCACACGCGCGCACACACACGCACACACGCGTACACACACACACGTACACACACACACACACGTACACACGCACACGTACACACACACACACGTACACACACACACGTACACACACACACGTACACACACACGTACACACACACACACGCACACACACGCGCACACACACGCACACACGCACACACACACACGCGCACACACACGCACACACGCACACACACGCGCACACACACGCACACACGCACACACACACACGCGCACACGCGCGCACACACACGCACACACGCGTACACACGCACACACACACACGCACACACACGTACACACGCACACACGTACACACACGTACACACACACACGTACACACACGTACACACACACACACGCACACACACGCGCACACACACGCACACACGCACACACACGCACACACACACGTGCACACACACGTGCACACACACGTACACACGCACACACACACGTGCACACTTAACATTCCAGCGGTATACAAGTCCGTGGATGCCACCAGCGTAACTCCGGTCCGAGCCGCTCGCTCCGAGCCGGCCGCTCGCTCGGGCGCGCGTTTGTTTCCACTTGGATCATCATCTTCGAAGAACTTCTCCTCTGACCGCAGAGGGTTTCGTGGAATTCTTCGGGCGGCACGAAGACAGCGTGTGGTCATCATTCCACACCAGAATCAAAGCGGCATTCCAGCTCGCAGAGGAAGCAACACTGCAGACATCGCCACCCCCACCTCCCACACCTAAAAAAATAACAAGGAACACCCCCCTCTTGGCTGAGAAATGGATGGTGACTTTGTTACTCGGATGCCCGCAGCCCCTGTGATTTTGTTGTTGCTGTTGTTGCGATTGGGGAAGGCATGCTGCGAGACAGATGGTAACCACCGCAACCTGGTACCCGGGTAACTCACGGGGCTGAGTAAGGAAGACTCAACGCCGCTCCTCAATAACATTGCCAAAAGCAGGAGGAATACTGTCTGATTTAAAGCTTTCGTGACTGCAGGGATTCATATTATTGATTCTTTCGGTAAAGTCACGTAGAAGGGAAATAATAAAGTAATACAAATATAAAACAAAACATTCTAAAACAAAAAAATCATAAAACAATATTTTTATATTTTTTATATTTGTATTTTTATTATTTCCCTTCTACGTGACTTTACCGAAAGAACCAGGAATATGAATAGGAGGAATACTGTGAGACATAACAGGTGGCTCTGTGCGGGGAATGGCTCTTCTTCGTCGTCGTAGCACGGAGACGATTTGGGTAACGGCCCTGTTTTCAGAGCAGAGAAGCGTCGTGTATTGTGTGTATATTTCCCTCTTTCGGGCAGTGCTGCTGAGGAATGCGGTGAGTTCTGGCTAATTGTGCTTGTATATATTACAAATATATTCCTATGAATAATGAGATATTTTGTCGCCATCTGACCCCGTGTGCATTTGATCTCCTGCAGCCTGCACATTTTCAGTATTTCGTCCGCGTGTTTATTTTCCCCGTGCACACCGTGTTTGCTTTTTGCTGAAGCGGCTTGAGCAACAGGTACACATTCTCATCATTATCAGCAAACGTGGCCAGTCCACTGCTGGATGAAGGCTTCCCAAGCTGCCAGTTCTCACGATCCTGTGATGTACTAATAAGTATGCCTAGTTGGGAGGTAAAGTATAACAAAAAAGCGAAGATCAAACAAGCAACCTGAAACCACGATAAAACATGACAGAGAGACACAGAGACACTGCTGCTGTTACGTCTCCCAATGCCAAACGAATTTTGTGCAGGGCTGGCTTGGCCCTGATCTCAGAGAGAATTAGACTGCTCCGTACTGAACTAAATCATGTGGACAAGACACTCTTGAAATCACACTTAACATTGACGTAAAAAATGACTACATCTGATTGGGACCATGTAGATAACATGACTGCTTCATCAGCCGCGACAATGTCAGCTAAATGTAAAGATAAACATATTTCATAGTTCAACCTCCTCTCCAAGAACTAACCAGATCCACACATTACAAAGTTAGACGTTGACAAGGTTGTTATAAATGAGTAATAGTTACATTTCCGATGGTCTAAAATCGGTTCTGGCTAAAGGGTTGAACCTCGCAGTCACCCCCAAACACATACCAGTGGATGACATCATTGCCCAGGTCGATGTCGCCCTTAAAGTGTTGGGACACATCGCTGCAGACGTGGCAAGATCTCAAATCGCTGCGACCATCAAAAGCACTCAGATACCAGTCAGCAACATCAGTAAGGAGG
Source organism: Lethenteron reissneri (assembly GCF_015708825.2). Taxonomy (NCBI): domain Eukaryota; kingdom Metazoa; phylum Chordata; class Hyperoartia; order Petromyzontiformes; family Petromyzontidae; genus Lethenteron; species Lethenteron reissneri. The sequence continues at coordinate 1,402,951 of NC_083809.1, forward strand.
AGCGTTTTGAGTTATCTCAATTGAAAAAGAGGGATGATATCGTCATCCTCTCAGCCGATGAGGGCAATGCCACAGTCATGGACAAAACCACATACCATAACAAAATTCAGGACCTACTTAATGATTGGTCGCTACACAAAAATAATAGAAATCCCACCAACAGCCTCGTTACAAAAAGCGAACAGCATCATTACTGATTCAGCTTCATTAATTGAACAGAACAAACGGTGTGCTCGTTAGTTTCGATGTAGTTTCTTTGTTCACAAAAGTTTCTGTGCCCAATAGCATTACAATAATTGAAGATTTGGTCCAACAAGGATTGAATGCTGATGTACCGGGCCCTGGTGAGACACTGCCTCATCAAAACATACTTCACCTGGAATGGAACATTCTACAAACTGAAGGCACCCAAATGGGTTCTCCTTATCTCTGGTTGTAGCCAATGTTTTCATGGAATATTTTGAGACAGACGCCATCCAGATATCCACTCTACGCCCCGTCCTTGTGGAAGAGGTACGTGGATGACACGTTTGTCATATGGCCACATGGCCGACCAGCTCTATACCCAATTCCTCAACCACATCAATTCCATACACCCAGCCATCAAATTCACCACAGAAGTAGAAAAGGATGGCATGCTACCTTTCTTGGATGTCCTAATCAAAAAGAGACCAGATGGCTCAATGAGCCACTCTGTCTACAGGAAAGCCACCCATACTGATGCCTACCTAAAACCTGACTCCCACCACCATCCATTTAATCGGTGTAAACTGACCACCATCGCTTCCCACCACCACCAACACTCACATCAACATCAGCTGCCCCGCCCATGCTGCTGACACTTGGGCTATGCCCATTTTTAAACTTTATAAACAGTTTGTCTTTTCCTGATGACGATCGCTTGTGTTGCGATCGGAACTTCTTCGTTTTAATTTTTTATTCACTTTATTATCATTGTTATTTTCTATCTACGTGACTTTACCGAAAGAACCCAAGAATATGAATTCCAGCAGTCACGAAAGTTGTAAGTCAAAATTTAGTACGAAAGTTGCAAACGAAACATGGAACACATCGAAAACTACAAGAACATAAATCGGAGGGCATCAACAGCTCGGTGATCAAAACGCCACCCGAGAACCAAGGGACGACTTAAAAGAATTCAAACGAGACAATTTGTCTCAAGGTGTTGCTGAGCGCCCAGCATCGGACATCGGCACAAATGCGGAGAGATCTCGCAAACGCAGCCCCTGCACGGCCCCCCCCCCCCCACCGATTCACCTCCACGCCCTCCGCACCTCCACGAGAAAAGAGCCACGCGGGGCGGGAGACCCCCCCCCCCACCCCCCACGTGTGCGTGGCGATGACCAGGTGATAACGCGTTCCGGACGGCCGAGCCAAGTTAACGGACAGAGAGAAAAGAAAAGAAGAAAAAAAAATCCGCGGCGCATTCAAGAGCCTCAGTGACCGTGAGCCTAAAGTGCCGCGGGCGCGTCGTCGTGTCGCGCGCACACAAAGGGGCGCGCGCGCGCACTCATCGAGCCCCGAGGTCGCCCCCCCCCCCTTCCTCCTCCTCCGCTCTCTCTCTGCTGCTGCTCGTCGCCTTCTTCTCTCGCTCGAGTTAGAGCCGCGTGGGGATGGGGAGAGACGCGGGCGGGAGGACGGGAGGTAGGAGGACGACGCACGGGCGACTTTAAAAACGGCGAGAGAATTGTTTGCGGGGGACGGCGGCAATAGGAGTTTGATGAGCGGGGCGCGCGTGTGTGTGTGTGGTGTGTGTGTGTGGTGTATGTGTTGTGTGTGTGTGTGGTGTGTGTGGTGTGTGTGGTGTATGGTGTGTGTGTGTGTATGATGTATGGTGTGTGTGTGGTGTGTGTGTATGATGTATGGTGTGTGTGGTGTGTGTGTGGTGTGTGTGGTGTGTGTGTATGATGTATGGTGCGTGTGGTGTGTGTGGTGTGTGGTGTGTGTGTGTGTGGTGTGTGTGGTGTATGGTGTGTGTGTGTATGATGTATGGTGTGTGTGTGGTGTGTGGGGTGTGTGTATGATGTGTGTGGTGTGTATGGTGTGTGTGTGTGTATGATGTATGGTGTGTGTGTGTGGTGTGTGTGGTGTCTGTGTGTGGTGTGTGTGTATGATGTATGGTGTGTGTGGTGTGTATGGTGTGTATGGTGTGTGTGTGGTGTGTGGTATGTGTGTATGATGTATGGTGTGTGTGTGTGGTGTGTGTATGATGTATGGTGTGTGTGTGGTGTGTATGGTGTATGGTGTGTGTGTCGTGTGTATGGTGTGTGGTGTGTGTGTATGATGTATGGTGTGTGTGGTGTGTATGGTGTATGGTGTGTGGCGGTGTCCCACGCTACGCGAAGAAGACCGAGCCCAGGGAAACGGAACCGCCAGGGGCCATGCTCGTAAAACACGGCGCAAGGCCAGTCAGGCGAAATACACATTTAGTGTAAAGTTTACCGCAAGAATCAGGCGAGTGAGGCGGCACGAGCATGGTGAAGTATGGTCAAATAGCCCCCGCGGTGTGGAGAGGGCCCCCGACCTACAGTGAATTGACAAAGGGCTCCGCATGAACAACGTGCAACTAACCAGTCCAGATTCCCCCATTAGGACACTGTAAGTTTTAGGAATTAATTTTCGTGACATACTACACATGCCATATATGAAGCATCAAATGCAAACTTTGAAGTCACATCTCTTTTCAGTAAACATAAAGCCCACATTGTATTTTCCGAGAGCGAGAAATTGACATAAGTTTAAAACAATATTTTTTTTATATATATTGCTCGTTCACTCTCTTCACGTGGCAAATCCGGAGTGGCAATGAAATGTGCTTGGAGTTCTTTGTTTCTTCACGTGAGCTGTAAAATAGAAGCGGTTTCTGTGTTGGTGATGTCGGTGGGGTGGGGGTGCTGTGGTTGTGGACTCCCAAGTACGCATGAAAATTCTCATTTTCTCTCTCCTGTGATGAGTGGTCAATCCAGAGAGCCGATGAAATGTGGCTTGTGTTACGTGAGCCGGGCCACAGATGGTTGTGATTATCTCTGTCCTCCCAACACCGAACCCTACCCCCACCTCCACACTGCCCCAGCACCCCCTGACCCAGCTTAGGCCCCGGTGCCTTGAGGGGGCCTGGTGCACACAAGACCCCCCAAGCCAACGCCACCGCACCGCGGCCTCGCGCAGGTCACACCCACACCCCCGTCCCACCTTGCAACCATCACCCACACCACCTCCCCCCACTTCCCCCCACTTCTGCCAGCCCCAAGCTAACAGCCCAACAACAACAAAACATACCGGGCATTTTGTTAAAATCTCATGTGGAACGGCAAAATTATCTCCTGATGAAATGCGGTGACGTTGATCGTGTAGGGCGGCGGTGTCTTCACGATGATTGTGTTGCAGGACCGCAAGGCGAGATGGTGGCTTCTGGAGGCCTTCATCCAGCAATGGGTTGTTGTTAGATTATGATTTTGTTACGTTAGATGATTATGTCCTCTCTTTAGCCTGTATATTATTAACAGTAAATTGTATATACATGTTTAGCCCAGTTAATCTGCTGGATGAAGGCCTCTCCACACCACGTCAGTCATGGGGGCTGTTTGACCATACTTCACCGCGCTGGTCATTGCGGGTTTATGAATGGGGGTGGGGTGAATGGTCGCAGGACCAGTTCAGCTGTCACCCGCCCGCTGATCTGCGAGCCGTGGCTCGGCATCGAACTCGGGTCACTTGGTTCATAGCACAGCGCCGGAATCGCTGCGCCACCGCTCCAACTCAAGTTGGCAGCGAAAGTGAAGTTCTGTACCCGTGAACCTGCCTCTTTGTTCCTTTGCAGGAGTGGTGCCAAGCAAGTCCCACAGGTTTCGTATGGCAACGGCAGTAGACGTGTTTATTTTTATTTTTAAAGGTGGCAAGTGACATTCCCCGATCTTAACTGCGCCACCAACAAAACACAGGCCACGCAATTTGTAAAAAAACAAACGAAACGAATTTGCATTGCTTTAAGTTAATAAAGGGAGTAGACGCACGAACTGTCGAGAATACGTCTCGCTTCATCAAGCACTTCCGACTTTTTTTGTTGGCCCAATAAGAACAATACCCCTTCTTGCAGATCCTCATCCACAGGGACCGCCGGTCCACGCTCTGCTCTGCACCTGTGGCTGCCTGGACTCGTGAGTGGCGAGTGTGACCACATTAGGAGAGGGAAAAAAATGCTTATTAGTTCTTTTGTTGCATACGAGGGCCCTTGTGGACTGATGTTTATTTTCTCATTTTTCTGCCCCTGGGGCTGGAGGCCGAGATGTCTCAGAGGTGCACGCTTGGTCGTCTTGCTCCGGTAATGGCTCTTTTGAGCCACCCAGTGACTTGTAAGCAAAGCTTTAGAAAATGTTCATTTGTTTATTTACTCTTAGGTCCAAATGACCTTCCAAACACAGAGCTTTAATGATGTGCAATGTTACAATTTATTCAGCTAGGAGGAAGAATCCAAATCTCCTGAATACAGTGGGAAATTTGACTTGGCCTGCAAGCCACAAGTTAAAGCAAGTACTACTCCAAATAAGATCGTGAACATGAGAGAGGAACAATTCATTCCACCCTTTAATTTTTTCTTTTACAATCCCAGGCCAATTGGGGGGGGGGGGGGGGGGTGGGCTGTGTTGTGCATATGACCCTCAAAGAATCATGGCAAATGGGCAGCCGCCTGGCCTGCTCATGCCAACATTGGGCCTCCAGCAGAGAGAGCTTTGCAATGCCCCTCTAGTGGGTGTTTGGCCTTCTCTTCCATGCTGGCCAGACTTCTTGCAGGAGATGCAAGTACCAACACTTCACTCCGCCACACACGCGCTGCCAATTGACTCACTGTGCTGTACCCGATCACAATGCTGGATGGATAGAGGCGGGGAGATGTAATAACCTTGACAATTGTTCCAGCTGCCGCCCTGGGACCTCGAGATTGCAAGTGCAGTGTGCCAAAGCGGCAGCTCCGCCAATACCAAACGCAGATGTCGATTGTCAAACTTGGAAGCCCGTGTTGCAAAAATAAGCTGGACAAAAACAAAACAACTAAAAAAAATCCAAATTTTAATTCTAAAGAGATGAACGTGTGTAAGAGCAACATAGCGACAAATGCACAATACTTGCCATTCGACAGCTACGAGGGCTGACGGATTGTGTAGAGGGCGGAGGTTGGGCAAGGGGGAACCTTGGAATACGCAAGAGAGTGTGCTTGCATACATTCAGGACAAACAGTTCACTTGAAAACACAGCACATCCTCAGCAAGCGCGACAGGGCAGAACTCGCTCACAAAGTCCCAATGCCAGCTGTGTGGAGAACCCCAATCGGGAAAAATGACAAAAGGAAATAAATATGCGAGTAATTTTAGCAGAGAAATGGCAGCACAAAGACGTGCAAGCACGCTCAAGGCAAAGCAGAGCCATCAGGTGCAAGAGTGGAGTGGAGTGGAGCACAATTCCACTTACCCTGCCCCTTCGTAAACTGGAGGTTAATGAAGGTCATGGATATAGTTTACTTTTATACCAAAAGGTTGCCAAGTTTTTGTTTTTACCTGTAGGCTCAAAGCCATTTGCACGTTACCAGAGTAACAATGTTTTTAAACATAGAATATAGTTTGTGATGAATGGTGAATGCCTTTGGCCGGCTTGTGTGAGCGTAGCAATCGAACTCTCATCGTCTTGGCGATGCAAGCAGCGGGGGGGGGGGGGGGGGCAGACGTTTACACAGCAAAGGAGAGACGAGATTAGCGTACGGACAAATTCTGACCGTTTTATTTGAGGTATGTTTTTTGCCTCCTTTTCCATGTTCAAAAAACATGGAAATATACAACAAAAAATACAATAAAGTTATTTTGTATCTCATAAAAATCTCTCAAGCCACAAATCTTGTGTCATTTGATACACGGGGTTCTAAGGAAACTAGTTTTCATCTACGGGGAAGAAAGGGGAGGGGGGCGGAGGTGGGAGGATTCGAAACAAAGAAAAAAAGTAATCTTAACTGTAAAATGTCACCGATCGTAAAAGGAGAAAATAAAGAAGGGGCGGGGGGGTTAGAGATTTTGAAAATACTAAATAATTTAGTCTCTGATGTAGAGCCAAACAAAAGTTGGCAACTCGCGCGACTTAAAGTTACCCAACAGTTTAAATGTCACGCCATAGCACAGAAACGACATTAGAACAGAATCGGAGATCCACGGCCTATAAAGCAGACATCGTTTAAGAACAGAGCCTATGACCACATTCGACTTCACAGCTATTCCATGGCATCATATAGAGAGAGAGAGACTGCCAAAGCGGCAAACTCCAACGAAACCCATCACCATGAAGCAATGCGCAATTATGAGTCAAATTAAACATTTCAGCAGACAGTGTCTCATTTTTGGCTAGTAACTGTGTTGGAAGTGTTTTCCGATTTCAGTTTGGATTAGTGGTTTAATTTTGTAATTCAGTCATTAATTTTTCGATTTAAAGCTTTCGTGACTGCATGGATTCATCTTCTTGGTTCTTTCGGTAAAGTCACGTAGAAGGGAAGTAATAAAATAATAAAAAACATTATGTTTTATTTTTATTATTTTATTACTTCCCTTCTACGTGACTTTACCGAAAGAACCAAGAAGACAGTCATTAATTGTACTTTTTTTTTACTTCACGTGCAATGCAGTGGCCATGTCAATAAGTGCCATCACATGAAAACCCAATGAGATGTGGAAGCGAATTAACTACATTCTGGAAACAAACAATCTAAACACGACTGGAGATGACCTTGTTCAATTCATATCTGTCTTGCTTTGTGGTCTACTATTCTCTGTTAAAACACTGATCGGGCGTTTTATTTTGAATCGAGGTCAGGACCCCCCCCCCCGCCACACACCCCCGCAAAGAGAACACGGATACCCCCCCCCCCCCCCCCATTGGTCTCACGACTACGATCTTTTACAGACGTCAAAATATGAGAATCGCAAGATTTGGATACTCTGTACAGCAGTTCAAGCGAACACGTTCTCCCCCACCTCGTGTGGCACGATGCGCCGCTCGTCATCCCGAACACACTCGATCGCGGCGTACGTCAACATTAATCAATTATCTGCGATTTGTACAAAAACAAGCTCAACGGTTATTTATTTACGAAACGTTCAAAAGCAACAACAAAAGAAACTTTCCGAAATAACAAAACAAAAGGAACATTGCTTGCGCCGCGGTCCTGTTTCCAACACAGACACAGCCGAAAAGTGATTTGCTAGTGAGGTGACAACATTTTAAAGCTTTTACCAACAAAATTTGGTTGACCCACAAAAAAGGACACGCTTATCATATTGAGGAATAACTCTAGCGCCCTACGTCTTAGCTATGACCTACGCGCACTACACATACTAAAGAATGCACATTTTGAAAACTTTATTAACACTGCTGAGACAGTATTACTACTGTACCAGTCTTTTTGAGGTAGACTTAAATTTTCTCTTTTTTTTGTTCTTCAAATGTACAGGTTTTCTTTTTTTGTGTGATGATTTTCACGTAGTTTTTTTTTGTAACGGCTATACATACAACAAACGATAAAAGGAAAGCTGTAAAATAAATACAACACCACCACAAAACATGACGCATAACGCGGTACGGCAGTGAGGCAGGGCCTGGTTAAGTCGGGACGACACACCTCGCTTCTCTTGCACCCCCCCCCCAAACCGTTGCATTTGTCAACGCACCGCTCGCAACAACAAAAAAACACCGCTCAATCGGACGGATGGAAGAAGAAAAAAAAATCAGGAAAGGGGCAAAAAAAACCCCTCAAAATTCCCTCTTTTCATTTGGATCCTCAAACAAACACGCGCGCTCGTTCCTGAAGACGAAGCGATATTTGATTAATTTACCATTAGTACGATTTACGGGGGAGAAAGAAAAACAACCTCTCTCGTGCCGAGAAGAAAAACGTTCGGCAAAAAGTAACGCAGCGCTTGCGGAAGGCGAGAGATGATGGTTTTAAGTGCCGAGTGCGTCCGGCGATACGAAAGTCGGCACACTACAATTTAAAAGCTCACCCATCAGCGAGTTGTCCAATTAAACATGGCTTTGTTTTCTAACAGCATTTTGATAAGGGGCATGCAATTAATAAGCTGACAAATCCAATCAGATACTTGGGTCCTCATGCACACGCAGAAGTGACTCTGCGCACCAAATGTTGTTTTGATTACGACCAAGAAACGTTGTAAGGGACGGGACTCTAATGGAAAAAGAATTAGCTATGGATGGGGGTGATTGGGGAGAATGAACGTAATATGAATGCCATCCATCTATTTCAGTTGCCACGATACAAACAAGAAATTGTGACTTGCTCAAAGTGCACCGACACACACGGTGACAAGGGTTTCTAATTTAACTTCTGAAATGTAAAAGGAGTGCTGAACTATATTCTACGCGACTTTCTGTGTTCTTATGCAGTGCCAAGCGAGCTTCAGAAGATAGGGTAAGGTGCATTAGCCAGACATTGCTGCAGCCAGCAATGTGTTTCCATTACTAATTATCCGAGCTCTAAAGCTTTCTCCCCCGTGACCATCAATCAAAGGCACCCATTAGGTGTTTGGGAGACGAACAAAAACGACTCAACGAGGAATCCATGGAGTTCTTTTTGAACAATATTTGAGCTTTCATTTGTGACGTTCATGCCGTAATGTTGTTCAGCGATAGTGACCACAAGCTGATTCAGAAACAAACATTTTAGCCTGACAGCAGCTTTCCAAAGCTCCCGACTCGGCTTAGAAAGTCTTCCGAAGACGAACCTTTTAATAACCCATTCGAACTAGCTCTTGCTCTAAGAAATTCACAAAATGACAAGTGCTCTCCCAGTGGGCGCAGATCTGTATATGTGCGTATATATAACAGGACAAATTGAGGGGGGGGGGGGGGGGGGAGAAGATAGAATTCAATTCAATTGCATTAAAATAGCAACTTAAGCGGTCGGAGGAAAATGAAAAAAAAGAGTTGAGGTCTGTGCGGGAACTGCGCGTCTCGCTCTGCAGACCTCACGTCCTCGCTTTCACCACCCGGTACTCCTTACCAGACGTCAATCAACTGTCTGTGCATTCAGCGCTTTTAAGGAGGTCATACAATGAGCGGGTGGGGTGGTGGTGGTGGTGTAGGGGGTGGATGGGGGCGATTGGGGAGAGTGAACGAGACGAGGCTTGTGGAGCAAGGCGAGAAAGCGCGGGCAATGGGAGGGAGCCGTGCGGCACAGAGGGCCTTGGCTGTGGGTTACTGCACAAGCTGCACAAGCTGCTGCTGTGGGTTACTGCACAAGCTGCTGCTGCTGCTGGCGATCTCATCGCGAGCTGGGTGCGGGTGCTCGGGGCCAGATGAATGTGGGCAACACTTAACTGCGGAGGCGCCGCTGTTTTTCTACTTTATAATTAATGTGCGCGTCGCTACTATTGTTGCCTTCTTCGTCTTTTATTCCCCTCTAGGTTTGAAGACAAAACAAATGATGCATGTGGGAATTCAAATTATGCTAACAAAACACAAGACGATGTTTCAGCAGTTAACTATTTCATAGAGCCGCTATTTTAATTTCCACATGTAGAACTCTGTGCGATGCATATGGGGGCACACTCAGGGAGTACGTACGATGCCCACGTACAATTTGACGGAATCCGCTTGTAAGGCGTTTTGGGAGTTGTGAAGTCGAGCTATGGTTACAAAGTTTTGCAAGCCGAGTGTTGGTGGTCAGCTGCACAAAGGTCACATCCTCAGACAGCCAACACGTCTCCACAATTTCCCAGCTTTCTGTTACGCCAAATTCGCTACGTTGCAAGGGACGGCCGAGCTCGACCCCTTGCGAGCGTCCCGCTAACGCCGCCAGCCCCGGCCCCGCCATCCTGGAATCGGATTCCCGTGGAGGCAGCGCCGCCGAGATTCTCGCGTTAGAAGCGTCACCTCTGCGGAGTGAGCTCGGGTGAAGGCCGACGGGGCGATCACGCGCACCGCGGATCAGCGGCGCACCGCGCGCCACGCGAACGGGGGGGCCTCGGTGAAGGGTCTGGCTTGGTCGTAGCGGTCGAAGCCAAGCGACTACGCGTGTTTCACGTAAGCCTGCCAAGGGCTACGTTTGGTCAATTTCGATTCATGCAAGTGCTATAAACTGTATCCAATTTGTTCTGACTGCAGCAGGCGAAACCCAGGACGGCCTCTCTGCAGAGACATATGCAAAACAAAGTAACACAAAAAAGAAAGGGAACATGTTTTGTAAGAATATCATGAAAGTAACGTTGTGGAGCATCGACATTATTGTGAATGAATTAAAACGTGATCTAATTGGTTTTAAACGTGTGTCAGTATTTGTAAGTTGAAAGATGAACATGTATTGCTCGTGGATGTCAAAATTCCTCCCAGAATGAGTTGAGTTTACCAATCAAAGAGCGAGGAAAGAAACCCCTCCCCCTTCCCAAAAAAAACAAACTGGACTTCATTTTTTGGAATCTAGACGTCTACTTAAGTGTTCCATATTCTCAACTTGCCCGCAAGCCAGCTCGGTGAAGGATGGAAAGGGTAAAATGGGGGAAGAGGGGGCAGGGTCAGAGGTCTAAAGCCAAAGGTGAAGACCGTTCTGTGGGCCAAAAAAAAAAAGCTTCAATTCGATTTTCCTAAAACACAAACAATTATCGTAATGTGGGCATCATGGCGGTGTGACCCTGTGCTTGCCTGGTCTGCTGACCATACTGCTGCCTTGTTGTTCAGAAGAGCCCAAGAATGAATGTTCAGCGTAAACAGCTCGCAATCCACGGGATATGCATTTGTACCTTGCATCGAGCGACGCTTTAAAGGTTGGCATTAGATAGTATTCACGTGCACCAACTCAAGTTTGAACGGCGATATTGTATGTTTTCCTTAAAAAATGCTGGTAGGTAATGGGAAAGCACTGCTTATTATTTATTGAGAATGCATTGGTGGGAAGTTTTTTTTTTGTTCGTTGCCTTTGTTCTGCGGCCAAACAAGAGAGAAAAAAAAACCTTAAAAAAATAATAAATTAGTTAAAAGACAAAAACCTCAACGGTCGTGAAAATTTGTGATGCGGAAGGTCCGTTGTTGTGGGCGCGCAACTTTCTGCTTGAGCTGGCGTGCTGCAGACGGATTAGCGCAATGGAATGTGACCGCACCACCACTGCACCAGCACCACTGCCTCGCCGTGCACGCAGCACTGCGCACTCACGGAGCCCTGCGCCGCACGGTCGCTTCCTCCACCAGCAAACACAATCAGTGTCCCTCTGCGCCCGTTCTCAGTTTTTGCAATTTTTGTTTGTCGTTTTTCTCTCTCTGACATTTAACACCGTTTCATTTTTGTCTTCTTTTCCGTCCGTGGTCAAAAGCGACGAGTGGGCGCTGGATGTGCAGAGCAGACCCACGAGGGAGAAATACAGAACCGCGAAACACCTACAGGACTACTACACAGTGCCCGGAGCAATGATGAGAGAAAAACAAATAACGAAATTAAACATTCGACTTGAGGTATATTAAGTGTTTAAAAATTGCTTTCCTGAGTGATATTTGAGAACAATTTGTCGTTTGTTGTTGATTTCTTTTTTTTCGTGACCGGCGCATGAGCAATAGTTTTAACACTTAATATCGTTAATATTTCACATGGTTGTACTCTCAACATGCAGCAAAAGACCAAATTACCAATTACCGCTAACCCCCTCCCAGCGCAAATAAAAAAGCAGTTTGTTGCTAACCAGCAACGGGTGGATGGATGGTAAAAGCAGCAACGGTATACCATCTGCAGCAAGGGCACGCGCCAAATTCGGCAGACACACACAAGGCGTAGTAGTCGACCCAACCACACGCTGCGACTGCCAAGCGGACTCCACGTTTAAGGAAATTAACCATATTTGCAGAGGCAAAATGACGATCATGCAAATGTGTAGAGGCCGAAATGGCCAACTTGTTCAACGGTGGCAGTCGTCTGTGAGGCGTCGCTCTTGCAAGCTGTGTGGGGATGCGGGATGCCAAGGGATGGACCCCCAGAGTTTGCTGGGGCATGTTGTGGACACTAAATTATTTTAAATGGCTTGAAAAATCTAAAAATAATATCAGCGAGTACCATTCGTCTACAAAGTGGAAACAATTTAATTAGAGATGGATTATCTTTGCCAAATATTTTTTTGTTGTTGGGAATTGCCAACGAGACGCGAACATTCGGGTGCACGCCTCCACTGCCTAAACCAGTGCTAATTGAGAAGCAAATACATTATGCATTCCTGCTGTTCATAGTCAATAAATTGTTAATAAAACCGCCACGGGGACAACATATTTAGAGCTGAGCATTATTAAATATTCACGACTAAATATCCATACTGCATTTGCAAGAATGAAAAAATAATTCCAGCAGACACAATGCTGAGAATCATTTTGAAACTGCACATTTTATGCTCGAACGTTATTCATAAATTGAGCCTTGGCTTGCAAATATTAAAAAAATGAGTGAATTCAGGCTAGGTTTATGGGATGACCAATGAATACATAAAGCTACATTTTTCTGTTTAATATGTTAACTTTATGCAAACACTATCGCTCGGCCATGCATGAAGGATTAATGAAAACTTATATCTAAATGAAAGAAGCCAAAGGTGGAATTTAAAGGAAATAAATGCTGGAATATATCAAAACGTATGTGTAGCATAAAAACAAAAGTTGGCATTCCGAGCACCCCAACACAAGCCATCGCAAGCCAAGACACCATACTTTTCTTTGTTCGTGAGAAAAAGCCAAATAAGTATATTAAGTGGGTTCAAGTGCGTTTCAGAAATATGTTGGTCCATTACAAAAGAGCTGAGCTCCCTGCCTGGTGTCTGTGTAATTGCCAGTGCACAGAAATATGTCCAGGTGGAATTCTTTTGTGGTGGCGGCGGCGGCGGAGGCCGCAGTTTGAGTGGCGGCAGGCCCGATGCATTCATTCACAGCCGCTCTATGAGAAATGCCTCCCGCGGACTCCCGCAGTCCAGTTGTTGCTGTGCGTGCTCCTCTCATCAGCATAGGCTACACCTCTCTCGGCCGAGCATCGCGCCCCATTGCCTTTCGTCGCCGACACCGCAGCCCGATGGACAAATGTAAAATTCATCATGGTTTTAGGGAATGGTTCTTGGGAATGATTTCCCAGAAGCACAATTTTAGCACTGATAAATATGCATGCATCCTGCATACCACTTCGCTCTGCTAATTTCCATATAGTTGCCCACGTTTTTTTTGTTCGGTCGTATTTTTATCCGATTCTGTTATTTTCCTTTTTTGTGGGGTCCACAATTATATGCCCAAAAGGAACAAGGTTCGTAGTAAAATGTACAATTAAGTACCCGATTTAAAAAAAGGTATTTTAAATACTGTTAGGTCATACCAAAGACAGAAAGCACAGCTTACAGATGGTACAACATTGCTGCAATCGTGTTTCAAACACAATAAAACAAACTTTTGCATGCTTCCCATTCACTTCATGCCGAAATGTGCAGTGTTGTGCAATTAAACATTTAAACCCGAATCCTGGTCTTGCCTTTGAAATTCAATCCCCACTGGTGTTAATCTTCACTGTAAATTTGTGTATAGGTCACACGATATTTTTGGCATGTGGTATACGGATAGGTCAGTCTGAGCTCGCAACTTTTCACTTTCAGCCAAAAAATAACACAGCAAAACCAAAACACTACAACACTGAACACCACCGCACGCAAAGTGGCGTGCATCGCACGCACAGTGCCTCTATGGCCAAGAAAGCTATATTCGCAAATTTTTTGGTTCAATTTCAAAGTGTTTTTTCTTTCCAAAATTTTGAGCTTCGCCAAAACACTTTTTTTTGTCTTTTAATATTTTAAAAGTTGCAACTTCTTTCGTTTCGCTATTCCCCCCCCCCCCATTTTCTTCTCGTTTTATCGCCTTATATCTGCCACACTTTGCCGAGGCAACCCCATTCCGCCCCCACGACCCCAGCCAACCACACTCGTGCCCAAGCCCCTGCCATCGACCACCCACCCACCCCTCCCCCGCAGAACAGGGACAACACACCTCACATACACAAGCAAATGGCTGCTGCTCTCAGTCCCGGTTTGCACGCAGCAGTCGGCCTCACGTCGCCACAAAAAACGAACCACATTCAAGGGCACGGGCAGCAACGGCAGTGCTTCATTTGGGCACGTCCCAAGTTACAGTAAAATGATGCACAATTTCCATTATTTTTACATTTTTCTAAAATTGATTTTTGTCTTTTTCCTCTTTCGCTTTTGCCGTTGTTGAGACTTCAGGTTCTTGGTTTCAGTCCGACGAGCATTTAGGTAGACACAGTTGTTGCTTTTATTTCATCGCGGGGTATGTTTCTTATTGTTTATTATCGTAATAAGGGGTGCAGCATTTGTAAATTTCTGCACGACTGAAAAATAAAATTATAAAAAATGACCAAGATCCTTCAAAAGATGAGAGTCATCAGCACTCGATGCAAAACATAGCACGCAAAACACACAAAGCAGCTTCTTAACGGTAAGACAATGTGCATTATTCTTCTAAGGCTGTACTTCAGAATTAAACGTAGCGACGTTTTTTTGCTCGACAGTAATAAATCTGGCAGGTAACGAGAGGAGGTAAGTGGTAAAACATAAAGTGTTTTCCCGTTAAACCCTGCATCGGGCAGAGCGGAGCTTCCATGGGCTACATTTGCTGGGCCCATCACTGGAGAAATATCGCAATTCGTTCCTTGTTAAGACTTTGGCAAAGTATATTTAACATTTGCTCTCTTTTGGGTGAACACTTTTTCTATCGAAAAGAATTACCACAATGTATTCCATCTGCTGCCAATAAATATAGCATAAAGATCTTTCGTGACAATGCACGAAAGGATGCATCTAATGTACAGCAATCATTGTGAGGTAGTCACAAGCTCAAGCTTTGACGGGAATTGGCTGCAGTAGAGACCACAAAGAGAATCGCTCGTATTTCTTGGAGTCTTTTCATCTTGCGTGGGGGCAGAGTCACTTGCAAACTTACCGCCACTGTGCGAATGATAAATTGGCAGTGTGCGAGACATCCACAGATGAATGGTGTAAATGCAAAATCCCGCTTCATACACTCGCCAAGCCGCATGAATGTCACACGCCTTGCGTCAAAGAATGTGAGACAATTTACGGGTAAACTCTGATAATGAAACAAAAATGCCCGTGATGTAGCATTTCAATCGAGCGCCTGGTTGCACGCTCAGAAGAACTTTTCGCAGGAACTGGAAATGCGATTGCGATGCATCCTTTTCTAAACTCTCAGATGAAACATGCACCCAGCGCTAGTCGATCCAATTCTTCCCACGTCCACGTTGTTCTCTTTAAAATCTTTTTTTAGACGGACGGTCATTCGAGCAACAGCACAACAATAACTTCCCACACCCACCCGGGACAAATTTTTCTTTAAATTCCTGTTGCCACCGCACTGGGCGAGATCGCACCGGGGATGAAATATTTTTCTTCAAGACTGTCAATTTTCCAAGGAGATGCCAGGCCCCACCACCCCGACAGTCTGCTCTGCGGAACGATACGTCGGCGTGGGCGCGGTGGGGCCACGCCCGCCGTTGGTGCCGCCACCTCCGGTGACAGAGCTGCCGCCGTACTTGTGGTGCTGCTCTAAGCTGTCGTGCGGCTTCACCGGCTGGAAGCCCAGGCTCGGCACTCCTGATGCAGCCTCACCATAGTCCGTGCCACGCATCTGAATGAATGCCCACAAACACGCCAGGTAGGGGAAAAAACTTGTGTTTCATGTCACTGCGCGAACAATGAAACCGATCCAACGCCCTGGTTTTGCTGCAAGCAATGCGTGGCTGGGCTGGGACACCAAGGTGTTCATCAAGCAGGTGAGCCTGCACCAAGCCAGCTGGTACACACATTAGGCAGTTTTACTACTGTCATAGCTGCCACCGTGATAGTGCCACCGCATATTACGATGGGAAAAATATCGGCGTGGTTTTGTAAAGTGGAACTTGACTAGAAAACTGCGAGTTAATTCCCGCAGGCATGGAAGGATTTATTACTGTCGTAGTCGCTGCACAAGAAATGCTGCCACGTATTAATGTGGCAAAATGTAGTGTGTTTTTTTGTTAAGTGGAGCTTAACGAAGAAGCCGATTCACAAGCTGAAGTCATACGGTGCCCAATGTCATGACCCAATTTGTAAAATTACTTTCAACTAAACTACAGACAATAAATATTAACTCTTATTTATTCTATACGAGCTGCCAAGGCCACCATACACATATAAAAAGGTATAATAATGAATGCTAACCTGTGATTAAATAGAGGAAATTATTTGATTGACATATGAGCAATTCAAACTCTGATGGGGGTCTTACCAAGCGGTCCGGACTGCCCATGTGAGGGATCACCAGAATGAACGTGCTGACTGGGCAGCAGGACAATTCCTTTGATGTCGTCTGCTGAGCTACAATTGGGCAAGAGTCAGGAACAATCGCTGGGATTGGCAGCTTTCAAGATTGCTTTCCACTGTCAAGGCATCACTCACTGAGTGGCATCAATTAGCCGGATTGGGGGAAGGGGCGAGGTAGGGTTAAACAAGAAACACAAGAGAAACTTTACATCAAAAGCCATCTCGGTGACACACACTCCCCCCCCCGTGTAACATTGGGTGGCAATAATCCCACAACTTAATCTCATTTAGTTTAATATAGCAAAACAAGGTGTCACTAATTTACTGAATGTACTTTCTAGTCAAGGCTCGGCGCACTGGGTGGGTTTGGGCAGTCGTGAGTTTTAGGTTTCAACGCAGAACAAAGTGGGCAACTCTTAGCCAGGCTGAACCTGCCATGAGCTCTTTACGCTTGGCAATTATTCAATCACCTATTTAAGTATCATCATGCCTTTTTAATTAGTGAAAGATACGTATACTATACATATATACACACACAAACACATATGTGTGCAGTTGCTAGAGTAAAGAGTGTTCATTTTGAATAGAATATGTATTGTATTTCAAGGAATATAAAACAATACATTTTCAGCCCTTGGCCAATTCAATCATGCTGTGTAAAAGTTATAGGAGCTGTTTAACGATACTTCACCATGCTGGTCAGATCGGGATAGTACAATGAGCGGTCAGAAAAAGTTCAGATAACACTCACTACTGATCTTAGCCATGGCTGGGATTCAAAGTGAGAATGCCAAACTCATAGCACTGTAATTAAAAAATATATGTAAATTTTCAGGAGTAGATTCAAACACATAATCGTGTTTTGGTTGTTTGGGTTCCCCACGGGACATCCCTTGATCTACGAGACATCTTTTAACCTACTGTACATCTGTGAAGAAGAGCTTCATAGCTCATCGGATTCCTCCAATCTCAAAGATTCTGATATTATAAACAGGATGTCTGTCACGTTTTAGGGATAAAGATTTTAGTCACTACAAGTGCCCAAAACCCCACACACTTCGTGGTGATCAACATCCACACCACAGACATGCTCCGGAAAGGACAAATGTAAATCTCCCATTACACTGCTTAATGTCATCTCGGAGAGCGACAGGTGAATGGGTTAAGTACCATTCCCTGTTCAAAAATCATGGGCCTCAACAATGCAATATGGCCCTCTCGTTATATTTAGCGCAAAGTCAAAGACGCACACCCCCAAACAATACGACGTCAATTTCAATGAAATTGAATTTTAATTTAAATACACAAACAGAAATGGGGCGGAATTACAGAGAGAAAAAACACACGTGGGGTATTAATGCACAGGGCTTGGGGCAACCAATGGTTACGTCATCATCCCCATCAGAGCCACCACCAATGTCACCAATGACGATGACGCAATGGTAAAGATCGTCTCATTTCAATGACGAAAGTTTAACTCCCAACTGTGACGGGTGGCAAAGATGTCCTTGTTGGATCTGAACAAATTAAAATTATCATTAAAATCAGATTGTGGCATGAGGCTCATGTTTAAAGAAACATTCGTGAACATACACATTTGCCAGAGGTCACAATAAGCTGCCAAGAATCGTTGTGGGACACGAGAATGTTGATTCTGAATCATAAATTCCCAGGTTATACTCTTCCCAAAAATAAATCCTTCATCTCAATGGGCCCTTCATAATTAATGATCGAATTATAATGTTCAGCACGAAGGCAATCCACTGCTAGATGAAGGCCTCCCCATGTGAAGTTGATCATGGGGGTTGTTTTACGATACTTCACCATACTGGTCAGTGGGGTTTCATGAATGAGGATGGGGCCCTGGACCGCTTCATATATCTCTCGCCACTCATGTTAGCCATAGCAGGGAATCAAACCCAGGTCACCGAGATCCTTGTGTAATGTGCTGACCACTTCATCCCTGTTCCACCCCAAAAGTCCTATCTGGTTATTACAGAAATACATTGCCTTGATTAAATGGTAAATAACAATTGTGAATACTCTCTTGTGAATAACGCGCCTTTAAATCGCATGCACGGAACAGCCCAAGACGCTGTTGCATTCAGGCCAGCGGCAGAGAAGGTGCTCCGTGCGCCGGCACCGCGTACACACCTGCATGGACGTGGGGCCGTCGGACGAGTGGTACAGCGGGCTGGGCGTGTCCCTCTGCTGTTGCTGCGGCTGCTGAGACCGGTAGCCTCCGTAATCCAGGTCCCCATCGCGGCCCGGGTAGAAGGCTTTCCTAGTGCCGGGCTCCGACGCGAAGCTAGCCGTGTGGCCAGGGTACCCCGCGTAGCCGGGCCCGGCCGCGTGCGAAAAAATCCCAGGAGGCGGTGGCGGCGGTGGCGGCGGCGGGACGAAGGCCCCCGAGCCGGACTGGTGGTGGTGGTGATGGTGGTGGTGGTGCGGGTGCGGGTAGGCGACCCCCGCCGCCGCCTGCTGCGCCAGGTACGGTGACGGCGAGTAGCCGTACACGGGGCTGGGCATCGCGGCGTACGCCGGCACGGGCCCGCACTGCGGGTAGCCTGCCGGCGCGGAGAGGTAGCCGCCGTTGCTGCTGCCGCCGCCACCGTTCGAGCCGTAGGCCGGCGCGTAGTCGCGCGCCGCCGCCACCGCAGCCGCTACGGCGGCGCTGCTCACCGGCACGGCGCTGCCAGCGGAGGGCGGAGGCGCCGGGCTCAGCCGCGACACGCCGCCCGACTGCGAGGCGTAACCCGGCTGCTCCGCCAGCGAGCCCGGCGGAGCGTCCCCGCCGGAGGGCAGCGGCGTGCTAGACGTGCTCCGGATGAGGTCCGGCACGGCCGGGTTGATGGCGTAGATGCCCGACCAGGGCTGCTCGCCGGGCTCGGGCTTCTGCCCGTTGTTGGCGGCGCCGTCCGGGTAGCCGTCCATGCCGCCCACGGAGTACTTCTCGGCGTAGCGCTTCAGCAGGTTGGAGGCGGTGAGTTCCGAGATGTCGTCGTTGGCCCACGAGTACGTCGAGTGACCGCGCTGCAGGTGCACCTGGTACGCTTCGGCCGCCGCGGCCGCCGCGGCTGCCGCGGCCGCCGCGGCGCTCTTGTGGCCAGGGAGCGGCACGCCCGACAGGTCCAACCGCTGTATGGGCGGCGGGTGCGGCGGCACCGCCACGGGCATCTGCACCGGAGGGGGCACGGCCGCCGCCTGCCAGGGGCTCAGGTGCTGGTGCGGATGCTCGGGTGTCCACTGCATCTTCTAAGGAACCTGGCGCACACAGCAACACACGGCTCTTGAGGTTGCATTCATTAATGGTTGTCACCCTTATTCACGTAAACATTAACAACAAGGATGCCTGGGGTTATGTGGCCATACTTTACCGCACTAGTCAGCGTAGAATGGTGAAGGGGATGGACCAGGACCGGTTCGGATAGCACTCACTGCTGACGTTAGCCGTGGCTGGGAATCTAATTCTGATCACCGCGTTCATAGCGCAGTGCGCTAACCATTGCACCACCACTCCACCGTTTTCTGACCATTGCTGTCGACGATTAGTACGATATTGATTATATTGATAACGAGTCCATGCCACAATGGTAAAATATTGCTGTAATGAGAACCAAGTTGTTTATGAAGATGTGTTGTTTTAATACAAGAAGTTTAACAACCCTATGCATTTCTTATACAAACATTTTTACTCATTGAAGTCATAAAAGGTCAACCAACAAATATAATTGTCCTATGACCTTCGGACTGTCATTCCAGCTCCAACGAGAGCACATTTGTCAATATTCTGTCACCTCTGTAGGAGTTTCAGCAAGAAGCTTGCAACACAGATGTATATTTTGTGAACTTATATGCAGAGATAACTCACGTTGTTTAGTGAAGAGCCCCGAAGCAATGCAATGCTGCACACGTAAGTGCACGTGTATATTTAGACACGAAGCAACAAAGACCAACAACGGAAGAAAATACAAACGTGAACCACTGCAAACAATTCATACGAACCAAACAAATAACAAGGGAATTAAAATGACAGAGGAAGGATTTACAGTTGAGTGAACGAACTGGCTTAAAAGGTCCTCACAAAACCTATCGGGTGGATTTCTCTCTCCTTGTCGTCTTGCAGCCACGGCGGGCGTGCGTTTGTGCGCTTCGCCTGATATTGCTATCAACGCGGCAGGCTCGATACGAAACAGACGCCGGCATGCCAAATTATACATTACGCGGGTCTCCGGTGTATTTGACACAATTTGAACACAATGACGAGCCCTGCGGCCAGGCTTTGCATTTAAATCACGCTCCCGTTTTTTTTACTTGGCACACACGCACGCGCGCCGACACAATGCCTTCCTTCGGCGGGGAAAATACCAAAAAAGCCTGAATGCTAGGAACATTTACATCTTCTTCATTCGCCAATGTCCTGGCGTCGCCAATGCTCAGCGTGCACTCTTCGCCGCATGTTTACGAGAAACCCTCGGGAATAGTTAATATGGTATTTAATGTCACGCGTAAACATGCAAGCTGTGTGCGCTGGAAACTTTGCATGCTCTGATCAGACAAGCATCTCATTAGGATGTGACCGAAGTGTCCATCCAACTCAGCCACCGAGAGGCTGGCATCTCTCGGAGACACTTACATATGTCACAGCATCTGGCGGCACAGAGCATGCGTGCTTCACCGTTCTCCAGCAATGTGCTAATGATGACAAGGGCTTTTTAATCAATGCAGCAGAAATAGTCCACGATGATTTGGCGTTACATTTTAAGGTATAATGAATAATAATTTACGGCCCTTTGTCCATCCGCTGCTGGATGAAACCCCCCCCCCCCCCAAGCCATGTCGGTCATGGGGGTTGTTTGACCATACTTTGCCACGCTGGTCACTGTGGGTTGAAGGTGCGAGGTAAGAATCAGTTCAGATATCGCTCATTAATGAAGCAGCTTCCACAAAAATACCGCGCTGATTGCCGACTTTATTAAAAGCGCAATCAACGCCGGCGATGAGATTGAGCGTCATGGGTAAGGACAAAGCATTGTCCAAGTGATAACTATGTATATATAAGCCGTTGTCAAAACATTCTGAGAATATGGCTATAAAAGTAAAAACAATTAATATTGTAATTTCAAATCTTCAATATGTAGCTTTAATCAACATAAGCATAACATTTTGTTGGTGCAATATTTTCATCGAAACCTGAATCTCAAATGTTTTCACTTCCCCGAATAAATGTAAATATTTAACATGTATATGTGGTCCTTGTAGACACTGTATTCACATATGTATGTGAATACGTAAGAAAAACTAAAATCAAAGCCGTACGTTATGCATTCACGCATCAGTGCGCTGGCGCTGTACTCTACGTTTGGTTCTTAAACACAGCAGCTCCATGAAAAGCTGAAAAGCTCACCCGAAACACGCTCGTGCAGCGGGAATCCACACTCTTTCGTTTCCAAGTCGTCGGACAGCAGCGGGAAACAGTGGGACACACGCGTGCGTCTTTTGATCAGCTCCATCAATTCCGCCACTTTGCATAAGGCACGCGTAAACAATGCCCACTTATGCCCCCCCCCCCCCCCCCGTTACACAATCGATTCCGTTTCATTCTCAAAGCCGGCGACGTACGTCAGCGTAACAGAACCCGCTCGTGCTACAAATTGCCTTGAATGCGCGAGGCACGGCCGCTACGCGGCCGCTGAAAGTGGACGCCTCCCCCCTTTGTAGATCAAACGGGCCACTCGCGGGAAAGGGTAGCCACGCGTGAACATCCGTGGGCCGCAACCGGAAGAGCAGGTTGAACTCTCCATTCACACCGACGGCCCCTTTTGATTCGTAATGAGCCGCTGTCACGTACTGCGAGTGTTAGCATTTTATATTGGATATACACGAGAGCTCTGGGAAATAGGTGCGGGGGGGGGGGAAACAAAGGCACGCGATTTCAAAGATGACACCTGGCACGGTAAATATAAAAGGTCCGTTGGCCGAAATGTCAGCTTTTTCAAACTTCAGCGTTTCACGAAACTCGATGTAACCTTTTAATAAGTCAGTGCGTCTTAAGAGTCCTGACAGCAGATATTGTCTTCAAATATCCACAGCCACGAGCTGGTGGACGTATCCAACGCTGCCAACGTTCAGGACTGGCGAACATTTCAATCACCCATTTACCTATCGCGTTACATTGTCAGGAAAACGCGAAGGAAAAAAAGTCGCTTCTGTTATTTACTTAAAAGCCTTTTTTTATGGGAATGTAAATATATTCACTTTACTGCGAGGGAACGAGACGAGTGATTACATTCTGTTGAAACCAACAGTTGTTCATAGTACGTGTGTGCAGATTACCACAGCAATCTAGGTCAGTTCAAGGACCATTGAGGTAGGCCATATACCTAGAAATAGATACGTGCTAATTGTTAAAAACGTAATTGAAATTAACAAGGACACACGCGTTATCCTATTAACGTATCAATATCCAGTAAAACTAACTGGCGGCAAACTTAAATGGTTATCTTTGCAATGTCTATGGATGGGGGGGAAAAATCCACAGCAATTAAAAATTCTAATGATGATACTATATAGATGTATACAATAAAAAAACTGCGGAATTATCTCAACGGCTTTAATTATTCTCGACAGAATAAACCAGGCCCTCCAATTAATGCGATTTGAATACTGTCTCACAAACAATGGGCCGAGCGCTTTGACATGCAAATGACGGTCGCACTAGCAGCGGTGCCGGGTCGCCTGATTGAGGCCTCCCGCAGCAGGAGCCGAGAAATAAATTAACGCGCTCGCCTCTTTAAAATTCTGTCCCGGTTTTTTGTTTTGTTTTACACGCGCAACTTGGCCGCTGGCTTTTGTTTCGCCGAAAATGTATATTGTTCTTGCGGTTAACAATAACGTTTGGCGATCTCTTTTGTTTCAGCGGAATTTTAATTTGCGCGAAGGCAAAGCGGTCGCGAGTACTGCAATGTAAAAGTTTGCAGAGTTGGCCCAGCTAAATCAGCCTGGCAGTGGTATGAAGGGACGCTAATCAGTGCCGGGCAAACGTGTGTTGTTGTTCCACATTTACGTCTCAAATGAAATACTGAATAACAGCGGTAGAACTACAGGACAATTAATTCACTAATTGGGACGAAGTGCTTTAGAATCCTCATTTAAGACAATGAAAACCGGTTCTATTTGAATTTTTTGCATGAATACGTTTAAAAATGAAACAAAATTACTTTGTGCTTACAGCGGTTAAGATAGATACATTGCAAATACCCCTCGCCACGAAGAACTTGCAATGGCAAGGACACTGCCGTTTATATGCCGGATGACCGCAGGGGAGTGTAGATTTTTGTTGTAAAGCAAGCATTAATACGGCCTATTATTATATTATGCAATCTTTTTAGTAAAACACTTTCAATGTTTTTTTTTCAGGATTAATAAAATGTGTCACATTTCAAAATATTGTTCGCACTTTGCGCACGATAAAAACAAATCGCTTTTTTAAGCTATTTACATTAAATACATGTTTACACTCAAGTATGTTCAACCTAAACATCGCGCAAATAGGCAAACATTAGTACAAGTGCATTATGTACGGTAAGACTCAGTTGACTCACCAGACATGTGGTATATAAGAGACGGTGACAGGGCACACACACACGCTCTAATATGTGCGGAATATCAAGCAACACAGTACTCATTATAGACATGTACACATTAAAGCACTTGCCATACTGGGAAAGTGTGCAAAAGTGAAACAATCAAAAATCTAAAAAACCCATTTGTTTTAAGAAAGGTTGTCATGTGGCACGTTAATGCACTTGGGTTACGCATTTAAAAGCCTGTTGGGTCGGCAATCCAGCAAATTGGACGGATGCCGGATGGAGATTTCACAATTAATAAATCCTCTCCCCCCCTTTGTAGGTCTCGCCTCTCTGTTGGGCTCCTTTCAGCCCTTTCCAGCGCAGGGCCGCTCCTCCACAACGCGCAGCAGCAGCCTTTAGAGCGGCAGAGCACATCAAACACAAGTCGGAACTTCACTGCCTAAACTCCAAAGAATACAAACACGGCTCTGGCATTGAGACACTATTTGAGGAGGTCTCTTTATATGACCTATTTCAAAAGCGGCAGATCCCACAGGGCCACGCATAATACGCTCCGTACATCATACCGCCGCTTTTGGCCTCTTACGGACTATTAAGCACAGGGATGGCTTCCGCTATAACGTGTCGGCAAGAGTGACGGACCCCCCATTAGCTTCAAATGTCACTTTAACATTTATCGGCTGGATCTGATCAGACCAGCCCATAACAACTGTACAGGCAGCTTAACAGGCAATAACACGGGTCAAGACTGGCAGGAACTCGTGGCCAGCTAACATTCATTTGTTTAAAGCGCTCCAACTTCAAACAACACAAACGCACGACGAGGGAAGAAAGCCTCACGGGCCTCTCTGCCAGAGACGATGAGTTTGTTTGAGCAGTTACGTTGGGTAAACACGAGCCCTCCTGCATCACTTTCAAACGGTGCAACCCTCACCTGAAAAGCAACACAACTGCGTTAACATATCCGAGACTGATCCACTGAGACGGGAGTTGGTTTTTCATCACACACCGCTCGCACACACATACAGGGCAACGCATTAATAGAAATTCGCGTGGCTAATATGTTGTAGGGTAGATACAAGTACAGTAATTCTACTCAAAGGGGCCACAGGCAAGATTATATTTCAAAGCTGCTGAAAAATTAACAGCATACACACGTAATACAGATTTTTGGGTTAGGTCGTGTAAGTATAAATGTGTCGTGACCCTCCACCACCCGACACAGCCAATCAGTGAGGGGGATTGTCGCGTAAACAAAACGCCAAATAGTTACCACTTCCGCCCACCGGTGTGTTGGAGAATAAACCCACAACATTTACAATTTGAGTAGTGCCGTGACGTTTCGCTGGTAATTACATCATCCAGAATCATCGGCGATTTGCCAGAATAGTGAAGCAATCCACCTGCATCCCGTGTTAAATAGAGCAGCAGCAGCAGGACGTCATCACCAAAAAACCTTCATTACGAATAATATTGGTCGGCGAAAGCCTACGTGTTCAACTGAGCATGCACACACACACACATTAGGAGCGCATGCCCGCGAGTGTGTGTGTGTATATGTGCAGCACAAACGTCTTAAAGCGTTGACTTTACCATACACCTCGGGGTGACACTTTACAAATGTGATGGACACTGGACATTTTGTTTTGACGCCATCATTAAGGGCTGACCTCTCAATGTCACAGTGCTGCGATGTAATGTACTAATGGCAGTGGCTTCTGCTGCTGCTGGCTGCTTGCAAAACCACCTGCTTATTTTCAGAAACCGCGCAGACTTTGCTCCCATCCGCCCCCCCGCCCTGCGCCAAGCACCATTCCAGCAACCACTTAACAGCAATAAATTAAAAATGCCAATCTACACTTTGTAATTAAGGTATTTCATCAAGCACAATGGCTTTTATTGCCAGCAAGTAACCGTAACGATGCATTTAATTAATTTATCACGACAAAAATCAATTTTTACAGTCTCGGAATTAAATACACGGTGGGCGATGATGGGGGTGGAGGGAGGGGGGGCAGTAGAAATTCGCACCGGCTGGTTGACGCGCAAGCCAAGCCTCTTCAGGAGGCGCGCACCTCAAGGTAAACTGTTTTTCTTGGGCTAAACGCAGAACAAAAGATCTGTGTCGCTGCATTATCTGTCAATGCGGTAATTACAGTTTGAACCAGCCGTCTTCGTGGGGTGCAGTCATTTATTACGCGCGTGCGTGTGTCGCGCCGCGGCCGCGGGTAGCAATCTTTGGGCTTGGCGGCGGCGGCCCGAGCTGGCAATTAGGGCCTGGGAGGACGCGCACAGCTAATTGGCGCGCCATTAGCGCGCCGCGGGCGAGCTCGTACCAATGGGCAAACACGGACGTCGACGTGGACCTGGGGAGCCGCGGGGGTGGGGTAGAGGAGGAGGAGTGGGGGGGACAAGACCGAGGGAGGAGGGGGAAAAAAACCCAAAGCTCCCCCCCAACGCCCCCAACAGCATTCCCGCACCCCCAGTATCGCTCGTCGCACAAAACGCAATGAAGCCACCAAGGCCCTCCTCAATGTCACCAATTGCAGTCATTAGCGACAGGAATTGTTTTCAGATCTCTATGTTCCACGGCGAGGCTGTGGGCTAAAATTATTCCATGGCGTTTATTTACTCCTCCACGGAGCTCAACGTCGAGGTGAAATAATGATAATGATGCGACAAATGCTGGTGATTTATGATTTTAAAAACCGCTATTAGGATTGCAATTGTGAGAAATGGGACACTTTCTCAAATCACTTTGCACATTTACCAAAATAGTTTTCAATTTACTTGGTTTTTGAATCACGCATATGACTTTATTGAATAAATTTTACAAATAAAAAAACGCCAAATGCATTTGCTATTAAACTAAGTTATTTACCACATTTGTATTTGTCTACTTAAACTCAACCTACACGTAAAAAGGTCTCCATGTTAAGCTAAAAGTGCATGCAATTAAGTAGCTGTGCACGATATTAAAACTCATTCGAATTTACATTAACTTAAAGGTTATCAATGTGCACGGAGCGAACGGTTGATAATATCCACGACTACATTTAAAATTACGCCTTATTCCTAACAAGTCTTGAATGACCTAAGATGCCGCGGCGTGGAGATAGTTTCATTTTACATGATCCCATGATCCATAGTCACACGCGAACAAGTATTAATGTTTAACGTGATCAATGGAACGTTTCCTCCTTTCGCACAAAAAGCAAGGGCCAAACCTGCGCCTTGGCGCAACAATAGCCCGGGCACGGCACACGCGAGGGGGCGGGCACAATGGGGGAAAAGTCATTAACGACTGCCGTAATGGATCTCGGGCAGGGAAACAAGCCATTAGTACAAAGTCAGCTAAACCTGAGGCCTGTTAAAATCAATAGTACGGCGTGAAGGGCTGAACCGAGAAAGTGCACATGGGGATGCATGACGGTGCACAGACAGCACCTGAATGTCAACACTGAGAGATAATATTTTTTTTGGACTGCGTGGGATGCCGAAGGGTGATTAAGGCTACTCAAATTGCTCGACGCATGATGAAAAAAAAAAACACGCTTTGAGGATCTGCGAAAGGGATTTAGCTGACCTTCAAATCAGCGCATCGGGATTTGCTTCAGCGTCGCGAGCTGGGTAACGCAGAAAGTTCGCGTGGAAGATGGAGCGCGCCGCAGATGGCCCCGCATTCTGAGCCATGCTTCTATTGGGAGCGGTGATGGCCGACACTAGTTGATGTTGTGCTGCAGATCAATTAATTACAGGTACAAGATGCGGTGGTGGTCAATCCGTTGAAAATGAAATTGGTGAAAATTTCAACCCAATCAGCCTTGAACCGGACAAAAACACACCAGCACATAAACACTCCTCAGCACTCTGAGATTGACACGGACAACGATAATAATCGACTGACGTAAAATGGACAATGATGACGAGCGGCAAATGTGTGGCCATAATTAAAACGCGCACACAGAAAACGCTACAATGAACTGCTACAAAGTATCACGAGAAGGTTACAAAGCAATCAGGTGGCTAATGTAAATACAATAACGGCAATACATCCATTTGGGGCTCATCAGCGTCAGCGGCAAAGCACAGAAATTCACAAGTGCCAAATTACAGTAAATTAAAGTGCTATAATGTACTCACAAATATTCTGTAAATACAGCACAAGAGTCCAATCGCTCGAACCGCTTATGGTCCGTGAAGCACTCATCCGCTGAATAAATAACGAACGTAGGTTGCAAGCTCTATGCCGCAATAAATCGACACGTTTTTCAAATATCGAAAAACAGATACAGTTATGAGTGCGCAAGCCCTCAGAGCGTTGGCACTCTTTTGCAGTTGGCCAGACAGATTCGTATATGTGTGTGTCTTCAAGGACGCGTCTTTAAACCTTGAACAGGTATAATATTGCAGTAAGTGGAAAACATATACCACATAAGCCAAGCAAATCATGAATACCGTCCCCTTTCATAGCCCGTCATTCCTGTTTTGAGGGCTAAATTTCCAAATACATTGTCACAGCCTTGGGTTTGAATACTTGCTAAAAACCCACAATGCTCCCTGCAGACATACAGCATGCATTGATTACAACACATTGCTTTGAATACGATGACAAATGCAATTCCAATGGATTCCATATTCCACTAAGCTGTGGCCCTCAAAAGTATACATCCAAGGTCTGTGAAAAATGTTTACAATAATGGCTTTATTTATTTATCTACTAAACAAAACCGCACAACATGCATTGCCGTACAATTTGTGCTTAGTTTGCCACGAAGATATTTGTCACCAACAGTCACATTGTTGCCATTTGTGCATTCATGTTGCTCCTTCAATGAGCCACAACACCATTCGTTATTGCACAAATAGCCTTTAGCACCTTTCATCCATTTCAATCTTGGTTACACATTTAACTGTTGTCAAGAAAGAAAGTGTGTCATCAAATGTAAGGCAATTAGAAACAATCATTCAATAAGATATTGGTCTTGCGTAAAGATTTTTTAACAAAAATAAAATGTCTGCATTCACATCCACAGTAATGACAGCTCTCTTCCTTGGCACGGACTGCTGATTTGTAAAGAATCTTGAACCATTGAAAGAGGCCTCTCCATAGATGCAGACCCCTTCAGAAGATGGTCCACTGAGGGAGGCTCAGAAAGTGTCGGAGCAGTCACCACCCCCTTGTAGTCGTTGGCTAAGCACAGGCCTAAAGCATCAGTGGCAGCAACAATCAGCGCTGTTCAAGCTGTAATAGATCAGAGCTCACACGTTTCTTGAATTGATCAACGTTATACGAGCTTGGGAACGAATTTCAAAACGGAACGGTGCGAGGGATGAAGCAGAAGAAGTGTGACCTGCAGTGTGGTGGCTGTGGTTGAACACAGTCCATCTGCTAGACAGAGTCCTCAATACGGGTCAAGAAATCAACGAGTCAAGTTCTCGAAGACACTAGCCATGGTAGTTGCGATAGAAGCGTGATATAGTGAGGTGACTGATCGCTGGTGAGCGAGTGACGGGAGGAGCACTGTCTCTCTTTGCAGGAGCTGGCACTGCAGGAGGAAGTCACTGGAACACACTACACGTCCCAACAACACTCCATTGCTCCTTGCAGAGTGTGCACTAGCCCCTTGAATCTGTGAATTTATTTAAAAAAACTTGGACCTCCAAGAACAAATTCGTAGGCGTTTATGATAACTCAACAAATGTGACCCACATAGTAACAATAACACACTGACCAATTGAAAGATGACATGAAACCGAATGGAAATTTCCTTCAATAGTGTAAAGCCACTTCTTAATGAGAAATTGTCTGGAACCTCCGTAAACAATTCGAAAGACCTTACGTACTAAGCTTGATTGATCGTGTCAAACCTATGAGAGGGCCAATGCACGATAAGCAGGTCAGGGTTCAACGTGGCAGCAGAGACAATAATTTTTCACGCTTTAGCTGTTGACACCCACGACATCTGTAAGCACTCCATGCCATGTGCCAGTGGCATACGACTCAAGACAGGGATGACTCAATTGAAAGATTGGATAATTACAGCTGGACTATCCAATGATTTAAGTAAAAAAAAACTCGCATTCATTGAAAGGAAAAGCATATGATCTACGATATTTCAAGACACTCCCCTTCTTCATAGCATACAAATAGAGAGACCAGCGACATGGAGTGGATTAGAGTTGGAGACTGCACTTTAGACCATGGGAGCCCTGATATAAATTAAAGAAATAAAACGTTTCTTCATGAACATTTTTGTTATTGGCACATACATAGTTACCTATTGGCATGTAAGCACTTGAGTTGTTTGTACTTGGGCACCACTGCCACCAAACAATATGTTCGAGGATTTATGGAATCGATTAACGGTTTCTCACTCGACTAAATTAGATAACAACACGAAATTGTGACACAAGTCGTCACCTCTGTTCCCACGTGTGCCACTGGACGGGAGGCTATGGGCAGGCCTAGATAGCGTCATCGGCATCATCAGCGGCGCTGCACTGCCTGCTGGGTAGGGGGTTACCCGCAAGGATGTGGGCGCGGATGCCATTTTTAAAGGGGCCCCGAGTAATCGACCACAAAAAAGCAGTCCCATTTACAATTCTTAATTAATTGACTTAATCGACTATAATTGTCCCAGCCCTACTTACAATATAGCCAACGGCACCACTATTCTTGCAAACGCCGCTTGGGCCGAAGCCAGAGGGGGTCTAGGCGGTAATGCCTGATGAATGTGTTTGCAGGCGTCGATGCGGCTGCTTTACAAATGTCCGTTATTGGCACTTTACACACATTAGCGCACGACGCTCCCAACGCCTTTGTCGAATGAGTCTTTATTGGTCCCGGCAGGGTTTTTGCTGCAAGGGTGTAATAGTGATCGAGAGAGTCTTTTATCCAGCTCCCTAACTGGATCGTGAAGGCCAGTCTTTCCCTTGTATTGCTCTCCCGTAGGATGAAAAATGTGTTTCCGAAGCCCTCCAAAGAAGCTGTCTCTTGAAGGTAGAACAGGATAGTCCTTGCTACACGGAGCGTAAGCAGTTGATTTTATTTGTGATTTGCAAAAGGTGGGTGGCAAAAGCCTGGTAGATGGAGATCCTGTTGTTAGTTCTCATCGTAGGTGCACGAGGGATGTGTGACTTATTGTATTTTATTTCTCATTCTGAAAACTGCCCACATATGACAGCCTACCTCCTCAGATTACGGTGTTAAAACATACATTTAAAGTACCATAAGAAAAACTCCCTACATGGACAAACCAAAACAGATTTCATATAATGAACCCAATTGACAGTGCCATGACCTCTTGGAGGCCACAAGGAACATCTGGTTTGCATATATAAACACCGAGCAAAACAACGCTTAACTATTTACATCACGATGGTACCCAGGTCTCTCGTTTAAAAAGAAAAAAACATCGCAGCGAGATTGCACAAGCATAAATCGAGGGAAAATATTCATTGCGACAGACATTTGTACAGAAATTGCCAGTCTTGCCAGGGCACATACTTAACATATTCATTTAACGTAACCCAACATATATACATGGCAGGATGGCTAAAGTGACAACACATGTGCCTCTCAGCAAACAGTACCAGTTTGATTCCAAACTCGGGCACCTTTCTGTTTGGGGTTTGCATGTTGTCCCTCTGTTCGGCTGTCGAATTCTTCTCAGTTCTCAGGTTTCATTTCATAGCTAAAAGAACCGTACAATGTAGCTGGTATTGGCCAAACACCCCAATGCTGAAAACGTACCTGCAAATGACCGAAGTGGGATTGACACGTAGCAACATCGCCCCATTCTGCGATAGACCCTCCTGAAAAAAAGCCTTGAGACTCGGTGAGGCTTCCCAGGGTAAACGAGTGTAAATAAAATAAAGTAACAGCTGCTCAACCAGCTCTGCTCCTCTTCTCATGCAAACGCTCGGACGGAACTTTTCCCGCGGCCGTGCACTCACCACTGGAGCGGTTAGCGCTTACTGCTGCAAATCCCAATTGGCATCCCAGGCTTCTCGACAGATCAATACAAGCCTAAACTATAATCCCTATTTGTGTTACACGAGGACGGCAGCCACATCTGTCTGTTGAAGATGTCCTTGTGTACTGTTTTGTGCATATAGCCGCAACAACTTCTACTAAATACTGGAAGCACTATTTGACATCACAGCGGGAAATTAATTGCTTACGTGCCGTTTTTGTTCATATATAGTCAGAAACAAAGTGTATTTATTCACCGTGAGCCGCTTCAGCAAAGTTAATTTGGGTACATTTAATTTCCATAGTATATTAAACCTTGTTCCCAATTAAATACAAAAAACCTCCATTAGCAACGATCGCATGGTCTTGTATGGAAGCTATTAACATTTGATGAACACGCTCATAGGACGTTACAACATGATTGGTTCACAGGTCCGAGAACGAGACCACTAACACCGCCGTAACAAACCGTGCAAATTAATATACGCGGTGAAGTCACATTATTAACAGTGGCTTCTCTAATTATACGGCTTCGTCTTGCCACCGAGTCCCGAGGAGAAGTAGAATTTTACGAGAGCCAAAATGACGGTGCAGCATCAATAATTCACTGTAAGTATATCCATCTGTGAACACCGTTCAATCTATCCCCTACGATTAAAAATATATTGCTCCCGAAATGTTCCATCTATGTTAGTCCTGAAAATACATATTTAAGCAGCGCCATTTTCTCGTTGGGAAGAAAACACCGCCGTACGTTTAAAGGCAACAAATGTACACCAGCAGGAATGATGTACCCATAAAGAGACCAAGTTAAGACATTACAAAAAATACAACAGCAGACACATGGCATCCACAGGCTTACACTTCCGCACAGGTTAAACTGCCAGTAAGAAGTCTGCTTTACAGAGGGTAAAACAACGCTCGTAAACACGAGGCAGAGGGGAAATGTTTTCTGAAATATGCAACACTGTAACATTACACGCAACTATATTGAGGACACGTTAACCTTGCAGTGGAAGCCCTGCTCTGTAAATTCAATCACCTGTCCATGACGTCGCTCATGAGAACAATGGTGACTGGGTTTCTGGTTAAGGCCAGGCAGCGTAGTGGGTTGCCTTCTTGGCTAAAGGCAGCCACGCCGCCAATGATATCTACTTAGACGCAGGTAAGAGCTGCACGAGACAAATGTCTGCTGCTTGTTTTTTTTAGTGCAAGACGGACATTTCATTGGGTAAACTAAAAACTCCTCTCGTTGCGATTCGCGACCTACAAAAATTTAACGTGGATACAGCAACATCTCGTTCGAATAAAGAATGCCGTTAACGACGGTGCCTCCTCTTTACCAAGAACGCACCTGCACGAATGCACCCTCCTGTGTTGATGTCGACCTATGCACATCGATTGCGTTGTTAGCGACCCCGCGTAAAACATTCGCACTCGCTGGTAAAACAAAAAAAATCTTCCTTTGCTTTTCCCAGTGTACTATACAGTACTATACAGTACACTGTGTAATATACAGGACACTCAACAATGTATTATACAGTACTGTGCTCTGCAATGAACTGTAGTGTGCACATGTACTTGGGTGTGTGTAATGTTTTAATTTCGCATTTGTCGAGGAGACCTGTACAACTGCAAATGTACACGTCCGCAGTGATGCGTTATTGTTCTTGCGCATATCTTCGAAGGCGCAGTTCAAATTGCCATTCAAGCTGTTCGAGTGAACACCCCTGATAAGAGTGGTGAACTTTCTTCCAGGTCCGCGAGTGGTTGGTTATATAACGAGGTAGTATTTCATAACCTCGGTCACTACCTCGTTATATATGACGAGGTGGTGACCGACGTTCCGACGAGGTAGTATTTACTAACCTCGGTCACGACAACAGTCGAACTCGAGTAGATCACTGGTCGATCAGCAACGACAAGTAAACCCTTACAAGGAGCCAATACTCACAGAATAATAATTGAGGGCATGAAAGAAAAACACACAATCAACATGCAAAAAATGGGGACAGAAAAGTAGATTTATAAACACTCTTTGGGTCTTTCGGTAAAGTCACGTAGATAGAAAAATAATGAAATAATTAAAAATCACGATGTTTCGATCGCAACACAAGCAATCGTCTTCAGGTGAAAAAATACAGCGAGGCGGACTGCCGAGGCTGTTTTTTTTCACCTGAAGACGAATGCTTGTGTTGCGATCGAAACGTCGTGATTTTTAAAATTATTTTTCTTCTATCTACTTGACTTTACCGAAAGACCCAAAGAGTATGAATTCCTGCAGTCACGAAAGCTTTAAGTCAAGGTTTATTCATAAACTCTACTTTGGAAAGCACAGCTCTCCTTTATATTTATAAAAAAAATTGTTTAGCTACTGCAAGGCTTACCTTCGCCTTCAAATGTGCTAACAGAGACCACATTTAAACACAGGAAAACGCTCTCTTTCCCAGCCGGCAATTGAAAATTTAAATTCTGGCCAATTTAGAAAGAGCTATGCCAACACGTGCTCTGCACACGCAGGGCCTCGTGACCAGGCTGGCTGTCTCAGTTTGACCTTTCACAAGCGTTAACGGTTGCGAGGCAGCACAAGAAATGGAAAATAGAAAAAAAAATCCCGTGTGTGTGTGTGTTAGGAGAGAGTATGGCGGTGGTATAGTGGTAAGCGCATCGCGCTCCGGATAACATGGTTATCTGAACCGGTCCTGGGACACTCCTAGGTCGACGTGGCCTTAAAATAAGTGCCTGGTGAGATGTTTAAACGTCAGATATTGGGAGACAAAGGTGGCCGGGCGTGGGGAGAGTCACATTAGGCCCTTCGTGTGCGGTGCCAGCACTTGCCCTGACAGTATGTTGGCCATACAGTGGATAGTTGTACTCTTTGAGAGATGATCCAGTTCTTGCAATTGTTGAATCAAATTGTGAGCCCTGAATTATAACGAATCATTAAATTGCAAGGGGCGTGACTCATTATGTGGCATATCATAGCTATCAAGTGTGCAAGTGGTGAAACTGCACTCGGGCCCATGGGCAGACAGGCCCACGTGCCAAGGCTACAAAAAAGGGGAAAAATTGGGACAGGGTACCCCCATTTCATTCCGTGCACCAAGGCCCATGCCATGGATTACATGCCTCCTAAATAAGCGCAAGTTGGCTTTGCAAAACCTCCCTTCAACTCAAGCACAACTAAATGCAACGTGCCGTTAAATATTCAGCCATTACATCATTCAAATATAGAAACGTACAACAAATGGTTGTTTATACTTTAAAAGTAAAACTTGTTAACCCCTTTAGAATACAAGCCGGTCTTTCTTGCAACAGACGTTTGTATCAATGGGCTCTCACCTGACAGATGGCAGCTAAAGCCAAGGCGCAAATGGAAAAGTAGAGCGACCTCGTGGGAGGTTTTATTTCACCGTCCTCGTTGTTGTCACCGCGTGCCACCCTAGAAGGCACTGCTACTCCTTTTCAATTGTTGACAAATGTCAATGGTACCCGACTTGGAAAGCGTTATCCGTGTGCCTTTTTTTGGAGGTGAATGTAAAAGAGACCTTCAGGTATGCGCAGATCATTTGGAGGCATTTCCTAAAGCATTCTGAAGCTTGTAGGTCAATAGCCTTAACAGACTTGTTGAAGGCCGACACACGTGGCGGTGGGTGGTGAGAGCACCACGCCCAGCTGCCTTTATCTCCCGAGTGGCAATGTTTACACACCGCACCAGGTACTCATTTGAGGCTGAGTCGACCTTAGGGGAGGCCCGGGACAGGTTCGAATATTTGTCACCGATGTTGGCCGTGAGCGGGAATCAGGTCACCGGGTTCGTAGTGCAGCACACTAACCACTGTGCTTGTATATACACAATAGTTTTGATGTATACACATACGGTATTACCTAAATGTAACCATATCCTAAAGATGGTGTACACAGGCCAAAGCAAAACAGGATAATCTCGAGCCTGGACAGGGGAAGATAATCGACAGCACGGATGGTTGAGGAAGCGAGTTTAGAGACAATCGGGGAAACAAAGGAGTGATCAACCCGACACTAAAATGCATTTTACTTAACCAACGAAATCTAAAAACTAATTTTAAGGAGGGTCCCATGAACAGCAAGTGGGAGGAAACCACAACCCCCTGAATAAACCCACATTAATGAGGGGGTAAGATCAAAGCTCCACACAGTTTGATTCGATGATATAATCCATTAATATATAGATCTCATCTCCAGGACACCTCAGTCAAAGCCTACACCCGAGTAGTCACAAAGTCTCCCATAACCCTCGTAAAGTATTAACTGGTCTCTACCCTTGCTTAGCTTCTGAGATTCTGATAAGATCAGGCGCATTGATGGTGATTGTGACAAAATTTCATGTGGGTTTCAGCGGGTTAGACTATGTACACACTGGGCTACGCAGAGCTGCAAAAAGGGACTTTGGACTGAACAGTACAAATTTTAAGCACATGCCGCTGTTTTCGGGGCGATGACAGGCGAGTACTCGTGTCGTGGTGGGGGAATCGGTTGGTGTGGTGTGGGGAGGGTCGGGGAGGGTGGGGGATGGTGGTGGTGGTAGTGACCCCTCCTCCACGACCGCAGCACAATATATGTAAAGTATTATTTGACCACCCCTCGCGTGGGCGACAGCGTGCGAATCGCCGTGACACACCGGCGGCGCTCGCCAATGCACCGTGGGGCTACGGTTTTCACATTCATTCTTTTACGCTCGCACACAACTACAAGCACAATGAACAGTCTTAACAAGTGTGTCGGGCACGGGCTGAAAATACTTTACAGGGGCCATCGTTAACGCCGTCACTTTCGGCAGTAACAGTCCCCATGTGTGCATGCATACGAGCGCGCGCTGTCACTGGC
This sequence comes from Lethenteron reissneri, assembly GCF_015708825.2. NCBI lineage: Eukaryota > Metazoa > Chordata > Hyperoartia > Petromyzontiformes > Petromyzontidae > Lethenteron > Lethenteron reissneri. The sequence continues at coordinate 1,439,796 of NC_083809.1, forward strand.
GTGTCGGTAGCACTTATAAGCACGAGGTTTTCGCGTAACGACACTGCTTCTTGCGAAGCATTAAAAAGGGTCATTATCCGTAACGTTGCCTTTCTACACGTTTTCACTGCACGGCCGTAACGTACGCACCTACAGACACGAAAGCGTGCATCTACAGACACGGGGACGACCAACTACTTACAAATACTGAATGACAACTGTGAGCTTCTCCTGTGGGCACAGCAGCAGAGAAACCCGTAGACATGTGAAGCCAGCGACAAGCGTGCGCACACAAACACAGCCACTGCATTGTGCGAGAAGCGTTGCCTTTTGGCACGCATCTTATTGGTCATGGTTATAGCCACCAGCACAATAACGACCCCAAACATTCTTCAAGACTCCGCAGGGGGGTATTAGAATCCGATGTACAAAAAGTTTTTTCCCCTTCGTGTGTTTTTATTTCGAAATTTTATTTACCCCATGTGACCCCTCATCAACGTGGCACATTCCGAGTTAAAAACCCAAACCAGTTCGGTCAGGCCACACCGAAACCTTGTGGAATTACGGAATTACACGAGACGTGCGACGTGCAGTGTTTACGTTGGAGCGTACCATTCGGAGCGCGGGGCTGACACGCCGTTGAATGGAACCATCTGCTGCTCGAGACTAAACACGCGACACGGGAGAAGCGCGTAGGGGACGCAGGCGCAGCTTTGTGGCACGCGCGGTGCCCCACACCGATTGTCTCCCTGCTGCCCTGCCAAGGCACGGGATGCATCAAAACGTTTAAATAAGCCGGCTGGCCGCCGGCTGACCATCGGCATGCGCCGCCAACCACGACGGTGCTGTACCGCCGTTTACCGTTCATTGCGTGCTGCGCACAAATGCTGTGTGGACGTTGAGGCTTGCTCCATGACATACGTGGGGGCCTGCTCTTCACTAAATTAACACACACGTATTAAGTATTAACCGTCATACAGAGATACTTTATATTTTATGCATTTATTTTGATTTAATAAAACGCACCTTACTCTCGCCCCGACACGAGCCGTATATATTAATATTTGCACGTGGTATGGCTGATGGTGATGAAATATGTAAACACAAAATATCATGTTTTAACAGTACATCTTCATTCCCTCTCTATCCACAGTGAAAGGAAACAACTAAATTATTTTCCCAGATTACATTTACCCGAGAGTATGGTGTTATGTCAATATCTTTCTAACAACGTACAACGCTAAAGACAAATAAGTGGTCACATGTTTATAAAATACACGGGCGGTTAACCAATGATGTCAAAATTAAGCCTTGACATTTCACATCACCCGTCGAGGCGCTTCTTTCGTAAATGAACATCAGATGCACAATTTTAGCTCAGAAACCACCACAGCTGAAAAAGCCGATGGTGAAATTGACTTCTTTGGTTGCCACAAATTTGGAGCAGGAAATGAAACACCACCAAGATGACAGCTGGACCAGAAAAAAATGCTCTTTGGGGCGGCACTCGATACGCCAAAGGAGACAACGGCACATTGTGATTGGCCCAAAGGGGTGAGGTTTGCTTTTGAGTCAGAGGGCTCACGATTGGCCACGAGCATTTCCACCGACGTGTGTTTCGTTGCAGTGGGTTAGCGCACTCTGATATGATCCTGGTGACCTAAGTTTGATTCCTGGCCACAAATTACATCAGTGGTGAGTGATATCTCATTCAATCCGGCTCCCCCTCCCCCTTCAGTAGCCCGCACTGCGCAGCGTTGTAAAGTATGGGGGGGAGGGAACCCCATGACTGATACGGCGTGCAGAGGCCTTCATCCAGCAGTAGATTGAAAAAGGAATCTGAATTATTTTCGATTACGTGATGTTGCTCATTAATTCCTGCTCTGAATGCCTATTCCCTGAACTGGGATAAATAGACCAATCACTGCTGGGAGAATGTTTGGTGAACAAGATAGTGGTCAATATTTATTCCACCCATGTGCCAATGTTTACTAAACAGCTTTTCTGCTTCTCAGGCTACGTTATACCGCTGCATTTTAATACAAAAGCATGTTAAATGAGTGCTTAATATGCATCTGTTTAATGGTTCTTTTAAAAACAGCAGACTATGAGATGTATTAATCTCAAAAAAAAATTGTCAAACAACATCCCCACGGCCAGTGCACTTCAAAAGCCCCCACGGACACACTGGAAATTAAAGGCGTATTAAACGGTACGTTGGCCTCCAGTTATGACAAGCCGTGGATTTTTTTCTCTCTCTTCCTGGGCCCCATCAATCCCGATCACCCGCCTTGGCATCTGCATTATTTAGGACGGGCAGTTTTACCTCCTCGGCAGTCCCGGATGACTTGCCTAAAAATAAAATAAAAATGCTACCACCAGGCTGCGCCAAAAGTGTTGATTATCTTGACACTGTAAAAAAACACAAGCCAGTGAATTGTAAACGGTGGTTGTACTCCATTCAAACCTCAACAGTTTTAGCTCATAGGAAGGGAGGTCAGAGCAGCCACAGTGCATGCGCACTGCGTATTTTATATTTTATAGACCGTATTCACCCGCCCCCGACGTCATACAGCTATCTATGCATAGCTACAATTGCAGAAAAAGCAGGGCACAAATGGGCATAACCCTTGTAAATTGGGCACCAGACTTTACACGATCAATAAATCAATTGACGGTTAGAAAGACTATGGCAATCTTGAAAATTACAAGCAATCTGGGGCCATACCTGTGTAAACCCTTCTCTATAGTATGAAAATTCATCTTACAGAGAGGGGCAGGAGTAGCTTGGGTACTGGTGTTCAAACAGCCCATTCTGGGGTCCATTCACAAACCCATTCACTGTCATGCATCGGTTTGGAGCTGTGATCCTGGTTAAGCATGGAAGGATCAACTACACACAAATGCGGCTCATGAATGGCAGAGTAAATGGAAGTTGTTGTCCTATGGATAGACTAGTTTCTGCCAAAGGGAAATTCCAGCACTGGTTCAGCACTGCCAAAGGAGTGGAGCACCACCCAACGCAATTCTCGGCAAATGGGGACTGACCCTCAGGAACAAGGCACTCTCTTGTTTACAAACGGCCACGTCGCCATGGGCACGGTCCTTTAAGGTCGGAAAGGAGAAAGTAAAATTCAGACAAATCCATTCATTCAGGTGTCCAAATGACAAGGCAGCAGCCGTAGCATATTCGAGCACACAGCCCTGATGTCTTTGTGTGAAAAATACCAGAAAAATCACAGCGGTCTATACCACCCTAATCATCCCGACGTTGTTAGGACGCAAAGGTTTTGCCAGGACGCAGTGTTTTGAGAAGCTGGGCACTGAACAGCATGCGAGGCGAGCATCTGCAAGCGTGTAGCGCTGCATGGTAGGTTCAAGAGTGTGCCGAGCTAACTCGCCGAGCTAAGATATAGACCGCTCGGCTTGTCTAGCGGTGGGCCTCCTGACCTCGCCCATCTGGCAGCACATACGAGCACTAAGCAATTATTTCTGGAGGTTTTTTTTCCACCCGCCGGTTATTTATTAATTTACATGTGAAAACAGCCAAATAAAGGGTCGCATCCTGTCAGTATCCAAGTTGTCTTAAACAAAAATAAGTAATAAAGTGAGAGAATAACAGTGCGCGTTTAGGGTAACACACAATTTTGAAAAACATCGGGAAACTAATTTGATACGAACCACCGCCGCCTCCCCACCCCAAACGGAGCGCGATGCTCATGCATTTAGCGGCATCAGCGCGGCGTGCGGATTCCTCCGCGCCAGGCAGACAGGACGAGCGCGACAAAGAGGTGAGAATGCGAGCGAGCGAGCGGGTGGGCGGGAGGGAGGGAGAAGCACGCATGGAGGAGGTGCACAGACAGAGACAGCGGGATGTGAAGACAAGGGAAAGAAAGCAGGTCGTCGTCAAATAGGGACTGGGGCAGCAGCAGCAGTAGCAAGTGAACAGCCCCACCAGCCTGAAACACGCTACACCGAACCAAGATGAAAAAGCAACGCGCAGCTTGCCAAGCAGGTCACAGTGTAGCCAAACTCAGGCTCTTGAAACAAAAACCTGCTAACATTTTACCCAAGAGTTTTTATACGTCTATCGGTGTATATGGTGTGTACTGTGTGCGTCTGTGTGTATATATATGTAAAGGTCAAATTTTATACCCTCACTGACACATGAAATGGAACGATTTATAAGGAACTAATGTTTCAGGTAGTGGTGCTTCATCACAATAATTTGTCACTTGTTCCGCAAACGTGCACGTAAGATCCAGATGTAGTAAAAAAAAAACATTTTTTCCCAGAAATATACCTTTCACCTACACAAACAAAAAGCAACATTTCTAATAAAGAGCCTTTGTATGGACTCCGCAAAAGCCTATCTGTACCTTCCAAAAAATGTTCAACGTTATTTTTATGCCTTCAAATTTCAATGATCGTTTTTTTATTTTCGGACTACATATTTGATGAAAGTGTTTGCAAACAAACTATTAAAACCACACACACATATACTCGTGCCTATGATTTCATTCTTCAATGGAGTCGCCCACAGCATCAATGCAATCACTATTTTTTCTGCAGCAAATCAATACCCTTCCAGAAAAATTCACCCGGTTGCCCCTCAAACCACATCTCTACAGAGTCTTTCACAAATCGGGTACCACGGAGGTGAGACGTGAGGTTTCGGAACAGAAAATCATCACGTGGGACAAGGGTCTGGGCTGCAGTGTGTACGTACAGTATATACGTGGGAAGTCGGAATGTTTTGAGCATAATATTCTTGGAAGAAATATAAGTGGCTTTGTCATGCCAGCCCAATGTTGGGTTTATGTTAAAGCTCCTGGTTTTAATCAACACTTACACCAACGGGGGCAGGAAGGCTCCTGTAATTCCCAGTACTGAAAGTCGGTTGCTGACTTATATTGCGGAGTTTAAGCGATCTTCTCTCGAAAGCGTAGGATTTCTCCAGGCACTCCAATTTCCGTCCACATGTAAAACAACATTTATCCCAGGCTTGCCCTGAAGAAGCGACTTCTGGTTTCAACGTGCTCTTAATAATTCATATCCCTTTGTTAAAACACTGCTGGATGAAGAACCCATCATGCCTTTCAATCATGGAGATTGTTCGACCATACTTCACCACTCTGGTCAGTGTGGAATTGTGAAGGATTGCAAGGGGAGGGTGGGACCAAGACATATTCAGGTGTCACTCACAATGCATGTTAGCTATGGCCGGGAACATGGATCATAGGGTTCATAGTGCATTGCGCTAACCACTAAGCCACCACTCCATCCCAATGGGCCATACCGTGGTTATAAAGGTTACCTAAGGCTATCTATTAAACCACGCAAGAGCAATACAAAAACATTTAGTAGGATCACTTTGTTTTCACTGAAATCTTATTTACTCATGAGTTAAGAAGACATTTATCAAAAGTGTTGCAATTTTTATTCTGGCTGTGTAAGTCAATGGACACTTTTTACGATCGTATTCACTGAACTTTCTGACCAGTCCTCATTAAAACAGAGGGTGTGCGTATATTAATTTCTTTCAGCTCTCTGTTGTAACGTTAGCACGCTAACACAAGGTGCCCTTGCCAGGACCTACTTATGATACATCCAAGGAGACAAAAAAGACCCCCACAAGCCCCGCAACACTATATATCTACGGTGCTACCCGGCCACGTAAACAAACAACAGCTCTCTCCGCATGACGTCCACCGCCGAGGAGCAGTGAGCGCCGGCCACCTGCTCTGGGCCACGGCCAGCGGAAAGTGCATGTGATGAGGCCCACCGACGTAATTAGTCATTCCAAACCTTATTAACCTGCAAGGGCTAAAGGAGGACACTTGCTCCTACCTGCGCATCGCCAAATGCGAGACCACTGGCCACGACCGAGATATCTAACGAGTCCTGTCTCATACTCGAGATTGGGTGGCGAGAAAATGGGCAAACGGTGGGAAATAAAAAATATTGGTTGTTGGTTGCCAAGTCAGTCAGTAACTTTGACTTCATTTGAAGCCAAGTGAGAGCAGAATGTCTGAACCATGACTATATATCCCCTCCGAACCCCCCTCACCAACCCACACGGAATTGCGTGGTGAAGTAAGGTCAACTTCGCCTCATCGTCGGTATGGCATTAGAAGGCCTTCATCCAGCAGTGGTGTGACATTTTAAAAAATATTATTTTCAGATGTTCTAAGAATCCAATGAGACTATACTAAATGGACACGTATAGTAATGTATGGACAATGTATAAGTATTGCTAACAATGACATCCAAATTTAGAATGTAAATTTGAACACTTTATTAACAAAAAACATTTTTTGAACATATTTACTTTGCCCGTGGGGGAAAAAAAAGATAATAAAACAGAATACAAGTCCATTTCATTCCATTTGGTTGGGAAAAAAATCGCGAATAAAGACATGAACATTAAAAACACAGCATCAGCTTCCATTCTATGCAGGCAGACAACAGAGCGTTTGAGAATTTCCCCCTGCGAGCAAAGACTCCCAGAGACTTTCCAGCGCAACTTACGCGAGCCGAAACAAAGTTCGGATTTTTCTTAAGTTTGCACAAGCCAGGCTCGCTATGTCATTGGCCTTTAGTGCGTGGGCGATCTAGCTGGGCTCGGCTGGAAGTCCGGCAAAAAAAAAAAATTGTCAGTGTGCATGCGCACACACACGCGCGTGTGTGCGCGCACGGGCGCAATTTTGCAGTGTCCTCACACTGTCGCATCAAGAGGCAGAGCGCGTGCGTGCACATGCGTGCGGGGCAAGCGCGCCGAGCCGCCTCAGAGGATAATTAATGCGAGAAGCCGATCAGTAATGAAGTAGTGCTGAATCGCCGTGGCGAGATAATTAAGCCAGGCGCTCTCCTGGCGAAGTTTCAGTAATTTATCGCTGACATTCGCTGCATTGATAGGTCAATTTAAAAGACGCGCACGCATTAGACAACGGGCAGGCGAGCGTGAAGAAAATTGAAGCAATCTCCCTACCACGCAATAATAAAATTACTGTACTGTGTAAACGTAATGAAACGGCAATATGCCAGGACAGCAGACGTGAAGGGTGCAGCAAATTGCCTGTGGAAAATAACAGCCCTCCATCAAGATATGCTCTCGTTTGGAGAAGAGGGTGGGGGGGGGGGTTCAGGGCTAGGAGGTGGTTGGGGGGGGATAAAATCCAAATTGTGGTGGCCGCTGCTAATGGACTGTCCTGTTACCGGTGGTTTTCTAATTTAATCCAATCCGCAGGAGACAAAACAGCCTACGGGAGAATCTGCCTGTTTGGCTGCACGGGAGTGGTTTTCCTGTGCGTACATTTCAGCGGGCCGTCGAGATATCATTACAGAGACGGGAAGGTGGCAGGCTTGAATTCGAGTCGGCTGGCAGATTATTTGCCGTAATAATATACATACGCGTAATGGATAGGATTCTCAATAAGACGCATGACTCCTTCTGGGCTGCGTAACGTTGTTATCACTTGTGCTGAATCTCGTTTAAAGGTAGCGTTCTGAGGGCAGCGCAGGCTTGTGAGGCAGGCTGGAGACTAAGAATGGAAGTGACTTTCCCTGTATCTGACTGAACTGTCAAGTATGAGATTTAAAAAAATCTTAAACAAACTTTTAATACGGATGGGGATTTGGGCACCATTGCTTTCTTGGATATTAAAAGACGTACTTGTTATAATCCTTCTTAAATCATCGCACAAATGTCAGAAAGTAATGTCAAAAAATAATTTTCTAAATTCTCTGCCAAGAACCACGATGAGCTTTATTTAAGGAAATGTTTTAACGAAATGCAGTTTGTTGAATTATAAGCCTAATGAGCTATTACTTGTTACGGATAGAATTTCCTCACATTCTTACCGAGTACATTTACATTTCAAACATTCTCAGCTACAACGTAGGTCTGGTGCTAGATTTTGCACGATTTAAATTTTACTTTACAAAAAATTCGAACATGAGAACTTTTTTTCTTCGAATGGACATATCACACTGATATAACAACCCATATACATTACACTAGAAGAAACATGATACTGCCGTGGTTATTTGTCAATTGTGTTGAATGGCATGTTTTGCCATTTACAATTGTTGTTTTATGTTTATTTTACTTTTTACCATAACGTGGGTTTTGTTCATCCATGCTCGGGTTTCTGTAAACAATTTATTTCCAAAAGTTACACGCTGTTTTAAGCTACACGCTTATATACAAACATACCACGATTTCTAAAAAAAACTGAACAATGTTGCATGAGCATGCGCATTTCGTTTAGCCACGCATTTGAAAATGTGAACTTAGGCAAACGTACCTGGCCTAGTTGTGGCCACGAAATCAAAGATCCACATTTCCAGCCGTCACTGTATATGAAGTAAAGATGGTTTTGTTTTTATAGCCAGGGGTAACCATTATTAATCACTTCTGAAAACATTGAAGTGTAAATGATAAAAATGACACAAAGTATGATCCATCAAAAGTCTATCCTAAAATTAGCACAATTAGCGTTTTTCATGCGAAATTTACCTGTATTTAATTTTGAATATGACGTTATATACATAAAACACAAAGGTATGTTAATTACAGGCTAAAGGTTAATAAGAACACACGGCACCGCTAACACACGTGCTTCACATCTCACGTAGCAAAGAATAATATACATTAAAAAAACTTTTTTTAATTGCCTCTCAAAATCCACTTGCTGCCAGATAATTAAGCGGACTGTGATGTTCAATTAAATAAACGCTAAGTTTAGAACACGCCAGGACTGGGCAAGGGCCAATTTAATGTGCAGCATCTGCAGCAACAGCTACCACTAGCTGTCACAAATCTCTGCCAAACCACATTACTGCCGCATGAGCAAGTGGACGAAAATACGCCGATTGTCAAAGTGGGTTCTCGAACCGTACAACCTACACGGCAAGGCAATATCACTTTCCTGCTCAAAAAATAAAAAAAAAACTGAAATCAATGGGGATGTCCTCCTGACGGCAATGTGTTGGGAATTTGTCTTTCAGCTCGACTAGCTCAACGGGCACGGCTGTGCTGATGCATCGGCTATTGGTCAATATTATTGTTGTTTTAATATGTATAATATGTAAGTAGGTATAGCTGCGTATTCATCGCAAAGTGGATGTACGTACGCCGGGGTTTGGCACATGGCTGCGTCGCAGAAATATTGTACACAAGTGCTTTTCAGGTGAGAGGGGAAAAAAATGGCAAGAGATGAAGAGGCAGGGAGTGGGGGGGGGGAGCGGCGTTTCAGGCACGAAACAACAGCTCCGCCGATTGGCCAGAATCTCGACTGCCACGTCTGGGTACTGACCGTATCCCAATCGAAAAGCTAGAACAAAATATGCCGCATGTCGACCGAAAGGTGCCCTCGTCCCCAGAAGACGCAAGTCCCCTTGGCCCAACGAACCGGCACTCGCATAGGTGGAATGTTAAAGTGTTTAAAAAAAAGGGTGGGGGGGGAACAAAAATCGATGTGCGAGAGACGGTCGTCTTGAGCCCTCTTGGTCAGTTGCCCCTCCCAGGAGATTGCGCAGAGATTTGCAACGCTTCCCATTGAAAACGACTCCGCACCAGCAACTGTTCATTACTTGAGATATTTTGACACCTGACTCTGTTAGGACAAGACGTAATGGTTTTCCTTAGTCCAAGGAATTACATTTTGTTTTCTCTGGGAAAGGGCCACCAAAGGAAGTGGAAATAGAAGGAAATCGAAATATTTGTACAAATAAAGCTTACGACCAAATCACCCCAAGTGTGCCCAATCTTGTCAGATCTTGGAAACTAAGCAGGGTTGAGATTGAGTATTATTTGAATGGGTGACCACTCGGGTTTGCCAGGTGTTGCAGGTACAGGGCTGCAGGACAGCCAGGAGATGGCAGTACTGAGTTCCACGACCCCATATGCATTGGTTGTCTCTGCATACTCTGTATTTCTCCCACATGCTAAATATTAATTGATGAAATTGGACAAACATTCCAATGCAGAGCGTCTAGTGACTCAGTGAGGCTTTCTTGGATAAGATATAAGCACTATTGTTTACAATGAACAAATTATTACACTAAGCTAATACCCCTTAATGGTTAGCGCATGGCCCTATTAGGCCCTATTAACCTGAATGCCCGAGTTGTATTCCAGGCCACGGCTAATATCCGTAGGAAATGGTGATAACACATCGACATTGACCAGTGCGGTAGAGTACAGCTAAAAAGCACGCGCACGACTGACATGGGGGTGGGAAGACCTTCATCCAGCAGTGAATTCACAAAGGGTTCAAAATGAAACCAATAAGCCAGTGGAAGTGCTCATATGGACCAATGATGGTAAAGAGACTTGAGCACCGCGATCTGAAGATAAATCTTAATTTTCAATTGAGGCTGACGCAGACACAGGATGAGAATGTGGTCAATCGGCGGTGACCACTTGCGGTCTCAGACCCCGAGCCTCGTCTCTCAACCACCCGCCTCAGTGCGCTGTCGATGCTACAACAACAAGTCTTCGTGAGGGATAAAGAAACAGGTACACAGTGCGGCAGGCAGATCTCCAAAAATAAACTTTGTCTCACAGAGCTCTCTTTTTAGTTCAAGTGCACACGCACCCAAATGACTTAATAAAAAAAAGTCCTTTTTGACACAGCGTACAGCCTTAGGTAGTAAGATATCTAAAAGTGAAACAGTATCCGTCATAAGGAGACGACCAAACAAGTCGTTAAATCAGACTTCCCGTCAGCTTCTTGACAAACCTACGACCGAGATCAACGCTCACGGGTGGTGCGTGAAATCTCAAAAAAATAGCAGGGGTGGAAAAGAGGTGTGGTGGGGGGGGGGTGAGCAGCGATTCAAATGCCCGGTCTGGAAGTGTGGTACACCTCATGTAAAAGTCATCTGCTCGTTGCGTTTGGATGATTAGATGTGCTCAGTTCGGCTGTCAGTTCTTCCAACGTTACTAGTACCCAAGGCAGCGTAAGTCTCACAGAAAACAAACACCGCTCTAACATAAACACCATCTCAGTTACCGACCGTGCCGCTTTTGAAAACCATGAAAAGGGAGCAGGGAAGGGAGAAAAAAAATTCTCCCTTAACCGAACCAAGATGCCTATTGTTTAAATGATGCTGAGTTTCACATCAATTTTCCTATAACCATAAATGACAATCGATGCCATCGACTCGAGCATAGCAGGCCGCCGACACAATGATGAATAAACTCGGCAACTAAAAAACACTCGCAATCGTTCAACAGAACAGAAATGTACCTTTTACCGTCTCACTTAAAACCGGGAACGAAGAGTTGTTTTTCACCAGGGGGTTCACACTTTACAAACGGGGCAAGCCGAGCATACGGCGAGAGGGGGGAAAAGAATGGTGGTGGGGGGGGGGAGAAATCAATACCCCTCTTCTCTACAAGTGAGCGTAGTTTGTTCGGACGTACTTGAGAAGGCCGTCCAGTCTCCAGTCAGCCATCAAAAGTATCGATGCAGACACTGGTTTGATTACGCGAGTCTGTAACACTATTAGTTACACTCCCTCGCGCCCTGTGACTGCCACGCTGCGGAAAGGTGCTCACTGGCACAGTCATTGGGATTAACCCATTTCTGCCAATTTCTGCTCATTTAACGCGGTTGCGTTTTCCAGCTTCCCCACATCGGGGGCTGCGCTTACCGCACCCAATGCAAGCTCATACGCGTGTACGTGGTGGACATCTATATCAACCCATGCACTGCAAATCGCACGTTTATGTTTCGCATATGGTATATTCCTGCTTACAAATTAGAAGCACAACCAGCGTGTGATAATTTAGAATGGGTAAAGGAGCAAGTGAGGGATTTCGATACTGTGTTTATGGTGAAAAGGCTACGTTTGGAAGACTATTCTTACATGGCCTTTTAGTCACTCGGCAATTATTAGATAATTCTTGGGCAATGACGGGACTTTTGTTACTTGTGCAATTATTGTATTTAGCATTTTCTTCCAACAACTTGCAAAGTCGGCAATGGGAAATTCCACAAGGTATACCTTAATGCCAGCATTTTTATTATTAAAACTGCCATTGTGACACATTGGTACATCAGCTCATTTTTTCTATTTTATTGAAAGCCAAAAATTGCATATAGGCAATATAGCAATGGCCGTGTACCGCGCTTATTCGGCTAAATATAGGCTATTGAGGAACACGGTCTCCTCCCTATGTTTACTATATTGGGTCTCTGCGTCAAGGGGAATGATACACCCAGTGAGGGTGAAAATGGACCTCGTCAGCAATGTCACAGTGACAACACTTCCTGTTGTACGCAAACCCCCATTAACTCCACAATGCTCGCTTGAAATTACCCGGCTTTCTGTTCGCAAACCCCCCCCTCCCTCCCCCATAAACATGCGAGTCATCGGTGCCACACTTCCTATTTCCTGTTTGTACGTGCCATAATTAAGCAGCAGCTCACGACAGCGAAGGAATCTGCTTGGTCTGATGTTTCACATTTATTTAGGCTCCATGGTACAGTGCCGTGAGCACCAGCTGTGGCATCACTGCAAGAACTGCTGCCAGGTCGTGACGAACATTGCATTCAGTCGAGTATTTCTACAAGGAGAATGTTATACGATGCAAAGGTTATACATTTTGAGACGTGAAGAAAAACCCATACCAAGCATTAACCATTATGTACAAAAATATGTAGGGCTGAGTCTATATAAGACCAATGTTTTCTGTGAAAATGGTGATATACAATATCTGTTTTTAATCAAAGATAATGATTATTTTCTACTAAATTGAAAAATAAATTCTAGACACCACTTCCAAGTGGCCTTCATGTCACTTGCAATTCCAAATGTAAATTCATGTAATATTCAAAATAATTAGTTCCGCATTAAATAAATGTTTCATTTTACATGTACACATATACCCGGACACACGCATAGCCGGCTACACTAAGTTAGATATGGTGACACGTATCTGCAAACACAATTTGTAGTGTAAAATGTGTAGTGCGCACAGTGTACATATGGATGTGTGTGTGTGTTAGCATGCGAACATGGCCTGGCCTAGGTCAACCCATCTTGGATTCAGTATCTGGTGCTGTGTGCGAACACCAGCGCCGTGGCCTGCCTGTGTGATGCTGGACAATCCACCTCTCTGTGCGTGGTACTATGCTGATCTTAATAGGCAATCACTAACAGCACTTGCCTCCGTAGTCTGTGTGTACAACCCATCAGCCTGTATTCATACGAACATTTTTACATTACAACACAAAATACATGACAACGCGTTATCGCAAGTAATAATACAGAACAGGAGAACGTCTCTTATCTTTCCGCCCTATTACCCGTGACTCTTATAATTATCCGTGGCAGCTGTAGGGTCCTGAAAACTCTTATTACCCACGGCCATATTTTCCTATTATTCGTAATACTTGCAATTTTTCTGAGGATAAGAGGAATCACAGGGAAAGTCTATCCTATTAGCCACAGGTTATCCGCAATGTTTTACTATGCGGGTAATGGTAAAATCGCTTATTACCCCACGGAAAAAATAGGATCTGCGAAAAAGCCCCCACCCACCCCCCCCCCATATCATAGCAGATAAGAGTTATCCCGTCATGGTAATTCCCGGTGCATTACACCCAGCGGTGTAAAGTGATCACATTTTGTTGCACTTGTGCTTTAGCCAAAAAACATCACTGTACAAATGTCAAACGCATCAAAAACCAAAACGCTCCAGCACCGCTTTTGTATAAAACCCAAGCAGCATGCGGGCTAACTCTGACACACATTACAGCGGATCTTCCTCTAATCTGGTTTTAAGGGGGCAGTCACAGACACAGGCAGTCCTTGGGGACATCGCAGGATCTCTCCGATGAGCAGCCGGCTCATTTCACATGCAATTCCTCTGCCTTTTAAACACTGAAGACAGCCACGCAAACATAAAAAGAATCCCTGAGGCCAGTGTAAATCCACGAGCGTACGGAGTATATGCACGCATCGGTATAGGTGTACTTAACGTCAGCTGGAAAATGTGCTTAAATTGGCTCGTGATGTGTCCATCCATTCTCTTCAAATATACATCTGGGAGCCTGTCTTCTGTTAAAAGCAGTAAAACCACACTGACCTCCAAAAGGTGGCTGTGACACCATAAAGAAATAAACGCAAATTTAATAACACAACGTATACCCTTGAAACTGGGAAAGGCGTGGTGGGGGGGAAGCACACCTGCTTAATTTGTTTTCATATAAGTTAGAACATGCGACAACACACACACACATTTTGTTGCAAATTGTACTTCGTATTTGCTGCTGAAAAGGAACAGTAAAAAAAAATCTCCAGAAATCTGGCCAGGAAACACACGCAGGCACAATGACGCGGGCTCGCTCACACGTGCGCGCGCACACAAGCACACGGACAAAGCACTAAAATACACAAACCGTGTTCTCAAGACACTCGAGTAGCTCACTGGTTTCTCATTAGCTGCTTGATCCTGTCCTGACTTGTTGCACGTCTCGTACGTTCAGTGCATTTTCAGCATTTTTTTTTTAAACATCCATTAAGGTATGCGACGGGTATATCGTCACCAGAGGTATTTGAATTCTGCCTGATGCAGCACATGCCGTTTTTTTACAACAGGTATAAGGAGCGTGGAAAGCAGGTTTGGGTAGCAGGATATATGCATGGCCATCCAACTATTGCGATGTATAATGCACCGCAATAGTACATTACATAGTTCAATAAAACACGAGTACGACTGCAATTACGAGTGCCATTGTTGTTATTAAGCCTGCCAATCAAAGCCAGAATTGGACAGGAGATACGGTTCCCCGATTGGGCCGCCATAAGCTTACCAGTTTTACACCGGCAATTAAATGTCCACAATCGTGGGGTTGATAACCTCCCCCACGGGCGGCGTATACAACTGGCTAGAGACTGCGGTCTGGCGGTCCTTTTTTTGGAATAGGGCCAGAAAAAAAGCACCGCACGTTCAAATCTGCTATCAGCCCAGCAACATGGTGGTATTGCAGAAGCCAGCAGGGACTGCAAGCGCTCGGCTAAAGTGCAATTCAAGAGATAGGGTTGTGGACCACATTTGAAATATTTGAAGGGGAAAAAAATATATAGAAAATATAGTCTTTTTTTTTACTCAACCATGCCAAAAATGTTATCATTCATCTTTTGCACTTGGGCTGGTCGAAGTCAGACTTTTAATGAGGACGTTCGCAACTAAGAGAAACTGCCTTTCCAAAATTGTCTCCAAATAAACACGCATGCAGACATGCACGCTGTGGCATTGAAGACACGCTCACAAGGAAACCTCCATTTATATTCTTCCATACGAAATCGTACAATAGCACCGATTTACGTTACACATTATATTATAAACCGCGAGGCAGGTTATGATCATTGCAATTGATTTAGAGGTACAATAAATGTTTGCCAAAATTAACCAGCCTTCCCCACACCACGGTGTCTATTGATATTAATTGATTGTAAAAATGACTTATGAATTATAACTTCAATTGCAGCCTCATTAGTGCACATAAAACCCCTCCCCGATGACAAACAAGGTGTTTAGCGTACCCTCCCCTCTAGGGCAGAAAAACTATCACGATTACCTGTGAGCGCTATATCTAAGTGTACCACTACATGAGGGTATATTTTGAATTACTGCACAGATGGTTATTCCCAAGCGTGCAATGATTCGTCGGTTGAAAGCAATTCTTATACTCACGGGGCACTGAATTGTGTGAATGAATTATTTTATATTCACATACTTTACTACACTACACGTGATTTGTTCACGTAAACCACGCAGTCACTAGACATTCTACAGTCACCGTAATGGCCAAATAAATACTTGATTCATTGGTCGAATCCGTACCCTGAACCACAACAATTCAAGGAATTTCTGCGAGAGTGAATTTTTACATGCCTAGTCATATCAAAGACATCAAGATCAAATGACATCGTCACTTTTAACTGTTAAAGCTGTCATGTTGAATGCAAAGTTGTAACACTCGGCAAATTTCACAAACGCATTGAACCAAAATGAGAAGACTACTACAACATATAGTATGTGCCTCCCAACCAATACCGCATATGGAGTTTACTCAAGTAGAATACACAGTGGTGGATCGTGAACAGAATCCGATGGCATTACGAGGACCGTGGACAAGGCAGCCACCACACTCCACAACGTAGTTTATGTTTGGGGAACATATATACACAACGGCGCTGCATCCCCAAGCGGATTATTTGCACAATTTTTTTTTTTTGCCGAGAAGTTTCGCGATGCTCCGGCACAAATGTTCACCATCGACATACGGAAGAGTGCTTGGGGAGCGCAAACTGTGTTGACGTCACCCCTTGCCACCACAAGTACACTCGCTGTGGCTGCACCGGCTCTCACATGTCCTCCGTGCGGCCGTCTTCCTCGGTGGAGCGGCGGCGTTCCCGTACGCAGGGGCAAGCCGCACACAGCAGCAGGACGCATTTACATTCCGTACAGGTGTATCGGCACGCTTGCAACAAGGGTTACCCAGTGGCATTCGGGAATACAAAAAGAATACTGAAACTGGCATTTTGCTTTGCATAATTGCCTTCATTACAATGCCGTTCGGCGCGGTAAATCAATTTTCTAAAACAAAATGGGAAGGGTTTACCTGAATGACATTGTCCGATACGTTTGATGAGGAAAGAATGAGATACGCATAGCTGTCATTGTTTTTAATTATTGTATTTTTTTAAAGTTAGAAATGCATTTGAAACTGACATGCATACAACTAAAATTATATTATCCTTATTGCAGGTAGCATTTATTTTATAATTTGCTGAGATAAATACAGGTAATAGCCGTTACCACATTGTTGAGAAAATTGTTGAAATACCATAGCCTGACCCAAGTATTTTTAAAAGTGACATTACTGCCTTTCAAAAAATAATTTTGGTGCTGCAAATTATCTTTACGTAAAAGGCCCCCTGCCAACACATCGGCACCCTGATCTGGAAGCGATCTTTCTCGGCGAAAGGACTTTCAGAATCAATTTCAAAAAGTGTTAATTATAAAACGAGACTGTCTGCATGTAATATGATGTTGCCATCACAACTTGAAACGTTCTGAGAAGATCTGCAATGTCAATTGCCTTGGAGACAAAACTGTGCGAACGTATGTGGTGGTACTGCATATACGTGTATATGGCGAAGAAGCAATGAGGTTCACGCATGCTGCGCTGTGTTCCCGGCAGTCTGAGCTCAATTCCTGACCGTGCACATCAATGAAAAGTGGCACGCGAACAGAGTGAGCATCTTCTCCATAGTCTTGGCCTAAGATGAGCACTTTATACGATGCGTTCACATCAGCACGCGGGAGACAAAGGGCACTGGGCGTGGTTCTAGCCACACCATGCCCTCATGCTTCTCCTGCCTCAATAGGTGCTCACGGACATCACATGTCTCAACAGTATATAAAACTAAATGGGGGAATGTCAGTCTTTTTTATGTATCCGGCTGTACACATGTTATTTTGGAGAGAGAGAAAAAATCAATTTTAGCAGGAACACGGTTTGATCTGTACTCTCAGTATAAAAGCATGCAACACAACAACAGCCACCAGCACAACCTGCTAACCAACCAGGATGCCGGCTGGCATCTTAATAGGCACAAAACGGCATGATGAGCAAATGAATCAAAACAATATTTACAGAAATACACAAAGGCAGGCGGAGACTCGGGAGGCAAACTCCCCACCGCCAGGCAAGCAAGCAAGCACGATGATGATGATGATGGCTGCGAGGCAGTCAAGCAATAAATGTCCACCGAGACAGGGCAGCACCACTAAAGACCACTCTTGCCCAAGCTCTGGACACAGCGTGTTATCTGTAGCCAGGACACATTGATTGCCAAATTAATAATAAATGGTTGGGAGCAAAAATAATATATTATACTTTAACTAGAAAGTATAATAGCAACCGGTAGCTGGGTTCGTCCACTTTCTATCAGCATTCGTGTCACACTCCACTGGAGGCGAATTACTTGGTTTGCTGATTATGGGGGTCATATATTTGTAAGTGTTTAGCAGAAGACTGTAGTTATCCTGTCCTATGAATAAAATCAATCAGTTTTTTGGTGATCAATTTTTGGGGCCCAAATTTGAAGATGCAGGTTTTGGGATTGTTTTTGCTACTGTACTTGTATGCATTTTCAACATCCTGGCCATTTTATAAGATCATGAGAATTTACAACAGAGACTCAGTCACAATTGTCTATAAATTGTATAAGAGATTATTCGACTGCAACACTTCATTACCAACATATATCTTTTTGTTCCCATTATTCACAAGATCAAAACAATGACAGTTGTGGTTTCTCTTGGGTTAGTTTGGTGTCTTAATATAAATAACAAAAACTGTAACAAAATGCCTAATCCTACATCTGGAAAAGAAATCCACTTTATGTTATCTACATTGCAAAATACTATAGTATGTCTATTTGTTGAGAGTTCCAAACAACATTGTGCGATAGAACTATAAGTTGCAATTGCATTTTCGTGAGCGGCATTTTTTTTATCCTCTTATCAAGGCAGTCGGCAGGTTAAAAAGCTATTTTCAGGCCAAACCGCCCAAAGCAGAATTACAGAGGGGCCTCCCACCAAACATGCTAAAATAATTTCCCCACACACAGCACGGCCGCTGGCCCACTTCAAAGGGCAAATAAATTGCTACCAGGAGAGAGAACGAAGACTTGGGTTTCGTTTCGTACTCTCCGACTCGCCTCCCACACTCCACCTCCCCTCAACCCACCCGTGCCACTCCTCCGCAAAACATAAAAAAAATAAGAAATAATCAAATAGGTAAAACACACACAGATGCACACACACGCTCACACACACAAAGATCCGGTACAGCCACCCAGATTGTCGGTGAAAGTGCTGCGAGCGAGATGCCTTTTGCAACACACCTGACAACTTTTGTCTCATCGGTGTCAATGTTCATCCACCGCACAAGGTATCGTTCATTTAAGGCCGAGTAGACCAAGGAGAGGCCCAGGAAAGGCTGCAATACACCACTTACCACTGCTGTTATCATCCACGAGCTGGAATCGAACCCAGGTCACCGGGTCCGCAACGCATCGTGCGTGGCCGAACCACTGTGCGTGACAAGACCGTGGGGTCCCGGCTCCGCGTAGACACATACGCACACACACACACGTAGGCAAGGAACACATACGCGCACACACAACCGCTGGCACAAGTAGCTGGGTACCCAACCAAATCCCCCTTCCTGCATCAACCGCAGGGAGTGTGTGCACCACCCAGCGCCGCCCCCGAATCCCCGCATAAATATTTTAATCCCATTTTGCTCCCAGTTCGAGAAACGGGCCGCACAAGGCGTTCCACGCGCAAGCCTAGATTGATCACAGTGTAACACATTTTTTTTCCTGGGTGGTAAGTATTATTTCCTAATTGCTTATGCCTCAAAAGTAGAGAAAATTGCTATTATTCCCCACAAACTTTGCTTTTGTGACCAGGAGAGTGATATTTTGAAATTGACCTATTTTCCAGAACATTCCAGATAGATTCAGTGCTGAGTAAACTTGGAGTAACTTCTAGAACATTCTAGAACTTTCCAGTCACGTAAATAGTAGTATAAATATAGGCGCCTTAAGCCCACCAGTTCAGTTTAGTTCCAGCTGCCTAAGTGGATACATGTCTGCATTTTTCTGAGATGGCATCAAGAGGCTGCAAGCATCCGGCAGACGCATTTTTGTATGTATGCGGCCAATTTATCAAGACAAGAGCGAAAAATTACTCTGTGGAAGCATCTGCTAAGATGTGCGAGGCCTACAAGGCATATTTCGGCATGCCTGTCGGAGATCAAGACAAACCCTGGGCACCTCATTTCACCTGCGAGCAATGCAAAAAAACTCTGGAAGGTAAGATGGACAATTGCTTGGAATTTTACGTGATAAAATTTGTAAAAAAAATTAAAATTGTACAAGTTTTTCATTTACAGTTTTCAATGTTATTGAAAACATATATCATACATGAAAATTGTTGCCAGAATCTCTTACACATTAGTCATGGCTTAAGTGAATGCATTTTTGTAGGATGGTACAGACAGGAAAAGACAGCTATGAAGTTCGGTATCCCAATATTTGGTGGGAACCCACTGACCACTCAAGCAACTGCTACTTCTATATGGTGGACCCTTCCAAACGTCGGACTCGCAAGAATGCACCAGCTATCACGTATCTAGACCTTCCTTCATCCATCGCCCCGGTGCCACACTGCCATGAGCTCCCCGTACCCACTCCTCCAGAGAGAGAGCAGCCGTCTTTAGAAGAGAGCAGCAAGTCAGAGAGCGAGGAAGATGTAGATCCAGATGACAATTTCAGAGGTGGAGCTGAGGAGAGAAACCCATACTACCCCAACCAAAAAGACCTCAACGACTTGATCAGAGATCTTGGTCTCACCAAGTCCAATGCCAAGCTTTTGACGTCTAAGCTCAAGCAGTGGAACTTGTTGGATGAAAGTATGCAAGTCGCAGATCAGAGGAAGCGTCACCAACCTTTTTGTAGCTTCTTCACCTGTCAAGATGGGCTCTGCTTCTGCCACAATGTGACCAGTCTGTTCGAGGCAATCGGAATCGCCTGTAACCAGAATGAGTGGCGCCTCTTACTTGACAGTTCCTCCAGGAGCCTCAAAGCCGTGCTGTTCCATAATGGTAACAAGTACCCGTCTCTTCCCCTGGCTCACTCGGTGCACCTCAAAGAGGATTACAACAGCATCAAGACCTTGCTGGACGCCTTGAAGTATGATGAGTACGGCTGGGAGGTCATCGGAGACTTCAAAATGGTGGCATTCCTGATGGGTCTCCAAGGCGATTTTACCAAGTTTCCCTGCTATTTTTGCCTTTGGGACAGCAGGGACACCAAGGTGCACTACCACATGCGGGACTGGTCACAGCGGACCGAGTTCTCTGTGGGGAGGAACAACGTCAAGTGGGAGCCACTGGTAGACCCCCGAAAGGTGCTGATGCCACCACTCCACATCAAATTGGGCCTTGTGAAACAATTTGTCAGAGCTGTAGATAAGGAGTCGGCAGCCTTCAAGTACCTTCAATACTTTTTCCCTAAGCTGTCTGAGCAAAGGTCAAAGCTGGTGTCTTCGTCGGACAACAGATACAGAAGACCCTGCAGTGCAATGAATTCCCCAAAAATTTTACTAGTAAGGAGAAAGTGGCTTGGAACAGCTTTGCCGCAGTGGTTCGTGGCTTCCTGGGCAATCACAAGGTCGAAAACTACGTGGAGCTGGTTGAGACTCTGGTCAAGAACTACGGCACAATGGGCTGTAGGATGTCCCTCAAAGTCCATATCCTTGATGCTCATCTTGATAAATTCAAGGAGAACATGGGAGCGTACTCGGAGGAGCAAGGCGAGCGCTTCCACTAGGATATACTGGACTTTGAACGCCGCTACCAAGGACAGTATAACGAGAACATGATGGGAGACTACATTTGGGGGCTGATTCGTGAAAGTGATTTACAGTATAATCATAAATCTCGAAAAACTACTCATTTCTAAATATTTTCTAGTCATTTTTGTATTACTTTAGTATAAATACACGTTAATATTGATTCATGTTGCTTTTTCTGACTTTATGTGAACAAAAAGACACAAATTCGCCCGTTTTATCATTGAAAATAGGTAGATTTCAAAATATCACTGTCCTGGTCACAAAAGCAAAGTTTGTGGGGAATAACAGAATATGAAGGCATTTTCTATACTTTTTAGGCAAAAGCAATTACGAAATAACACTTACTACCCAGGAACAAACATTGTGTTACAGTGTCATCAGTTGCCATTTGGGTGTTGGGAACATTTTTGTTGTTTTTGTGATCTAATCTATGGGAAGAAGTGGCAGGTTGCAATCGTTCATTCCTGTAATTTATATGTCAAAAGACAGTGAAGGCGGTGACAAAAATGAAGTTTCCGTGGTGGTTTGTTGACAGATTTCTTCAAATCCCTTTCAAGGGCTTGCCAGCATATATTTGATTTTGTTTAGAAAAAGTGAAAAAAGATGGACATTTACAATGAGTGAAAAATGACACAGGTTAATGGTTAACAGAACTTCGGGCACATATCTGTTAATGGTTATGTATCAATACAGTATTAATGATTTAATAAATAACTTTCCCAGAAGTCACGGTGAACCATCGTTATAGATTATTTTATAAAAATCCATCTAAGTGCACAGTGTAACACTATATATGTGTACTCGCACACATGCATTTATAAACACTTGCACAAATGTGCATCAATATTAGTAATCCAAAGTAAACGCTCACTCCGCGGGGAAGATATGTTATTAACATAAAAGGCTAGAGGCATGGAACCCTATTTCATTATTGCACTCGCAGTATGAAAGCTTGCATTAGTTTATAACACTGACACATCATTATTTTCCCTGCATGCCAATCGTACTCCTGGAGAGATGCATTACCGGTCCATAACGAGCTATATTTTACTCATATCGTGTACCATTTAGTTAAAGCGGTGCAGCGGTCAAAAAGATTCTGAAAACCTTCGCCAGAAACAAGAGCACGCAAGAAGTCTGCTTTGCTCATTACCGTTCCGCCAGATGTCTTAAACGGCAGCCTGTCTGTTTAAAAAGAAAGAAAATTTAAAATTAGAATGATAGCAAGAGCAAACAAAGAAGTATTTTGCCTAAAAAAAGAGAAAAAAAACAACAGCAGCGCCCTCCCTGGGTATTACATTACCTCATTCATCTTTTGTCCGCTCCTTAATGGCCAAGCCCCCCAAATGGCTGTGGCTAATGATTCAAAGGGGAATAGCTGGACTCCGTTGGGATTAGCCAATCGCCATCAAGGCATGTTTACACAATAACGGGCAGCCCGCAAACGTCGCTCCCTCGTACCGCCGCACGTTTTGGCCAGCATGCTGCACACCGCGGGGCCTGCCACGCATCATCGCCATCTCCCTCTTTTGTTCGGGTGTCTTGGTTTGTTTTTTTAAGTGTGCATCTGCACTCCAGCTTTTGGAGATCCTGACTACATTACTTTTTGGCAAGGCAGAGCTGCACAGCTGAGCAGGCGCTGGTATTTGTGGTATTACGAGGTTGCGTCTTGCATGAGATCCTTTGGCTGCCAACCAAGAGTATTAGATGCACTCTCCTTCCTCTTACGCCGCTCCTCCGCTGCCAAGTGCAGACAGCGAAAGTTACCGCACGCAATGTGCGCTTTTCTTCTGAAAGTGCGATAGCCAAGCCTTAATGACTGCGCAGTTACTTGTGCTTAAATAATGAAAAGGAAACGGATTTTACGCCCTAATTGGTCACCAGTTGAGATTCAATCCAAATGTCCATAGTTCATCATGTGGATATGGGTGGCAAGTTTTAAATTCCTGTTTCATAATTATTATTTTAGCCTTTTAAATTGACCGTGTGCTCACCCATATTAAACTATACATAAGAGGTATGGTTAAGAATTTTAAAGAAAGCTTTATGCGTACAAAACTAAGTGTCATATCAAGCATGGGTTAGGTTTAATTTAGGCCCCACACCTTTGGCATGGTGGCAGAGTACATTCCATTGGGAAACTACCATAGATATAGAATAAAACTTGTGAATGTCTGAACTTAACATAATGTTCCAAAACCGTTTGACTTAACCTCATTCATTTAATATTTTAAAAATAATAAAAACAATGATATATTAAGTTAAACAATTAATACTGTACTTGCATTTAACAATAACACAATTTATTTCACCAACATTCAATATAACCGAAACAGTTATGATGAGAGCAAGACTAATTTTAAATAACAAAAAAGAATGGGTTTAGTTATTTTATTATATTAGTAGTGTACAGCTTTTTCCCCCCCACACACAATCATTCACAAAAAGACAGGTTTTAAATTGTCCGAATTGTCCAATGAACCTGACCAACAAGTCAATGAAATAGCCGTACGCTTCAATAGCAAGCTGAGTCCCAATCATCGGGCGATAGGAGGCAACTTAAAAAACAGCCATGGGAGGCCACGCTCAGTTGCGATTTGCATTCTAAACACCGCACACTTTTGTCAGTGACAAGTTCTTCATACAAATTGCAGCAAAAATAAAAAGAGTGATATCACAAGCGGTTTATTTGAGCATTGATTTTGCGGTAACTTTGCATTAAACCGCATCAGTGGTTGATTATAGAGTAGCCTGGAGCCTCAACAAATTGAAAATGGACAAACTTACGATTCTTAATGCAATCAGGACGATTATTTGAGCAGCGATGGTTTTACGTTTAGGAAGTGTCCCCAACACAGACCTTAAACAGAATGCAGCAGCACCTAACGTATTTATGATCTGGCTCCCAAAAGTATTGGTGTTTTCACATGTCAGAGAGCACACTGACTGCATTGCTGTAGCGTGGTGAATCAGGAGGCTTTGTTAGATTTGAAGGGGTGGGGGAGCACAGAAACCAGAGCACAGGCCCTGAAACCAATAGCAGGCCGTGCGCACGCAATCACAAAGCCGCGTAAAAAAATCCAGCGGGCACTCGCCCCACCGATTTCCCAGGAGACCGGCCAGCATATGTCAGAAGGGAAGAAGGATATTACGCGTACACACACACATACACGCAAACATGAGCACACGAGCGGACACAGGCGCGTGCACACGGACGACAAATTGTGCGCGCGTGCGCACGCACTCGTGCGTACGCACACCTCGAAGACACACGTGTGCATGCACGCGCCGTAACAGCACACGCAGACACACGTGTACGCACAGAAATAGAACGAGGCATGTGCACACGAGCACAGACACATACCCAATGCAAGCACACATCACGACCGACCATACAATGTTATTTAATGGACCGAATATATATACACACACACAAAATACGACCCAAATACAAATGTGTACAAGCGCGCATGCACACTAGGGGTACTCACACGTGCCAACTAAGAATGCGAGGAGCATGCGTGCATCGGTGCACATTTAAAGAAAAGACAAAGATCCCCCTTATAGCCTTAAAACACTGTAGGGGCAAGTGCTGTTAGCGAGCACCTATGAAGGCCGGAGCAGTACACGAGGGGGTGGGTGGCCAGCACCATGCCCGACCGCCTTTGTCTCCCTAGTGGAGATATTTACACACTGCACTAGGTACTCATTTTAGGCTGAGTCGACCTAGGGGAGGCCAAGGACCGGTTCAGATAATCGTCACTGGTGTTGACCGTGAGCGGGAATCGAACCTGGGTCGCCAGGGTCATAGCGCAGCGCGCTAACCGCTACACTACCGCTCCCCACACATTTAAAACACACACGCGTGTATATACTGCGTTAATCTTTGAGCTGTGTGACCAGCACACACAGGCAAATGCATAAAAATGTGCAAAAGGTGTACCACAAGGCATGGCCTCGTGAACACACTTTTCATGCACTGTGGATACACCTTAAACAAACATCACCAACCTCCATATGAACCTCAAAAACACACAATAACCCAGCCACCTTCCCATGAAGCGCAATATAAAACACAGGTCACATTTGGCCTTGCACGCTGAACATGCATCTCGGCTGAGCAGGCAATGTATGTTCAGCAATTTCGGTTACATTATAAGTTCTTAGCACTTCCTCCACGCTGACGTAATGTGATTAAATAAACGGTCGGCACGCATGTCCTTAAATATGCATTTGCTCCTTCGCCAAATTGCATCACAGTTTAACATCAGTGGTTATTAAATACTGTAATGCACATGAATCAAACGAAAAAGAGAACCCTTCACTTGACAATTTCTGCAATGTTTCGTCTAGAAATGTTCCTATTGGCTGTATAAAAAAAGACAAAAATCCCCCGTATAGCCTTAGGAGACTGTTGGGGCAAGTGCTGTTAGCGAGCACCTCTGAAGGCCGGCACAGCGCACGAGAGGGTTGGTGGTCAGTACCACGTTCGGCCGCCTTTGTTTCCCCAGTGGCGATGTTTACACATCGCACCAGGTACTCATTTGAGACTGAGTCGACCTAAGGGAGGCCCAGGACCGATTCAGATAATCGTTACTGGTGTTGGCCATGAACGGGAATCAAACTCAAATCGCCGGGTACGTAGCGCAGCACTACAGCTCCCCACATTGCACACCCGCATTGCCATATACAATGCACACCCAACAAACGTATGCTATAAAACCTGACACGGTTTTTTTAATTCACCAATGTCATAACAGAAATTTTTGCAATAATACCACCTAAATGCACAAATGTGGACTTAGTTGCCCGATGTGAAGGCAACATTTTAGAAACATTTTCTGTTCGATCGTGAACATTCGCTTCCACCGTCCTCTATTTCAAATGCGCCAGTTATTGAAAAGGCCAGCTTGCAGCAGCGACACAGATTCAATGACTCATAGACGTTCTTCAGGAACCTTCACGGACAGTGCGGGAATGCTGATGCATCCGACCGGCCAAGGTTTGTGCACCTATAAATCGCTGGCCCACGCGTACACCGCTGCATTCGCAATCCCGAGTTAGCGTGCACGCTGCGCCATTAGAATCGCTTACAGCATTAGTGCAGGCACAACTCCTTGCATCAAATCAGCGAATTATGTAAATTCTCATTTGATTTTTTTTTCTTCCATCACCCCCGCAACGACCACTGCCACACGGAAGTCGGGAAATAATAACAAAAAAGGTTGAATTATAAGGAGGGGGGGGGGGGGTGAATAACCTCATGCGTGCTCGTGCGTAATTATTCAGCTGCCATGGTCTGTCATGCCGATCGGAACCCAACCCCATGGCAGCTTTAAACTCGGAGTGGTTGGGAGAAAAGGAATTTCTGCCACGAGCGCGCTCTCCAAAATTCCAGGCGCGAACACATCTCTCAGCGGCGGCCCGGGGCGCACAAGCGGCACAACAGCACGAGGAATTGATCATCAAGTTAGGCCTAGATTGACATTCCTTCTTTGTTGTTTAACCTTATGATTCACTTATAGTTGAAAACTGAAAAGTGCCATCCCAAGCGCTGTATGTACTTAGCTGCCCAGTGGCTGCTGCACCTGGTGGGATTGCACGCACGCCACGCCAGTGAATGCAACGCAGGGCATACGTGCGTCTCGTGTGGCAGAGCCATGCGGCGGTTTTATTTTACCAAAAAGGTCACCCAAAGCTCCGGACAGAAATATTTATGAACAGATTTTGAATGTCATTATGAGCGCTTTAGTTTGGGCTCATCTAAAGATAGTCGGGTTGTATCTTTTTTTTATTAATCTGTGGCACTTTTCAAGCATACATCTGCCATTAGTACATGGAACAACAAAGGAATACAACAAAATAATTTTAGAAAGTAGAAAATCCGTTGAAGAAATTAAAGATGCATATTTACCAGGCGAAATACAACACGATCTTGGAATTCTCTTTTCTAAGTTATGCTCGGCGTGTTGACTCCACTGTAGCTGCATATGGCTCCCATCACGTGGAAGGAATTTGAGCACACTCGGTACGACACGCGTCCTATAAATAGGGGAATGCTGTTTTAACAACATTCAGTTCAACGCAGGCAGAGAGGTCAATACCAACACAGCTACTACCCCCAAAAAAACTGACGGGTTACATTACATTTTCATTTGCACTCAAAGAATGAGCCGTTTCTCAGCATCCGTCATACACACGACGTCCTCACTCAAAGCGGGGCAAACTCGCCGTGACTCACTGCAGCTTAACGACATCTTATAAGCAATAAAAAAAAATCAATAGCGCACTTACAAAATAAATATAGTGGGAATAACCGTGCTGAATATTGCCAACTTACATTTTAGTTCAATAATAGAGCCAGTGGGAAACAACTAAAGTAAGGCAGAGTCTGTGACAAACATCAACGAACGGAGGGATACTTGCCAATGAAATTTGTAAGTATTTCAATGCAAAAAGTGCAATAACACAAACAAAATTGATATCAAGTAAAATGTAAACTGACCCAACAACAATCGTGACCGATGTACTTCAGTGATCAGAATTATCAGCCGTAACTGCAATTGACAGTAAAGTAGGCAGCGGTTAAAATGCATTGTTTTTTTAAAACTGAAGCCAGTCTGTTATTAAAGATCCATCAGTCTCTGGGAAACCGAGTAAGGGGCCCCTGACGGCAGGGCCAACAATCGCTCATATTTATCGCATTCCGCGTGTGTGTGGTCCCTACAGACTTCTCAAAGCACCGTCAAGCAAAGTGAAATATTAATCAGCAAAAAAAACTGTGAATGATCTGTTGGCAAAATACGGTCAAGTTAATTTTGTGAAAGGCAAATCAAGGAATCCACTTTCTAAAATGCATAGTTTGCAAGTGCCGCACATGTGATGAAGAGCTCATGATTAAGATACGCACGCATTCATCGTATTTCAAAGGCTTTGAAAGCAGTTTTTGCACTGGGTCATAAAATGCTTCAATGCAATAAGGGTGGATGAGATTGCAAATCAAGCACGTATCTTATATATCGTGAAAAACTCTGTCTCACGAAAGAGAATAGTCACAGAACATGAAAGCATTTCAACTTAGTCATTGACAATGTAACTTCGGCGCGATAACAAAGGCACATATAGAGCGCGCGTTCCACATAAACATACCATCACAGCCGCACACGCGCACATATTACCTGACCTAAAGGACAAGGTTTTCCCAGAACGGAGTGTTGGAGCCAACGCTGCAGATTTTTAAAATCAGAAACTGTCATCAACCCGTCCGTCCACACCTGCACAGACAGGACAGCGGGAAGCCTTCCTCCA
Source organism: Lethenteron reissneri (assembly GCF_015708825.2). NCBI lineage: Eukaryota > Metazoa > Chordata > Hyperoartia > Petromyzontiformes > Petromyzontidae > Lethenteron > Lethenteron reissneri. The sequence goes on from NC_083809.1 coordinate 1,468,540, forward strand.
CCCCTCTCCTTGGCAGGCGGTGGCTAATGCTTCGCCGCCTCATGCGAGCTAATATCGCCGTGGGGTTGAAACTACTGAAGAAGAGACGTGTGTGTGTGTAGATTTTTTTTTTTAAACGAAGAAGAAACGGCCGGGAAGCTCTCAAACGCTGCCAACCGCTGCGGAGGAGTGGAGCGGCGTGCCAGCGTGCGGCGGCGGCGGCATCGCGATCAATTCGACAATTAACGCACACGTGCACGATTCATTAAAGCGCCCCCCCACCGCGGGCTGAATAGGGATGTCGATTTTACACGTGTCTGTTCCATCGATTGGCTCGACTGAGACCCCCCCCCACCAGCACACCACCACCAGCACACCACCCCCCACCACATCGCGCACCCATCCCAGGCACTTACAGTGGTGGCCTTCTCCCTCCTCTCAAGGAGTGTATTCTATCCCACCCTTTTAATTGACGCGTATAAGTGCTGCCAGAGCAAACGGTTAAGCATCATTCTGCGAGTGAAGGTATGCGTGTGCTCTTCCGTGTACTATATATATCAGTAACAATTATTAGGGGAGGAGAAAAAACACCCTGATCTTTTACACAAGAATATCTCTCTCAATTATTGGTAGCGTTTTTGGTAAAAAAAAAATACCATTTAACGGCGCTACATGTGATTCGATTTATAAAGTGCGAACAAAAATCCCACGCGTTTTTAAAGGTGACGGCTGCTCACCTATGATTTAGCCTTCTGAAGACAGGTTCCTTTCAGCGGGTGTTGAGGCAGCCTAACGTTACTGTATAAGAAGTTATTAACAGCAGCAAGCGCAGAGCCATACATTGATGCAAAATTAAAACAGAAAAAAATCACGGGCAGCATTGGCAGACCTGGTGCGCAGGCATAACTCAAAAAACGACATTCATCACGACTACTGCCCGATAACGGAACTATATATAGAGGGTTGATGTTTCAAGTCAATAGCTCTGGGGCTCGTCTGAATTAGGGTCATTGGCCGAAACGTCAACCAACTACATTATATGTTTCCTTCACAAGGCAGTGTTAATGACAAATAGTGTGAGTGAGTCATGTGTGTGCAAGGGCAAACACAGTTATTTATTTAGCGCATATATTTCTTATTGCTATTAAACATTCATTTGAAACACTGCAGTGCCTTAAAATATTAGATTGTCTTTTGAAGTGTACAGATAAGGTAAGCGCAATAAGAAAAAATACAGATGTGTATGTGCCCTGTGCCAGTAATTTAAACAAACTTATAAACTCGAAATATTTATGTCACACTATAAGTAGTGACATTACAAATTAGTCTCATGGCGAAAATAACAGTTTATCTTCAAGTCCAAATATAAGGCATCAAAATGCTTCCAACTATGCACACAGCAAAAAAATGCACACGGTGATACAATTCGAAAATAAATATGTAAACCAAAATACAACAAAACAGATACGTTGTATTATTATTCTGGAAGCGTAAAATTTTGTACAAAACACATTTACGTGAATGTCATCACCATTATAAAATAGCGCCATCAACAGCGATATGAATCGCCATCAATCACCATTAACATATTGTCATTATCTCAAACATAATGCAAAAGTGTAGTGCAATGAGCAGTGAATTAACACTGGCCTCATATATCCTAGTCCTGGTTTAGTAGGTTTAGCATAGCATTACAAGTGATTAAGTGAAGTATGTGAAAACACACTGACAACATCTTTAGCAGAGGGATTTATGCAACTTTAAAAACACAAATAAATAAAATAGCTTCGGCAGTAGTACACACATACAATAATTGAAACTTCGTTATAAGGAAAAAATATTTAAAAGGCTGATGTTTTGGGCAACGGCCCTTATTTAGAGCAGAGATCAGATATTCACCGACTGCACGTGAAAGTACTGATCATAGTACGCAATTATTATTTCAGTGTCTTCTATCATATACACAGAAAAATCGCACGCATCGCAGTCCACGAAATCAACATTGATGGCATCAATGCTGCATTTAATTTTACATGGGGAATTATAATTTCTCTCACATCCTTAAGTACTTAAACATTTGATACTTTAACAGATATAATTACATAAAGCACTTTTGACTAAGATCTAAAATAATTTTAAATATTGTAATGTAAACATTTAGACAAACCACATAACCAATTCTATTGACGAGTGTATACACACTGTCCAACGCCAAGACTTTCCATCATACACAGTATTATATACCGCATTACACGTGTGCAGGTGTGTACTACTTAACATATATTATCTGCTGGTATATCAATTATTGTACAATGTGTGTTGCAGATGATGGAAGTCAGCATATATATTTATGGTCAATTTCTTAGGCATTAATTGTCTTTAATGTAATATCATTGTTTCATGTGTATTCTGACTTTTAATTTCACGTGTGTAATATTTAATAAGCGTTTTAGCATTACCTTGTTTTACAATATTTACTTTCATGGGTTTAATATGCAATGCATGTTTTCCTTTGTAAATGCATATCATTGAATCGTGCTTGTGATGATTGCCTATTGAGATCTGTTCTGAATTGCTCATTATGAAGGTGATTATGATGATGACATACAGTGTGCATACAAATACTGCAGATAGTATACATTATTATTTCATTGGACATTTAATACAGTATCACGCAAAAATGTTGCAGCAACTTAAATGGAAAATGCCCCTAGTGCAAACGTTCACAAAACTGTGGAAACATTAAGTTTGCTTAAGATAGCAGTACATCTACATTAATAAAGGCAGAAAATATTTGTGTATGGCCAAATCGCAAAACAAGTAGATCTTAAATACAATGAAAATACTCAGTTTTACACAAAACATCCAACACGTAAAAACGATCAAGACAGATGTAAATTCTGACCATGTTCGTTAACGGCTAAAACGCTTAAAATGTTCACTAATGTAGTTGGAGTCCATGCTTACAAATAGAAACATAAAAAAAATTCAAATTTCCATATTTCCCATCTCTCAAAATTACATAGATTGGTTTCACTCATATTGCAATGGTCAATCTTAACTTTGATATTATTACAAGTTTCCTGCAAAAACACAAAATACCATCTCCATCATCTGAGAAAGTGGGCAAATTATGCGAATGGTTGACTGGTTTAAGCTTTATCATTATCGCCATCACAGAGTTAACCGTCTTATGATTGATAACACTAAATAGAAAACGCGCGCTGCACTGCACCATCCCAATGTACTCAGATCTCCCTTGCACGGGAGATTGAGCTGTCTCAACGTGCTCTCACCTGGTTTAAATAAAGGAACTCTCGCTCTCTACCTATCCATCCATCATCGTTATTATTATTGTATACCAATAGCGGCCACGCATTGCTTCGCCCCCACGCCGGGGGGGAAAGGTTCGGCGTTATGAGGTATTGAATATACCATGTGCCCACAAAGGTTGTTCTGGGCCGGGTTCACGTGAAGGACTTGGGTTTATCCTTCGTTGTTTGGCCCCATTGATTGCACGCAGGGACGGCTCACCGTCAATAAAAACCATCTGCTTTCCTTCAGATGAATAACATTCCACTCCTTTACTCCCCCCTTAATCACCTTTTCACTTTGCAAACTTTTTTTTAACAGGCATTACTCGAAGCGCCTTTTGCTTTTAAGGGTATACTTACACTTCTTACCATCGCATTTCCCAATATTTTATACGCACAGTGATATATCAATGTGCTGCTGTTGATGTTGTTGTGTCCAGAAACCTCAACCACGTGTTATGTTGGGAACGCGTGTTTCCGATTTGTATCGCAATGTACACAATGTACAAGTGCCACGGCTTTGTGTGTCGTGAGAGAAACGAATATCTGAAGAGTAGTCTGTGGTTATTATACCACCAACAACTTGTTTCTGTTTAGTCTCGAGTCCACGGCAGCTTTGTGAAATGGAACTTGTCAAAAATAGCAACAGCTTCAAAATACGAGTCGAATGGTTATCCTATCTACGCCGAATCGCACAATGTTAAACAGCTTAATAGGTTTAAATATTACACTGCGCTTACATTAGGAAAATACTGAAATTACGTATACACATCTAATAATTATAAACGAATTCACAAGGCTGTACTGACAGCGCTTAATATAGGAAATATTCCCCTGTGATTGTCACAATGCCAAGATACGGTATTTATATTCATTTTAAACAAACTGTTGACGATATTTTGAAGATGGTAAATTGCTACTGTGTATAAAAACAACATTGACAATGTTAGGCGAAGGCTAATATGAAAATTAGATTAAAGTACAATACATTTACAATAATTTAAACACCACAACAAAAATTACAACATTGTATTAATACACACCACAGACAACGCGAACACTGTACAACAACAACAACAACCAGCACACGTAGATAACATTTCACGAAACAAAAGCAATGTTTCACACAATGGTTTTTGACATTTGCAGAATTTATAAAAAATGTTTTCATCTGCCAGGCGGGTGCCCAAAGCATTGAGAACCGCGGCCTACTCAAAACTAAAAGCCTACGGACTTTCCTTTCTAACATTGGCCGACGCCGCCCGTGTACAGCACCCTGGCCGGGACCCCCCCCCCCCGTCACCGAGGAGGCAGGCTGCAGGCTGAAGCCCCCTCCTCCGTTCGCTCTCCGTGGACGGTTTAGCTCCACAAAACACCGCAAAAAGAACCGCGAACGAGGCACACAAACCTCCTCAACAGTTTTGTGTATTTAGTTTTAAATGGTCACGATTTAAATAACTTCTCGTTGGGACGAGATGCGAAACGAGTGAAGGCGACAGATGATGAAAAGAACGTTTGAAGAGGCTTTAAATGACGGCGATGTTGATACCCACAGATGATGATGATGCTGATAAAGGTGAGATCTGACGCTGCTGTTGATGACTTGATGCATTGTGACGATACAGGTGACACCGGTGATGACGGTCACGACGCTCGCGATGATGTTGAGGGATTATTGATGATTTCGAGGGGTTATTGATGATTTCGAGAATGGAGATAATCGAATTGTCACTCATGGATCGTCCCCTGGCGCTAGAGATGTCGTGCTGGATGAGGGAGATCGTGCAAGTTGTGCTTTGTGAGGAGTGTTGAAGCGCGTCGTCGTCCAAATCGAGTCGAAGACTACGTAGCGTATGGCACCAGAGTTGATGGTGATGATTGAGAATGTTTGAATAACGGAGTGTCAAAGTTGTCTCTCGTTCCATGGTGGAACTCGCGTCTCTTGCCAAGCTCCTAACCCCCCCTCCGATCCGGGATGATGCGGGTGATGGTAATGATGTTGACGAGGACGATGAGAGGAGTTCACGAGTTCAAACTCGCGTGCTTTAGTTAGTGTCAGCATCCGTCTCCATTGCCTCCCCCCCCCCCCCGGGTGACGACGGTGATGGTGATGGTGACGGTGATGATGGCGGTGAAGACGATGAGGATGGCGGATGGAGATGGAGGTCTCACTCGGGGTGGTGGTGATGCCACGAACGTCGCCTGCAGCCTTCAACTCATGACGCGCAGGAGGGCGACGACTGTGGGTGGTGGTGGTGATGGTGGTGGGTAGTTGATGGTGGTGGTGGGTGGTGGTGGTGGTGGGTGGTGGGTGATGGTGGTGGGTGATGGTGGTGGGTGATGGTGATGGGTGATGGTGGTGGTTAGTGGTGGTGGTGGTTAGTGGTGGTGGTGGTTAGTGGTGGGTGATTGTGGTGGTTAGTGGTGGTGGTGGTTAGTGGTGGTGATGGGTGATGGTGATGGGTGATGGTGATGGGTGATGGTGATGGGTGATGGTGATGGGTGATGGTGATGGGTGATGGTGGTGGTGGTTAGTGGTGGTGGTTGGTGGTGGTTAGTGGTGGTGGTGGGTGATGGTGGTGTTTGATGGTGGTGGGTGATGGTTAGTGGTGGTGGTGGGTGATGGTGGGTGGTGATGGTGGTGGGGGTGGTTACTGGTGATGGTGGTGGGTGATGGTGGTGGTGGTGGGTGATGGTGATGGTGGTGGGTGATGGTGGTGGTTAGTGGTGGTGGTGGTGGGTGATGATGGGTGGTGGTGGGTGGTGGTGGGTGGTTACTGGTGATGGTGGTGGGTGATGGTGGTGGGTGATGGTGGTGGTGGTGGGTGATGGTGGTGGTTACTGGTGATGGTGATGGTTACTGGTGATGGTGGTGGTGGGTGATGGTAGGGGCAAGGTTGTGGTTGTGGTTGCTAGCTTGGAGGTGATACTCAACAACATCTCCAAGACGCAGCATCTCCACCTGGACTCAGATGGCGGTGGAGGCGGCTCGTGACGATAATGATCGAGTCTCGAGGTGGCTGAACCCGCGTCCACAGAATCGCCCAGGTACCTCCTCGCCACAGATCGTGATAGCGATGGAGAAGGTGGACACGACGAAGTCTAACTCAAGACAGTGGAACTCGCGTCGTTACCGAGCCTCCTCTAACCCTGCACCCAAGCGATGCTCGTGGTCCCAGTCTCCTCTCCTGGTGATGGTAACGATGGCGGAAGAAGGCGGTGATGGTTAAGAGTGTACCGCTCGTGGTGACGGCAACGCGTGATGGTTGAGTGAGTGGTGAACTCAGGTCGACCTCCTGGGCCCACATAATGATAATGGAGCAGGAGGAGAGAGGTGATCATCACGAATGGAGCGGTGATGATGATGATGGTGGTAGCAGCAGCAGCAGCAGTGGTGGTGGTGGTACAGTGGTTGAACTCACGTCGCCTCCCGAGTCCCAGCCTCCGTCTTCCCCTTGCCCCGGAGCGGGCGGCTCCACGTGAGGAGGACGACGACGACGGCGGCTCTCGGCTCCTCGTGGTGCACGAGAGGGGACGCGACCACGAACACGCACGAACACACACAGAGAGAGAGAGAGTCTTGAACGCGGGCCAAGTTTTTCAAAGCTGTCCGCCCGCTCGGCCTGCCATGTCCGCGGAGCGAACGAGCGAGCGAGGAGGAGGAGGAGGGAGCGAGGAGCGGCGAGAGGAGGGAGCGAGGTGGTGGTGGGGGGGGGGTAGAGAGCGCCTCCCCGCACGCTCACCCACCCACCCACACCACCCCCACTCGGCGCCGCGCCGAGCCGCCTCCTCCTCCTCCTCCACCGGCACCCCCCCCCTCCTCCTCCTCATCATCACGCCCCGGGCGCATGCGCGGGGTCCGTGGTGGGCGGGTGTGCGACGGGTGTGCAGAGTGTAGTGTGTAGTGTGTGTGCAGTGTGTAGTGTGTGGGGGGGGGGGTGCAGGGGTTGTAGTGTGCGTGAGTGTGTGTGCAGGGGGTGTAGTGTGCATGTGTGTGAGTGTGTGTGCGGTGTGTAGTGTGTGTGAGTGTGTGTGCAGGGGGTGTAGTGTGCATGTGTGTGAGTGTGTGTGCGGTGTGTAGTGTGTGTGCGTGCAGGGGGTGTAGTGTGTGTGAGTGTGTGTGCAGGGGGTGTAGTGTGCATGTGTGTGAGTGTGTGTGCGGTGTGTAGTGTGTGTGCGTGCAGGGGGTGTAGTGTGTGTGAGTGTGTGTGCAGGGGGTGTAGTGTGCATGTGTGTGAGTGTGTGTGCGGTGTGTAGTGTGTGTGTGTGCAGGGAGTGTAGTGTGTGTGTGCGGGGTGTAGTGTGTGTGTGTGCGGGGTGTAGTGTGTGTGTGTGTGCGACGGGTGTGCGTGAGTGTGTGTGCAGAATGTAGTGTGTGTGTGTGCAGGGTGTAGTGTGTGTGTGCAGGGTGTAGTGTGTGTGTGCAGGGTGTAGTGTGTGTGTGCAGGGGGTGTAGTGTGTGTGTGTGTGCAGGGTGTAGTGTGTGTGTGCAGGGTGTAGTGTGTGTGCAGGGTGTAGTGTGTGTGTGTGCAGGGTGTAGTGTGTGTGCAGTGTGTGGGGGGGGGGGTGTGTGTGCAGGGGTTGTAGTGTGCGTGAGTGTGTGTGCAGGGGGTGTAGTGTGCATGTGTGTGAGTGTGTGTGCGGTGTGTAGTGTGTGCGTGCAGGGGGTGTAGTGTGTGTGTGTGTGCGGGGTGTAGTATGTGTGTGTGTGCGGGGTGTAGTGTGAGTGTGTGTGCAGGGTGTAGTGTGTGTGTGTGCAGGGTGTGTAATGTGCGTGAGTGTGTGTGCAGGGTGTAGTGTGTGTGTGTGCAGGCTGTGTGTGTGCAGGGGGCGTAGTGTGCGTGAGTGTGTGTGGGGGGTGTGTGTGCGTGAGTGTGTGTGCAGGGGGTGTAGTGTGTGTGTGCAGGGTGTAGTGTGTGTGTGTGCGGGGTGTAGTGTGTGTGTGTGTGCAGGGTGTAGTGTGTGTGTGTGTGCAGGGTGTAGTGTGTGTGTGCAGAGGGTGTGGTGTGTGTGTGTGCAGAGTGTAGTGTGTGTGTGCAGGGTGTGTAGTGTGCGTGAGTGTGTGGGGGGGGGGGTGTGCGTGAGTGTGTGTGCAGGGGGTGTAGTGTGCGTGTGTGTGTGAGTGCGGGGTGTAGTGTGTGTGCAGAGGGTGTAGTGTGCGCGAGTGTGTGTGCAGTGTGTGTGCAGGGTGTAGTGAGTGTGTGTGCAGGGTGTGTAGTGTGTGTGTGTGTGCAGGGGGTGTAGTGTGCGTGTGTGCAGAGGGTGTAGTGTGTGGGGGGTGTGTGTGCGTGAGTGTGTGTACAGTGGGTGTAGTGAGTGTGTGTGTGTGCAGGGGGTGGAGTGTGTGTGAGTGTGTGTGCATGGGGTGTAGTGTGTGCGAGTGTGTGTGCAGGGGGTGTAGTGTGTGTGTGTGCAGGGGGTGTAGTGAGTGTGTGTGCAGGGGGTGTAGTGTGCGTGAGTGTGTGTGCAGGGTGTAGTGTTTGTGCGTGAGTGTGTGTGCAGGGTGTGTAGTGTGAGTGTGTGTGTGTGCAGGGGGTGTAGTGTGCGTGTGTGCAGAGGGTGTAGTGTGTGGGGGTGTGTGTGCGTGAGTGTGTGTACAGGGGGTGTAGTGAGTGTGTGTGTGTGCAGGGGGTGGAGTGTGTGTGTGCATGGGGTGTAGTGTGTGCGAGTGTGTGTGCAGGGGGTGTAGTGTGTGTGTGCAGGGGGTGTAGTGTGTGTGTGCAGGGTGTAGTGTGTGTGTGTGCAGGGGGGGTAGTGTGTGTGTGCAGGGTGTAGGGTGTGTGTGTGTGCAGGGGGTGTAGTGTGTGTGTGTGCAGGGGGTGTAGTGTGTGTGTGTGTGCAGGGGGTGTAGTGTGTGTGTGCAGGGTGTAGTGTGTGTGTGTGTGCAGGGGGTGTAGTGTGTGCGAGTGTGTGTGCAGGGGTGTAGTGTGTGAGAGTGTGTGTGCAGGGTGTAGTGTGTGAGAGTGTGTGTGCAGGGGTGTAGTGTGTGAGAGTGTGTGTGCAGGGGTGTAGTGTGTGAGAGTGTGTGTGCAGGGGTGTAGTGTGTGAGAGTGTGTGTGCAGGGGTGTAGTGTGTGAGAGTGTGTGTGCAGGGTGTAGTGTGTGAGAGTGTGTGTGCAGGGTGTAGTTTGTGAGAGAGTGTGTGTGGGGGTGTCTGTGGATTGGAGTGTACGAGGCGTGTGTATGTTTATGCGTGTGGGTAGAGCTGTGTGTGTGTGTGTGAACGGGGTATGTGGGTCGGTGTGTGAGGGTTGTGTTTGTGTGTGTAGCGGGCTGTGCGTGGTTCGGTGTGTACGAGGGGTGTGTGTTTGGCAGTGTGTTGGGAGCGGTGGTGGAGTGGTTAGCGCTGCGCTACGAACCTGGGGAACCGAGTTCGATTCCCGCTCACGGCCAACGCCGGTGACGATTATCTGAACCGGTCCTGGGTCGATTCAGCCTTGAATAAGTGCTTGGTGCGGGGTGTCAACATAATCACTAGGGAGACAAAGGCGGCCGGGCATGGGGCTGGCCACCCACCCCCTTCATAGATGCTCACTAACAGCACTTGCCCCAACAGTCTGTTCGAGGCTACATGGGGATCGTTGTGTGTTCGTCGTGTGTGTGAAGGGGTGTGTTTGTGCCGAGTGTGCATATGCGGATGTTGGTGTACGGGATGGATGTACCCGTGGGTTGTTGGGTTGCGTGTCTATGTAGTACGTGTGTATGTTGGCAAGAGTGTGCAAGCGTGCGAAGACGCGCGTGCACATTTGGAGTGTGCGAGTGATACGAAGGGTCCGTGTGTGTGGAAGGGTGTGCAAGGGGGGTCGTGTGGAACATGTACAGGGATGTGGAACATGTGCGGATAGGCAGATTGTCCGTGTGTGGTGTTGCGTGTGAATTCGAGGGGTATGTGTGGATAGAGGGATTGTGTATGTATGCGCGTGTGTGTTGATATGTGGAATGGTGTGTAATGGGGTGTATGAATGGGGCTGTTTTTGCGTGGATGAAGCGTGTGTTGATGGTCGTGTGTGTATCCGTTGATGGAGGGTAGCGTGGAAGAATGTGTCGATGTATATGGGATGTGTACGTACGGGTGTGTGGAGCAAGGATGCATTTGTGCGTGTGTGGCTTTGTATATGTGTGTTGGGGAGTGTGGAGGGAGCGTGTTGATTGGGTTGTGAGGAGGTGTGTGTGTGGACAGGGGTCTGTGTGTGACATTTGGATTGATACGTGATGATGTTCATAAGAAGTGTGCATCTTTAGTCGGGGTGTGTATCTTTGAAGAGAGTGTGTGTCAGGGTGTTTGTATGTTGAGGTGTGTGGGTGGGAGTGAGTGCTTGGGGTTGGTTTGTTGGTGAGTAGGTTATGGATGGGTGTGTGTACGATTGGTTTGTATGGGTTTCCCTGGGCGGATTTTGTTCTTGTGTGGATGGTTTGCGTGTGAGCGTCGGTATGGATGTGTGGTTATATGGTTAGCTTGAGTGGTTGGCTTGTGAGTGAGCGTGGTGCTCAAGAATAAGCCATTTGTGTGTCAATGTCACGGTCTAAATTCTAAATTACCGCAACCAAATTACAAATTGTACCCCTTCCAGGTATGCGGTGGTTTGCGTGCGTCCATGCTGTTACCTACGTTTCCTTAACAGCCTCACCCCAGCTGTGGTCGAATATTTTGAGAGGTCATTGCAAAAAGGGTGGTTAGAGATATACTGCGTTTCATTCGTTCGCCGGTGATGATGCAGTGGCATATCTCTCCGAGTATACAGACGGTGCAACTGCGCCAAGGAGCCCACACAAGAGGAGGGATATTAAACAGGTAAACCACATTGCACCGGGGACCAGGTCCACCGTGCTTAGGCCACTGCTATAATAATTATGATAATGATTGGCGTACATGGCAGTTTGCGTACTGCTCGGCCATCCACATACTGTATGTTTAAAAAAAAATCTAACTTGGATTCTTAGCCATGCATTCTATTGACAATGTTGACTAAACCTCTACGTGTGCCGTGGCAGATATATTTTTGTGTAAGTGCTCGTTGAAAGCCCAAACACAAACATCACGGTAAGAGATCGACAATGGCACTGTACCGTATTAGAGTCTTATATTTTGTGCAATGTATCAATGTCTCGTCAGTGTGTTTATTTCGGTCGTTTGAGCTTCTGGTGTTTATTTAAAATCTTGGTAAAGTTTATAGAACATTTGCTCCACAGAAAAGTCTCATCCCAAAGCCCCAAAAATTTTTTTCCAAATCATGATGCAAAAAAATCCTCCATGACAAAATTTATTTTATATGAAAACCCAGCCACTGTTCAGATGCAAGGCTACTTTATAATTCATGTAGTTCATTTTTCGAAAGTAATGTTACACCCCACATTTACAAATATATAAACCCAGCGACCTGTGTTCATTTCCTGTCCACGGCTAACATCAGAAGTGGGTGATATCTGAACAAATCCTGGGAGAGACCCCTTCACCAGTCTGCACTGATAAACCCGGTGAAGTATGGTGAACCAACCACAACTAATGCCTCGGCGTGGAAAGTTCTTCATTTGGGGCATTCATGAAAGGACAGAAAATTGTTATTATTACTATTACTGAAACCATTATACATTGCGTTTAGAAAACATCTAAGTCAGCACTCGTGTGGCCATCCAAGACACGCGGTGCAGAATTTTGGTAATGGGCTTTGCTTGAACCAGTTGTTTTTCATTGTTTGCAATGTGGGTTCACAATGCGTGACCGGCAACGCAGCAACGTAAACAAAACCACGCTTATTGAAGGCGGTGCCTCGCGTCGGCGCTAAACGGATTGAGCTGTCACACACGGGAGGGAACGTGTTGTCCATGCCAGGGCCTCGCTCACACCTGATGGGACCTTCAGCCGGGCGATGCTAAGTAAGCGGGTTCGTGCTCGCGCTGCCAAAGATTTTAAATTGCGAGCCTAATGAGCGCGTAAACGATTACAAATTAAATCTCCAATTAATAAAAGTTAAAATTTTGCACAGGGACACTAAACGGCTTATAACCTTGCTATGAAATTGATTTCGATGCCACGGCTCGCGCAGTTTGGAAAGTTTTTGAAAGTTTTTTGGCAAGCCACACCGTGACTGCATGGAAGTGTCATCTGGAATTTGTCCATTAGAATGCCAGAAATTGGGAAATCGAGGGTGACTGCATGTACTTGAGTCGTCTTACTAGGCCTGCCCAACATGTCCTGTTGTTTCCTGGCATTTACCGATATTTCCTAATATTCTACAATAATTATTTTCTCGGAGTTTGAGTGCTGCGGATTGTTAATACATTTTCTTTTTTAAATGGGATGTTTCGGTTGACAAAAAACCATGTGGACAACCACCTCAGTGAGATTTGTATCGTGTCAATATACTAATTCTTTAAAGTACTATTTCCATAAATTATCTGTGATAATATCAAGACAAGGGATTTTATTGGAAATACTAAGCAACGAAAACAACCTTATCCAAATTAATTACGTTTGGAAGTCTTACTCCTACAAAATCATTGAAAATATTCTTCAACACGAAACCTACAATAATATATGCTATATATTAATATTTTTATGGAAATCCAATATTCATATATACATTTTATGTTCGCAAAATAGGCTTACAGCAGTCTTGAAGATTAGGCCAAGAGGGGAGTATGCAAAGGTGCTCTAAATTAACTGAATAAATAGGCTGACATTTACTAGAGCATTTTGATTCATTCAAACCATCATTATTGAGGATTTGCCGTCGTGATATACGCCTGCAGTGCCTTGAACTTATTGAACAACAAACGCCAAAATGTACAGAAAAAAAACGCAACGATATGCAATGCGCAAACTAATTGAGAACAATGTTTGGGTTTTGCTGTCGGACAATCCTATTAGCTTGTGTGTCGTTAAAGATTGCAATACAGATTTCCCCAAAAATGCAGCAACATCCCATGCTATGCAATGCTTGTGAATGGTGGCGATTGAGTAGAGGTGGAGGGTTTTACGTTCCATTAGATACAGAACGGACAGTAAATATTCAAAGATGCGTTACATAAAAATGACATAACGTAGTCAATAGCTTGCGTTAGGATAAATGGTGCATTATGGATGTGGAGGATGTCACCTCGTTAGGGCGGGTGGAGGGGGGGGGGAATCATTATTTGTGCTCATCCTTTCTCCGAAGCGATTTTGAGGACAGCTCTTTTAAACTGAACTCAACAATAGATGACTTGGTTACAGGAATCTTTGTCTAAAGACCACTTGTACACAAACCGCTCTCCCAAGAATTCAGCAGCCTTATCAAAGGACCGAATTGTAAAATGCTGCATCCCTCTTCAATAGTACGCTTCCCTCGTCATCACCCTAAACTGAAGAAACACCATTGAATAAACATGAGTCAAACTTAAGCGATTTTATTCAGTACCCAGATGTTGTGAACGTGAGTGTTTTTTAATTAACCTTTGAATGCCTGTGCTTTTGAATGTGTCATCTCCAATCTACTATTTTGATTTAATTTGAATGTAATGTTTTGTTGTGTCAATTTGAATCATGTTGTTTAATCCTTGACGTTTGTAATTGTAAATTGCACATCATTTATATATTTTTTCTCTGACATGTAAAACTAAAAATAAAAAACATGAGCCCTTTTTGTCAATCCACTGCTGAAGCCCTCCCCAAACCTCTCAGCCATGGGGGTTGTTTTTGTTTTTACTACACCATGCAGGTCAAATATGGTAAAGCCTGGGGGGGGGGAGCCAGGACCAAGGTAAGTATCCCTCACCACTGATGTTAGCTGTAGCCAGGAATCTATCCCAGGTTGCTGGGCTCGTAGCAGTGTGCTAATCACTGCGCCACCACTCCATATATTGCACCTGCATTCTTTTATTCTTCTGTATATATTTTTTTTTTACCGAGGTCGCCCTTGAAATATATCCTGTTGTCTAAATGTGTTCTCTCCTGGTTATAAACAAAGCCCCTCGATACAGTACATATATTCGCTTATATAAGAAACTATCCCAATACAGTAGAAGGCAGTGTTATTATGTTGATTGTGCTGATAACAATAGTTTCAGTGATTGTTTCTACATGACTGCCAATTCAATTCCTGAAATATTATTTTAGCAGTGATGTGGCAAAAAAAACTTGAACGCTGTAAAAAATATTTAATCATCAATATGGTGCAATTAATATGAAGGCATTGGCAGTTTTGCTGACCTGGTAGATGGAGGCAAGCCATATGAGTCCACACACCCACACACACACAGAGACCCACAGATCATCCTTATACTTTGTAGAAGCAATTACTGTTGGCAAGCAATCATTGAGGCCGGCATGGCACACGGCTGGGTTGTGTGACCAAGCAGCATGCATAGCCACCTTTGTCTCCTTACTATTTCAACACCACACCTGGTGCTCGTTGAAGACGGAGCTTACGTTGAGAAGCCCCAGGACACGAGCAGTGCCAAAGTGGTTAGCACACAGTGCAACAATTGCATCTTCTCCTTTTTAATAATTTGGCCAACGACAGATCTCTGGCTCAACCTCCATCCACTCGGAGCAATCTGCTGCTTTCTTCTTCACTTGACTGAAACGATCCTAGCTACCTGGATTCAATTACCAGTAGTGCACATCGTCAGTGGCACGTCGCATCTGAGTCTGTTCCCGTGCTGCCCCCTACACAAAGGTCCCCCCCGGATAGGCTGTCACAGATTGTTGGGGCAAGTGCTGTTAGCGAGCACCTATGAAGGCCGGCACGGCACACGAGGGGGTGGGTGGCCAGCACCACGCCCGGCCACCTTTGTCTCCCTAGTGGCATTGTTTACAAATCGCACCAGGTACTCATTTTGAGACTGAGTCGACCTAGGGGAGGCCCAGAACCGGTTCAGGTAATCGTCACTGGTGTTGGCCGTGAGCGGGAATTGAACCCGGGTCGCCAGGTTCGTAGTGCAGCGCGCTAACCGCTACGCTACCGCTCCCCGCCAAAGACAAAGATCACACGCACGCACACACATTACACACATCGCACACACACACACAAGCACGCACACCCACACGCACACACATCCCACACACGCACACACGCACACACATTACACACATCGCACACACACAAGCACGCACACCCACACACGCACACATTACACACATCGCACACACACACACAAGCACGCACACCCACACACGCACACATCCCACACACGCACACACACCCACACACGCGCACACACACCCACACACGCACACACACCCACATACGCACTCACACCCACACACGCACACATCCCACACACGCACACACACCCACACACGCACACACACCCACACACGCACACACATCCCACACACGCACACACACCCACACACGCACACACACCCACACACGAACACACATCGCACACACACACGCACACATCCCACACACGCACACACATCGCACACACGCGCGCCTACGAATACGACCGAGTGAACTCGAGCACTAGCGGGCAGGTGAGAGGCAGTAAACTGTGGAGTTAAAGTCACGGCAGTGGGTGAAATATCCTCACGCGAAATCAGACTCGCAGCTGCGTTACAAGGTGCCACACACAGTAGCCGGGGGACTGCGAAGGCGCCTTTGAAGCCAAATGAGGTCACAGCATTCAAGCTGAGATATAACAAGAGAATTAACTACTGTTTTGGCGGAGCGAAAGGTCAAACAGTTTCTTTACCATTTAAAACAGTCAAGCTCGGCACTCGCCTTCCGACGGAGCTTACTCTCGTGTGGTCAGCGTGCGACAGCGAAGTCGGGGGGGGTGGGGGGGGGCTTTGTGTCGTTGGCACGAGACACGGTCACACATCCCTTCATTTGTTCCCACACCTCCAGCGGGGAGCGATCCGTCACTGTGGATGTTTAATAATGTTGCGTGAAAATTAATTGATTGTATGTCTGTAAAAAAAAGTAAGGGTGGGGAGGGTGGGGGAGGAGGTGTGCATTGAGGAATGTAACGTTTCGGCTAAAAGGGGGCTTCTGGCTGGCGTGGCAATGCACAGCGCACGCCTTCAGATAGAATCCTCCCAAACACAGGCCGATTCATCCCGCGATGATGCGGACGGACCTTCGGCCACAGCCATTTCAAGTGGTCTCTGTACAGTTATGACGGCTGACATTTTACGAATATAATGACTGCAGAGGTTGGCTAATTGTGGCACGTAACCTTCGCTCGAATTCCTTGTCAGAGCATTTTGGCCGCTGTGGAATATCTCTGCAGGTCGCACCATCGGCCGTGGTGGTGGAGGGCCGCGTGCCACCGCAAATCTTGCGCGTGTCTCCGGCCGTCACGTCCACTCGTCCGGTGACAATCGTCGCCGTTTTCTTTCTTTAAACGAACCGACACCCCGTTTCAAAGAATAATTCCCTCCAGCGGCGAGCAGACGCACCCCGGGGGTGCATCGCACGCCGCCACCGTCGCTCCTCCGCCGTTCTTTCAAGAAGCGCCCCTCTCTCCATCGAGTCGGGGATGCCGCGTGTCTGTGGCGTGCGGCATGAGCGTGCCCAGGCAAATTGTGTGTATTAAACACAGGGTGGCTGGCTGGGTGGGCGGGGGGGGGAGGCTTGCCTCATACCACTTCAACATGACAGCAGGGAGAATCGCAGCCCTTATCCGCGTCTTTATCAAGGCATGCAGTGGTGACAGCCATCCCCCAGCGGCTTTGCCGGGGTATTATGTAATTGCTTTTTTTTGCCCTTTTTTCCACGCTGCACGGCGATGACAAATACATGCCGCGATACATCAGCGGCTCAATGATTTCGGATTATTGCACCGCATCAATCTTGAGCAAAGCTGGATCACAGCCTCCGTGTCAATCTTCCATAAACGCCAGGATTTGGACGAACAAAGCATTCGCTTGCACCCTTATCTCCCGCTCCTTTTTAAAACTCTGTGGCTCGAAACCGCCGAAAAATAAAGCATTTTGTCACAATGAGACCCCGTTATTTTTGTTTCTCCTACCTGTCAATCTGAAAACCCAGTGGAGAATTGTAAGAGTTTGTCAATATTTGTATTTTTGAATATTGTTTTTAGGGCACGTGATAGCTCGGAGTTCTCTCTAAACACAGGGCTTGTTAAAATATTTTTTCTGGGTTTCAGTACGGTTATGATCGATGGTACATTTATGAAACTTTATCCACCTTATCAATTAGAACGTAGTTAGGCTATTTAAAAAGTAAGGCTCATTTTAATATTTTGTTTGTTAAAATAAAAAATGTACAAATATGACGATAAAATGTCCAGTACTCCAAAAGCATGCTTAACATTAGCTAGGCACAGCAACCATTATAATGTTCAACAAATGAGCTGTTTAATATACAATTATATGCCACTTTGCATTCTGCATAAGTACTCCTTATTATTATTATTCAATGCGGGATTTGAGGAGGTGCCTCGCTAAAATGAACCCAGGAATGTTTGATGAGATAAACATTGAAAAGGCGTCCGCTAAGCCACGGTCTCAAGTTTAGTCGACTCGTGGCTATTCAGGAATGGATGTGGCTCGACTGATAACTGTCAATGCTTAAACCTTAGCTGCCATGAAATCCGACCTGACACAACGCACGTTAATGTTAATAGTTGCTGAGTCAGTGCCACTTAAACACAAGTGTCAGGATGAAGTTAAATGCAATGGGGCCACTCGCTTGGCCCGCAGTTATTTGTTATGACCGGCGTGAACTCGTCAGTTGAAAAATGTCTGTTCGTTTATTTGGCCCGGTATCATTTTAATTTCGCTGATGCACGCCAGACACACGTAACTACTCACCGAGTGCCTTGTACATCTAAAAGACGTAAATTCGTGAAAATGTTTATATAATAGAAATAATCGTGGAATGGAAACTGGACTTGACCGATTCCATTCAGAAGCTACGTATCTATCACAACCAGGAATTCACTCTTGTCTGGGCAGGAAAAATGGATTGCATTGCAGCGTGCTCATGACACATCAAGCTACATCACACTCGCAGCATCGTAGCCTTGCCAGAATATCTTCATCCCTCCCACCCCTGCACCCTCCCCCCCCCCAAAGAAACCCCTCAAACTCCTCCCACGTGACAATCTACAAACTCCTCTCACGTGACAATCTACAAACTCTTACCACGTGACAATCTACAAACTCTTACCACGTGACAATCTACTAACTCTTACCACGTGACAATCTACAAACTCTTACCACGTGACAATCTACAAACTCTTACCACGTGACAATCTACAAACTCCTCCCACGTGACAATCTACAAACTCTTACCACGTGACGATGGACAAACTCATAAATGTGCACTTGCAGAGCTTTGGTAATGTCACAATGAGTCGTAAAAAAGAAACAATATATTTTCCAGTTTAATCATTATGGGATTATTTTGTTGTTGCTATAGGGTATGGCCGTTGTGTTTAATCATTCATACTTTTGGGGATGCAACAACTTCACATGGAGGTGTGGTGTTTAATTTACAGTTGTGATGAGAAAGGCTCCTCATTGTGTCTTTTGGTGCACATGAGCTCTATTTAAATTCATAACACATTTCCGCAGCGACACATTAACCGTGCAGTCGAGAATGCTCCGTTTGTTGTTTTATGCAGCCATGCGTTTGGATGCGACTTAGAGCTGAGCTCTGGGTGTCTGGAGCAAGGTCCCTGGAATGAGCCATCAGGTGTTGAACTTTGGCTGCATGCAACTGAATCGCTTGGATGTGGACGTCTGTGCAACCGGTTGTGAGCAGTTGCGCGACGAGGTTTGCTCGCGATAGAGACAGACGCTCTCTCCAAGCGTCGCTCCGATCGGAGGTTGTGGTTCTTCAAAACCGACCGCGTGGGTGTAAACTAACGTAACACTGCGTTAATCTCCCACCAAACGTATGAGGAAGCAACGATCAATTGAACTCGACGCAGACCAGAGCAAAGTTTAGTCAGCGCATTTCTTACACAGCGTGATTTTGCTATACATCGCAGGCAATTTTACAAATAACAATTGCGCTCGCGATAAACAAAAAACAAGACAGTGGCGTAGAAGAACACAATGGTGGCATAATAGCACGGGCCCGATCCACAAATAAATAAATACATTCTATGAAAAACAAAAAGTATAAAAGAGCATTAAAGCAGTGGGAACATAATTTACTGGAACAATTGTCGAGAGCCCAGGGAATGGGATGATGGCGCGACGGGAGATGATCTTGTGAGCACGCCACTCCCATCGAAAGATTGTAACATAATTGTTTTTTTTCTGGATTCGGTCGTCGTATAAAAATGTGTGTCGTTAAACCCCTCCTCCACCCGACACGGCCACTAAATAAAAGTATCACGCGAATCAAAGCTGCCAAATGTCGTACTGCTTCAGCAGCACACCACCGGCGTTGTTGTTGTTGTTGTTGTTTTGTTGTTGTTGTTGTCCTTGGAGGGGAATGTCAACGACGTTTAAGTGGCTGCAGACGTGTCGCTGGAGACCACATCCAGCACCATCAGGTTGTTAACGGGAGCTCACATCTCGAGATGGATCCAGTGTAGATGTTGTGAGACCGCTCTCCAACAACAACAACAACACAGGTGGCGCTGCCGAAGCAGTAAGACATCCGTCTCCTTTGATTCACGTGACTCTTTTATTAATTGACCGTGTCGGGTGGAGGAGGGTTTACGACGCACATTTTTTTTTTAGTTACACACGACCTCACCCAAAATAAACCAATTATAAATCGTAATATTGGTCGTGAAAGCCTACAGCATATGCACATTTCAGTTTCATGTATTAGGTAGAGCCATGTGAGCTATGCGGCTTTTGACTCGGGTGCAAACACAACAAACAAAAACATGAACAAAGAACATCTTAAAGTGGCGACGCGCAACAGAAAAATCCAGGAGAAAAACCAGCAAAGTCTGCCAGAAAACAAGCACCGAATATCAACGCTGAGTGCAAAAATCCCAGTGGGATGGCAAGTCAAACAATAACAACCATAAGACAATTTTCGTATGCATCGTGTGAAAAACGATTGTTGATGCGATACGGTTTCTTTTGGGAGGGTGAGGGTGGGGGCGCAAACAGGAAAATATGGTGTGTGAGGATCGTCTTGGGAGCTCGTCACGCACACGCCTCGCGCTCCGCGAACGCGAGGCGCAATTAGCCTCGCGCTACGAGCGGTGCGGAGCACGCCCAGCGCCGTCTCATTAATATAATTTTGGATTTTATACGACACCTAAATACGCGCCCTGCTTCGAGACACTGTGCACAGGAAGCAAACAGAAAACGAGGGAAGGCAAATCGTGCACGTTCATGGATGCTGTAATGCTTTCCTACACGTGTTTGTCCCCAAAAGGAATTATTAGCGGTAAGGAAGCGTCCAAGGCAAACACACATTTTCAGATCGGCAAATCGTTATTTGAACACGAGTTTGCGTTTTCAAGTTTTGGGCCAAATTTTTGTATCGATTTGCCAATTTTTCGACACAAGTCGCAAAGAGTAACCACACCTTCATATAAATGTTGGTTTGTATTGGGTCATCTTTCACGAATGTTATTGTGGCCCCGTGTTGCAGACAGGCGGACAGAGCCAATGCCATTAACGCTTTTAACCATAGTGGGAAATTGTTAAAAAGCCGCACGTCTCATTAAGCCAGACATTAAGAGCCCACAGATCACAAGAAGCCATTGGCTACAATTATTATAATAAATAAATCTGAGGCTAGAGCCGTCTCTTTTTTTGGGATGAAGATACCACTGATATGCCAACTGCAAAAGTCTGCACATTGATATGATGGCCAACATGAAAGGGATGGAGAACGTGCAGCGATCGCAATCATTTCCTGATAATGGCAAAAGTTTACAATTGATTTGCTCCAAAATAAACCACTAACATTGCAATCTATTCACAATCATCTACCACTGTGTGTCCACCGTTACGTGACGGCCTTCCCCATGTCATCGCTATCTCGTAGTCCTGCGATGCCACAACCAATCTCCCTGCTGCACGCGAGCTTATCGCATCGATCTCTGCGGTCATCATCCTCTTGGGCACGTCATCTCCTTTGGCTGCCATTCGTTCACCGGCCTTGTCCATCGGCAAATCCTCCCATATAGGGTTGTATTCTACCCAAGCCATCTCTCACAGTCGATATGACATATCCCCGATCCACGCGTTCCTCTCTCAGACTCACGGTGTCATTCCAAGCGTGCACTCTCCTTGCTTCTGTGTGCACATCTCAGCTTTTGCTCCATTTCTTCTCCATTCAGCACGCTTCTAACCCATGTCATCGACAGTAATATGCACCGACTGAAAGCTTCAGGCCCATTGCTATTATTGCTCCTCATTTGGCTTTCACTTCTCCCTGCTCTTGCCCATTTCTATATTTACATTTTTTTTAAATCTCGATCCGCTTTCCATACGTGCTCGAGGAATTCAGACTCTCGTGGCATTTTCGAGTTCTGTCCCGTGGGACAGAGCCATGTAGAACTATCTCAGTTTCACATTCAATCATTGCAGAGAGATGTTAACCACCACGTCTGGTATTCAGGACGTCATGGGTTTGATCCCAACTCCTAACGCCTGTGTATTTCGAGTTTTTGCATGTCTCTCCCCCCGTGGTCGCGTGGATTTTTCTCAGCATCCTCCAGTTTTACCCTCCACATTTAGAATCAACGTGCACTTAGAGTATTTGGCTTATATAAATTTCCACGTAATAAGCCACTTCATTGAGCTATCATTCGTGGACAAATCGCTTCGGAAAAGAGCTATACAGCTTAGTCAGGGCTTACCAGGTACAATAAAAAATAGTTTAGTTGTTTTTTATAGTTAATAAAAGTTATTTGGGTTTTTTTATACGCGCAACTTTTCCGACACGCGCTCGCCCCTTCAAAGTGGCGATTACACCACCAGCGGTGGGATTTGCTCGCGTCCGTTCAGGAGCTCTGCTTGATTCGCCATAAGGTCACATCAGGACAGGGATTTCTCAAACTCCATCCCCCCCCCCCCCCCCCCATGGCCACCACGGGGCAGCTTTCCGCTCCTACCAACCGTCAGGTGCACGCAAGGTGCAACGACTTGATGAGTAGCCCTGTAATGGAGAAGATTGGCGTGCGTTGAAAACTGAGCCGAGGGCGAGATGGAGGGTCTGAGGAATGGAGTTTGAGAAGCACTGCATTAGGCTGCTGTATTAGCAATGTTTGCTGGGTCTGATGGAAGAAGACCCAGGAGGGTCTCCTGCCTCGCTGACCAAGGAAACAGCCTCTTGTTGCCCCCTATCGCCAAGCCGATTCACTGCACAGTTTTGCCCAAAATAAACACCTCGGTGTCCGTGCGATGGCTCTGAATATGTTTGTGAACGCTAACACAACACAAGTAATTGTGAAATGCTTAAAGCAACAGTGGATTTACGGCGTGGTTTTTATTATTACTAGTAAGGTATGACATTGCTGGCATGCCTGTCCATCTGTGCCACACAATGTCATAACGGCAAGAATTCACAGACGACCGAAATGGATTGCGGTAAAACTTTCGACGATCCGTGACTTTAATGACGAGCGAAGCCAATTATTTTTTGGACCAGATTCAAGGTCAAAATAGTGGGGAAAGTATTATTGTTTTAATGGTGTATATATATTGTTGACAAAGTGCCAGGAACATGCCACCAAACACCTGTAACGCCCGAGAGACGTGGCTGGCAAGCAGAGACGAAAGAAAACAACAATTCTTTACGCGCTCATCAAAAACTGTTAAACTTTTTTTTTATATATACACCCAAGGCACGGTAAAAATAACTACCACCCTCGTCTAATATCACAAGCTGTTTGCAGGTTTCGAGACAACATATTCCAAAGACTCGCGCAAACTTGGTTTAAGCAATGTCTATTGCCAGAGTGGTGCCAATTTAGATGTGTTTTTTACTCTGGTTGTATATATATGTGTGTGTGTGTGTTTACTTGTTCTATGATAGCCGTGCCCGCTGTTTTTGATTGGCCGGACTAATCTGTGTAATTCATCAGCGTTAACTCTGACGCGTGTGCTATTTGCTAAGCGTAGCGCGTGACGTGACGCAGGGTGCACTTACGCACTGGGGCCTTTTGCAGGACTGTCTCCTTAACCGGAATAACCCAGGAACATCTTCTTGGTTCTTTCGGTAAAGTCACGTAGAAATAAATTAATAAAATAAAAAAATAAAAAATAAAAAACATAATAAAATAATTCTCACGACGTTTCGGCCACAACGCAAGTAGCCGTCTTCTTGTGGCCGAAACGTCGTGAGAATTATTTAATGTTTTATTTTTATTATTTTATTAATTTCTTTCTACGTGACTTTACCGAAAGAACCAAGACGATGAATCCCTGCAGTCACGAAAGCTTTAAATCGAAATCTAACCCAGGAACATTGGCAGTGCCACTCCGGGGCGGTGTTTTATTAGTCTCGTGCGATAATGTTGTGCCACGGCCCTGCGAGGTTTCACACGGTCGTCTTCAACACTGCCGTGGCATTCGCGTGCCCCAGCGATTTGGAGGGCGAAAAATCAATAAGCATTTAAAAACAATTGCATTAAACATTCACGCACAGTTCAGGGAAGACGCTACAACGTGGCATTCCTCCGTTAGATCTGTAACACTCAGAGGGATGATTTATCCATGCAAATCATATGACTGCGATTTGTTTTTTTTTCTCAGTAGAACCTCAGTGAGTCTGAGGATTTATTTTCAGGATGGCCCCTGATTGGAATGTTTGGCCAATTCCCATTTGAGTATCCGTGGATGTGGTGAATAAAACGCACATGTATGGGGGGGGGGGGGGGGGGGAGATGATATTCAAATTCCACACGAACGTGCCAGAAACCCACTTGCTCTTCCGTCTCCTTGTCGTTGTAGCGCCATCCCTGCATGGCCCACCAACCATCTCCTGATCCGTGGATCAGGCGTGTGCCTCCGCTCCCAGTGCCAACTTATTGATATGCTCACAGAGTAAATTAATAAAGGCACGCCAGTTCTTGGTTTACACTTAATTTTTGAATGTGCCCCTGCCCTCTGTGTTATCAGCTGGACGCGATTCAATTCGCCGCGTCTCCATGAAAGGCTCCACTTCGACATTGCTCGGAGTCACTCTGACACACAAAGAAAGAAGAGCGCACAGCGTTATTGAACTACGCGCAGGTCAATATTTGCAGACACTTCCAAGTCCTTAAGCAAGTTTAATTTTCTCCGCGGCAAATTAAAGGAAATTTAAATGCGAAGGTGTCTGTGGGAACTGCAGGGGGGGGGGGGTGGAGAGAGGGGGGGGTGGAGGCGTGCGTGAGTGCCTCGGCCGAAACGCCACGCGCGGCGGCCAAGGCGCGGCACGCGAGCACGTCTCGGTGTTTTTCCATTGTCACCCGCAGCCCTGCGTGGCCCTCAAACAGCACACAGTGCCCCCCCCCCCTACCCCCAGCCCTCCCCTGATGCAAAAGGCCAAGTTAAATAAAAACTCTAATGTCAACACCAATAACTTCACCAGCCGCATGAATGCATTTAAAACATCCGTAATTTAATTATATGCATCGTTGCTGTTTGGCAAGATCCACGGTCACGACCGGCTTTACGGTGGCCTGTCGGGGGATTTGAAAATGATGGGGGGAGGGGGGGGGGGAGTTATGGAGGGGGGGGGCGGACGGGGCAGGCCGATGGCGGTGCCCAGGGACGCCACTTAATTTGGAGGGGCATCAAACCCAGCCACCCACCCACCCCCCCGAACACGCCTCGCTCTCCACTCCGCCGAGTTTTAGGCAGGAGGAGGAGACACCTTGAAGGCGGCCGCTGTAAATCGAGGGGAAGTGAGCCAGCCTGTGAACACGCCAGCACCGGGGCAGGGCCCACGGACGCTTAGGCCTCACGTCCAGAGCCTTTCTCACGCAGCTCCCTCAGACCTCGAGCCCTCTTCGAGAGCTGGGTGGCCCAGTGGTGGCACTGCTGTTGTTTTTAAGGAGTAATAATGCGAAAAACGCAATTGCACAAGTTGTGGCCACACATTTCACTTGTTGGTAACGCCTGGGGTTTTATCTTCGCCCGTTAGGCCTCGTCTCTTGCTGACCCACGTCACGCTTGAATAGGGCACTTGACGTCTCATTCGGTTCTCTCCTGGTAGAATAAAATTATCAATCAAAATCTAAATGTGCTTTTTCGTTATTGTTGCAAATATTAATCACTGTAAACAAAAAATGAACGCTACAATTAGGTCATTAGATATCAATCGTACAGTAATCTCATAATTCATAGAATTTCAACTTGTAACGTGCACAGTATTCGCTCGCTCGCGAAGACAGAACGACTGAGAGGTGCGAGAACCCACAGGCAGGTGGGAAGGCAGCCACGCGGTCACCCTGTGCCAAATCCCACCAGCCCTACCCCCAAGCTTTGCAGTCATCTGTATATTAAGGTGTTATTTGCCAATGAATGCTCCGGGAAGGAAACCAGAGGACCCGGAAAAAAGCCACACATGTGAGTGAAACACGAACCCATACAGGTGGGAGTCCACATCTGCTGCACTGCCTCTTCCTGGAAAGCCAGCGTATTGCACCTCGACACCCACAGGAAGGTAGCGTCACGAGATTCGCGTGCTCCACCAACGCCATCGAGTCGACAGCGCTGGTTCGCAGGCATGCACCACTGCGCGACACTGTTGTCAACCAAGCATCGACACCACAGCAATGTTGCCACTTGAAGGTGTTACCAGTTACTACTGTGTTGGCCCATGGACTAAGATCCATACAGAGATTTTAGATGACGACTATATCAGTGGCTCGTGAGATGTCTGAACCGGTTCGTTCCTGTGCCCCCCTTTCACCACCAAACTGCGCTGACCAGGGTGGCGAGGTACGGTCAAATAATTCCCCACATGGCTGTCAAAGTACGGCTCGCTCTTCATCCAGCAGTGGATTGGCCAAGGGCCGCCGTATCCATCAACGTATCAACATGCAGGACTTGGTTAATGCGCACCCCTTTGCAGAACTCCCAAGTATATTTTTTGTTCCGCCCGAATGCAAAGAAAATCTCCGTTAAGGAATTGCTTGAAACATCCCAATGCAAGGTGCTGCAGATTTTCCTACGTAAACCGAGAGAGGTAATTATGTTAACATTGCATGGCTTGGCAACTGCAGCAGACGAATGAAGGTGGACACCTACTTGGTATGATGAAAGGCTGGCCCAAGGGGACAGACAGCAAGCACATTTAATACTGTAATGTCAAGAGCACTAGAAAGCGTTGCACGTAATCTCCAACTGTCGCATTAAAATACACGTACGTATATTTCATTATTTATTTTGTTTCCGTTTCATATGAAGTCAAAATAAAAAAAGCAGAATTTTTTTTTGTATCCTTCGCGTTTGGAAAGAGACATTGCAAACCTGGTCTCGGCACGGAAAGAAAAACAATTGGGAAGTAAAATCCGGGGCGTCAACATTGTGTGGGGATACACAAGGTGTCCTTGTGAGGCCTAGACGGCGCTTGGAAATTAAATAACTCAGGATGCAATGCTCCACAAGACATCACAATTGCCACAAACAGCAGGGTGGACGTTGAAACATATTTATTGTTCAAATTGGCGACCGTCCTTCTGCACAAGCGCGCGCGGCGTGGCCTCTCCAAGTCGACAATGTCTCTTTCACTCTCAAGGACTCTCAGGACGCCGTCTTTGCGGCACCTTCCCTGAAAAACGCGCACGCGTGTACGTCGGCGTGTGCGTGTGTGCGCGGCTGTGAGGGTGCGAACATGCTCTATTGTTGTTGTTGTATTCCGTGGTTGAGTTGTGAGCCAACTGCTCCAGCAATCGACCACAAAGTCGCCACTAAAAACCCACTAATTATTTTTTTGAGAGACGAGGCCTTGGGTGCTACCGTTCAATCATTTCCGAATTGAAAAAAATGATCTTCGTTGATGGCCGCAATTTGGAATTGAAAGCTCCTTGTGCAGCGAAAGGCCGCGCAAACGCTGGGAGCGAGGACTGTCTCGGCGAATGTACGCAGCATAAATTAGTTTGAGATGAAAATGTCAGGTGTGCAAGCGGTCTGAGAGCGAGCTTGTGACCAGCGCGCGAGTTTGAACCGCGAGTGCAGCCTCGCGTCCAACGAGGCGTCGTCGAGGCTCGCATTGTCCCCCCCCCCCCCCCCCGACTGCACGAAATCCCAATTAGCTGGCGGTCAAATGAAACCGTCGATATTTCACGAGAAAATAAAAAATTACGCACGAATTACAATTGAAAAAATAAAACCACGGCCTTCTAAGTCAACAAAACGGAGCGTGACCCGTACGAACGAGATTAACGAACCCACGCCGTTGCTCAAAATACGGACGCACGCACACATTCTTGGTGGCCACAAAACAAAGACAGAAATCCCGCCGTATAGCCTTAACAGACTGCTGGGACAAGTGCTGTTAGTGAGCACCTATGAAGGCCGGCACGATACACAAAGGGGTGGGTGCCTAACACCACGCACGGCCGCCTTTGTCTCCCTCGTGGCGATGTTTACACATGGCACCAGGTAGCATTTGAGGCTGAGTCGACCTAGGGGAGGCCCAGAACCGGTTCAGATAATTGTCATCGGTGTTGGCCGTGAGCGGGAATCGAACTCGGGTCGCCGGGTTCGTAGCGCAGCGCTGACTGCCACGCCACCGCTCTCTGTGGCCGCACACACACGTGCGCCTGTAATGACACACGCGAGCACACCCATGGATTTTTACGGGAGGTCGAAATTAAAAAATGCCCGCTCTAATTATTATCCACTGTTATTCAGTCGGGCAGAGAGTAATGTTATCGCATCGCCCAAATAATAATTGGCTACACTTTGATGTCCGATTTCCCGACCATTTGATTTGTCTCAAAGTCCACCAACCAACACGCACGCAGGAATTATTATTATTATTAGTGCACGTGCGCAGTGGTTAACAGATTATCCTCCGCCGGCTTAAAGGGCAATGCCTTTTCACGGAGGCAGCAGTGTACAGCCGGTGGCGGGTGGTTATAATTTGAAGCGGAGTGAGTGGAACTTGACATTAAACGGTGGACATCTGCCAATATCACCTAAGTGACGAGCGGGAACAGCGGGTGAAAAATAAAGCGCGTTGCCAGGGGGAGGCTTAGCTTAGGTCACGTTCATAATCAACTTTGAGCGCGCCCCGCGGAACCGCTGGACCTCTCTGCGTGCTGGCCGAGTTTGCTCCGCTCTGAGGCCGCGCCAAACCCGGGCTTGGCCACTCGCCGGCCGGTCAAAAAGTGGGTCGCGTGACCCCGCAGACAAAGTGGCATCAACGTTTGTCCCAGAGGAGCCGCGAGTCAGGTGAAGATGCCTCCGTTACGGGGAACTCCTTCGTGGCATCGAGTCGGAGATTGGCACAGGTAGATGCTGCCTACAGACATTGTGGCTGCGGATCAGTTCAACGAGGCTTCTGTGTTTTGCCATGCACTTGAGGCGGGGTTAAACTCAACTCCGTCATCGCCAATCACCAGCAGTAGCTACATCGTCCTCACGAGCCTCTTCATCAACATCCCCATCATCGTTTTCACTTCATTGGGGGGCCATGATGGCTTATAGCCGAAAACCCCAAAACGCATATGACAGTCTTTATCATAATCTTTATTGAGACTGCAAGATAAATCCGATTAGATACGAAGTTATTTGTCTTCACAGATGCCCAGTCAACCATGCAAGCACTACCCAGGCTAGAGCGTGCCCAGCTCCCGAGATCTGATGAGGTGGGGCCGCACTCCCTCCGGGCGATGTGGTCACAGGTGTGCCGATGTTCACAGCTTCGCTTCTGCGAACGCAGACTCGGCATCCACAAATGGTGGTGCGGACACATTGGAGGGGGTCCAAAAACCACCCCCCTCCCCCACCTCCACTTGTTTCAATTTGTAAACTTCTCGAGAGATGACAGAAGAGAAAAAGATGAGAAACAGGTGTAACCAGCAGAGAGAAGTGTGAACAAAAAACTGTTGTCAAGACATTAGAGAGCTACAGAAAGAGGCAGATAAAGCATAATTCTGAATCCCTGCAGTCACGAAAGCTTTAAATCGAAACATAATTCTGCACTTATGTTAATTGGCTTTAAATGTTTTTTTTAGGATCTGAATACGAGCTGATATTTATCGCATTTATTTCTATTTCATTATTCTGGCTTTCCCTAGAGCTGCTCTGGGGGCCCTCAACTTAACTTCAACGGCTGAAGCCTCGTACCGCCACCGCCGCCGCCGCCACACCAGCACACGGCACGCATGCAGTGCCCCTTTAGCCCGCAGGCGAGCTCGCGCGAGACTCACTCCGTACGCCACTGATCAATTTGTCCGTGTTGCGGAGCGAATTACTGCCATAATGAATATTAACGATGCGTATTATCATGAATATTAACGAGCCATCTTGGCATGCTTAAATACCAGCCAGCAGGCGTGACGAATGGTAATTGCGCCGTAAATTATCCGTCGGGGACTTTGTCTGCACGCATAGTTTGAAAAATATATAAACACGCACACATATACTAACAAAGACACGCGCGCGCGCGCACATACGCACACGTAGATTCACACACACACGCTACACCACACAACATATGTTCAACTGTGAGATCTGGTAAGAATTTTATGCAAGTGTTCATTCACTTCATACATCACCAACGTAAGCAGCTTCATTTATCTTACGGGAACATGCAGCTGAAATGCTTCACTGGCGACGTACAGCGCTTGCAACTCAATGCAATCATAACACCGTTCACACGACGGTAATTGCGGCGTTGACTTGACTTGCGTGATCGGATTAGATCTAAATTCCAATCGATGTGGAAATAACAAAACAAATGGCGTCCAATATCTGCAATAGCCAACGGAGTAACCAATCCAGTTCTTATAACAACAAACTCACATTGGTCAATAACACTGGGGCCTTAAAAGGAATAAAACATCATCGGCAACGTTTTGAGCAATAGCCCTTTTTCATCATCACCTATCTTCAGATGGCAAACTAAAAAAAAAACAACCTTGAGTTTGTGTCAGGGCGTCGCGGTGGCGAGATGTTGACTACCTCGCCGATATACAGGAGGTCGTGGGTTGAAGTCTTCGTGTCTCTCTCCCCGTGGTCACTTGGATTTCCCCTCGGGTTCCCTGGTTTTCCCCTCCACATTTGGAATCAACACGTTTAGAGTATTCGGCTGCTATACATTTCCACGTGATAAGCCACTTCTCGTTGGGAGATTATTTGTGGCCAGGTCGCTTCTAAACCTGCTAAAATAAATAAAACACCTCGTTGCCTTCACGTCCAGGTGACAAGAGCAGGAAATACCCATCCCCCTGCCCTAACACTTACAACGATCCCCTGTGTAGCCTTAACAATTTGTAGGAGTGCTGTTAACGAGCACCTATGAAGGCCGGCACGGCACAGGTGGGGGTGGGTGGCCAGCCGCACGCCCGGTCGCCTTTGTCTCCCTCGTGACGATGTTTACACACCACACCAAATACTCATTTGAAGCGGTGTAGACCTAGGGGAGGCCCAGGACCGGCTCAAATAATTACCACCAGTGTTGGCCGTGACCGGGAATTGAACTTGGGTCGCCGGGTTCGTAACGCAGCGCGCTAACCGCTACACACACACACACAGCCCCCAACCGGTACTGATGGGATACACTCCAATGCAAACGACAAACTTCGTGTGTTTTATAATTATCTAAATGATGCTATAGATCGGCAGTCGGTAACCTGTGGCTCTAGAGTCGAATGCGGCTCTTTAAGGACTGTAGTGCGGCTCTTGGAGTCCAGTTTACCATGGGAGTCCAGTTTACCATGGGAGTCCAGTTTACCATGGGAGTCCAGTTTACCATGGGAGTCCAGTTTACCATGGGAGTCCAGTTTACCATGGGAGTCCAGTTTACCATGGGAGTCCAGTTTACCATGGGAGTCCAGTTTACCATGGGAGTCCAGTTTACCATGGGAGTCCAGTTTACCATGGGAGTCCAGTTTACCATGAGAGTCCAGTTTACCATGAGAGTCCAGTTCACCATGGGAGTCCAGTTTACCATGGGAGTCCAGTTTACCATGGGAGTCCAGTTTACCATGGGAGTCCAGTTCACCATGGGAGTCCAGTTTACCATGGGAGTCCAGTTTACCATGGGAGTCCAGTTTACCATGGGAAGGGATCAGCAACCTGCGAGTCCGCGGCCGCATGCAGCTCATGAAGAGACCGCCGACTGCCTCGTGACGTTTGTTCAGGGCCACGGTCGCGTATTCACGACACAGCATTGCGGCTCTTGGAATATTGAGATTTTTTGATGGAATTCGAAAAAAATGGCTGTTATTTTGGTTGCCAAGCCCTGCTATAGACAACACACACTTGCCAGATCCACACTGCCACGGAATATATGTACAGTAAATGCCTATTTCACTTGAACACGTAGCCAAATTATTACAAACAATGAACAATAGTGACACCACGTGTGACTTTAACAACAAGCATGCAAACCTTGTATTTAGCCGGTTAGAGACACGGTATCAACATTACATTGATACCATGATAAACATTGATACCATTTCATTTCGTAAGCTCTCGGAGTTTTTTGGATGGGGGGGGGGGGCATGGATAAATGCCACGTTTGCCCCCCACCAACCCCGCAACCCCTGTCTCTGCATGGCGAGATACTGAATCTGGCACTGGTTGTTGTTTGCTTGAGGCTTGTTCTCGGAGTCGGATTGCTACCTCTTCAGATGGTTATTGGGGGCATCCCGAGCGATGTTACATTGCAATGCTCGTGTGTTACGAGCAAACTTGCACACGCATCAAATTATTTGTCGACACTGCTTTTGGCAGTGGTGCACAAGTAACGGCAACAAAAATCCGACACGTATCAAACGACACTGTGGCCTTAACATGGATAAAGTATATACCGTAATACTAACGTTTCAGGCAATGACCCTTCTTCATAGCACAAGCCACCACACAGCATTCAAAGCATTTGATTTTCGACGTTACTTGCTTGGAGGGTCAGTGCATGGTGGCCACCGTTCCCATGGCAAACGATAATCCCTTGCCACGGGCAGCGTGACACTTCACTTATATCTACCATTGCCTTCCCTGTAAACAAACACACATCACCACGCATAGGTAACCCAAAACACACACTTGGGTAAACCTACGTTTCCATAACAGGACACCGCGCGGACACATCTGTACGTGTTAGTTGGTAGTACCATTGACCGCCCACCGAGGAGATGGAGCAATGAAAGCAGCTCCGTGCGCTGGGTGGATTGTTAGCATCGCAGGGTTGTGAGTGGTGGATTGGGAACGCCTTCATCCAGCAGTGGATTGACCATGGCTGATGTTGGTGGTAGAACCAAACCACAAACTCTGGCGTTGGCAGTTCACCCGCAACTTAAATTGAACACGAGGCCAGGAATGCACAAAGTTTTAGCATTGAGGGCCGGATTAACAAAAATGTTGAGAACAGATGGCCACATTATTAGGGATAGGAGATATATTCAGAAATAGATGACACAGTCGATGAATTTGGAAGATAAGTGGGAAGAGATATGAGTGATAGCAGTGAGATTTGAGAGCATTTATACAGGACACACACGAGATCGAATTTAAAAGAGACAAGCGTGGGCGCGTGTTATACTCACGGGAACTCTGCTGAAGTTCATCCTTCAGTCCCCTAAGCACCACTGACGCCACCTCCTCATCACGCCAAGACAGCCCACAAGCTAATCAAGAGAGTTAATGTAATTACTGCACATGTTTTGCAAAACAATCGAATTAGCTGATTAACTTAATTTCAAAGCTGCGAACAGCTGTTTTTTTTAACAGTAACTGCGAGCACCACCGCAGGCCAGATTTACACCACGGGATTTCGTGTGGCCCAGTAGTTAAAGCAGACATCCATAACCGGAAGGTACCCTAATTCGTAGCAAGATCATCAAGGTGTCATCATGGGCAGCTCCCTTGATGCCACCTCTTTATGACTCCTCTGCCAGAGCCCCCCGCAGCTGCTGCACAGGCGACAAGACCTCCAAGATCTCTCCCGACAGCTTAATTCCCACCACCTGCCCTTAGGTCTTCCCCTCCGTTGCCAGATTCTTGGAGACCATTCCAATGCCCCCCTCTCGGAATCTTGCCTTCTCGCCCTCCTTCCTCTCCATGTGTCTCACCCGGCGCACACCATTCACCTGCCACGATCTCTTCTTCCAGACGTTCGCACTGCTTAGCCCATCTTGCAGCAATGACATTCCTTGCATCTTGTAACAGACGGGAGCTCTTTATTCCTAATAAGGAAGGTGGGTGGCTGTAATCAGCAGAAAGTAACCAACTCCCCCCAACTCCCCCCGTGCTCCTTCTCGCTTTAATCACTGGTTCGGGCAGCCCTGCACGACACCACAGTCATTCGGCAGCGGGCAGGAGACATCGCCCAAGCAGCAGGTGGTAACATTTCTTAAAAACACGGCGCTTTTTTTTTTATTATCAGGATTTGCGCTCGACCTACACACGTCTTCACAACAGCCGCGCAATACAAACGTGCCCTCTGTAGCATTTGTGTAAACAATGTCACCGTTTGCACAGGCGACAAGGATCCACATTTATCCGCATATAGCAAAGCACACAGATGAGTGTTGTCAAGCATACCATTGTTTTTATACTAACCGGGCGAGCAAAGGAGGCTGGGTTGGGTGGGTTTAGACGACCGCACTCTTTCAGACGTAACCCCGTGTCAGGAACGCGTCATCGTGACATTTGAGTAGATTGCCCGTGATGTCATTTTGGGCTCTTATTGTAAAGCAATAATTTATTTATTTTTGTAGACGCGTGCGACAAACTAGTTTCGTGTACTGTAGGACCAGGAATGGAACCTGGGTCACAGGAGGTGATCTGAACGGCACACAATCCACGACTCACGCAGCAATGCATCAATCACCGTCAATCATCAGCCACGCCGTCCACCGCTACGCGAATGTCGTCTGCCTAGTTTACTAAACAATGCTTCAATTTTTAAATGTCAATGTATTACGTTCAAGAACAGATGCATTTAAATCCGGCGTGACGATCCATTGTTTGACTTGTGCTCGATACGTTGCGCGCCGTTGGCTCACGTGACCTTCGCAGCCTCGAGCGGCGCTCCGACGCGCCACGACGAGACGACACCAAGCCGAGCAGCACGCGTGCCCCGCACCAACACGTGGTATGCACAACACGACGCGTGCCCTGCACCAACACGTGGTATGCACAACACAACACGTGTCCCGCACCAACACGTGGTGCACAACACGACGCCGCGAGCTCGTGGCGATTCGTCGAATCTCCCGTGCTGGCGGGGGCGAGATCCTGCAGGGGAACACGGCAGCGACACCTTTATTACCTACACAGCAGCCATGGACCTTGCTACAGGTCAAGCTGGCGCGCCTCCTGACGGATAGAGCGCGCAGCCCGCTGGATAGCGGGCAGGGGAGCAGGGGGGCAGACGCCGCTTAAATGGGGGGGGCATTTGGTGGTGGTCAGGGCGCAGAGGGCAACACACGGGCCGCGCAGACGGCACTCCACCCAGACTCTGTGGGAACAGCCAAATGTGATCACTGACGATGGAGGGAAATTCCAGTTTGACCGGGGCGGAGAGGCACACGATCCTGGCACCTTCACACGGCATAACTTTACCCCCCCCCCCCCCCCCCCCCACACACACACAACAGTGAACCGACCCGGGACTGGGCCCCTCTCGTCCGCCGTGTCGGTGGAAGCGTAAATCCGGGCTGGAGCAATTCCTAAAAACTGCACGACGCGGCCGGCACTTGGGGTGGGTCCGGTGGGCCCTGCCCCGACCAAAACGGTCCCTTCGGCCCACAAGGGGTCATCCATTTAGTAGGTACGCAAAGAATCTGTCAAAACTTGACTCCCCCCACATCCCTGTACGCACGCGGACTTTTTACACCCCCCCCCCCCGAATCGTATAGAACGGCCGATATTCAATTCACGCAGAAACGATCAAGGATTCATAATATTAACGTGAGTCACGGAGGTAAAAAAAGAATAATAAAATAATAAATGAAAATCAATTAAATAACGACGTTTGAGGCAACACAAGCTTCCTTCATCAGGTGTTATTTTGCCGAGCCTTTTTACACCTGATGAAGGAAGCTTGTTTTGCCTCCGAAACGTCGTGATTTAATCGATTTATTTTCATTTATTATTATATTAATTATTATTTTGTTATTTTTTACCTACGTGACTTTACCGACAAAAAACTAAGAGTATGAATCCTTGCAGTCACGAATGCTTCAAATCTAGAATAACCACGTGTTTAAGCAAACAGATAGCCCACCGCCGGACTAACTCATTTGAAGGACAATGTAGACAAATTATTCTCGAGGCTTCACCCCCCCCCCCCCCGTTTCCTATGCGAACATTATCAGTGGACCCCCCATACGCAAGCGAACGCGTTTGGGTTACCACCCCCCCTCCCCCTCCATACGTACGGACTCAATGGATGGCCCCCAAGTTGACTCCCGGTCGTAGTGCATCACTGCTATGACCCACTCCACACTGCAGCTGTACAAGCACATCGCCCCCCCTCCCCCATCCGAGAAGGCTCGAGTCCGCAGATTAAAACAATCTCATTTGCGGTAATCTGGAGAGAGCGTGCAACACAAAAGTACATCGTGCAGCGTTCCAATTCAGCGAGCAAGGGTTCGTGAAGTCCTGTGTACACCAAGTGAGGATTGTGAACTTGGTCTTCCAGGACCGAACAGCCATCGAAGGTCATTGACGCGAATTTGTTTTCATCGGATGCCGAATCTAGCAGGTCCATTATCCTCATTTATATTAGTTATTAAAAACTACGCTTGCACGCTGACGATGCAAATGTTGAGCGCTTAAAATCACGCCGAGGAAACATTTCACCCTTGGTTAACGCCCGAAACAGCGAGGAGAGCATTCAAACGATCGTAAAACTACAAAACACAACACCGATTGCTTTGCAAGCACAACTTCAGGGAGCCGAACGGCAATGCAGCGGACAACGACACCGTTTAGTATTTTTCTTTCTTGCTCAAGTTAAATAAATGTTACGCCCCATTGGACCAATCAAGTACACCTGTGCACATGCTACAACGTTGTTGTTGTTCTCTGACCAGAGCGCGAAAGCTCGCCCAAGGAGGAATGACGAACCATCGACCGAAAGCACTGCCCACTGGCAAACGCCACCGCAAACCACTGCTCCACACTGCCTTCTGGTGGAATTAAGTAACAGAGGGCCTCCGAGAATTAGGATTTCTGCGAAGACTTAAGGCGATCCCAGTTTGCGCCAAATTTCAGATGACATTTATATTTCAAAACGCAGTAAGTCCACATGCGAAGGCTGGTAAAATTAACCAAACTTGTCATTACTTCTAATCCAGCGACATTGATGACGTTATAGATTCGGATAGAAAACCATAGCACAACAGCATAGATGGCTACAAACCACAATGGGTTTAAAAAAACATAAAACCCACGGCGAAATATTTTAAAATCATGTTTATTAAGAAACGTTACAAATTTTACATTGCAAGTTAGCTTAGTCCTTTGATAAAGTGAAGGGCACACTTAATAAAATAAGACTTGCTTTGCCTAAAAATGTACACCATTTCACCACATCTCATTTAACATATGGGCATAACACCAAGTCAAACAGAGGCAAGATCCACATTTCAAAATAGGCTTTCCAACAAGGATTTTAAAAAAAAACATGTTGCACAGCCACGCACGCAATCTTCTTTTTATAATAAACATACAAGGTGTTCTTAGCAGCTTGGGTTCATAATAATGTCACTGGACCTGGCTTCTGCTGTAGAGCCTCTTAATTCCCTGGGACGTGCGGACGAAAATGGCTTTACTACAGTCTTTTGAAATGGTGCCCCTCCTACCTGGTTCAAGGTAACAATGCTCTAAGCACAGGTTGATACAGATATGGGAATATGCATAAGGCCCTGAATGTAAATGGCGCGGTTCCACGGTGGAGTGAAACGCGTACAAGCACTCATTTTGGACCGTGCCATTTAGTTTCATTTGGGGTGAGGTCAGTTTTTGTTTTTCTGGAGCCACCTGTCCCGTTCTGAAGGCATGGGCAAAAAAACGAAGCTTAAAAACACAGCAGAAAAGTATCATATTTAACCCTATTCCACTAAAAATGCAAACTTTCAAATTGAACATTTTCAAAAGTAAAAAAAAACATGTCAGGCCAAAGATTGGCTTCAAGTATTTATAACATTGTTAGTTGCAATATGTATTCATTACGTTACACGAATACCAGAGTTAAAGTGTATATAACAATAACGGCAGAAGCAATTTTATAACGATCGGCAATTAGCAAGACAAACATCACGTGGCGACTGACTGTGCAGCACTCCACCCGAGCCAAGGAGTGCCGCTACCGTGCGTCAAGGAAATGGCACTAACAGGCAACACTTGAATTCCACGAGTAAAACGACCTGCAAACTCCACAAGTCTTGGGATTAGGTCGTCAATGAACAATGAGGGGGGGGGGGGGGTCGGGGAAGAAAATGGGTTACAAAAACGCACTTTTCAAAACTAATCTACGGTGCAAGGAAAATGGTGGGCCGACAAAGTAACGGTGAGAAATATTTTTAAAACAAGTCGACTGCTCGGGTGGTAAAGGTAATAACCATGGAAAGACCAATCTTGCCGTGGCGAATGAAAATACAAATATCGCGCATAGCAAAGCACTTGTTTCTTTTAAGGCCTTCGTGAATTTTTGGACAGAAAGTCGGAGCTGTAGGGTAGCAATGAGCCAGAAAACATCCCAAACAAGAGGCGGTGACAGAGCCGACGGCGTGCACATTCCATTTCACCCTCGCAATTAACACGTTCACAGAGATAGGCAACGTCTACCGGGATGGGGGAGGTATCAGATTTCCAAGACCACAGCTTACAATTATTCTAGTCGCCGTTGATCGTCGTGGCCTGCGAGAATAATTGATGCAGGCACTTTTCCATGTCAAATCATTTCATGTTGGCAACGTTGTCCAAGTCTTTGTAATTAGAATAGAACGGGAGGCAATGTTACCATTCAAAGAGAAGTGCAGAATGTATGGTTTTACTCAAGTCGGACCCGAAGGGAGAGACACACCAGGTGCATCTAAAACCTGCCAAAACTGTTCATTACACAATGTTAAATTATACATTTCTAAAAGGTGGTACTGGAGGATTTGACAGAAAGTGGTGCTTTAAAATGCTGAAGACTGCCAAACATAAAAAACACACGTTCATGGCTGGCTTTTAAAACAATTCTTAAAAAGCACGTAGGTCACAGTCGGTTTAAAATCTTTACTCTTCAGATTATTTTAAAACCCCAAAAGCAAAGGCCACGGTTCACGCCGCGTTTCCTTGCCGCTCATCACCAGTGGACGCCGTTGGGTTACATGAGTCGGAGGGTTCGACACAAATGGAATGGGCCCCACCACTCCCTCTCAAAAAGAGGGTGTCCCACCACTGTGCAGAGGCGGGGTTCTGTTAGAAACCTCACCTTGCACCAGGGAGGCAAGATGGTTTAACGCCGCCAAGAATTTGAAAGGGGGGGGGGGGCAGCTGGGGTTAAAAACGCTGCACGAAAGTCGAGAAGGGTAGAGAAGTGGGCAAGTGATGTCACGTGTTGCGTTCTTACAAACATGTGGCACGAGTGATGGGGGGGGGGGGGGACTAGTAAGAGGTGTAGAGCAACATAGCTAGTAGTCCAGACGTTACCTAAAAACAAATGCAAGAATTACAAAGAATTTCACTCAACAGCAAGGGTGGTTGTAGTAGTGATGAAGACCTGGGTGGGGGGGGTGCAAGGTTTTCGCTTCAGACTTTGCAGACCTAATTTCCGAGCACTTGTGTTGTTTACTGGCCACAGGTGCACAGAACAGCATGGGCCAATCTGGAGCTGTTGACAACAATACAAGTGTGCGCCGAATGGAAAAGTGTGAAAAAAAAGTGTTAACTTTCTTTAAATTATGGCTGGTATTCATATTACTTGGTCAAGTCACATGGGCAATCACCAAATTACACTCGAGTGTTCACGTCTAAAAACACACAATTTGTATTAATAGGAAGGAAAGCTTATAATGTTAAATAAAGTCCAATAACCTGCTTACATTACATTATGGAGCTAAGCAAAAGTTTAAAAACTTTAACCAAAAGAAACTGATGAAAAAACACTGGCTACGTAAAAATGTAAAGTTACAGAACGTTCTAGCGTCAACATCAAGTGTTTAAAAGCAAAACGAAACTTAATTAATAAACTCTTGTACTTTGAAATTAAATGCTAATTTAACATTAAAATACTCTGCTGGTTAATAAAATAGTTTAAAAAATAGAAAATGTACAACAGTGTGGTGTCCAAAAACAGCGGCTCTAATATTTAAAAAGGTTTCTCCGGAAGGAAAATATAAACAGAATAAAAAGTTACTTAGCGTATACATAGTCTTACAAAATATAACACAAGACTGGTAACCTTACAGCATCAAATGAGGACGAGAGCCGACTGCTACAGATGAAACCAACTGGTATAGACGCCACAGACTCCGCTTGAATTAAAACACAACAGCCACACAAGTATGAATGTCCATTGAAGCCTTTTTGGAATTGAAAAAAGGTACGAGCTTTAAAAACAAATTGCTCAGAGCAAATTATTGTAATTGTCCACATTTTCAGAGCCTTCAATCTTCGTCGTCTTCCTCCTCATAACAACCGCCGCCACCCATGTGCGTCAAATTCTCAAACCACCACCACCCGTTGGAGATCTGCTCCACTTTGACATCAAAACCGTGGACAGAAACAATTGCGTCGTCGCCATGATGGGCGTCACATTAGGAAAGTTCCTGGGGCGCGCGGTCATTCCCGCACAACGTGCCGCTAAAAACAAATAAAAGTTAAAAACATGTAAATAAGAGACTCACCTGATTGTTTAGTGCACCATCACAACAGTAACAAGGGATCCGAGTGGCAATGCAAACTCACAGTAAAAGCCATCCTTTGGACACTACATTCTGTGCATTTTCGTGCTGAAAAAAACGTCAGTTTCCTCTATTTTTCTCTGAAATTCTCACGTGAAAGTTTTTTTTCCTCCTCATCCTCTTTTTGCTTGTTTTATTGCAAAGGCAATAGCGTCGTGCGGCACCCCTAACGGGAAGGATGGAGGGGGAGGGGGGGTGGAACCACATTCGTGTCGAATTTACCCAAACGGCCAGCAGTACCCCCCCCCCTTCCAGGCACAAATCCCCATCCGCCGCTCAAGAAAAAAAAAAAGCCCCACACGTCTCAAACGTTCACAAGTCCATCAAGTAGCAGCCACCACTCGAGATTTCGCTTCTTTAAAAAATATGGTGTTTGACGATCCTTCAAAAAACGCACTCTTGGAATTAAACGGCTCTCCCAAATTTGGATCACGAGAGAAGAGGACTTTGACTGCGGTCCGCCACTCCCCCCACCCTGAGGTCCCAGAAAACGCAGAGGAAAGTTGATTCTCTTCTCTTCCCCCGTCCGGGGCGAGGTCCGAGGCACGCCCGTCGCGACGTCATCACAGGGCAACGCGCGTGCAGCAGTGGCGCAGGCGGAAAGGCAAAACGCCGCGGTTCAGCTGATAGAACTCCACCAGGCTGCACAGGTCAGAGAACTTTGTTTGGCCCTCGTCCAGCGAGTAGAAACCCTGCCCGTCATCCTCCACCTGGTCCAGGAAACAACAACATGGCACAAGGATTCGTGTAAGATTCTGGTATTGGACGCCAATGTTACAGCAACAAGGCTTTCTGCGCACGAAGGCACCGCGTGGTTGACGGACGTTGGTCTGCAGTAGTGGGGGGGGGGGGGGGGGCGTTGATAACGATTTGTGTTTTTTTCCCCACCCAAGTGTGTGTTCACGTGTTAGTTAATTTATCCTCAATTTAGCCAGGCCAGCCTCCAAGACTGTCAGGGTCCTACCCAGGCTTGGCAGTAGAGGGCAACGTTGCTGCTGTCAGTGCGATTCAAAGAGTTATTGGAGGATTTTTTTTTCAGCATTGGGGATGTTTAGCCAATACCAGTTAGTTATTTGCATTGCACTGGTATAAACACAGGGAACCCAGGAGGGGACGCCTTTGCAGAACAAGGGGAGAACATTCAAACCTCACAATAAAAAGGTGCCGTGTTCAGACTCGAACCGAGGAACTTTTTGCTGCGGAGGAACGAGCCTCACTACTGTGCCACCATGCCACCCACATTTGCACCATGATGCCGGCACATTTAGCCACACAGCCTTTAACCAACATCGTCACGGGGATATTTAACGCCCGCCGAAGCAGGCGGAGCTCTATTGAGAGATACATCCGCAGCATTAAACGCAGCGCCGTCGGGCGGCACCACACAGCAGTCGCCAACAAGGCACGTGACCACGCACCCACACCGTTACCACCCACACAACGTAACGTTACTACCCACACCGTTACCACCCACACAACGTAACGTTACTACCCACACAGCGAATACGGCAGGAGGCCTCGTCGCGACACGTCCAGACAACTCGCGTCACACCAAGTGGGGCCTCGGATTCATTCCATTCGTGCACAAGACGACGCAGAACACCCACAAGTATACGAGCACCAGAGTCATTTAAAGAATCTTTAAAATAATTTCGCACTACGGTACTCGTCATTGCAGTGCAGCGACGGTGCAGTCGTTTGGCTGCTGCAATAGGAACCTGGTAAACCACAGTTCTATTCCAAGCCACAACTATCAGTGTCTAGGAGACCGCTAAACCAGTCGTGGGTCCCTCACCCCACCCCGTCTTTAACCCAAACTGGACAGTGTTATAGAAAACAATGTTCAGAACGCAGTTACAGATTGAAAAACTTAAGGACAGAAAACAAATTTGTTCCACAACACAGAGCCCTCAAGGAGATCATCTTACCCCAAACATGAACTGATAAAATATCCCCAAGGCCGTTTGTCAAGACGAGTGGCGATGTTTATTGATGCTGGTGCACCCACGGCAAAACGCAGCGCAATTTATTTGGTTCTAGAGCGAAGCTGGTTTGGTCCACCGGACGTGGTGCTAAAAACGGCGATCTCCAACCACCCCACGGTAGAGCGTCTCCCTCACCGGCAGAATCTGGAAATGCCGGACCTTCTGGTTGTGGCACAGAGACAGCACGAAGGCCTTGGCGTGGCTGTGGCAATCGCGCACCAGGAACACCCTGTGCAGACGCACGCACGGAGACAAACCCAGACACGGATGTTGCACGTTGAGAACACAAATCAAAGTTAATGTTGGCCAAAGTGCAATGGGGCCAGGAGGAAGCTTAAGACAAAGGGTGGGTGGGGGGGGTAAAAACATCCAAATTGTGAGAGGTGGCCTCCCGTTGAAGGGAGGCATTGACGGGAAACGGCAGCGGTAGGCAAGGGCCAAAGTTAGATTCAGGGTGTGTCGTCTAGCAGTACCTTAAATTAGAGCTCAATTAAGCAAAACTAATTTGAATATGATCACATGCAGAAGGAACAGATTGGAGGATCGATTCGATGTCTGGGGGCTGTGCATCGCTGCCGTTTGCACTCACCCGTCCACAAGCCCCTGCTGCGCGATTATCTTCTGAGCCTCTTCCCTGGAAATGTGGCCGTAGAACCATGGCTGTGTCCAGTGGATCACTGGGCAACGCACGAGGAGCGGCAGCAAAAAAAAAACAATCAGAACGCATAGCAGCGCACACAAACCACACACACGCTTCGATACCACGAAACATGTAGAGATATAAACCACACCACTCATTACATGTGCGCAATAATGCCACCACATGCCCAACAGACACCAGTGGGCACCAGGCACGCAACAAATCAAAAGCACAACACCGCACCATTCTAAAAAGACACGCGTCCACAAAAATATCCGCACAGCCGCACGCGGATCACGCGACTTTAGGACCCAGGGCTTTAAAGCATGTAGGTTGAGCGAGCGACCAAAACGGATTGCCCTGGGGAACTCCACGAGCAGATGCAACCCTGCCACCATAACAAAGTGCAGATGCCCCATATAGCCTTGAAGCCTTTTGGGACAAATGCTGATAGTTAGAGCACCTATGAAGGCCCCGACATCACACAAACGACAGATTGACACCAGGGGCCATTGCCTGAGCAGCGAGGTTGACGACCGAGAAACGATGAGTGGGAGGCGCACCGAGTAGAGGAGCGCTGAACGCGTCGCTCTGGAACTCACTTGTGTTCAGCGTGGTGGTCTGTCCGGGACTGCCGCTTCCCAGGACGTTGAGTCGGTTGCAACCGCGTTTCTGTTGAAGTTAAAAGCGCGCGTCAAATGAAGGCAGTTGCCCATCAAAGCACAGTAATCCATCAGTAAAACAAGGATTTAGACCTCAACCTTCGGCTCATGAATGGGGTTGGCGTGGGCACAGCTCTGCTGATACCACCTTTAAGCGACGGTGGTAGCCAAGGCAGGGAAAATCAAACTCCGAGCACCAGATTCGGTGCACCACCCCACACTGGTAGGAATTTAGGTGCACAAAATA
Source organism: Lethenteron reissneri (assembly GCF_015708825.2). Lineage (NCBI taxonomy): Eukaryota > Metazoa > Chordata > Hyperoartia > Petromyzontiformes > Petromyzontidae > Lethenteron > Lethenteron reissneri. Next base: position 1,512,317 of record NC_083809.1, read on the forward strand.
ATTTGCACAAGAAGCACACCGACAACGCCATGGGCGTTGTGGACGAGCACCATTGGGTTTCAGGAGTCGCCGTTGACATGACACGCGAGGAAGGGTGCCGTGGGTGGCGTTTATGCAGCAAGGGAGTGCAGGCAGGCAGCAGAGGGAGCACCACGACAACTTGAAGTGGCTCTGAGAGAAAGCGCCAGCCATTTCCTCATTGAACCAAAGGTTGTCACTGGCGCAAAACCACTGGACAAGCACAGACGACCCACCCCCCTACTGAACATCGGATTTCTCCAGGAGAAATTAAATGATTGAGATTGTTGTATTTGTACCCAGTTGCCAAACGTCCAAGCAGGGGTGGAGGCGGCAACGTGACCACGAGTCCACACGAGGCGCTCGCACGCGTTCAGCGATATAAAAACACCGCCGTAGTTAAAAAGCGCTTAGGTGATGAGCCAGAATTCCTGACCACCATCTTTCACGCACGCCAAAATAAAATGTACGTCCCCCGTTCTTCCAAGTTAATCTTTACCCAGAATTTCACGCAAGTTTATTTTTCGGGTCTCAATCTGTGGCCAACACACCCCAAGTGCTTCAGCAAAGCAACTCAAAGGGCAAGTTGGTATGTTCATGTGAACGGTGAGGGGAGCAGGTAGGGAAATGGCGACTGGGAGTACACGCATCTAGAGCCAAGGTCCACTGGGACAGCAATCAGTCACGCAACCAAATCGCCAAGCAGATGGAACGAACGGTAGAGGTCGTCGTTCCTCTTGTAAGCAACAGCAGCTGCATGCAAGTGCTCAGGCGGTGTGGACCCCACTTCGCCAAAATAAAGCATTACCAATAAGCGGCTTAAGGTCGTGCACTTGCGATGGCTTGACCAACCAATGTTAATTTGAATAAAATGCCATCATGTGGGCACAACGCTCAGAAATCCAGATACAGATCAAGCAGCACACTCACTGTACAGCCAGATCTGTCTGGCAAATGGAGAAACGAATCTCGACACAACAGGGTCACACTTTCCATATACTGGCTTGGTTTCTGCCGCCAATGATTAAAACATGTTCATCAAGTCGAAATAATTCATGGTTTCTGGCCATCAATCAAATTCCAGCTCTAATAAAATGACAAATATCACTTGTCCTGTGCACAATCTCACAGCAGCGTATAGTGTTGTGCAATCCCCTGGTATTGTGCAAGGGACAACAGGGAAATTCAATAAATTGTTTTTTAGGACAAGTCAATTTGGAAAACTATTTCTTTGCCGAGCATTCTGGGGTCAGACAGAATGCCGCGCTCCGAGATATCTGAATGGATTAGTCTCTCGTCACCCTACTCAAAGTGACAAACTTGACGGGGAGGGAGTCATGAATTAAAGAGGCCTGTGCAACCCCCCCCCCACCTTCCACAGCAGGGCTTCTTCAGCTGCCACCGTCTGTGCCTCCGCGGGGTTCTCGATGATCCGGCCTTTCCGTCCCGAAAAATCCATCGCTACGAGCGAGTTTTCCGAAATGCTCCTCTGTTGTTCACACGCACAAACCACCACAAGATTCCGGTTACCGACCGACCGAGGTCACGTGATAACGTCAGCCGTGGCTGGGAGCGCGCGCTGGGGTCGCTGGGCTCGTAGTGCAGCACGCGAACAAACTGTGCCTTAATTCCTTTCTCTCGTTCAACAAATGTTTGGGGGGGGGGGGCGGAGGCAAGAATTGAGAAAAAAAAGACTGGCAATGTTACGTTGCTACTCTTCGAAATAAGGTTGCACAGAACTGAAATCCGCCACACTGCACGGCCAGCGATGACGTCCACTACGTGCGCACACACGCAGCACGCGTTTGGGGATGCGAACACAGCGGCGCGTCCACGGATGGATACTACACGACGCTGCCACACCAATGAGGTCCCCAACATGCACGACTGTCAAGGGGGTCCCGCAACAGACACCTTTACCTTAAAAATACAAACTGGGTGGAACAAAAACCTGTGTTGGAGACTTGCGATGCTGCATTTCTAGCCGTTCAAGGGATTGCAATCTTCTGGGCAAGCGCATTTTCAGATAAATATTTGGCCGATGACTTTAAAGATAGCGCCAAATGTGGCATAACAACGACGGCGAGGTTCAGGCAGGGGTCACGGCTAAACTGGTATCGCTGGGATTCCTAAGCAATCCGCTGTAGCCAGGGTCCAGTGTCAAATCCCCAGGCGGCGCACGCGATTCTAAAGTTAGCGCGTGCGCCCGTGGGTCGCACAAGGAAAAGCAAGCACATGTTTGGAATTTAGAGACTCATTACGTTGGTAGAGCCTTGCGAGAAATCAAACACTAGCATACATTTCTCACAGCCTTGGTTTTTTCTCCCCCCTCCAAAATCGGCTGAACGTGCATTAGCCAGTCAATTAAGAGAGGAGTTCATCTTTTTATTTACTCAAGTTTCCCATGGCTTAGTGATGCACGGGATTATAAATAAAAGTGAGCGAGGCTCTTAACCCTTTTTAGATCGTGTGCGTGTAACGTCAATCAAAATACAATATCCTTGGCCGGTACGTCTTCTGAATAGAAGACGTACCGAAGATTCCACAGGGCCATGCGGGAGGGGTGTGTGGCACAGTTTGGCAACAGTTACCATAGTGCGGTCATGTCACTAGTTCTCGGCAGTAAGCACAAGGTCTTCAACAGCAACGGCGCTATGCCTCACTGCTTGCGTGTTCCGAGATTCAGCGGTTAACAGAACCCATCCCGCAACTTGCAGACGTCTCAAAACGGAAACAGGGGTTGAGCAGAATTTATTTCTGGCTCACAATGATTTGGCAGAGAATGGGAATATAAATCCCAGTGAGCAAGGCAATTCAAGGGGCCACTAAAAAAAATCGCACCAACTTGGCAGTGGCAGCAGGCCAACCGACATGACGGTCTGCAGAATTTGGGAGGTCGGACAAGATGCAGGTGGCCAAAAAAAGATGACACCTTGCAGGAGGCCAAGGCGATTTGTTTGAAAACACCAAGCATGCCCGTCAGATGAGCAGATAAAAATGTGATCGTGGTCTATTTTTGTCCACTTGCATGCTTACATAAGATAACAGCAGCGACCACGAGGATGAGGGTGGGTGGAGGGAGTGGGTCGAGAAAAATTATGCACATTCTTTGGAATTTACCATGGGCGTGGCGGTGAATTGAGTCAGGTGGTTCCATCTCAGATGATGCGGGGTCCTGTAATTCTGGTACAACTGGATACCGTGCTGAAAACAAACAAAAAAAGACAAGTGCACACACACACACGCGTCACTGTACAGATCTTTGCTCCACTGCAAGCCGACGGGGGAGCACGCCATCTCCTCCGGCACTGTCGGCAACAAGCTGCACCGAGAACGACTGCGTGCGAGACCCACCGACACGCGTAGGGTCAAAGGTCAAAGTGATTTCCTGCTCAAACGAGCAGAAAGCGGTGTTTTCACGAGCCCGTGGGGGCAATTTGCGGTCCTACGACAGGGGCGAGTCCATCCAGGGGACAACCACTTTTGCCTTTTTTTTAAAATGACCTTGGCAAAGGCTATCGCATTTAAGTGCACAAAATTAATGGATACTTCATGAATATAAACAAGAAAATGTACCCACGTGCACAAACTCTAGCACGCTTTCCCAACCGTTTGTTCTCGGATGTTATTGACATAACGACGTTCGCGACGACCGAATCACAACGAGATGTGGAACAGCGCTCGGGCACCGGAGGCGACGTCACGGTGGAGAGGTCGGCGAGTCAAGCGCACGGCGTGACGTCAGCCCGAACCAGCAAGGGGGCGGGGGGGGGCCTCTTTAAGGGGGTTTGGTTTCTCAAGCCAAGATTTGGGCAATCTTATTCAAGTCGCCAATATTCTCGAGGACAAGTCCTTCTAGCAACCACAAGTGTGCACTAAATAATTTTTATTGGATCATCTTTAGGATTATTACCATGACCCCCCCCCCCTTCCCGTTGCAGACGGCCAGACAGAACCAATGCACTTAATACTTTCAACCTAAGGTTGGAAAGCATTCAAAATGAGTCCTGCAAATGGATTGGGGTTTCCACACGGACCTCATTTGCAAATGCAACTTTCATTTGCGCCACCCCCCCCCCCTCCCCCATTTACGCGAGCTGCGATCAATATAGCACAATCTCTAATTTGGAAGAAAAAAATCTGAGCTCAATCGATCGCAACATTCATGCGCACCACCCCCTGCACAAGACGTTCAGCCCAACGAGATTGCACCCTTCCTACCACAACTTGGATTTAAAAGCACCCCCCATGCCCCCCCAATCACCTTGAAGAGCCTCATGGAGGTCATCCAGCAGGCCTTGCTCTGCTCGTCCTCCGCACACAGCAGCTTCAGATCTTTCACGCCACACGCTTTGTTGGGCTGTCAAAACGCAAGCACAAAAAAGCGCAACAGTCGGTGGATCGGCATCGCTGCCGCATGACTAACGGGGAAATTTTATATACTTATAACACCACAAGCGGTGCGTGCGAATATTTAGGGTTCATGCAAACAAGATCACTTAACGGTTAGGTTGGAGTGAACAAACCCGTAACAATGCAGAAAACAAATTATATATGAATTCTAGACATTGTTTCAATTAGCCAAATGGCAGGTCCCGAAGAAATGAAATTGATGAGGCAGGGAGAATTCCATACCAAGCAAAAGCCTCAAAGTTAAGTTCGACTGGCAATGTTAGGCCGTGGAACCTGCACGTGTAAATTCATGCACACGCAAATCACGAGTTCCTGCATCGTTCTTAATCCCAGATGCTTAACAATAACACAGTGGTGGCACTCGCGATAGGTGCACGTGTCAGAACAAGTTTTTCAATTGTTCACGTGGCATGGAACAACTCCTGCCACTGGAGGCCACTACATTCACAAACGTAAAAAAATTAGGTTAAAAACCATTCACGGCACTCGCTAATTAACAACGCCTGAACATTGATTATATAGATCAGGCAATGGCTCTTTCTTACAAGTAGTTTCTGCCTGAAACGTAAAATACACCCATTTGTTCACGTTTAAACAGCAAAACGCAGTTGGCCATTCCGCCCAACCCCCCCCTACCCCCCACATCGGCCCAGTTGGTGGAATTGGCGTGCGGCACGATTCCCAGCTTTGAGAACTCCACCCCCCCCCCCCCTTGATGTTCCGCACGCAAAGCTCGGCCCCCCCCCCTCCTCTCTCACCTTGAGACAGAAGCAGAAGTCCGAGGGCGCGTTGTGAGTCTTCCGCGGAGAGAGCACTGTGTACACGTTGCTCTCCGTTATCTCCGCAAAGCACTGCAAGTGTCGTGGCTCCTGTGGGGTTGGAAGCAATGGGGAGAAGGTGAGGCCGAGGCAGCGGAACAGACAGCCCAGGAGGAGCCCAGGTGGGTAGGCGCGTGGGCTCCGGGGAGGTCGGAGCGATGGGCTTGGCACTTGCCGCAGAGATCGGAGTTCGAATCCAGCCAAACCAGCTGCGACGGTTCAAACCGGGTTCTTGAGGTGTAATAAGTACGTTGAACTTCTTTCGCACCACACGTAGCCAACAACGCTAAATAGGAGGAGAGTTGGTCTTGACCGGGTTAAAAACGGACAAATAAAACCACCACATTGAATTTGGGGTCCACACTTAATCTGCCTAAATTAGAGCATTAAGGTGTAGAGAACCAAATGCGACAAAGGTTACACGAGCAGAGAAATAACAAAATATATAGTTCTAAACTTCATGTGACAAAGTAACATTATACTCGATGGGTGGGGTGGGAAAACGCTCCCTTCAGAGTGAACCCACAGGTTACTTAATGAAATGGATTTCAGAAGTAGTTGGAAGTTGTGACAGCTGGGTTGGGGCCAGCATTCAAATGTTAAAAAGGTGGGGGGGGGGGGGGGGCGTAGTTGCGCTTTTCCAAGGAGGGAGGTGATCAGATTTCTCAAAAAGCGCCAATCGCAAAAAAACATCTGGGATTAAAGAGAAAAGTTAAAAATATCAGCCACAGTCCAAATAACGTCAGGAAGAAAGCCCAATAAACAATCATCATGGCAAATCATTATCAGCCATGGTCAATCCACCGTTGGGATTATGGCATCCACAGGCTATTGCCACCTGTCAACACTGCGACGTTAATGATCCACTTGGCACCTGGAAACGAACCAATTTAATATTGCGCAATCTCCCCATTGGATATCCTATTGGACGATCAAGTCCCAAGCTTCCACGTCATCATCCCTGTCGAGCCATTGACACTCCCCACCCGCCACATCTCACCCCTCTTGCAGGAAAGAGAAAGACAAAAAAAACAGCCGTGGGGAAAAACTAAACAAATAAACCCGTAAAAACAAAGTTTTTCACTCTAAATCCTTTATATGCGTGGCGGCTAGAGTTCTCTCGTCCTCTGGCTTGAGATGGCTGCAATCTATGGGTCAGATGATTGTCTGCCAGTATTAAGCAATTGGTAATTAAATATTTAATTTGTTTTCCCTAAAAAGTGTAAAATTTTGGAAAAAAAATTTCACGAAAATTAATTGTCACACACAACGAGTCTGTGTGGAAAATGTCAGCTCGATTGGATCACGGGAAGTGGGTTAAAAAACGACCGAAAGATTTGCACGGTCCTAAGCAAGCAAGCACGCGAACTTAATATAAAGGATTTAAAAACTGCAACCGCCGTAGTGCAGCCCCCCCTCCCCCCGGGCAGAATGAGCAGCAGCGTTCGTCACCTTCGAGGTTCCCTTCAGAGAGAAGTAGAGGCCCGAGCGGCGGAGAAGGAAGAAAGACTTCTTCCAGGATCTCTTCCCCGACTCGCGCACGCTCAGGTACCCTTGGATCTCAGGGCAGCTGCTCGAGTTGAAGAAATTCTGGTGCGGGAAGGTGGGGGGGGGGGTGTAAAATAGCAAGATGAGAATCGAGCACCAATGCACGATAAATACGAGTACTTTCAAAGACGTCGCCACAGCTTGGGGGAATTTTTCAAAGTGGAAGTTCACAGCATGAGGCTGCAGCCGAGGGGTTGGGGTTTAAACGATTGTGGGAACAGAATGTGTACAAAATCGGTTGTTTCACTGAATCTTTGAACACACCACTACTGCCCATCACCACCGCGGACAGAAACGACAACTCTGGTACACCGTTGACTCAGAGCTCAAGCTGAAAATCGTGGGAGCTATCGACCACGTGGAACAGTTCACCACCTGTGGCGACGCACACCTCGTACAATTATTCCTCAGAGCGCTGCCTTGCCTGGCTGAAGAGGCTCAAGAGGTCATGTTGACCCGAGTATGAGAAACTTACGAGGGGGGGGGGGGGGGGGCATTCATACCCGTCTGGTACTCTGCAAGAAGATATATCAACAACATGCACTGGCCAGTGTGGCGAAGCACGGTCAACTCCATATGGATGCAAATAGGAGTGAAAACGAGGCGCTTGCGTTATTGCAGCAGAGTATTTAGCATCGCGGCACACAGGCCCGGGACAGCAGGAGAGCGCGCCAGAGTTTCCTACCCCGAAAACATCGCGCCCATCATCACGAGCTGCGTGCAGGAGGCATTACATGGCTCACCTGGACAAGCTGCGAGTGAGGGACACTTCCGTTTGACGACGAAGACGACGACGAGGTGGCGGCGGCCTCGCTGCAGTTGGACACCATTTGGTCAGGGAAAAATTGCTGCGGATGTCAAAACACACGAGACAACGACGACAGCGGGTGAAGGACGGGACCGAGACGGACGAGGGCCGCCAGGCTGCCGATGGGGCCCGGCGTGCTCACGTCAGGGCCTCCATGGGGAGGGCTTCAAGCAGTGCGGCCGTGAGGCCTGCAAACAAGTCAACACCCCCTACTCCTCTACCCCCGGCCGGGTGACGAGTCAATTCAAGTGACAAGTTGGGTTCACACTTCAATTTGTGAGAGACTAGGATTTGTATATGGGAAGAAAAAAAACATTTGTACAGTTTAATTTGCTGCCTTTGGTATAAAAAGGTAAAATGTATATCATTTGAATTGTCAAAATGTCACTCACAACAATAATGTGCCAGGAGCATGAAGCTGAATTTCATCAATGCGATGAGGTTACCGTTGATCCATTAGACTTCTAGTATCAGCAACAACGGTGACAGCAAAACGTGAATGCAGCTTTAGAAGACATCTCTGAAGGGAGCAAGCTGCGAATGCCCTTGTGCACTCAGGGATTTCGGGTGGTGCCGTGCGGGAGGAGGGGGGGGGGGGGGGGGGGAGTTCATGGCTGGTACCAGCGGGGTCTTGAAGAACTCGTATTTGGCGTAGTTTTTGCGGAAGTAGAGGCGGCTGTCGGCATCGCTGCCCCACGATGCCTGCACCTGCATCACTTCCTCATGGTCCTCGAGCAACCGCTCTGCGCATATGGGGGCAACCAAGCACCACAACAAAAACCACCACACCTTAAAAACGAGATTCATCCAGCGCACAGCCTTTCTACAAGGGAGACTTCAGGTGTCACGCAGAGGACCTGGCACAGTTAGTTTTCCACAACGAAGGTCAGTGCATGACCAGAACACCAAGTACTGTAGTTGCACAAACGGAATGAAGAGATTTTAATCTGCGTCGTTACGCCTCTGAAGTACGAAGCCTTCGACACAAATGCGTCAATGTTCTGTGGGTGTACCTGGAGGCGAAAAAAATATTCAGATAGTCGCGCGTTTGTAATGCGAGATGCTGCCAGATGGGTGCAGCGGTGGCAATGTCCTTAGGACAATGTGTTACGAGCTCGGCAACCAGAGTTAATACCCCACCATTGCTCGTGATAGTTCAACCAGTTCAAGCACCCTTCACCACCACCTCCATTGACCAGCAGGAAGTATAACAACGACCAACAGTATGGACAGACCTTCGCTCAGCACTGGGCAATGTCAAGGTGCTTTGCATGTATTTACATCTGTATTGCAATGTTGTCCTCAGTGTCACGAGACAATTTAATTTCCATTTGGAACTCGCAGATGGGGGAGGGGGGGTTATGGGTGTCCGCGTGGCCTTGTGGAGGCAGACAATTCCGTAAACACATTACGTCACAAGATCATATTGCGAAATTCAAAACCGCGAGTGTAGATATTCTTGCCATGAACATCGCTTGGCATGAGAGCAGGGAAACTTTTTACCTGCTGCCGTTACAACAAATGCAGCAATTCATTGAACTGGCTGGAAACGTTTCAATTTGGAGGACACTGAAGCACTGCAGAGAGATCTATGACACACACTACTAAAAACCAAAATGTTTATTTTTCAGAAAGGAAATAAAGTCAGAGTAACAAAGAAGCTATGGCTCTTTCATTAGTTATTACCAATTGCAGAGGCCATCCTGTCGCTACTAGGAAGAGAGTGCCCAGTTTCAAGCAATGGGTGTCCAAGGCCAAGATTGTAGCCCAAGATTTCAGCAGTTCTGGCTCTGCATCCCCCCTTATTGCCAGACAGACAGAGTCCCGGTATTTGGTCCTTTGGGTCAATTATGATTTTCAGGAAGTGTGTGGTCGAGCAAAACAAGTAGGAGCATTATCTCCACATCTCCAGTCCCATGATCCACCATGTACACGCATACAACTAGAACAGATTGGCAATTACAAATTAAGCCACTGCATTAACCAGACGGCTAGCAACTGGGAGATAATTAAAAATTAATCCCGACTAAAGTTGAACAACCACCAGACAAGAGAGATTGCCAAGCGCTGGTTTAAAAAACACACACAACGCATTCACTGCCCATCTGGCACCCAAACCCCGCTTGGCTTTGTTGTTCTATCAAATCAACCACAGGCAAACGTTTCGACTTTAGCACAATTCAACACCGACTTGTGCCTGCCCGGCACATGCCGGAGCAGACTGTGGATGCGGGAAACGGGACCACAAGCAGATCACGCGGAGTGGATTAGAGAACGATGGAATGCACATGGGGGAGGGGGGGGGATATTTTTCTATAAATCGCGTCTGGACCTTTCATTCGTCAATGATGCTACTTCAAGGTGTCGCTATGGACATGTCACAGGGGGAGGTGGAGGGCACGAAATATTTAAACTTGACACAGCGAAGAACACTTTTTTTTATCACGAGAAATTCGGCAGGCGATGTTAGAAGGCCACAATGCCACACTTGGCAGAGGGAAAAGAGCCACCCTCGCCTCGCTGGTTGGAAGAACCGCGAAGATAACACTTGTAAGTCGCTGCCAGCTCAGATGTGTGCCCCCCCCCCCCCCCACAGAAATCCTTGCGGTATAAAAATCGCGTGAGAACGCAGTTCAAAAATAGTTGGAACGCCAGCAAAATGTCGTTCCAATGTGCGACCCACCGATTGCGCAGGCAGCGATGGCACACGGGGGTGGGGGGATCGAACTGCGGCCTCAAAACAAACAAGGCTGGAGGAGATGTCACCAAGAGGAGGCACCAAGTGGCCGACGTGACAAAGGAAAGATCGGTTGGGTCGGGAGGACGTGATATCTCTGTTTGCTTTGTCTGCACGAGAGAGAGAGATTTGTATCTCCCACTTTGTTTGCACCTCGGCTCTTTTGTAAGAGGCTTCGTGTCGATGGAGGTGCTCTCACCTGGGTACAAAGAGCGTCCGTGTACGCGTGCACACAACACTTCAGCACAAAAGCCACAGTGCTCGTGACGGGGGTTAAAAACGACAAGTCGCGATTATGTATTGAAAAGGGGGACTGGAGGCAAAGAAAACAGCACGAAACAACCGTGACGAACGCCGCCTTTGGTCGGACAACAACACCGCAGCACTTGTGGGCGAGCGATGAGCAGCGCGGCAGGGAGAGCGGACGAGCAAATGAACGACGGGGAGAGCCACAAACCTATGGAGACGGAGACCAGGCTCTCGATGAGCGACCAGTTGTTGTCGTCCACAAAGTGGCGTCGTTGAACGAGCATCTGGGCAACATCGCGTGCCGTCGCGTCCGTGGGCACCTCCAGCGCCCTGCTCGTGCCGTCCTCGCTGAACACCTTGATCACCTGCACGAGCAGAGGGGGGCGGGGATGGCAGCCACAGTCAGATATTGGCCACAAACTTTATTAAAAAAAAAATAATCAGGTATGGCCCGCCGAGCCACCGCTTTTTTTACAGAAGCAATCTGGCTATCACAAATTGTAGCTCAAAAAAGTGGCTTAAATTATGTGTATATTTATAGCAACAAAATACCGTAAAAGCACGTGGATAAAAAAAAATGGAGGAAAAACCAGACCCAGGAGAAAAATCCACGTGACCACCAGGGAGAGAACATTCAAAATCTAAATACAGGGTGTCAGGGACAGAATAAAAACCCACGACCTTCTGTATACCAGGCGAGGTAGTCAGTATCTTGCCACTGCAGTACCCAAGAGTATTGCTTTACCTCCCAACTGGATGACAGCGACTGCTGTATATCATAATACCAGAACGCGGTGCAAAGCCATTTTTCAAAACAATTAAACGTTATCCAAAACAAAGGATTACTTCTCAGCAACCTCCAGCATAATGAATAAAAAAACTCTCAAGTTGCACAACCACATGAAATTTAGACGGCACGCAATTAAAATGTACCAACAACATTTGGTTAATGTTGCACAGAATGTAGCTTTTTAAAATGGAGTGTTACTCAAATGTAAGGTCTTACAGCGCGCGCACCAGTAATCTTGGACAAATAAAACAAGTCATTAATAAATAGCGTTGGTAGATTTGAGTGACATGTTGAAAAAAAAAATTCCTGAGCCAACACAGCATCCATGCCCATACGTGGGCATGCCAGGTTCACAGGACGAAATCTTTACACGCAGAGTGTAGCGAGACAAAGGCAAGCCGTTACCATAAAGACCCAAGGCAGCATTGGAGGCAGTCAGATCTGTCGCTTCACCCTCGAAAAGGGCTCAAAAAACCACAGGCCAGCTGCCAAGCAGTGGGCAGAGTTGTTGGAGCCAAGCAAGAAATCCCACATGGGAGTTCCAAAAAACTAAAATTCCTCGAATCGTTACATGGGCAAATTCCTTTCATGCCACAATTATTTATCTCAGTTTAGGAAATTCTAAAAACGGCAGTCAACTTTGTGGCTACTGACATATGACCACGGAATTTTCCATTGTAAGTTAGGGGCAGCCGATCAATGTGCGCATTAATGGAACAGGATTTTAAAAAATAAATCACGAATCCACGGACCCAGTCACCAGAAAGAGGACTGAAGACACTTCAGCAGATTGTTGCTCAAATTGGGCATCGGTGTTCAAACTCGAGCTCAATGCCAAGCCAGTGGTGGAAATTCCACATTGGTGTGGCGAGGGCAGAGTTCAGAATAAAAATTATTTATGCTGGAGGAATGCAATGGGCTGTAGAGATCTTTTCAGATGTCCAGGATACCCATAGGACGGACAACCACTTCCTGACCACAAAGATAATCTCATTTAATAGACCCCGGAAGGATGACCAGTCAACTTCCCCAATCCCCCTTCCAACGAGGATTTGAACTCCCAAACGGTTCCGATTGGTGGTGCTCCCAACTGCAGAGCGACCGGCCAAGACACAATCAGGAAAAATAACTCAATTGAAAGAAAAAAAATCCCACAAGGCACACGCACGGTTGTATTAAAGACAACCGGGATGCTGCAGGAAAGACTGCCACCCTGCCAATGGGTCGCTACACTCAAAAAGGGCTCGCCACAAATGAACCACGACACCCTCGCCGATCTGGTCAAGGAGCATAAAACAAAGTGAATTCCGGTCATTCTCGCAGCAGCAGCTTTTGGCGAGCCATCGAACAAGGACGTCACCCGTCACCGAATCGGACTCGGGATGCGCTTCTGCGGCAGGTTGGAATGCTCCTCCTTCCTGACATTTGGTAGCCACTGGGGTGATGCACTTAAATGTAGACGATTGAATAAACTAATTTCTTTAGAACTGTTGTGTTTATCTTCTTGGTTCTTTCAGGTAAAGTCACGTAGAAGGGAAGTAGTTTGTTATCCTTCCCCCGCACTTCCAATTAGCACGGTTGATTACGTACTGTGCAGAAGAAGTTCGTACATAGCAGGATCGGTATGGAGCGTTAAACCGGCAGGGACCCCACGAGCAAGAACTCCTGCACATGCAGATGCCTTCGAGGCACGAGGTTTAAACGTGGAATTGAGGCAAACGGACCGTGGTGCAGTGCACGTCGGCTTGAGAGACGGCCCATAAAAACGACAATGAGTTGCACACGAGCCGACTACACCAGGGAGAGAGTGCACGCGCGTATGTACGTCAGTGGGAAAGAAATTTCCCTCGCAGGCAGGCAGTCACGCAGGAAAATCTATTTTTAAACAATACTTGATAAGAATTTGGTTCAGCCACAGCTGGATCTGTTGGGAGAATAGACACCACACTTGTGCCGCCGGTTCCCGTCCTCACGTCGGCCATCCTCCTCCTCCTCCCTCATGTTTGGTTGAGACGAAATGAACTAGGAACGACCTCTCGCGCGGAACGCCACACGTAACATCTCAACGGGCCGTCATGGTGAAATCCGGCATCCTTTAAAACACGCACTCACGTTTAATCCCTGGGTTCACAGCTGTGCGAGTAATGTTCGACACGGGTAGCCAAGCTCGCAGCGGATGCCAACGTTCCGCGTGTGATCGCTGTACCGGTGTGTTCGTAAAGGCCCTACCAGTAACAGCCTACCAAGTAGAGGGAAGAGTTGTTTACTTATTTTGCGTCGTACGTAGGCCAACCATTTTGAGACCAGACGCGCAGGTTTCAAACTTTGGTATCGTACAGATCGCAAAGACGTCCGGTGATCGTAGATCCTGTTTCTAAATAAATCTATAACATCGCTCTGCATTAACATAAAAATAATTTCCAATATTTAAAAAGGTCAGCCGCGAGGTTTGCTCGACCATCACCACGAGGTCGTGGCCAGGAAATGAACTCTGGGTTGCCAGGGTTATATAGTGCACCATCCCATTTAGAGCATCCCTATCAAGGCGATAAAATGTGTACGACCACGTCACAGCAAACATGCAAGTCACAGGTCATTTACAGGAGGAAAGAATATAAATTAGGTAAAATATGAATGTACAAGATAAAAAAAAGTCACTCACCTGCATTTGTAGCCGCATGGTTGAACGGACAAAACTGGGAGCCGCGCTCAGAGACGCAGCGGTGCAGCGGTGCGCCCCCTTCCACGAACTCTAGCGCTGCACTTCGCAGCAACTTTGTAGAAACTCGGGCCAAACGCAAAGCGTAAATTGTAGTAATCGCGTACCAACGCCCGCGCTCTACAGGAACCCGCCCACCGTCCAAAAAAATCGCGTGTCGTTATCTCCCACCGAGATTACATGGATTTTCTAAACCAGGTCGTATAATTTCGCCAGGCTGCAATGTTACAGGAGGCAATGAAAAGCCACCACTGAGCAAAGTTTATCTTCGCACTCCGAGCAAAGCGCGCCGCTCTCATTCGAGTGGGAAACGTTCCGCCGGGAGGTATATATATATAGAGAGAGAGAGAGGCAGCAACCGCAAATGTTACGTCCGCCGAGTGTTTTTTTTTAAGTTATCCCAAAAGACCCCCCCCCCCCGCCCCCACCACAGCCTTCGCTCCTCAATGCGAGACTGTGCCCAGATCGCACTGCCCACTCGCCCGCCCGCCCTCCCGGCAAGCGCGGAAGTGCGCGTTGGGTGCGCCAGAAGGATGAGTCAAGCACAAAAATCCTCATCATCATCGCCGCCGCTGCGACGCGTGGGCGTTTGTTGCAAGCGGCGTCTGTCCTCACAGGGCGGGGGCAGTGTGGTCGGCTGCACTGCCGTAGGTTACAGAAGACTGAGCGAGAAGCAGAAGGGGAAGAAGAAAGACTCGAGTGTCATTTCTTAGGATAGAGCAACCACATTAAACCCACATTAAAACCAAAGCCAGATAAGCCAAGACAACAGTCTTTCATTACAAAATAATGCTTAAAGAATTGTACCAGCTTGGCTTCTGCAGCAGTACAGCAGAAGTTGACCGCTTTCACGTGCCCATCCACGACACCCCCCCCCGCCCCACACTAACTCCCATTAAAAAATAAATTGGTTTCTAGTAAACTTTCCGGGCACTTTTAAGTGAGGTTTGTGGTAGGGCCGCGTAGGGAGGGAGGGAGGGAGAGGTGGCATCCGTGACCTGCAGACAGACTGCGTGGGTTGCGGTGCGACACCGCTGAAGTCATCAGCGAGGGGGGGGGGGGTTCAGGGGAACAAAAAAAAATCCCCGCCGAGTCAAGGTGTGCTGCTTTAGGCGGGGATTTTTTACACACCTCAATTTGTGCTACAGGGGGAAATTCAGATTCTAAGGGAATTTGAACGCGTTACGCCCACGGAAAGAGCGCATCGGCATCGAACGAGTCATCTTAAGATTTTCCAAGGCACAATTAACAAATTATTCCGTTATAAATTAGAGTTTTAAACGTAAGTTAGCAACAAGTAGTGAAGAAATGGGACACCCCATACAATTTGTAACCGAATTTTAACACCACGTAAAAGGATGTGCACCAAGTGTGTACAAGCTCTCTGGCTTTAATGTCGACACCACAGCTCAAAACGAACCGTGCGGCCATAGCAGTTTAAATAAAGATGATTTTTCAAACGTGGGCAACCAACAGGCAGCAGTAGAACAAGGTCACAGCCGTCGTGGTTTCACCCCTTTTAGTTTAGCGATACTCAGGAATTTTCATTTTACAGGTATGAATGGCCATTTTTGCACAACCTCTGGATTTCAGTAAACAAAGTTTAAGTCCACCAAGCCTGCACACAAAAATGGCAACGTTGTAAATTTACAACTTCTGCAGCTACGACGTTAACGAAACGTTGAAGCCGGCACATTTGAACAGTGCCACATAGCCCGGGTGGGATGTAAACTCCCACCACGCAGACAGAGCGATGGCTTCAAATCGTACGAGACCACCACAGGTGGACAGTGCACACCCATGATCAGCCACAGCCAACTCAATTAGGCTGCATGCGCATAGAACAATATAACGTAGGTTGTTAAAGCTCAATTTTCAACAATGTTTAACCATTTACAACATCCGTATATTTCGTAAATGTTGTAAATTTGCTCTCCACCACACCAGTGCTGTACTAGTAACAAATTGGCATGTTCTGTTAACGTGATAACCCTTACCAATTGCCGGTGTTTGGTGGTGGCGGGGGTTAACGCCACATATGAGATCCAACCCAAATGAAACGTATTAGGGATCTGTATATTTTGTTTAACAAAACCAAAGGTAACTTTATCAATAATTTAAGTGACATGGGTTTGTACGTTTGGGGTTTTTGCCAATTTCAGGGGAAGTTTTTTTCTTACTGCATACAGTAGTTGTTCGTGGTTTTATGTAATGTATCCTCTTACCTAACCATGTGACCAACTCAAAAACAGCATCAAAGCCAAGAAAGTTGATATTTAATTCATTCCTTTACATTTTTAACTTGCAAGTCTTCACCGTTCAGCCACAGAAAATAAGTGACACCTCTCTCATGGGACCCAGAAAAAGGGAGGGGGGGGGGCGAGCGTCACCACCAGCCACCGTCAACTCACGCACACCAAAGTGCAGCCAATTGGGCATCCTGCGCGTGACATCGCCTCGGCACCAAGCGCCAATGGGAGAGGCCAGCGAGACGTCCGGCCTCCACCGTCAACCAAGTTGGGTTCGGTGCAATTCTGGCCGTACCTTAAAAAACTGTGAAAACCGGAGGCTGTAAATGGTGACTAAAGTAGTGAACAACCTTCCCATCCCCTCCCTACCAGGCATACCAGTTACTGCATCCTAAATTATGCCATCTTCATCGGTCTTAAATCAATCTACCACTGGGATGGTCCTTCTAAGCCGACGCTAAATTGTCGCGCAAATAAAAAAAACGAGGCGAGTTGTGGCACAAACAAAGGAGACCCACACCAGAGCATTACATTCCTTCAAAAACAATCACAAATGAAATGTAAATTATCATTATTATTATTAACATAGCACGAGGGCCGCGAGGGGCCTCTTCCTTCACAGCGACAAGCGGACAAAACGATCCAGCGGAACGGTGGGGGGGGGGGGGGAGTTAAAAATGTCCTCCGCATTGGTGCGCGTTGCAACATGGCAAACTACTGGCCCTTACTTAACCAGTATCGATTTTAAGAGTGGCAGTGAAGGCCCCTTCAGTGGCATTAAAATTCAGCGGAGCGTTCCGCGCATTACAAAGCCTTTCAAATGAAGACACGCGCACAGGCAGCGGCGGCGTCAACCACTGCCGCACCGTCGGTCGCGCAAACAATGTCACAAAACGGCACTCGAGGAGAGACTCAAGCAGCAAAAGAACTCTGCCACGGGGGGGGAAGAATTCGACACGGCTGCCCCCATTTTGGCAGCACGCTTTAATCCCGCGCAGTGTATTCACGGCACAAAAACGTGCAGGGAATGTTTGCTTTTGCAGTTGTGTGTGCTTTAGCCAACAGATCCGCCCTCATTTAACCTTACACACTGCTGCGTTAAGTACTGTTAGCGAGCATCTGTTCCAGGGAGAGTATAGAGAGGGGGGTGGAAAGTGGCCAGAACCAAGCGTAGGAGACTTTTCTTCTATAATTAAACATTTTTACAATTTTATTTCAGATTCCATTGGCGGTGTCATGCTATGCCAATGAGATCAGTTGAAGGTCGTGTGTTATCCACTACTGGGGCACTTTCCCACCCACTACTTTGCTGCAGACAGGATGCGTGTCACCACTGTGCACGCACCGATTTGAAAGAAGATGGCATTTCAATAAAACTGCAAAACGATGGTAGTTGGCGAGAACAGTTTGACAAATGGAAGGGGCCCTAGAAAAAACACTCATCTCGTGCATTAAATTTAAGGAGAACTAAAAAGTCAGTTGGACAGGTGTCAGGGCATATGAAGGGTGGTGTGGAAAAGTCTTTATATGCCACAAATGTAGTGGTAAAATGGTAAAAAAAAAAAAATCACGTAAAGAGAAGCAATTGTAGCCCTTGGGATTTCCCACAAAAAGCGACCGAGACGAAGCAACTCCATCACCAACGTGGGGAAAACCCAAATCGCCCGGCAGGGGTGGGGCACCACACGCACGTCCAGAGCAAGCGCAGGTCACAGCCCACACGCGGGAGAATCTCGCGGTGCACCGCTTGACACGGCCACACACCCTGCCCCCCCCCCCCACCTGTCGAGAAAGGAAGCATCATCCGACACTGCCCTGGTCGACCAGTCACAAATATCCACATATTGCCATTCTCGCAGTCGACGTAACCACCACGACAGATTAACCCTTTGAGTCTGGGGACGTATATGTACGTCAGTTTCTTCCAATTTGTTCCGATGACGTACACGTAGGGAATTTAAAGAACTAAAATAACTTTATCGGTACATCTCCAGGTCAGAATACAATACCAAGGCCCCCACAAGGCCATGCGGGAAGGCGTTTGGCACTGTGGTACCAGCTATCAATGTGGTTGTGTTGCTACCGTTCTCTGCGTTGAGTGCAAACGTCTTGAAAGTTAACGGCCCAATGCCTGAAAAAAATTGACACCAACAGCAGCTTCCGTGTTCCAATATTGAACAGCGACCATAGGCCCAAACCTTGCAACTTGCAGACGTCTCGGAACGGGAAAGGGTTTTCACAACCTCGACATGAACGTTCGGAGCAGCGACAGGCCAGCAGCGGAGGTGGCCCTGTCGCCGCTTGCTGCAGAAGTTCATGGTTCAATTCCGGAAGAATGCCCCGGCTATTTTATTGCAGGTGTACTTCACCCTAAAAAGATTCTTCTTCTTCACAAGCCGACTTTAAAGGGCCTATGAGGCCGTTTGAAACAAAGTACACCATTGTGTGCCGACATGATCCAAGTTTGGGAAGGAAAAAAAAACTACTACAAGGACTTAAATTGGGATTACAGAGCAATAGTTACCCTCCCTTAGTTAGGGGCTAGATTATGTACCAATCATAATGATCCATTTGTCACCGATCTGCCCTATTACCACCATACAAAATTATCGTAGCTATTAACGGTTCCCACTGCCTGACATGGGGCTTTCTTCTTCCTCTCATCTCCACGCAGAGATTTATGTTTTAAGTAATGAACAGTCAGTCGACTGAAAATATCGAGATAAACTTCAAAGCTTCGACAGTTGTCAACCGGTTCGCTACCCAGCTGCTGCCTTCCAACGGGATCCAAATCCTCATGCCTCAGGAGTTTTTATTTTTGAGAGTGTGTGAACACTGCACAGAAAATTACAATACGAAAAAATATATTGGGGTTTATACTTGCACATGCCAGTGTCTCCGAGCAGAGCAGTGAAAAAACAAACCCCCCCCACTTAAGCCACCCGGAGCACGCAATGACCCAACACGAAGGCATCGTCCCTCGCCTGCCTGCTGGAGGGCGCTCGTCAATGGGATGACCACTCCCCTCCTCCCCCCCACAGATGATGTACACAGGCAGTCCACTGGAAAAGGTTATAGTAAAAAAAGTGCAGCCCTGCAATTATTTCCACCACATTGCTGGCAGACGGGTCTCCTAAAAAAAAGGGTGCCCAGGGAGGTAATTTGGCCTACTCTTTCACACTGGTCAGAAGTTTCCTTGGAAGGAGAGGTTGCAGGTACCCCACACGCTTCCCGCACCACGACACGTGGTGGATCAGATGCAGGAGGGATGGGGATTTTTCCGTCGCGACGTTCGTACCGCGAGGAGAGTGACTGGACCGAGATCCTCTTCCAGTTGTCCAAGCACGGCACCACGGCAGGCATCCCGACACTGTACACACAGCCCACTAAAAACACATGCTCCCCCCCCCCCCCCCTCTCAGCTCACAAGCACCCAAACACAAGCCAGAATGCCTACCCGTGGTATTTTTAGAACACGCTACCCTTTGGGGGCAGCTTACAACCCGAGACCGAGTAACCGAATCCACACCCCATCGGACGACAGAGTCAAACAATTTATCCGAGGGTCGAGTTTCACTCAGAGCTGCCCCGGTGAAGATATCAGCCCCGGAGTTTGGGTTACGAAATGACGCGGGCACGCGCAGCGGTGACGCACATGGCAGCCTTATAAAACCTGACTAATCAGGGCCGTCCGATGTACGGCAGTCTTGCAAAAGTTCACACATTCGCGCCACTGTTGGGTGGAAATAAGCGCGAGCAAAATGAGGATTTGCGCAAGGAAGTCATAAAAAGTGGGCGTTTCACGACGACCATGAACGGGGGAGGAAGAGTACGGAACTTGTGTAAACGCGCAGCACTGCAACTTCCTTCCCTTGGTTTCAATTTGGAGGGCTCTTTTGAAGACCATCTTCCAATGCCCGGTTGCCTCTTCACAATGGACACTTGTATGGCACGCAACAAAAGCAGCGCACAGCAGCAACAGCACCACGACAGGAATCCCAGATGCCCTCCCCACTGGGGGCAAACATCCTTGTGGAGGGCTACCAACAATGCAAGGCCAACCGAAAAACTCGAGGCGCAACAAGGACAAAGGCAACCATACACCGACTCCATAATTTGGGGCTTCAGCAACAGATAGTCCTGGCCTACTGGTCACATGTGTCCGAGGGACGTGTGTCGATTAGCTCGCACACCACCCGTACACTGGGTGGTGACCAATTGGGTGTGGCCATGACCATAGCAGGGCCTTGGGCAGACCATGCACGAGGGTGGGTGACGTCATCTCCACAGCAATCATATTGGGAATCTGCGGTGGCCACCTTTTTCCACTCAAGATCAAACCCAGACAGTGCCGAGGGGGTCCATCACTGTGTACTAAGATTGTAAAGTTCACAGCAATCCCGGTACCACATCACTGTACAAAAAAAATAAATTACTGCCATCCAAAAAACCGTACGCCAATTCCCAAATGGGTGACAACTCAACAACCTGGACTCTCCTCTGGTTTGGCCATAGATCTTTTGCAGATGGTCATGAAGTTGGTAACATGTTGGGTGCATGCCACATATTATTCTGGCAGCAGTTGTCCCCTTCTGCTAATTAAAGTGCCCGATGTGGTCGCCATTTGGAACACGAAACAATTACGTCAAAGTGCCAGGAACTGAAGTAAAAACGAGGATTCTTGCCGTCTCATGCTGGCGTGGTTTGAAAGTTAACGTATCTTAAATGAAAAGTCTAAATTATACGAAGTATTTTTACACCCCTTTAACAATTCTCCACTTTATCAATATGCCAGACAATGCCAGTGTGGGTCAGTTTAATTAGGTTAAAGCGACTGGTTGTACAAAGTTAGAGTTGATGACGACTTGGGGCACCTTGAAAAACGATGGCTGGCCTGAGATTTTGCCTCCGAGCCAGGAAACACCACAAGCCGTGCAAGTCACCAAGGCCCATCCCATCAACTCCTGTCTAACTGCACACCATACCTTCAACCCATTTGTTTTGTAGTAGTCAAGCAATGCCCGATCTGTAGAGTAATGGATTATTTTAAACACTATTTTCCGTTTCACGTGTTTTTATTATTTTACAAAAAGGAGTCGATATTTCTTATTTAAAAAACCCAAACCACACGCCTCGTTTAAAGTTTAAAAAGTTTAAGTGCCCCATGTACTCCTGCACCAAGTTCCCTTGCCTAACAAATGCTGTTGCACAACCTACGAAAGCCATCTTTAGACACGCGGTGTCACGGTGCGAGTAGCACATCACATCTGTCGCTCGCAGCTGCCCAGCAGAGAACACGATTGGCATAAGGGTGCACACACACGTATAAACAAAAACACACAGAAACAACCTTTAAAAACCAAAAGGCGAGTCGATTGGCAAGAGGGGCGTTACACCGCAGAACGATAGAATCGCGAGCGCCGGTGGCTTTTTGAAAACGCGATGGCAAGTCCATGAAAGTTCGCCGTCTCATCAGCAGCCGGAATTTCAGTTTGCGGGGAGAAACACAACATCGCGTTGGCCGCCGCTTGCGACCGTCTCAAAATAAACACGCACGCTGGAGGTAAAACGGCGATAAGCTCCGAACACACACCACACACGCGGCTGCCGCACCGCACACAGACAACGCGAGTGAGCGGCAGACGCACGCATCTCCTGTGGCAGACGCTCTCGCACAAAAACCTGCAATCCAACAGCGTGGGGAAGGCAAGTCTGTGGATCGCGTGGGGAGGCAAGTCTGTGGATCACGTGGGGAGAAACAATTGCCAAGCTACCACGTGAGCAGGAGAAGGCAGTGGAGCAGGCGCACATTCAACAACCCATCTGTTGCTACGTGGAATGTTTGTCCCCCCCCCCCCCCCCACGTCTTCTTCGAATGAGTTCCTCTCGGTACCATAAAAAGTTTCCTCCAACATGGTCATGGCAAGCGTTTCTCCTTGGAACTGGGTCAAAACATCCCAATGCAGGGGAGCACCCTGAAGCGTCGCATCAGAGGCAGCTTTAAAAATAACTTTTGGAAGACATTTGAATTAAAAAACAAATTAGTGCGAGAACGACACACGAGGTGATGTGGCCAAGTGCCCAATCAACTCATTTGTCTGCCCAATTAAAATCACGACGTTCACGCCCAGTGGCCACTCATTTTGAGCGGCGTTAACCGAGTGGGGAGGGCCCCAACATGTGCCTTTTAATTAGACCTTAATCAGGGATCGATCTAACACAAGGCTGTTGGCATTGCAGGGCCAAAGCCATGGATGCCACCACTTTGCCAAAGCCATCCACTCCCCCTCTTCTGCCAGATCCCACAGTTGCAGTATATGGTAGCCATACACCCTTCACCCTCTTGTAACAGAAGACAGTATTAGCTCGTTATTCAAGAAATTGCTCGCTGCGATTTTGGCTGTCTGCTAATCGTAATTGTAAATGTACACAAATGCAGAGAATGTGATGCAATAAATGTAATGCATTTAGTGTGATATTTAAAGGCAATTCATTAAAAAGTGAAACGCATTTGTTGTAGGCCACTATCATTATCCGCAATATTTGCCATTCACGAGCATCTCCAGAAGACATCCCTCACGAATTCTGGAGGGCATCTCCTGCATCCCACCAGCGCCACTCAAGTTCTTCCTTGGGTCGCCAGACATGTGGACCCCCCCCCCCACACCACCACCTTCCCCCCACACCCCACACCAGCACCCCCTTCACACCCCCCCACCAAAACCTCCCCCCCCCTTTTTTTGCAGAACCACGTCGCCTTCCATGGCAGGGAGATTTGTGAACCCACTGCACTCGTGTGGACCCCCCCCCCCCCCGCACTCAGGGTGCCACACAGTGTGCACGAGCAAGGACATTTAAAACACTTAGGGGAGAGGCTGTCAAAAGATGGCACAGGATATTTTAAGAAGCGTTTTTCAGATCTACATCCTAAAAAGCAACGAGAGTTCTTTGCGAGTAGTGTACTTGACATAGCAGACAAACATGACTGCAGGTAAAACAAAAATGAACCAATAATACATCAAAAGGTGCCAAGACCACTACAAAAGATACACCAGCTTCCAATTCCAGCCAGCAGGTGTAGCATGGACCACCACGAGGCCTCTGGAATTAGACCTAAACCTAGGATTCAAATTAGGCATGAAAGAAGCAGGTAAAAAAAACTGCCGTTTACATTTCACAACATGCATCAAATCATGCATTTACTAAAGTGGTTGTATTTATATACACGCGGCACCCAATTGGCTTCGGGCAGAGCGGTGGCATAGTCGGCAAAACGGTGCGCTGAACGTGGAGACGAACATTTAACTCGGGCGCAGCTAACATTTGCAAGTGGCTTTTGGAACAAACCCTTGCCCTTCACACATCCACAACGACCAGTGTGGTAAAGCACGGTCAAACCACCATCATCATGACTGCCACGACATCAGAAAGCAACAACTCGCAGACATCAGCCGACAGACTGACACGGTGGTGCCGTCAGTTCACGACGCCTCTGGCCAGGAGGTGCTACATTCGCCACAAAGTGGGGAAAAAATATTCCTGGAATTTAACCGCGACCAGAATCTTAACAAGGTCGGCGAATCGAGGAGGGCTCTGCAGTACCGAACACAAAAGCACCAAAGCTTGCCCCCCGCCTCATGTCTACAAGCTGCATTACAGGCCAGCACCACCTTCCAGCACCTCCGCCAATTTACCCCACAGGAGCCAAACCGAGACCACTCAAGACCAATCCTCTCGTTCACAAAACACCTCCACGTGGGCACACGTGCCACCTGGCAAACCGGCTGGACAGCACGACACGCGGGGTGGCCTTGGCCCGGAGGGCCCCCCCCCTCCCCACCACGTAGTCAGAAGGGAGGGGGGGGGGGTCGGAGCGCAACGCCAACGTGATGTTACGGTGCACTCTTGGCAACACGCGCGGCTTAAAAACAACAACACGGCATAGGTCGGGTGACAAGTAGCGTGCAAAGCACAGGGTGGCCCTCGGGGTAAACGTCAGCCAGACTTGTAGTCGTTAATTCCATTAAACTCCTTGGGGGGGGGGGGGGGGGGGGGGGGAACACGGATTTGCATGCAATCCAGTCAGAGCTCAGCGGTTTAAAAATGGAGGAGTCGAGCGCGGGGAGTGCTTGGCTGGCCAACAAACAGGCACTGCAGTTCGTCGTCGTCACTTACAAAGCAGCAAACTCATTCTTGGCCGACGGAAGCACGCCCGTTTCGGGACAATGCGAGAAAATGTCTTCAATGCAGTAGTTTAGGTACCAGATATGCAAACGTGATGGCAGTCACCACCATCCACTTCGGCAATGCACACAAGGCGACGCGGCATCGGTTACCCGATAGCGCCCAAAGCAAGATTGCGACGCTGCATGGTTGACATTGGCCGTGTTGTGAAGAATAAAAATGGGTCCCCACTCCTGTCCAATTTCTCCCCTCCGTTGCCCGGCACCTGGGCCCCGAGCATGCAGTCGCACCACCTGCACGCTCAACAGCTTTGCCACGCCGGACCGACCGCCTCTGGGATGCGCGCGAGTGCCCGCCTCCACCCCGCCGTGCGCACAGCCCCAAGGGAAAAAAAAAAAACTATTGGTGCAGAACACGACTCATTCGAGCGGGAGCCAAAGACAAGAAGCGGGAGAGGAGAGCGAACCGACGCCGCTCCCCCGGTGCACAACGCGGCTGCGGTGGAGGCACCGTGCACCCAACACCACAAGAATGAGCAAAGAGAAAAAGCGCGTCGGGTATTTTCCCCGTGTTTCCGCAGGTGGCTTTGGGTGGTGCCATGTTCCTTAACGACGACAACTAAAAGTTAAACCCCCCCGCCTGCCCCCAACACAC
The DNA here is from genome assembly GCF_015708825.2 of Lethenteron reissneri. Lineage (NCBI taxonomy): Eukaryota > Metazoa > Chordata > Hyperoartia > Petromyzontiformes > Petromyzontidae > Lethenteron > Lethenteron reissneri. The sequence continues at coordinate 1,537,504 of NC_083809.1, forward strand.
AAGCCGCTTCATTTATAAAAGTGGGGCGGCCCCAACTCCGCTGGGACGACGCCGCTGCCGCTGCACCTGCACGCGAGAGAAGCGCGCACGTCGCACGCCCGGCGTTCAGGAAAAAGTAAGCCGGCGAAAAACCCAATTTTTTTTTTATTATAAGTGGACGTGCACACACAAAATGTGTGCACGCACAGGTCGACTTGGCCAAAACCAACAGCGGCCAGTTGACTTATTGACTTTACACGGCACGTTCCAGATTAAGCGCATATTTTCTATTACAGTGACAGCATCACTACAGCCCCATGTGGTTGCTGTGGAGGAAGGCTATGTACACAAGCAAACCTAACCTCACCCCCCCTATTCAAGCCAGGAATTTATGTATGTGGGGTCACGGGGAAGAGCGTAGTTCACAAGATGCCAGTCGACCCATCCTCACCTACCACTCTGGCCAACTCAAAAGTACACACACACCACAGGGAGATTTGGCCCATAGTTAACAGATAGTGGCACGATTACAATACAATCAGCAATAAATCTTAGGATGCAGCTCTGAACTACTCCATTCCAAAAGTTAGGTCTGGAAGCCCCACAAGCAATAATGTACAATTGCTCAAAAATGAGCAGCTTCAGGATTCCTTTATGTTAAAACATGTTCAAACGTCGTCTTGGATAAGGTCTAAAACCGTGCATGCCAAACATCCTGGGGTCTCTCGGACTCTGGGCTGCATCCTCACGTGAAGTTGGGCCACAGTCCACATGGCAGACAAGGAGACGGATAGCCCTTACGGCCTGAGACCTACAGCCGGGGCTAAAGGTCATAAGCGAGCACCTATTAAATCTGGCAAGGAACACAAAGGGGCTATTGTAACCAGCACCAAGCGCAGTCACCTAAGAGGACTCCAATAACTTCTGCTTTCCTCTATCGTACGGCTGATGTGGACCAACTACAATCTGACATCAAGGTGGCCAAGCCAGATAACCGTAACAGGAGCTGCGGGGTCTATCGCCGCGATGCCTCCATGTGTGCGGATCGGGGCATTGCGTCGTTGTACGGTCCTTGTTCTGGACGACTAGGTCGCACATTACCGGAGAGTTTCCATTTCCATTTGTGCATCAGGCGTCCAGGCATCTGCCATGGTTTGTGCAGTGGGTGCAATTTAGGGTGGACCAGGAGCTTCGTGGAAGATCTATCCAAGGAATCATCTGCGCTGGGGTCTTCCAAAGGTGTTTGGGAGTTATTTTGAACTCCATTCAGCTCCAAGCTTTAGGGTTTAATTCGCATTACTTGACTTGCGCATCGTACGAAGTACTTACACTCAACAAGGCAGAGTTAACCTGGGGGATGTCAAGGAAAGATTTAAAGACTACCAACCATTTATGAAAGACAGATAGGAATTGAATGTCAATTCCTAGTTCAAAGTGCAGTTCCCCAACCACTGGTCACCTAATAGGGTACACCCATAGATCTAGCAATATACAATACTCTTACATAATGTGGAGAGTAAAGTCCAGACCTACATTTAATACACGCTGCTACAACAAGGTGAGTGGGGCAAATAAACACCACCAGCGATGAGAACACACACACACGAGTCTAAGACAGAAGGATTACTGTAAAAACGAAAATGTATCAAATCGCACTACGTACGTGGCGAGAACAGTGTACAAAGCAGACAAACGACTATCAACCTTTACCGCGGTTGGAGAAAATGTGGTTTGAGAGCACCCATTAAGGTCAGCACCACGCCTGGCTTTGTCTCTCCGGTGCCATTGGTTACACCGCGCCACCCCGCGTATCTCTTTATGGCAAAGGCAACCTCAGTAACGCAGCCCAGAACCAATGTAGATGACTCAGCGATGTTAGTCATGTCCAGGAATCGAACCTTGGATTGCTTCACAGCAGAGCCTGTAAACCCATTGGGCTACCCACCCACCCCCCCCCGTCCGATTAGCACGGCTGTCTACGCACGGTGCGAAAGAAGAAGTTTAACATTAGGAGATACAAAAGAACCACCCACACAGCCGGCAAACACCACCACGACGGTGCAAGGCACCCCCCATGCGACTCACCCGCTCCCTGAGCTGCAGCGGCGTGATCGCTGGCAGAGTCACCCTCCGCAGGTGCAGCCCGGAGCCGCCCGCCTCCGTCATCGGCGGGGGGAGCTGCGGCGTTGCCGCTGCCCAACAGAGCGGACCGGAGCGTGCGGCCGGACACCGCTCTTCGAGATCGACCCGACGACTCCCTGGGTCAGCCCCGGCGTCCGTCAGCCGAGAAGGGGCTACACGGGATAAGGTCACGGAGCTGCAACTCGCCCGCACCTACACCCCCCCCCCGGGGTCAGACGCGCCAAAACTCTGGCGAACACCCACGGACGATTCCAGCGCGCGAGAGGCTGCGCGGTGCTACGCCGATGGAGTCGTCGCGAGATGCATGCCCCCAAGGCTCGAGACGGCGATTGTGGCGGCAGCGGCGAGCGGACGGCGCAGACCGACCGCACCAGCCACCTGCCCAAGCGTCCCTGGACGAACCCTCGCGCGCAAGCTTACGATTTAAAGTAACAGCAAAATCAATCCACTTTGGTCGGAGGGATGGGCGGGTGGGAAAAACCTGATGTTCTTGTTACGGTGCTGTTGAGACAGCTGGATTTATGCGCGCATGCGCTTAATTATTAATGTTAACTCAGGTGCAAACAGTCTGCAGAATGCATAACTGGCACGCCAGGGTTCTAAGTTTCCGCAGGCGCCGATTGCAAAATAAAAAACACGAGCAGACTTCTCTCCCTCCCCCGGTGCACTGGGGAGCAGCCAGGGGCCCGTCCCGCGCGACTCGAGGGCGCCGGTGCCGGCCACGCCGCAGCCCACAACGCTCGAACTGTCAACCCACGAGATGCTCACTCGAGGAACAAGCAACGTACTCTCCCCCCCACACACACCACCTTCTGTGCGAATACGCTTCCTGGTCCGTATTTCAGGAGATGCTGCATCAGCCACGCCTGTCCCTTTAATCCTCCCTCTCCCTCCCCCCTGCGCATGCTTGCCCCCACGCAACGCAGCCACCTCCACACGAGCTACCACCCAAACGCACAAACTCCCCACACCCCCCCGGCCTCCGCCCCCCCCCCCTCCACCGCACGATCGGAGGCCGTCCAAGGACAGTTTCAGAGACGCACCTTAAATGGGTCGCCGCAGCACTGCACAGCGAGAGCGGTTTAGTTAACATGTTTACAAAAAAACTAAGGGCAAAGCAGAAAAAAGGTTAAACTAAAGCCGCAAATCGCGCAACAGACTTGTGCAAGACTGGGTCCAGCAAACAGTGAAGGCGTTACTTCCACTATGAATTTACAAGCAGGGGATGCTCGTGCCAGGGAGGTGTCGTGCTACGCACGGCGACAGATGCCGAGGGGGCAAGTCTCCTGGCTGGGTGCTCGGCGAGAAGGCACGGCAGAGAGTGGCGCGTGGAAAGCGCCGCTCGCGACGAGAATGCTTCACTGGGGTTTGCGCCAAGATGTAGGCGAAAGACCGCTCGGGATCATGTTCACGTTTCCATTTGGGTCAAGGTGACGAGGAACAGCTTCTCTGTAACAAATGCCCACCACTGGCAGTGTTGCGACATGCAATGAATGCATCGCTCTACGAAATGGGTGGCCTTGCATTCACCTGCAGGTTGTATGGAATCCGTGTTGGGAGGCTTATTTCGACTTAAAATTCTTTCAGAGCCCTAAACGCATGATACAATAAAAGGACAAACACTTGGTGTTTGCAAGGGGATAAAGTTGTAGAAGGATTGAACATTCTTATTCACCCCGATCTGCCATCAGAGTAACTTTAACCCTCAATTATGTTAGTCTAAGAGAAGTAGAAACTGCAGAAATGGAATTCGTGGCAGGAACTAGTCTTCCCATAGCACAACCACAAATACAAATTAAGTAGAAATTGCACAAATGCTAAGTTAACAGATAAGTTAACCATCGAATTCCTGAAAATGTGTTTCTCCCTGCCCCCCCCCCCCCAGCAGTCGCCAAGCAGAGGGCCCAACAACAGCAGAGGGCCGCGACGGAGCGCGTGCCACAGCACGCCGCCGCGGTCAACCGGCCACAAACATATAAACATGGGCATCGCCGCCAGGGTTCTTGGAACGACTTGGCACCGTGGCACACCACCGACCACCGCCAAAAGCAGCCCCCCCCCCCCCCCCCCCATAGCCGGCTGCGTCGCGCTTTACCGACCGGCAATGTCGCGCAACAGATGGGCGATGCTCAGAGCTCATTTTGTAGGCAGAGCTTACCGAGGGGGTTCTGGCTCTGGCCAGGTTCATGTCACTCGAGAGGGCCAACTACCAGGCAGGTATTGAAACTGGGTTCTGTTTAGGAGTGTTGGACTGTGCAAGTCATGGCGGTAATTACGACGAGATGGCCTGTGAAGGTCATAGACTGTTGGGTCAAGTGCTGTTAGAGAGTATCTAATAAGGCCAACATGTTGCACGAGGGAGTGGCATAGCCAGTACCAGCCTCTCTCCAGTCGCTATGATGATGTTCACACATCGCACCAGCCGATTTACTTGCAGCCAACATCGACCTCGGACCAGCCAGGAGCTCACTCGTCACCGATGTGACAGCCAGCACCAGCCTCCCTCTCCAGTAACCATGGCCTGGTATCGAACTCAGGCCACAGGGTTCGTAGCAAAATGTACGTGGCACGAATGTGCCACGACTCCACTTCCAGGCACACACACACACCACATGGTCTGTGCAGCGGTGTTAAACATTATCACTGCTCCTATGTGACCTATTTAAATCTCTTGAAAATGTGGATGCAGTGTCCACACAACTGCTTTCACAAGCCCCTTCCACTTATCCAAAAACCCTCCTGGGAAAACCATTTGGTCTCCATTAAAAACAAAGAATCCTCTGCAAATCCGTGCGTTTAAGCCAGCACACTCCTCCTAGACAACCAAACGGTCAAAATCAACGCATCCCCAGCGCTCAAAACAAGCAATGGACAACCACCATTGGCTATGCCGACCGTGGTGGAAAATCGACGTTGCTTTGGAGCAGAACCAAGTTGACTGCAGCTGCAATGAACCGCAGATGTGGAGCGACGAGATTAGTTCAAGCCCCCACAAGCAAGGCTGATGTGACACTGGTCCGCAAAAGGATGGCGAAGGGGGAGGGAAGTGTTCATGCAGCACTGGAGGATCACACTGCCGGCTTGGGCGACGACGAAGATGAGAACATGCAACAGGTGAGCATTAACGATCACCGGCATACATCCGAAAAGCACAATACCATAAAATTCCATTAATCCAGGACGGCCTTGCAATCTGCAAACATTGAAGGTGCCCAAATTGGGTTGGTTTGGCCAATTCCATTAATTAGATTTTGGAATATGGGAAGAAATTAAAAAGGAGAGGAAATACAAATGACAAAGATCCCTCCCCATATAGTCTGAACAGACTGTTGGGGCAAGCGCCCATTCGCAAGTACATACGAAGGCCGGCACAGCACACGAGAGGGAGTGGGTGGTCAACACCACACCCGGGCGCCTTGGTTTCAACCCCACTGGTGCACATACCAAGGCCATCAACCCAAACAGTATAAACGCCTGATTATTCACATGCCGGTCTCGCAAAGCACTAAACAGGCTCAACCCTCTTTAGCTTAATTCTAGATTTGAAGCTTTCGTGACTGCAAGGATTCATATTCTTAGGTTTTTTCGGTAAAGTCACGTAGGTAAAACATCAAAATTAATAAAAATAAAATAAAGATCACGACGTTTCGGAGGCAACACAAGTCTCCGTCATCAGGTGGGACCGTCACAGCCAGATTAGCTGCATCGAGTGAGGCAATGATTCAAGATGTAATCCCTTAAAAGCGAGTTGAGGGGGGAGGAGAGGGGGGGGGGCTCATCAGAATGTGGTAGTCAATGAATGGAACGCATCGGGAGGGAGGGGGGCTGCTCGCTTGCCGGTGATGTGGCCATCGCAAAAAAGCGACTCAAGGATCGGCGGTGAGGACCGTTGCACGGAACAAAACTAAATCGCAAACGTGCAACGAGTTGCCCATGCCAGGGTCACTTGACTTTCATTTTTAGACGTTGCGCCACCTGGCACCCACCACCCCCACATGCTGAAAAAAACAGATCAAAGCAATCAGCGGGTGTCCCCAACCTGTCCTCTATACCCCAGTCCCGAGCTAAGATGGAAAAAGTTGCCGTCACGTGAGAATCTCGGTGGCGATTCGTGCATGCGTGCGGTTTTTTTGTTTCCCAGCAGGGGAGTTATGTAAACATGTGCAGGCCGCTACGGCTAATGAGCCATGATAGGGCATTTTCCAGTGTTTACTAACAAACTGCAGCAGCACAGCCAACTGAAATGCGCACAAATTCAACCGATATGCAACGGAGAAACTGGAGTTTTAGCTACACTTAAAGCCTCTTTTCTACAAAACAAGGTCAGATCATTTCCTCACATGGTCAGCCTTGATTACCTTCTAAGTGGATTTAAATTACTAATTCGCCTCACGATAATGAAGTCAAACCTACACTGCATCATGCTCCAGTAAGCTACTTTACAATTTAAAACAAACCTCTTAAAGTAAAACGAGTATTAAGGACTTAAAAATGGCCAGTGCCGCAAAAGAAAACCAGAGCATTATCAAGTCCTCCGAATACATATGCGGTGTGATTTAAAGTAACTGCAGAATAGATTTTTTTTGGAATAAGATAGTTTGGCAGACAGAACTGGGAGCAGCATCACGGCACAAATTAAAGTGTCAGTTCGTCAGAGTACATTCGGCACCACCGCGGTATTTCACGAGCATCTCGCCAAAATCGAGAAATGATTTGTTAACGTCCAACACCAAGTAAACAGCCACTTCATGATAATTACGGAGGACCCAGAACTTTCAAATATCTGGAATGTGCATCCACCCCATGGAACTGCCCAAAGTAAAATGGATTAAATTTGAATGAATTGCATCATGGGAAAATTCAGCACCCCAAGATTATGGAGTTATTTACCTGGCAGGGATCATTTCCCAGCCACGTGTTCTGGGCTGATGACAGCTTGATTATTCATAATTAAAACAAAGTTAAATGCATAACAAGCACCTTCAATTAGGCCATGTTAATGCATTGATGATCATCCGCGAGGCAGCAGCAGCAGCATCATCACGAGAACACCAGTGGCTCACTCGGACATGACTTGAGAAGTCTTTAAATCATTCGTGAAATGTAATACTCGTGGGGGACATCCTAGGAACAGACACTAGGTCTATAGCTACTAGATAAGCAGTCGTTTTGGATTTCATAGCCCAGCAACTCGTGCCAATTGAAAAAATGGCAGAACACAGATGGAGCCTGGGGTTGGACAGTGGTGACATTTCAAGGAGCAACCGATTTCACTAAAATAGTTGAATACAAAACCATATATGTGTAGAGGTGATACGCGCTGGGATTAGAGATCGTATGCCAGCGCGTAATGATTGGCTGTGTAGGTGGTGACGTGCGCTGACGGTGGAGGATCAGGGGTCAGCGCGGGGTCGTGGGTTACGGGGTACTGATTGGCTGTGGACGGGTGACGTGCTGAGAGGGAGTGATCGGGTGGCAGCGCGGTGTGATTGGTGGAGGAGTGTTAACACGCGCTGGGGAAAACGGATCGTAGAGAGAGTGCGTCGTGATTGGTTCATTAAGGAGCGATGCTCACGTTGAAGTACGCATCAGCTCCGCCTCTCGTGAGCAGGGGCTATAAAAGGGGATGCACACAGGCGTGAGGGCAGTGTGTAACCAGCGAAAAATGAAGACGGGGATGAAGACCTAGGGCCCTGCGGTACCTAGTCCCGCTGTCCTAACGGGACCGGGACTCTGTGTAACCCAGAGGCGAGTGTAGTGTGTGTAGCCATAGGCGTAAGGTCTACACGAGCCGAATGCAGTGTATTGTGTAGCCAGGGACATAGGGTCTACACGAGTCGAGTGTAGTGTAGCCAGAGGCATAGGGTCTACACGAGTGAAGGGTATCGTGTGTAGCCAGAGGCCTAGAGTTTACACGAGAGTAGTGGAGTGTGAAGTCGGAAGAAAGGAGACTACACGTTGTAATTTGATACGTAAAGATTTAATAAAAGTGTGTTCCCGTCAAGAAGTTCCTGCCGTCAATTCCCATACTTCATATGTACAAATGGACAATATTGCAATCTAGGCCATAGATGGTATTACGGTAGTAGAGTGGACAAGGTCACAGCCTCCCGTGCAGCAAAGGATGACCGAGAGTTGACAGAAGGGGCCTTGTACATGGACACATGAAAAGGAGAAAAGTGACCGAGTCCATGGGGACACTCGAGGTCAACTTGGGACCAAATGAGCAACGTGGAACCTGTTGTACCATCTTGAGAGAAGAGCTGCCTCAGCAATTACTTTCAACACTTTGAGTGTACGAATTAAAGTGCTTGCGAAATACCAAATATTGAGTATGAAACTTTTTACATAGAAGTCTAATTCAAAATATATTTACCATTCAATAATGGGATAGTTTCAAAAAGGAACAGTGTTCTTTTCTGCATCCTTTCACAAAATACCAGTGCTGGGTATATATTTACATGCCAAAAAAACCAGCATCCCGATTCCAAGACTTACATTGGGTTCCATTTTTAGTCTCCTGAAAAGTTTTTTTTTGCCCCCATTAGAAACATGTGACATTAAAACAGATCGCTACGAAAACACACGGCACCCACGCAACGCAAAAGCGGGCGATTTGTTTTCATGAACCAAAAACCACTTAAGATGAACACGCCACAGGCCGGATGGAACGAATGTGGAAAGTCGACAAGTTGAACACCCTCCCCACCCAAACACACGTCACCTCACATTAAGAATCTGCTCAAATCACCAACACCCACAATACAATTTTCTCAATCCACGAAAGTTGCATCAAGTCTGCATTTCGGTACAGTGCGCACAAGGAAGAGTATCTGCAGAACAAAGGAGAGGATGCTCAAATATGTACGTGCATCATTGACCTACTTGGTCATTTACTGTACTTGTCAATGGACATCTTACACAGGTGCCATCAATGATGGCTCCGCCAACCCCAGCTTGATTTTTGAATACGGTCGTCATAACCGGGAGAAGCACCCCAGTTGCAACGTCACTGCACTGGATATAATTCAGAGTAATGCAGGGAGATCAACGAGTCACCGTCACCCTCGCCCACCAACGATCCGTCGCCTCCTTACCCTTGCTACAACAGTTGTTGTAGTTTCCTGTGAACCTCACCCTCACCAGATTCCACCATCCCTGTTGAGGACCATCCACAGAGATCGTCCATCCAATCCCATCCCTATTAGCAGAGTTGGCCAAGTACGGTGCGAAAGAAGTTCACCATACAAAGTGTTCAGCCATCATTACACACTGCAGGGAATAAACTCTGAAACAGAAAGGGCTCCCGAAACACCCAGGCCATTTTTCGCCGCAATGCACAAGTCGCTACCCTGGTCAAAATGGTAGGAAACGCAAGAACGACATTGCATCAGCAAATAGAGAAACTGTACCATGGAAACTTCCACCCATCCCAGTAAACCGGTTTTAGCAATCAGTAGCCTTTCAGGTCTTAAGAGAAAAATAACCCAAGAGCACCACACACACACACACCTCTTTGTTGCTGACAAAGCTTCAAGTGAACTGCATGGTCGTCTTACATATTTGGATGCGTCAAGCCAAACAAACAGTCGAATGCCAAGTTGTAGTCGTGCGTTTAAGATTCACGCCATAAAAAACCTGCCGATACGAGGCGCGACATTGGCTTCAATATTTCAAATGAGAAAAGTAGACGGACGTGGGCAGGACGCGTCATCGCGGCCCAGCGACCGGTGCCAAACGCAGTGGCGGCCAAGGAAGTAAACGCCCAAGGGGATGTCCACAAGTGGTGAAGCAGCGACGAGAATGGCAGTGCGCACTATGTTGCTTTGTGGATTGTTACATCGTGGGATCGGAGGCGGAGGGGGCTATGGAAAACAGTCATCCGGCAGTTCAATGCCTGATGACGCAACATCCATTTGACATTAAAAAGACACTAGTCCAATCGCACAAACACAGGCCTCTGTTCAACCGTCACCAAGGGGCAGGGCCCATGGCAAGTGCACGTGAGCAGCTAAACCACTCAAAATGACGTCATTCAAACTCATTGCACCCCAAAAACCTCTTTCACCAGGCTTTACAAACGCGTGTAGACCCCGGTGTCAAACAAGGTAACACAGCCTTTGGAGATAATTGTCACCTAAACTACGCCCCCACGGACACCACCTTTGCGACGGTTCCACCGAGCACTCCGTATCGTCCCGCGGCGCGTCACCGAGGGGAGGGTGCGCACAGCGCCGCCGGGCAGCGAGCGAGAGAGCTGCCGGCTGGCGCTCTCCTCCCATGTGCGAGTGTTCAAGTCGCGGCGCCGTTCAGCACAACGAGTCTTTTCCAGGAAGAGAACCAATCAATTCAGGACAGGACACTCCGGCATGGAACAATAACGCTCAGAATTATGCCAAACAACGTGGGGGTTGCGGTTGCAACTTGGCGACACGTCCATTACACGATCTGAGAAGCTGCTTCGTACATCAAAATCGGTTTCCTGCAGTCCGAAGAAAGACTGACAAAGATTTGGGGGTAGAACCAAAGAAAAATAAAGTATTGCGGCACAAAAGTCTATGCAATAGAGGTTCCGAAATCGGATGTAGAAAAATCTATTAAGAGTTATGTTTTTGTCCACTCAATACCAGGCATCCAACTGCGTGTGAGATCAATGACCGTTTGATCTGTTCACATTGTACACCGCAAGTTCTTGGGATCCACGTAGTCACGCCAAGAAAAGATTGCAGAGTTGAATTGTGACCCCCTCAGCAAATCACACGGCGCGAGAGAGAGGGGGGGGGGGTGTAGATTATCAAGTCACCTTGTCGAAATCTATGCGTGCTTTGTTCTTAAGCTGACGAGTCTTGAATTAGGTTTGCGTTTGACACAACCTTCATTTGGTCCTTCAGAGCTCCAAGAGAGCCGAGGCCATGAATCACGGATTACTCCCCCACCCCACCCCCACCAAGGATTCTTAGAACTGCAAGTACAGAGCAAAGACACGCACACTGTCATATCTCCATGTACCACAGCTGGCACAAGTGCTCCTAGCAAACAGCCATTACATCCAAGGGAGAGCACGCAGTAGGGTGCTCTGTAGCCAACAAGATTCCCAGTCACGTCCCCCACCTCCTCCCCCAAAGTCAACCGAGGGACGACTCAAAAAACTTTCAATACCACCGGCTACCGACACTCGCCGGAAGCGAATCGAAGCCGCGGAAATTTGTAGCGCAGCGTGCGAGTGCCATTACACCACGACGAACCGCCACGTGCCGATAACGTCAAACTTCGCGCCAGGCTAGGTGCACTTGGCTCGCTGGCAGGAGGCTACGGGACAGACCTGGGCATAGCGGATTAAACCTCCGCCACACAGCGACCGCAACAAGCAGTTACAATTTCTCACGACCCTCGCGTTCGCCAACAAAATAGCCGCAGCTTCAAAACATCGCCCGACAGCAGCCCCCCCCCCCCCCCTCAACCGAGGGACGGGCAGGCCGGACTAAGTTTTTAGCGTGCGGTGGTCGAGCTCGGATTTTGCCGTCATTCATTGTAGCTGCTCCAGCCCTCGGTATTTGTACGCAAGTATTTACCAGCCTCGCGTGCGGCGTTGGAATAAAACTGGTTCATCAACAGCCGCGAAGGCAAAACAGTTTTAATTACACCGAGCATTTTACTGCACTGGAAGGCTGCCACTCCAAACTAGCGCCACGGGCAATGTCAGCCCAATGTCTTTAAGTGTTAAATTAAAAAGCAGCGTGCTGCGGTGACTTGTGTAACTCATGCACACGCGACACTGTGCACGCCATGCGAGTCACCGTCAACACCACCGTACATTACGCCTGGTTTTGGAGGAAACCCGTTGTCCACGTTACACCATGTAGACCAACTAAGATAGCAATTTTAACTGGCGTGCAATAAGAAAGCATCATGTGTAGGGGAGTGTGCAGAAAAAAAGTATAAAGACAACATCACACAGGGAGATGGCGGGGGGGGGGGGGAATTTCTGCAGCCAGTCCGACTCCCACCATGAGTCGCTTCATGCACCACACCAGAGCTCCGTTGTTCAAAAGCCAGTGGGGGATGACGATCACACATGGATCTATTTTTAAACTTTAAAAGAATTGAGCTTTCCAGTCATTTACACAGATGTACAAGATGGGGGGCATCTGCTGCCAAAGTCATGAGCGAGTTGCAGCTTCTCCCCCCCCCCCCTAAAAACCGAATCTTTCTCAACCCCAGTGCTCCCAAGTTTCCAGCATTTATCCATTACCAGGGGAATGCAATTGTGCAATGGCTTTGAGCGCTTGCTAGCGGCGAAGATTAGTAAATATGGAAACGTAAAACATCCGGGGAAATGGAGCACGGGGAGGAAGTCTAAAATAGTTGCTACGCTTTGCGTGCACCGTAAAAACAAGATTAGCCAGGCGGTGGTTGTCTGCCAAATTGATATTTTCCCCCCTCGACAAATATTAAAATCAGTTTTTACTATAATTCGTCACAAAACTAAAATTCATTTCACAACCAGCACAGCAGAGTTCATGGCATGTTAGAAAAAAGGGCCCATTAGGAGAGAGATGAGAGCAGTTTCCAACATGCGACTCGGTTTAAAATAGTGCACGAAGAGGCCACTTGACCAACCACCACTACGTGACAAAAAAGAAAGGCTTAAAATCACGTGACATTAAAATTTATATTTCAACTCAGAAGTGGAAGGTCTGCCATGTGCAAGGAACACACATCTTATGTTACAGTTGTGACCCAGACGAGCATCAAAGCTCTTCACCTCGGGCACCGTTTAAATGATAAAACCACCACCTGGATAAAAGCCCCCAAAATCGTCATGGTTTCAGCACAATGCTCCCGCCTCCTTAGCAACTTCCGTGCGGGGTTTCAAGTTGAATCAGACTTTGGTACGAGATATAGCAGAGTTGAGATTTCTCAGTTAAACTACCAGTCGTGTTCAAAGCCACTTCTTAATTGAGCACCATAAAAGAAGGTCAGAACTTGGGCAATTAGTTACAAGTATAGCAACATTATCAGCCGAAATAAAAATCAGTGATTGCAGTTAGTTGCAATTAAGCAACTACAAAATAAAACATTACCACAGGTCTGGTGTTAGCCGAATGGGGAAATTAAAAACCACATCTGCACACACAACAAAAAGATCGACCTTACCATTTTTTCTGTGTTCGAAGCTCCATGGGACTCTGAGTTTCCAAGCGCCTGTTGCACACAGCACACGCCACATCTCCATCAGCCACCACTCGACACCATTTTTACAGCAGTCAACAATCTCTGGTAATTGTTGGTGCGGCCCAGATATGCCAGGATAAAATGCAAAAGCACGCATAGACTTCATGCAATGTTAATGGATTAATAGCTTCTACGTAGAATGGGGGGGGGGGGGGGGGGGTAGATCTAGAAGGATTCATCAGTTCTCAGTTGCCTCGAACGCGATTTCTTTGTGGACATGCTGGCAGAGGCAATTAATGACCCTTGCAAAGTTAGGATCTGCTAATAATTAAACCAAAAACGCATGCATAAAGTAAATATTTTTTTTATAAAGCACGGTTAAAAATCACCAAGGCCCATGGCTAATGGATATTTTAAATGCACAGCCTCCGATACAAAATAAGGCAGCGTTACTCAAGCCACGAAACACGCCATTGTACCCATGTGGCATGAAGCCACCAATACATTGTTAAACTTCATCAGCAGCTGTTTATTAAGTGACCTCAATTTTTATCATCGTCGTGTAAAAAAAAAGGACCAGTTTTTGGACACGTCGACTTAAAAAGAAAACAAGTCGACACTTTAAAGGCCACGCGTCGAGACTTTTGTGGGGGTCGTGCAAGCACCGCGTGCGCTCGCCTAAATACACGGCGCGCACAAACGCACGCACAGGCATTCCTGCTCCAAACCCGGCAGCCAACGCCACCCACTACCACCGGAGGTAGCAAACAAGGCGGCATTGTTGCACTTTAGTGGCCGGCAGGAAACTCGTAAAAAAATGTCGACCTTTTTGCGATACGTGGTCACACGTCACCGGCATACGGAAGAACAACATAAACTTATTAGACTATACATGGGCAAGAGAGAACAAACAGTCGTACGTCCTTCATATTGTATTATTGAAAACAAAAGCCAGCAATTATTTAGAAGTACGTGCTCGATGTTTAACAACGCTGGGGGGGGGGGGGGGGGGGGGGGGGGGGATGTTCCCATGCACACGGCTCATGTTTAAGGCTGCGGAAGATTGGCCACGTGGCTGATAGACCCTCGCCGCACAGCTCCATGCAAGAGAACCGCGGACAGGTCAACACTGGACACAAGAGGCAGGGACCTGCAGGCCCAATGGGCGGCCGGCCCTGCCAAGACCACGCCAGTCCTCGGTAGCTTTACCCCAGTGGACGACTCTCATACAGTAGCAAGTCATTAAGCACAGTGTGGGTACTCTTAAAAATAGGGTCGGGGTGTAGGTTTGCATCACATTATTTCATATGGCAAAACAGGCCATTCTGAGCGAGAAGATTATAATTTCCCCCCTTTGCCAAAGAAAATGTTTTACAAAAAATACGCCCAGGCTACTTTTCTTGTTTTTTTTCCTCCCCCCCCCCCCCCCCCCCCCACCCTCATGTCCTGCCCTGTGTGCGACTAAAAGAACCTGGAGTGGAGAAAATAAAAACATGCTTTTTTAACCGCAGCCCACGACCCAAAATGTTTTACACCCTCCCCTCAGCTCCCTGCCATCACCACATGTAACCTTGGCCTTGATGTTGATAAAACAAATATCGCAAGGCACATGTGAAATATCCAACCCCGAAATGCTGGGGCTTATCTTGACATTCTTTTGGAGGGGGAAGAATTAGAGGACGTGATTTTCTCAGATGGACTTCAGCCAGCCCTCAGACTCCCCTGCCTAGGGCAAGAAAGGCATAAATATAAACTTAGCGTGCGTGTGGGATTTTTCTTATTCATGCCAACTTGGCGATTTAGTATCACATAACCTTGCATATTATTTGTTTTCCCCTTCACCACTGATAAAACGTAGCTTGATTAAATGTTGCCTGTTTCTTGGAGCCTTAAAAGCCACCGATTGCCTATGCTATGCACTTTAGCAAACTGGGCTGCTGAGCGGCACACGTCAGGAGAAACAGCGATTATTTTTCAAAAGGAAGTGGACGTTGCATCTAGGAGTCAAAATAAAAAAAACTGCAAACAAAAATCTACCACCCACTAGAAACTCATTTTTGCTGTAACAAATTTGGCCAAACAAGACAAGTACACAAAAACAACAATTAGGCATCGTCGTCGCCAACATGGCACATAATGCCGCTAAAACCAGAGGGATCATGCAAAAGTAACAATAAAAAAGGCAGCTTGAGATCATCCAAGTTCCCAAAAATCGAAAGTCTCAAATGTGGCTCAAAGCCCTGGGCATATTCCACTCCAAGATAAGACGGAGCCTCGAGTCCACAGTACACAGCAAGTAGGATCCAACATGCTATTCATGTGTGGCATCTACATAGGTTCTGGGGTGGGGGGGCAATCACAGGCAACTCCCACTCCAAGACAATCCATTACATTATATATTTTTTTAATTACCACATCCACATAGCACAAGGGTCAAAGACAGTTGCACAACCGAGATCCTGGATCTATATCCACATTTCAGCCACCCATGATCAAGCTTTGTTCGAGTGTCAAAACGTGGATAAAAGAAATCTCTTGACGGGATCTCAGAAGTAGTTTGGCGAAGTCTGCTTCCGCAGGCTCTTCAGCACAGGTTTGTGCTCTACAACAGCTGTGACTGAACACTTCATCTCTTGAAGTGATGCCGGAAAAGACAAAAAGCAAAAGAATGCCACAAGGTCTCTGCTGCCCTGCACC
The DNA here is from genome assembly GCF_015708825.2 of Lethenteron reissneri. NCBI lineage: Eukaryota > Metazoa > Chordata > Hyperoartia > Petromyzontiformes > Petromyzontidae > Lethenteron > Lethenteron reissneri. The sequence continues at coordinate 1,553,497 of NC_083809.1, forward strand.
ATGCCTCCCCCCCCCCGCCCCCCAACTATGAAGGTATTTCTCGAACGTTCAGAGTGTTGGCATACACCTCGGTGCGCGCACGTCACGCTCCCTGCACTCCGAAATGAACCACGGCCTGGACAATGTCCTCTGGAACAGAGGGCACCCATCCAAAGTGGGTTTCGTCCAACACGGCGTTATCCAAGCACACATCTGCATAAGCAGCGAGTGTGCGGATGCGCACATGGGTAGATTAGTCCGGCGTACAAAAAGCCACTCCAGATGGAATGAGGCACCACACGATGGACTACGTTAAGGGCGCGCCAAATAAAAACCACCTTTGTCCCCTCCCACCCCAAAAAAAGCAACCATTCTGTTATTGGTCCACTGCCATTTACAAACAGACAGGTTTCTGCTGCGAAAACCCACTGTCAAAATAAAAAAACTGGATAGGCACGGTTGGGCATTTACCACTGCTCAATCTGATAGTGTTTCCCAGTCATAATATCTACAACAGCTACAAATCAAGCAGTGAGCACGCGCCTCATGGGCGAGTAGTTTTCACATGGAAGGTTTCCGCGCTCTTCATGCAATTTGTTGCGAATCTGCAGAAGGTCGAGCGAGACAGCAATTGGCACCTATAAAATCACAACGCCAAAACTATCTCCCGTTCACGACAAAATCACAAGTTCTTTTGAAACCCAATTTTCTTTACAACTTACACAATTACCACCCCCAACCCATGCCGACGGACAGAGGTAGTTTTGATAAAACTTCATGCAGGTCCGAGCGGGGTAGTGAAGACTGGGAACATAGACGTGGGATCAGTATGCTACAACGAAGGATTTTCTTTGCACTGCCCACAGATGCAGCCTCCATTTCAAAATATTTTACTGCATTAGCTTTTGTCTAAACCGTTGTGGTTCCGCACATAAAAAAGGTCGCGAATTAACGATTTGGTCGATTGGCAACAGCACGATGGGGCAGACCTCCCAAAATATTCCTCAGGAATTGTTTCTCACCTGGGAGCAAAAAAAACACCCCTCTAACATTAACGCCTTTGGTCCTGTTCTATTAAAAGGCACACAATCAAAACATTTTAAGCATTCCATTCAGAGTGCAAGCGTGTGCGGCAAAAAGTTGCACAACTCAATTGCACCCACGCGTTACCTATTAGCGCGCCGCAGCGTGCATTTCCCCGCATGCGTTCGCAGCAGAAGTGTTTTCAATGTATCGCTTTAAAAACGTGTTCCCAGATGGCAACGGCTGCTTCCAGTCCGTGTCCCCGTGCTGCCAGGAATCCGCGCTACCACGGCGTGATTCTACGTCACGCAGCACCCACACACACACCTCCCCCTGCTCCCACCGCCTCGCAAACCTTGGCAGTGGTTGAAATGGAAGCGCCACATGAAAGGTTATAAGCGGAAGACAATTTAGAGCCTTGCTGGAAGGGCTTGTACCGGGAAAAGCATGAGTCACGTGCCAACGTCACGGCACAGATTATTTCCTCCACAGCGGGTTTTTTTATAAACTGTAAAAACTTTAGCAGATGTGGCGCACTTTAATAAGGGCACGCAGTCCAAAGGGGGGCCCTCGTTTGGTACAATATCCTGCCTCGCGAAATGCGTCAGCAGGCCTAGAAATTTAAAGAGTTTTATCGGAAATGCCAGCGATTGCAGGAAAAATGCGGTCGCAAAAATAATTAGTACAATTCCAAACTTTTTTGGCAAGTGCTATTTCGATAGCCACAAAGAATGGAAAGCGACCAACCTTTCAAACGCAAAGTGACATTTTTGGGTTAACACTCGTACAATATTTTCCCATCGGTGGTGCTTGTGCACAATTTCCCAGAAATGATAACCGCCTACAAAAGGGGGCAATTACAGAATTGCCTGCAAATAATTAATGTGAGAGCCACATCATTTAGCCCACCTAAAAATAAGCAAATAGTGCAGTGGGGGGGATGGAAAATGTACATTGGAGACATCTTCCTCCTTTGCCCAAAATCATTTTGAATGCACGCAAATAAGTCAGAATTCACAGACTAAGCAAAGTTGAGTTTGGCTTGGTGCTTCGCTAGGTGACAGCGATGCACAACAGGTCCTATTGGGCTGCGTCGCGACAAGGTGGGCAAGCAGAGGGTAGCACGGCAAAATGTATTGTTGTACAGTACTTGTACGCTTCCCCCGCCGACCTTTGCCAACGCGCACAGACCAGGGTGGCAAAGGGGCAGCCCTCGTGAACGACACGGTGCGGAGGAAGGGCCGTCGTCCAGCAGTGGATTGACAAGATGGCCGAGCGCGTACAAAGGGCATCTTAGTAAAAATGTTTAAACATGGCTATGAAAACAGTAACGGTACCGCGCGCCGATTAAAGGGTTAATATTTTGTACCGCACATTTGACTTGGCATCGTTTCAAAAAGCACCTCGGGTTTTATTTCATCTCTCTCCTTTCCACGTCTCTTGTTAGACCTAGGCCGTTTAGCTTGATGTTGACAGATTGTAATCGTCAATGGGCATTGACATAATTTATTGCACGATAACAGCCAACGTGCCAGACCGGGGGGGGGGGGGGGGGGGTAAGATGCAGCAGGGTTTGTCAATCGGTGCTCAAAGTTTAAAAATGGCCACCAGCGGCAGGAACGGTGCATGCGCCGTTTCGTTTTCCCAACTCGCTACGCTCAACGCCATTCTGTTACTGCGCATGGTGGTGGCAGCAGCGATGTGTCCAGGAGCTAAGAGAGTCCGTGTAGTTGTGCTCTTCTCCGTTGGAGGACAGACTACGGTAGTTTAAGATGCGGTCCATTAGGTTTGGGTTGCATGCCATGGTGGTGGCCTTCTTGGTGGCCCAACACTTCACAAGACTGCGTGTGATTTTTTTTTTTTACTTTAGGTTTCCAACATTTCCCTACTGGATTATATATATTACACACACTAACATTTTCTTTAAAACCGGGCTGAGTGCACCACACGTAGATGATGCCATTCCAGATCATGGCCAACGTCATCAATGGCACCACATCGCCAATGTCTTCAAAGGACAGCTACCGCTCCACACAAATGCTACGCCCATAATCTGCATTGACTTCGAACATCTGGGTCTAATAGCAGCAGCAGCAAAAACGTATTAAAAACGGTGACCGCAATGGATTCATTTGATTAACGGCCACATCAAAATGACCATAATTGGCCAAAAATAAATTTTAACCACGAATGTTGCCCCACCTCTGGGTGGTACTGACAAGTGAGATATCCGAGTCTGAGTTCGTGGATTACTTTTAGGCCTTCCCCTTGCTCGATGGACCTGCGGACGCACTGCAATGCCCGACCGCGTGGTGTACAACACCGGCACGCAGTGCGGCAAAACCCGCAGCGGTGCACCGTTCAAGCGAGGCGTGCGTTTGCGGGGTCACAACTCGCCTTCTTGTTGCTCTGATCCTCCGGCAGAAAGGCTCCGTCACGGAGCGGGGAACCCCCCGGACTGCCGAGCTCCGGGAAGGGGTTGGGGATCGCCGGCAGCGAGGAGCTCTGCCGGTCCTCCTGCTGCAGGAGCCTGCGGGAGAGAATGGGGGGGTACAGGAAAACGAGCACCATTCAGGGATTCTGCCCAAGCACCAGGGACTGACGGCCATTTATGAATTTGCTCAAGAACCCACACCATGACGATGAACACCAACCTTAGTAGACTGCCTCTGATGTTATTACTAAGTTTGCCAAACCAGGAAAGAACCCCCCCCCCACCACCATGTCTTAGGGGACCTGGCTTGTATTTTGAGTACAAGTTCTCCCCGGGGATTTCTTTCCAGGTCCTCCAGCTTTTCCACCCCTCCACATTTTAGAATCAACATCACGCGTTTAGAGTATTTGGCTGCTATACATTTCCAAATAAGCCTCTTCGTTTAGCTATAATTTTCGTGCCCATCCTGCTTCTGGAAAAAAGGAGCGACACAAGCTCAATGGGCCTTATTTTGTAAGTTTTTCAGGAGGGCCTGCTACATTTTGATAGCAGGGGGCAATGATAACAAACGTAAACTCCAATGTCATTTCCAGGCATTTTACTTATTTTCAGGCCATGACGTTGCCACAAAAAGGTAACAGGCTTTGCACGCGAGCATGCAAGCCAATGCACACCAGCGGAACCCTCTTGCAAGCCAGAAGTCCCATCATCGCAATCGGATTTGCCAAGTGGAACACACCGTTGCGTGCGATTGCAGCGACACTCGCCGTTATGAAACTAGACGCATGCTCGCGCAGCCCAATCGGTATTTTGTTACATGGAAAGCCCCGTTTAGCCCGTTATGCAGATCGTTTGCCAGGGAGATGCATGGTGCTATTAGCACAGAAAAAGCAATCCATAAAGGGGAACACAAGGCAATATAACCCATTGGGAGGTACATGCGAGATTGACTTCAGGAGACACACAAGCACTCAGTGATGTACACAAGGGTGTAACAACATAACAGAACACCCCCAACCCCCGAGGGAATTACAAAACTCGCCACCGTGGATAGACACGAGTACTCGCGCACGCACACAGCGGGGAAACTGTAGAAGTGACACACGATAAAGTATTCATCCAAGTGGATTTACAACAGGCAAAACATAACGCTACGATTAGTTTACATAAAGATCGCACATGCCACGGCGGGCTCACCACGACGGGTATACAGACGGTGCAACTCGAGGTACGGGTTCAAACACGCAGTGGCCCCCCCCCCCTCCCCCCAGTTGAGTGCAAAGAAATCGTTTATATAACAAAAAGTTGAGATGGTTATGTTATAAACGACGCTGCATACCGGCACGATAAAAACGCGAAGGCATGGGTCCGAGTTCACACGTGTCCCGTATCCACAAAGATCTCCCATATAGCATGAAGAGACTTTTGGGGCAAGTGCCGTTAGCGAGCACCTAATGAAGGCCGGTACAGCACGCGCTCACACACCTGTGTGGCGAGGTCAAATTGCCCAACAAAAAAGCAAGCTTCCTTTGATGTAACAGCTTAACCAGCTTGTTTTAGATGGCATTTATATATTTACTTCTAAAGATAAACGTCAGTAAACATTTACGACTCCACCATAAGGCACTCCCCGCACCAATGCAGCACAGGCATCTCTCCTGTGTGGTTGGGCACTGGGTGCCATTAACATGGTTCCGTTGGTAGGATATATACCTATTAATAAAACCAGCCAGATCTGTACGTAGCGTTCTGGGAAACACGAGCGCGCCACCCAGACAGATAACGCGTATTGCTTGATGAGCGTTGGCAGGGACGCCGAGGCACCGGGGCCACTCGCCCGAGATGCAAAGCGTGTAACCTTTTTTTTTTTACACAGAGGGAGGCACAAGGATAACGTGGCCCTGTCAAAAGCTTTACTGTTTGCAGAGTCACCAAGACACGCAAGCAGCACCACACACAAGTGCAGCTACAATTTAGTTGGAGACTTGTTGCAGCAAGTGCAGAGAGAGTTCTGATGAAGGCAAGGGCCAGAGGTTTAGGAAGAACTAATTTTGGGACCATTTTGTCCTGGGCTCAAAATGCCACCATGGACAACTTAAAATAAATTTCATAACATCTTTACAAAAGTATAACTTGAATTAATAGAAACACTACTCCTTTATTAATTGCTATTTTGATGTGTGAAATGTTGCCCATCTAAGAACAGTTAAGAGTTGCCTGCTTTGTGCACGCACATCTGCGTGTGCAACGCTAATATTTAGGTTGATAGACAGTCGGGGCAAGCTCCTTTAGCGTGCAAACATCGAAGTGGGCACGGTCGCACGAGGGCGTGGTGGTAGCGACGACTCGCAGCCACGCCTGCCCAGCATCCCATGCTGATGTTGCTTAAAAGCTAAATCAACAGGTGGCTGCCATGACAGCGTGGGGAGGAGGTAGCACGGACGATATAGCCACGGCTGGAAAATTAACTCCGGTTGCCAGGACAGCAGCTCAGCGCATTAACCACCATACCAACCTGCCCCGCTCCCCCCCCCGGCCTTCACAAGCACTTCTGTCAAGGCTGACGTGGGACACGAGCCGAGCGTGTGATCAGAATCCCACCCAAACGCCTACATCTGCCCAGTGCTCGCGTTCACACAGCACCAGGTACTCAAGTTCACGTCAAGCCATGAGAGTGGCCAGCACAGACTGAGGCAAGCCATGAATGGGAATCTAATCAAGTTGGGCGACTGTTCAAGCAGAAGACCATCCACCATTGACTGGGTCACGGTCCCAACACACACACGTGCCTACACTCCACCTTACATGTACCCATGCTCAGACCACACGCACAACAGCCGACTCACCACCAAGCGACAGACAGATTTGCACCAGGCTCTCCAAGGCCAAGTGAAGTTTAAAAGACTTACCTGACAAGTGGTCACAGAACAGGCCCATGCGTTACAGACGACCCTAAATACGTACACACACACACACGTGCACGAGGGCATACCTGAATGCTTTGATGTGCATGGGTAGGGAGCGGCGGAGGCCCTGCCGGGGAGACACGTGGACGGGCGACGAGGTGCCGGAGCCGGGCGCCGACCCCGCCGGAGGGCCGCGCCTCGCCTGCGTGGCGGCCGCCCGCCCCTCGCCCCGGTGCTGCTGCGACGTAGTCGGCCCGTCAGCCGCCAACGTTGCCGCCGGGGACGAGATACTCATCTCGTTCACCAGCGCCTCTAAGTCCACGTCGTCTTCTGCAATCGGAAGAGACGCGCGCACGGTGGAACTCACGGGGGGGACGTTCCCGGACGCCAACACCCCAGCGGCAATTTGTTTAAGGGTAAGGGGGGAACCGAGTTGAAGAGTCTGTCAGCAGGGCACACGTACAGAGCATACATCCATCCCGTTTGGCTCGCAGATGCTAAAGTGGGGGCGGTGTGCTGCAAGCACCTACTTTAGAAAGGGGCTGGTGCGACACACGAGAGGGTGTCGTGGCCAGTGCCATACCTGGCCAAATGCCTCCCCCCCAACACCGACGTCTTACACATTGCACCAGGTACCTCTCAATCTATGGACGAGTCGACCTTGGGAAGGGTTCAGGAGGAATGGTTCAGATACTCGTCACCGATTAAATAAAAATCCCGCAGTCAAAGGATTGAACACCCGGGGCCACCAGGGCCGGTAGCGCAAGGGGCGAACCGCGTCGCCACCACACCAACGCTCCGCCGTACCTGCCATAGTCCACAGCGAGAGGCGCCTCTCTTCCCAAAAGGGTCAAACGCGGCACCGCCGCCACCGCTCGGACCTCGAACTGTGCGGAGGCTCCCCCCGCAGAGCACGACGGCACTCCGTCGTCTCGCGCGAGCGGCAGCGGAAAAGCAGTCCCGAAATAAAAAGCGGCAACAGCTTCCTCGAGAGCGTGGCCCAAGCGGATGCCAGAGGTTGTTGCGCAACAAGAACAGGAAACTGGACGCTTGGATTTTTCCAATTTTTATTTTAACCCCCCCACGCCCAAACTCCCCTCCACACTAAAAAAAAAGCCAAATCAGGAGAGCAGACCCAACAAGCGTAACTGTGAACAAATGCTTCTAACTGCTACGACAATGGCGTTGGTTTCGGCGACTGCACAAAGCACGAAATAGATATTCAAGTCCCAATGAGCCGCTCAACGATTTACCCAAAATGGGAAATATCACCGGTTGCCAGTCACTAAAACAGTGTTTTTTTAAGAATATGCTGCTTTTTTCGTTTTAAAAACACCCAGAATGGAAGAGATTTGGCAAAAAAACATCCTGAGAAATAAATGCCACAATGTTTAAAACCCACTGAAATCCACATGTACATTTTCCCAGCCATCTGATCCAAGTGAGTTTTCACAATGTGGTAATCTTGTGCACCAGACTGTTGATAACCAGCAAATGTGATTAAATCACCAGGCAGCAGTTGTCAAAGGAAACGATTAATAAATAAACACAAATCACTGCTTCGAAGCGAGTGGCGTCGCGGGAACACCGTGAACTTTAAGTACACACCGAGCCCATGCCACCATCCCCCCCCCTCCCCGCAATCTCCATCCCCAGCGAGTGGGGGACAATAGCAGCGGAAAGAGACCACGCCACGAGCGGGAAGCCACCACCGCCACCAAAAACAAACACCGCACATTCCCAGCGATCCCGGAGTCCCCGTAACTTACTGAATTTCCCCTCCGACACCAAAAGCCGTGAGAGCAAACTTTTTTTTTTAATGCCAAAAAACGTAAATCTTGAACATTCTCACCAGAACTATAATAATGTAATCTTGAGACCATAGCTTTCCGATGGGCGTTCATGTTGCGCCACGTGTCGTTTGGAATGGTGTTACGATGTCGAGCCACATGCTGCTGGAAGCTACTATAGGAATGGTCATTTTGTATCCAACACAATGGCAAAAACCTGCAGTTCAAATCGCAAAACAAGCGTGACATTTTACAATTTCATTTTCTCCTAAAATGGGTTTGGATGGACAGGCGAGAAGTGCACTCTCCATCATACATCAGGCTACGGGGCACAAGACAGATGCTGTGGAAATGTGCGACGAGTCTCTGCTGCTGCCGCCGCTGCCCATGGCCATCCTAGCACTACTCGGGCGGGGAGCACAAACCACGATTAGGAGAGCACGCCATCGTTCCCCGGCAACCTGGCCAAACAAGCAGGGGGGGGGGGGGGAGCAGGAAACTCGAGCACGGCAAAACTTATGCGAGTGTGCGCCATAAAGCACACGAAAAAAATTAAAGCCACAGCCGGCTGTGTAGGTTTCTTGCTGAAAAACACTAGGCCGCCCCCCCCCCCCCCCCCCCATTCCCTACAGGGCAATTCAAGCCCAGGTCTCCTTGGGGCCCAAACTTTGTTGTCAGCCAAGCAGCAGAGAATCTTTATGTTTTTCCATAAACCGTATCCATTGTGCGATCCGTATTATGTCATAAGAGGAATAACTGAACTCGCTCAGAGCAGCATGACCCCCTTGTCCGCAGGCAAACGGCCAACAGAAGCGGATATCATAGAGCTACCTCAGATCTCCATCATGTTAACGATAGAAGTGACCATTCTAACGGTTCTAAAATATTGTATAATACCGAGGTGAAATTTAATAACATTCATTGATGACCAGGTTGGAGAACAGCACTCTTCGGTAGAAAATCCAGTTCAATCAGCCCGTCTAGTTTTTAATCCAGGATGTCAGCAACATTGAACTTTAAGTGTTTTGGAATATTTGTATTTCTTTATTGTGAATGCCACGGACATTGTTTTAGCTGGTAAGAATTTAAGGTCAGCATTAATCAAAGCCCGTTCATAAAAGATCAGCACAAAAGCGCTAACGTTTATAAAATTTCAGTTCAGGAATAACCATGGCTGAAGTGCGACAGGACTGCGTACAGCGCAATAAGTCGTGACCCTTTCATGAGGATAACTGCGCAACATTTCCCACATCCAGTCGTTAATAAAAAATGTGGTGCACAGATGTGCAGGGCAAAGTCACATTGTAACGTAGTCGGCACAAGCTGCTTATGGTGCGCATCAAATCTACCAGATTATCTTGAAAAATAACATGGTAGAATGTGCATCCAATTTCAGAATATATTGTTGCCAATGTCATCTTACAGAAAAAACTTCCCTTTGCTTAAAGCCAAAGGAGGACAACAAGCTCAGCTGGAGCACCACAATTACAAAAACAATCCAAAAGCAAACTTAATGCAAGAATGGCAGGTGGTATTATCAACAATTTCCCATGGAATGTAGAAATATGAATATTTATTTATACTGGTGGAATTTGATGAGCGAAAGGTATGTTTCAGATATCCAGCAAATACCATTGAAATCCCTTCAAGTTCCCTTTTACTACCAAGGGGCACTTTCCATTCCAGTCACACCATTTTTCAATTCCCAGACATGGAAGTTAACAAAATGACGTGACAAATTGAAACTACGGTGTTTTTGCGTGTAGTTAAATCGGTGACCAGACCGAGTAACGTGCTACACCTCAAAAACTGTAAAAAAAAATATCACAGGCGGATGAAATGCGAATATGAATCCAGGATTGCCAGCAGAGGGAGCTCTGTGCCCAAGTAACCCAGTTGAGTCACCAGCACAAACCTGGCGATAGGGGGGGCACCACCTCGTGGTCACAGTCTGAACACAACCTGTGCCCCGGGCCCGACATTCGTCGAGCTCAGAGTCAGATCCATGCACGGGTTGACGCAACCCCCCCGCGCAGGACAGAGAATCGGACCAAAATAACGCAAATTGCTCCTTGCATTAATGGATGCCCCTTCGGCAAAACATCCAAGTTTAAAAATACCACCTTCAAAAAAGCCAGTCACTGCAAAAGCAGCTTCAGGCTGCCTTTGCACAAAGTAAAAAAAGTGGCTTCATCTAGAAGACCGAGCTGGTTTGTAGTTTTGGCTGCCAAGGAAGCAGGCTGATGTCGCAATCTAACTTTCACAATGCTCCAATTCAGCTATATTACACAAAGGTTTGCCTTCGAATAGGACAAAACAGAAACATCAAATTCAATAAAAATGGGACCGATTATAATTATTCAGGGAAAGGCTTCCTTTCTCTATGCCGTGTTGCTTCAGATGGGGGTGTAAACTCAGTTTTCAAACTCAATATCCTGTGTTGGCCAATCGAGCCTCATTGGCCGACAGCATGGGCAGCAGTGGATTGACAGGGCTATGCAAGTTATTAAACCTGCCTGCATCAAGATCGTAACTGCGTAAGCAACGAGATCACGGCACAATCTAAAATGGAGAAACAATGGGTAGAGACCCGCACAATTATCCAGGACCTTTCCCATCATCAGCATGTACCAATTGCAATCTGAAAGGGTAAGGAAAAGAGTCAAAAGACCGTATATAAAGCAACACTTAATTTACAACTATCCTGCAGTTCCAGCAGAAGTGGAAAATTTCAATATATTTTAGCAGAACAATCGATTTCAGCGTATCACGCAAAATTGATCGCAATTGAGAGATTCTTCATCCAGCAGTAGATAGAAGAGCCGGCTACGTTTGAATTATTGCAACAGTGCCTGTAACGCAAAGCATAGGGCCGTGAAGCGGCTTTGATCGTGGACAACACCGTGTACATTGGTGCAATGCGGAATGCCAACGAGACCACCACAGTTTGTTGCCACCAGGGGTCACTCGCGGGTGGGTCAAGTCACCCTCGCCACGAATTGGCCAACAAGCCAAGGGGAGGAAGAGGGCCCAGGTCTGCCACTGACAGTAACAACCACGGCTTGCGTCGGGGGTGCGTTCTGAAAAAGAATGGAAGACGAATATCAAAACCATCTACAAGGGAGGAGGAGGCCGAGGGGACGGGGATTCGAGAAAGGAGGGGCGATGTCGTCAGCGACGTGGGTTGGAGGCGACACAAATCAGGTTGCGGTATTGATCAAGGTGATGATATAAAAAAACCCACCGGTAAACGTCGAATGGGGGTATTCGTGTAACAGGAAAACTAAAAGTGGGGCGAGACTCAACCCATAAAAACACGGTCACCGATGCCCATCGCCAGGGGAGACACGGCACCACCATCTGCTCCGGGCCTGACGATTACCAACCCACAGCGGTTTTACGCATCAGGTGCTGCAAGACTGCAAAAAAACTTACAAACTACTGCAGCCATCCAAAGGAGGGGCGCGGTGGCAGTGGTTAAATAACACTCGCTATGAACCAACCAACCTGGGTTCGAGTCCCAGCCATCTCGGTGGAAAGTTATGCCAACGACTTATAGAAATGCCTCAAATTTAACCCGCACTGACCAGCACGAATTGCAGTCAAATAAACTGGCCAAGGTCAACAGAGATCTTCATCGAGTAATGGATCGATTACTGGCTGTAAATTATTCTAAAATTGTATTCTTTAGGACACCAAACAGTTGGGGCAGAGCACTCAAGGGCACCTGTTGCCGATTCATCAGCCATGGGCCGATCAGTGGCGAAGCATAGTTGGCATGGGGCGGCGAGTGCAGGGAATGAGACTTGCACTCGTCTTCATAGCCAAGTGCCTGGGCCATTCCGGCCCCAGTGTGGCTCCACTGCCTACTCTCGATAGATCACTGGGAACAACCTCAAATACATGTAAACCTCACGGGCGGTGGGGGTGGGGGCAGATCGTCACTGCTGGAACCGAAGCGGAGACTCATGTCCACACATCACCATTGCCTCCTGCCCTGGCACAAAAAAACGCTCACCCGAGCACGATGACCCATGACGGTCACTCAAAACCCCCGACCCTATTCATGTCTCCCCCCCACCCACACCCCCACCAAGCGAGGCTTAACCTTAAACCTATTAGATAAAGCCACATGCTCATTCAGCAACTCAAGGCTGAACCCACAACTAATTAGGGATAACGGTGCACAATCAGCCCTAATCCTCACACGTGACTCGCGGGAGCACTCGCGCCCGATCCTTGCAGTGTGCAAATAAGCCGACAGGCGCCAGCGGATTGCGCTTGGTGGTTTGGGAGCAGCCTCAAACATCCCATGCAGCGGAGAGTTCAACGCTTGGGACTCGGGACGCAAATGCCGCCGCCTCGTTTGTGCGAGTGCCTGGGATTTTCTGGGAGAGGAGATGTGCCGGAGCACTCGCTGTTGGGATTCTATTTTTTTTACGTCACCACATGAAATAAAAACGTGGAAAAGGCGCAAAAGTGGCGGTGCTCAGGAGGAAACTATGCGCACGTTAGAGGCTCGGGACAATTTGCACGTGAATGGGTCCGGATTTAAAAATCCAATTCGCAAATTTCATTACAACGAAATTAGTTCCATGCGCAAGTCATGGCACAACCTTTACCAGCGCACCATAACGCAGCAAAACCAAACACCCCGTATATTTACTTTTTCATTGTTTCAGCCTTGCAGGACTGTACATTAATTTTGTATGTTCGAACAATTAGCAGACTAGCAATCACGTGACGATTGAATGTTGCACCACAGGGTTTCTCCTGGAAGTTAAAACAAGTTTGAGCCCGGTCTGTTCTTGGATAGCAGATCATTTAAAAGATGATAAAGCATAAAGGAGATTCTTAAATCCACGTCTGCAGCTTTGAGCATTATCCCCTAATATGAATTGCGAGTGCTCCAACTGCTCATGAGTCTTCCTACATTAAAGGAACTGACCAAAACATTCCAACGCATGATCCCACCCAGACACAGCCATCTTATGTCTCACTGGAGACTTTCCGCGTTAGAGGGCATCACCATTAATGCAATGGATAGCCTGGTGGCAAAGGTGCGCTTGCCTTTTGGTCCTGGGTTCACCGGCTCAAATTCGACATCGGTTCGCCGAAGATTTGCTGTGAAAAAACAATCACCACCACGTAAATTAGCGAGGACGTAACACGGCACCACGACTGTTCCCAAAAACCACAAGGTGTGGGGGCGGGGGGGTTCACACCGGGTGCCACCAACGAACAAACGTGGGAAACGACCACAAACCCACAAAACCCCACTTTGTGCTCAAACTGTCGCCTCCGGAATGCTGGCCAAGGTCAAATAGCTCCGACTGCTCCTGTTTGGAGCCAGCATGGGATTCCAACAAGCCAAACTACCAAGCAGGCAACAGCTGACAAGAGGCGACAAACAAACCAAAAGGAGGTGGTGCTTGTGACAACGCAGTGCCTACAAAAACAGAGGACTCCCCCCGGGTGCATTTAAATACGGTCGCCGGTGTGCCACCACCAGGACGCACACAGAAGCCCCTTTTTCCACTGGCATATCCGAGCCACGTCAGAAGGTGCCCTCATGGCTCAGGTAATTTTTACCCACATCGCTTTTTACCATTCCAGAACAAAAACATTAAAACGCTTGCCTTAAAGATATCCGGAGCAGCTCATAACCAAGCAAGGATAATCATATCCATCACGAAAATGATTAAAACGCATGGTTGTCAGCGGCACAGTTCTACTTCTGCAGTTGTAAACAAACACTCCGCACCTTGAGGAGAGCTGGCTCGACATGGCTCCCGGCACAACTCGGTTGCACAGTGGAAAAAAGACATGGGCCAGAGATAGTCAGTGGCCACCGAGGGGGCCCGACGTGACCAATCCACCCACCTGGCCGCTCGTGGTGGAACCAGGTGCCCACGCGCCCCGCTGCACCAACCACCACGCGGCACATCGCCAAGCACCACGTGCTCACGGCCGCCCCACCCCGGTGCAACACTCCTGGAGCTGGGACGAATGAGTGGCGTCACGGGCAAAGCCACGATGTGGCTTGTGAAGGGGAGGGGGGTGGTGGAGCCTACGCCCCTCCTCCCCTACACACGTGGGCCATACCTGGCCCGCACCCACCTCGAGTTCAATCTAAAACGGGCCCCCAAATGTTGTTCACCCATCACTGCAGGCACCCCCATCCTCACTACCACTGGTGCTAGGGGGAAATATTTGACCTGAAAAAACTACATTTCACATGCGCAGTAAATCGCAGTCAAAGGAACGGCCTATTGCAGCCAAGTCCCAAGTCCTACTTTCACCCTCGGGGAGGATGGCTCCCATCAGCCACCCACTAAACTACTTCAGGACATTACCTTTTCAAGTACTATTTGCTGGCAGTAGTTGTCACACCATTGTATATTGTACGAAGAGTTTGCAAAATTTGAATAAATCCAATTGCCGCTTCCCAGTTGAACATTTGGACGAATGCTAAAATCAGGTCAGGTCAAATTGTGTGTTCTGTCGATCAATCATTGGGTCACACTTTTCAAATGTATTTTCATTGGCTTGACAAAACCTCACATCATCATCAAGTACTGCGCTGCGTGGTGTTTTTACACCGGATTGGAGAACCCAGGTTTCAACTGGCATGCAGGCTTAGAGAGTTGGTGAAGCAAACCGCTCTTAAGAACACCACGGCGCTCCCCTCACAAACCTCACATGTCTTCACTTTGCATTTATAATGCAAAGGGAGCGTAAAATTACAACAGCACGAGCCGTTTGCACAGCAAACGAGCAGTGTTTAGACAAAAAGAACTGTTGCATAAACAATGTTTGCAGCGCCGGCACTTGCATAAGTATAATTGCAGTTTTCAACTCTCGAAACGTCCCACTGCACGACTTCATCACAACACCCCCCCAACACCACGACCCCAGGCCCCCCACTTTCACCTCCTGGACAAGCGACATTCCTGCAAGCCACCACTCAGCCACCGCGCCGACCGCTATGGGAATGTCAAAATCGCAATGCAACATTTATTCGCCCATTGTAGTGATCGGCCGGGTCACGAGGAGCGTAGCACCATGACTGCAAGAACGCGCGCGAGTCGCCGACGGAGCGTCAGGGAGCAGAGCTGCACACACTGGTTAGTTTGCGAGAAACGAGACAACGAAAACGAGCAGCAGGTGGGAATTATAGCACCTGTAAACAGATTAATCAGCAGACTACGGTTCTAAAGGTCGGTTTGCACACATGCACAAGCATGTTACGTTTAAAAAAAAATGGCCTTCAGGTCTGCAGTTTTTATTTTTATTTAGTTTCTTGGTCGTTTTCCTCCTCCGTGTATTCCAAGCACAATGTGCATCGTCACTATGGGAACCTCATTTGCCAGTAAAAATATGATAATTGGTTCTTTACCCTTCTATCTGGCAACAAAACTGACACCTTTTTACAAGGAGTCATGTTTGCATAGACCGCAATACCTGCAGTCATAATACAAACAAAAGACATAACTCTGATAATGTGCACTGTCCCTGAAGTTGATTGGTCCACACCCGAGACAGCTTTCCTTCGAGCCTAGTCTCATATGGGTTGGACCAGATGACGCCAAAAGGCGCACAACTCAAGGACAATGCACCATCAGAGTATGAGAGCTCGGGGCAAGCATCTACACCACTAGTGTAATTGCTTGCCCCGAGCTCTCATACTCTGATGGTGCATTGTCCTTGAGTTGTGCGCCTTTTGGCGTCATCTGGTCCAACCCATATGAGACTAGGCTCAAAGGAAAGCTGTCTCGGGTGTGGACCAATCAACTTCAAGGACAGTGCACATTATCAGAGTTATGTTCTTTTGTTTGTATTATGACTGCAGGTATTGCGGTCTATGCAAACATGACTCCTTGTAAAAAGGTGTCAGTTTTGTTGCCAGATAGAAGGGTAAAGAACCAATTATCAATGTGCATCGTGTTGCACAATAAGAAAGCCATTCGGAAATCACAGCAGGGTCCCGTATCAGAACGGCAAGGAAGAGTGAAACTTGCACAAGGCAAGTTTCACTCTTCGGTTGTTAGATTTAAAAAAAGGCACACATTCAAGGAGTTAGCATTCGGGCAAAACTAAATTTAATGCAATGGGTTTTTTTAACACCAGTCGGCCATCGGTGACTGGGGTACGACCAATTCACTAGAATTGAGAAAGCAGATGAGAACCACACCAGGCATCCATCTGGAGTTGAACCCAGGACACCAGCAGGTGCCCGCTCCTCTCCGTCCAGCCACCTCCACTGCTGGTTCTTTGCAATTCAACAATCCACACTAACATCACGTGGGAGGGCGTGCCGTCAGCTGGCAGGCAATGAACAGATTGTGTGCACAAGTAAATGAGAATTGGCAGCTATCTGCATGGAAGTGCAAACAACTATTTGTCCATAACGTGTAACATTCGCCATCAGTCGATACATTGAGATTGGAATCTCTCAACTTCCCTGGTGAACACGCCTGTACCTCTGCAGTTGCGTGAATAATAATTCATCGAATTAAAATGTTGGGCATCAAGGAGGTTCGTTCAGGGCGACTGGACGAGTCTGAAGAGCAGACAAGTCAAAAAAAGCGAGTTGGGCAGAACGAGCATGGGCGAATTCTACTGGCACCTGCTCTGACCAAGGTAACAACGACCAATTGACGCAAAGAACCGATGGGGAAACAATAAGTAGACGAAGAGCAAGTGGGAATGTGCAATTTTACCAGGAATGGCCTGAGATGTATAGCTCTTTTTGAGAATAGACCTGGGCCACAAATTAAGTGGCTTATCATATGGAAATGTATAGCAGTCAACAAAAACTCTGAAAACACATGTAGATTCTACATGTGTTTTCAGAGGGAAAAAAAAATCTGGTGGCCCAGAGAAAAATCAGATGGGCACGCTGCTGCTATAGTTCGGCTCAATGGGAGGCATTTCGGGGAGAAGTTTAATTTTGCTTAACCAGTTGAGAACAAGAAGAGTCTCATTGCAAGAACGATCAAGGGCCAGAAAACAGGGCCGGACCAACCGTCAACCACAATGTGGCCGCACGACGCGTGCGTACGTGCGTTTTGAGCTCCTGCGAGGTGCTCCTGCAAAGGGAATGTGCAAGCCCGGAGGCCGCAAGGGGACACGTGGGGGCAGAACACCACCGGGGCCCCACCAGTGTTTGCTGGAACGTCGCCCTGCTGCAAAGTGGAGTTGTCTTCCAGAATGCCCTGGGGCTGGACTGGAGGTGCAGTTCGCCGCTCATTATCCTACACACACACACGTACACAAAGAAGTCAATAATGCAACAAAACTAAAATGTACAATCTCGGCACAGGCATGCTCAATATATTGCGGTGGAAACCGGGTCGAGGTAACCAACACTGGATAACGTTATCGCCCTTACACGCCCCTGGCACCTCACAATAGCCACCACTACCTTTCAAACTTATGCCATCATTTATTAAAAATCATGGAAGAGTTCAAGCCAATTGGTGAAATATGTCAACAGACGCTGCATGTACAAGTCTTTAGGGACAACTTTTTTATAATCATGAACATGCGTTGCTGAAACTGCACAACTCCCTACCCATAAAGTCTTAACTACCTCACATCAGGGGGACATTCTCCCCTGACCTACGGGAACACACCATCCTTAGTCTTAAATGATGAAACTATGCTAAAGTTTTCTAATTCGGCCTAAGCATTTCCTTCAGATAAAAAGGTAGTTTTGTTCCCTTCTATTTTCAAGAAACAGTTTAGTATTAAATCGATAGGTTGACCATGTTTGTACACCTTAATTTCCACTGCCACAATTGTGCGACTCTTACTTTCAGAGCATCTTAAGGATTTCGAAGATGGAAACTAGAAATCCATGGTCTGAGCCTCATTAACCATTACCCATCCACTTGGAGGAAGCCTCCAAATTGTAATCCTTTGCTGCAGTGAACATCAAATACCTTCATTGTGGAAAAAGGCTCTTGTGGAAAGCAAAATAGAATAATTATGCTCAGGCTTCGTAGGAAAAGGAAAAAAAAGGCAGTTTCTGAAAACTAACACAGTCCAAAGCAGCTCACAATACCAAGGGCCCAGAACATTTGAAAAAAGCCATTTTAGAAACACAACAAAATTAAATCGCCTATTCGGGAACATCTTCTTTGCACTCCCCCACTCCCATGTCGAATGCATTCCAATAATTCTGAGAAAACAAATCCCCAAGGTCCCTCCCACCCCATCTTGAAAAGGGGCAGCGCACTCACAAAAACCACAAGCAGTGAAGCCATCGGCTGGCGTTCACACGCTGCCACGCCGGCACTCCCAACGAGCCATCATCGTCATCGATTCCTCCACCACAGTGCCCATTGCAGACTTCACAGAGGAGGTTTTTCCCATCCGCGCCCGATAAAATGACACCCCCCCCCCCACCCCCCTGTTATGCAAGCGAGTCGTGTGCGTTTTTTACGTGGTATTGATTAAGTCTTGGTTACTGCAGAGTTTGCATTTCCCTCAACTTCCATCACCAGAAGTTGCACCTAGCCAACCTTGGTTTAGAACCCAGGCGATAACCCGAGGAGACGCAGGAGAGCCTTTCAAGGACGACGTGGGTCAAACCAATCATTTACTCTGGGAGGAAAATGAAAACAGACTAAATAGATAGGAATTTAGGCTGTACCTCCCCCCCCCCCCACCTCTGTCCAGCTGTGCGAGAGCGTAAATCTCGACGAATGAGAATACAAACATTCGCGAGAGAGCAGGGGGGGGGGCTTGCCATGCCGAGAAGACCACAGCTGCAGCAGCAGCAATGTACGCCAAGCAGAGGCGCAGTCCTGCAAGCATCGGCTCACCCCCCAGCAGGTGAAAGGGCCCTCATGGGGACTTGAAGGCGCTCCTCTAGAGCCGTTTGGCCTACTCTTCCACAGACCACGTAAGTTAGAAAGCAATAACGCAATAGCAGCGGAGGGCGTGGCAGACTTGACCAGTCGCATTTTACCACAAAAATCGGTGGAACGTTGGACAGCCCAGCCTCATGCATCGGCATCAGACGCAGTCATAGTCCTGCAACAGCCACGTAAAAAAAATTTGGCAACTAAAGGAACTCTAAGGCAGACTCGTCATTCTAATTAGAATCGCATGACAAATCTCCATGCATCGACCAAGGAGGTGGTCAATAGAAATCCTGACATTGACAATGCATAGTAGCCAGGGGCAAGTACATCGTGAACATTCAAGGCAAGACTCGCACCATCATGCGGCATTACCAGCTTGCATATAGATCTTCCAACAATTATGGAAGTTACTTGTGACAAATTGCTTCCCCCCCCGCCGCAACTTTTTCAACTATAATTACTCTAATGATCGATCGTCAATGCCTAGGCACAGCTTGATAAATATCCAATAGTCTTTGTCCAAATACAAAAATCGCCAAACGCCATCACTGTCAGTCAACTATTGGCCAGCTCCCTCTAGCAAAGGAGTCCTGCCCAAGTCCACCGGTCTTAACCAGGGACTACACGACGATTCAAATTAGTTGCGTCGTATAAAATGAACAAATTGCCAGAATCAATATTAGGTGGTGACAAGTCATAGGGTGTTGATGTACGCAATGCCCAAAAAAACAATACGGGTGGGAAAGTCCAGAATGCAACGCTTAGGTGGCCATATGGGACAATGGGTGCACTCCATAAACATAAGTTAGCAGGGCAAGAGACTTGGCACAGCAGCTTCAGCCCGCGCTCCCTCCGCTTGCCAAAGCCGCACGGGAAACTTGGACGGCAAGTTCGCATTTGATAAACGCGCGCAGTAAAGCGGGTGGACTTGGGATCGCGTCAAAATTAAAAAAAAAATCGTTGCGCGCGAGACGGCCGTTGATGAAGATGCGTGGACGCACCTTGCACAACGGCACTCTACGAAATTGCTACCACAAAAACCCGAATGTTGACTCAAGTTAGTTAGGAGGGGAGGATGGCCGAAAGGGCTCCGTTATCCACCTCGTGAAAACAAGACGTCAAAAACTTTGCCAGACGTTCACCTCGCACCCCTAAAAAACCCCCAGGACTCCCTCGGCTTTTTATCCTCATAACCCTCAGACTACCCCCAGACCCCTCCATGCTCGGATACCAATCCATCCCCACCCCCCCAAATTCTCTCCCCTCTACTTCACGCCCCCCCCCCCCCCCGTAACCCCAGCAACCTCCCTCACTTTCGAGGAATTTGAGAGCAGGTCAGCGCTGCCCACAGGGCAAGGCAAGACTGCGCACACACATAATAATGGGCACACGTTCCAGAGCAACTGGTTTGGGGTTATTCACGGAGAGAGAGAAACGCCCTCGGGCTGCAGCGCGATATTGGTTTTCGTTTTTGGTCAAAATTGTATGGTTTAGTACAGCCAAGTGAGACGAGTGAGGTGGTGGGGGGGGAGAGACTGCTCCCGTTTAAAAATCTTTTTTAAAAACCTCCCCAGTGCAAACAATTATGGGGATTTAATTGAGGGCAGTTTTGGAGGTGGGAAGAGCGGTGGTGTTGGTAGAGGGGTAGGGCTGTGCAGGGTTTTTTTCCTTCCCCCTCAAAGTAGTTGTGGAAAAATTGGGACAGTTTTAAAAAGGGTGCGGAGATAAAAGTTAAATCGCTCTAATCTCATAGCTGGTAACTACCATGAAGCGTCTCCTCCTCCTCCTCTCGCAAGGCCAACGCAGCATCAAGCTGTCCAAACCGGTGCACTGGGAGAGAAGGGGGTGAATAGCGGAGCCTACACACGCAAGGACGTCCAAACGCCATCCATGCCTCACGCCTAGAGGCCCTGGGTTGCTCGCAGCCAACGTGAATGCGGCATTGTGCGCGCGGACGGAGTAGTTACGAGTGCGCGATCGCCGCACACGCGCCATGTTAAAGGACCATAATCTGGACCCAATGCGTTAGGGTCTCTGGGAGAACGGTTATGATTTTTTAAATCGAGACTACTTTGCGACGCCTGTTAACCCTTAAAAATGGGTTTGGACGTTTAAAGCCGGAAAAACAATTTCAAGTTCAGGCATGGCCATTGCAGTCAATGACCAACGCTAAGAATTTATAAAAAAAAAAAAAACGGTATTTTAAATGTTTAGGTGTGTGCATCGTGGTGTCAAGAGTAGAATCATGTCAGAACATCCATCGTGCATATGGGGGGTGGGCGACCCTGAAAGCAACGCTATGAGAGTAAAAAAAAAGATTGCAAGTTGGCGTTGTTGCCCCCCCCCTCCCCGGGTATATAAACCATGTCTGGTATTAAAGCTGCAACTGATCGTCTAACGTTCCGGGGCGGTGCACCTGGGTTTGGTTTTCACTCGCAATGGCTCCTGGTCCACCAACCGTCACGTGCCTAGGACCGCACCGTTGCATCGAGCAGCAGTAGATCGTTGCCAATCCATCGCTGGACGAGTGCTTCCCTTCCCACACCGTGGAGGGTCGTGGAGGCAGTTTTGCTCCAACTTCACCATGCCGGTAAGCACGGGTTTGTGAAGACGGTGACCACATGGGGGCATTTACACAGCACAACGGAGTGTGCCAAACCAACTCTGCTGCTCACAATGTACCCCCCCCCCCTGCAACCTTGTTGTTAGACACACGGTGGTTGCCCATCAAAAACCAGGGAGAAGCTCTGTTTAGCTTCCAAGAGCTTGGCATATTCCAGGGCAATTTAGTTTTTTTTTTTACCAGTCATGGCATCATACCAAAAGCAGTGCAGGGTCCACGAGATGCATGAGCATTACCAGCGCATCTCACTTCCTTGGGGAGGATCGTGTACCCAATCTAATGCAATATTGAGCCTTGTCTTTTGTTTTTGTTGTAAAATCTGGGCAACTGGCTAAAAAAAAAAATTGGGACCATCTGTGTTACAAAATAAATAAACTCAAACGCAAGCCTATTTGGCGAAAACGGTGGAAAATTCTGTACCGTTGGGGAAAAAAAAGAAAAACACGGCCATGACGACAAGCCACCCGCGCTGCAAGCTCACCTCAACGTTTCCAAATCCTTTTGTTGCACGAATTAAAGGATCAAACTGGCAAACCTAAAACTCTTACAGGAAAGTAAAAAGGAGGATTTGCCAAAAGAGCTCTTCTTGGAATGACGAAACCGTACGCGGAACTAAAAACTAAACATTTTTTTCTCACCAGGTAAGGCCCACCGGAGCTAATTAGCTCTTTCAGAAGGGACCTATCACAAATGGTATCTCAAAGTGGCTTACCACGTGGAAATTTATCGCAGCCAAATACTAATCGCATGTAGATTATAAAATAGGGGGGGGGGGGGAATGCACACGACCACAAGGAGAAGACGCACACGCAAAACACACAGCAGGCGTCAGGGTCGGGATCCAAGCCACAACCTCCTGTACACCAGGCGGTGCGCGTCCATCCCCACACTTGGAGACCACTGGGAGAGCCGCACCTCCACTACCCGCGTCCCTTACCGACGTCAGCCAATCAAGGGAAGCGTGTACACACATTAGCGCGTGTCTGAAACACGGCCACGTGTTAAAAATTAACCCGCGTTTGACCGTTTAGGCCAGAACTCGCAGCGTCAAAACTCAAGGGCGGAGGACTCCACGTGGTTGTGGTACGAACAGAGAACGAGAAGTGATCTCCCCCCCCCCCCTCAAGGAGGTTGGGGCAGCACGTGACTGTCGATATTGCTCCCTGGTGGTGCAAGACGGTGCAATGGCTACGGGGCCCCATGCGGTTCTGGACAGCGGAAAATCTTAACGCTCCGGTAAATGGGCGTTTGGGGAGATGCGCTGGGGGTCACTACCGTTCACGATGGGCCATTCAAATTGAAAGCCTCCCCCACCCCGCCAAGCCTCCATCACTATTTACGAAAGAAAGTCACCCCTCCTCCACCTACCCTCCCCACCCGTGCGACGCGCCAGAAAACTTTGCCAGCTTCCCCAGCCACTCCTACCCCCTCCATCTGCTCTTCTCACCCCCCCCACCTCCTTCACAACCCCGAGGCTGTGAGGAAGCATACAGCTGGGGAGACGTAACGTGACTTCTTGGCCACAGACGATGCACATGGAGCACTTTCCAAATCGCGAATCATTTGGCAGCTACCGCGGATACGAAAAACAAAAATAAACGAATCGAATGCTCGAGCCTGCAAGCGCGCGCGAGCGAGTGCAAGACTCCCGAGTATTCTAGCATCGGGCGCCGTTAGCAAGAGCCTAATAAGGGCCCTCAATGCAATTGTTGTTGAGAGACCTGCAAGGGGGATTAGCACCAATGAATGCTCGGGCACAGTCCTCTCCAGTGGTGGTGTCGACATCACCCAGGGACTTAGGTTTAGGTCACGCCGACCCAGGGAAGGGCTCAAGCATTAACTAAGAAATGTTTAAAACGCAGCAACAAAACGCAAATCTTGGCCGAGGTTGGGGGGGGGGGGGTCGCAGACACCGACCAAAGTCAGCGAGGAACACCCACACGATTAACGAGAAGGGTTACACAAGTACCTCCCTCTCGTTATGAAAAAAACGCGACTGAGAAATAGCGGACAAGTCGTTTTTTTCTCTCCTGCGCCACTAAGGGATGTACTGTACCATGGCGGTTTCAAATATGCGCCATGACCCTAAACATCCCATACATTAGGCATGCCAGCACGTGCTACATCATCCAGCTGTGTGCCCAGCTCGTCACGAACGTGAAATATGCGTCCGATCTGCCTCTACGATTCCGTCACAGTAAACAAGGAGACATCTCGGTTATGCAGTTTAAAAAGAAAAAAGTGCAAGGTCTTGTTGCCAGCTTCATAATTTTATCCCGCTGCCCGGCCGTGGCATTCCGTACTTCTCCGCATCCATTTAAATTCACCCGATGTGAAGGCAGGAATCAAACTAGACGTCTGTGCTTCAGAGTGGGTGTGATTTTAAACAAAGTAGGCCATGGTGTGCAGGCATCATGGTCCAATTTTTTTTTAAACCAAAAGTACTTAAATGGAAAATGCATGACAAGCGTTGCTCTTCCGAAGAAAAATAAACAGGACTCCTCAAGAAAGAGCAGAGACTCGCCAAGGCTACAAAAACAAGCGTAGTAGCAAAGTTCCGAGCCATTTTATCTGTATCCGACGACGTTGAGGAGCCTCTCGCGAACTTGGGTTCGGCATTTCTAAGTTCGCCTTGTTCAAAATATAAAATGTAACCTAAAAATTAGAATAGGATTACCCCCTTTTTTCTGGCAACAAAACAGGTGTTAAGATGTTAAAACACCAAATTGAAACCTTTTACAAGGAATCATGTCCGCATTAACCACAATACTTGTGAACAGAATGCAAACAAAAACGGATAATATGCATGGTCTTTGAAATTGATTGGTCCAGAGAAAAGCTGTCAAAGTACTTAAATGGAAAGCTGCTAGCAGGAGTTCAGAATAGATATTCATTTTGACAACACCAATAAAGCAAAGCTGGAAAAACAAAGATTTGAGAAAAGGTGAAATTTTTTAAAATGAAAGTGCATTTGTTGCAAATGTTCTCAAATTTAAAAACCCTCCGAATTGGTGCCAATAACGTCACACAAACGTGGGATTACAACGACGACAAAAGCACACCCAACGTCCGGCAGAGTCAGTGGCCGCACCTGAAAATACTGGCGTCGCAGGCAGTTGTGGGGCCTCCCTGCCAAATCCATTCCAACTTCGAGCCTCAACTCCCGGTGACGGTTTCCAACAGCTGGCACACGAAAAGGCTCCCCCCCCCTCTTTCTCTGGATCGTCGTCGTGCTCACTTATTTTGGAAAGAAGCCTCGGGAAGTCTTCAGCACCCTAGGGCAGAAGGAAACAACATTAGCATCTGTGGGAAAATAAAAGTAAAAACAAGTATAACCCGTAAAAACAAAGTTTTTCACTATAAATCCTTTATATGCGTGGCGGCTAGAGTCCTCTCGTCCTCTGGCTTGAGATGGCTGCCACCTATGGGTCAGATGATTGCATGCCACCATTAAGCAATTGGTAATTAAATATAATATTTTTGTCCTAAAAAGTGTAAAATTTTGTAAAAAAAATTTCACGAACATTAATTGTCACGCACAACGAGTCTGTCTGGAAAATGTCAGCTCGATTGGATCACGGGAAGTGGGTTAAAAAACGACCGCAAGATTTGCACGGTCGTAAGCAAGCAAGCGAACTTAATATAAAGGATTTAATAAACAAGCAGACACTGTCTCCGAAGCTTGCCATCATGTCGGTTTTTCGCAGTCAA
The DNA here is from genome assembly GCF_015708825.2 of Lethenteron reissneri. Classification (NCBI taxonomy): domain Eukaryota; kingdom Metazoa; phylum Chordata; class Hyperoartia; order Petromyzontiformes; family Petromyzontidae; genus Lethenteron; species Lethenteron reissneri. The sequence continues at coordinate 1,578,837 of NC_083809.1, forward strand.
TACAAATGGGTCCAGATTCGTTTTTGCGTTCAGCCACGTGGAAGTTAATGCCAGAATTATTGTCAATGCTTTCCAACTCCACGAGCCAAACAGTACTCGACTACACAGGATGCTCTTGCAAATGAGACCATCCTGGCCTCTAGCTCTCACCGTGGTGAAACTAATAACCTTTGTTAGCGCCATCTACGTAGGACTCTTGACTGCGTCTGGTTTTATGCAAGGGCCTCAAAAACAGAGATGTCAAGGAGTTGAACACACGAGGATTATGGTTAGAGGTTGTACGATTAAATCGTTGATCACCAAGACACTATGCCAAGGCATATTATGGGAGCACGTGGGACTGTAAACAGATCGTTGGCACAATATGCGACAATGTTGGCATGTTCACTGGAGAGAGTGGTCGTACTATGGAAGGTGCGCTACAGATGATCATCATTGGCGTGCACCACAGATACCTTACAGGAGAAGGATGGAGGGGATGGAGCCAAGGCTTGCAGTTAAAGCAGAGCAGCAACGTACAGCGCATGCGACTTTGCGCGAGTCGACAAACAAGGCAACTCATTTTCAATTTCACACTGTGCCCAACCCCCTCATCTCACCGCTTCAACGCTACAACAAAAAAGTTGGGTCGAAGGGAAGGATACGGGGGGGGGGGGGGGGGGGGGGAGGGAATATTCAAGCGAAAAACCAAGGCTCCCACAACCAACGGATCCTTGTTACAATTCATTTCTTCAATTAGAAGCTGCGAGCATTGATAATTGAACGAGGGACAAGGTAGAACAAGCGGAAACGCGTCGCAATCAAGGCCGACATGGCCGGGGCCACAGCTCGGTGCCCAACATCGAACCACCCTGACGGCAAAACAGAATATAAATTAACCCAGCCTTAATTAACGGCTCAATTAGTAACAAATGAATAAAAAGGTCAACGGGCAAGCAAAACTTCCCACAATCCCATGCTGCCGTGCCAGATTTAGATATTGTATTATGCGTTGCCGCTTTGTTAGCCCGCCCACACCCCCGCGTGTACCCCCCCCCCCCAAACGGGGAGACGGGGGGGGGGGGCAGTTCACTCCCGCGTGTTTTTGGGGTTGCACCGCATGTTCCTGGCCACATCCCAAAGGCGTTGCTACAATGTTCTAGGAGTTTCTTCAAGAACCAAAATTCCACCCCCTCCCCCTCACCTCCCCAGGTCAACATCTCTCAACTTAGAAAATGAACCTGCTGTACCTCTAGCAGGCCCCCGTGCCGAGGGAGGAAAGCCTGCCCAGGAGAGACGATGACCGGGAAACGCTGGCACTGGTGTGCACTGCACGTTGCCTTGTGATGTGAATGCAGTTTGGGTTCAATAACAAACAAAAAAATAAGTTAAGAATTTCGGCTCATTTTTTAAAACACGTGGCACGGTCAGACCAATTAAATTTGTTCCTTGAGCTCACAGCACGTGGGACAAACTGGACAATCTCGTGGCCAAACAAAACGCACGGTGGTACAACTAAAACCCCCAGTACACAGGGGGCCCACGTGAAAGATCCCAAAACCGTCAAGTTAATTTTTGAAAAACTTGGGTCACAGGATTAGAGCTCAAGCTGCCAGTGGCCCAAGCTTAAATAAGCACTTTGAAGCATAGTTGGTGGATCACCAAGTAGCCAGAAGGATGAGAGCACAGCAAGCCGAGGTGTGGGCCAGAGTGTTTTTCACCTCGGGCACCTGGTGGGGGTTTCTCCGTTTCCACCCACGTGAGTCTTGGACAATGCACCACTTGCAAAACGCATTTTGGTCAAGTCCCGTAGGACCGATTGACAAATACCAATGTGGACAATCTCTTCGTTTGATTTTTTATAGCTATATTGCATAACAACTCTGGAAACCACACAGGTCAAAAAAGTCAACCAAGACCTTCCTGGTTAAATAAACATGGTTGGTTGGAGTTTATTTTTTGTTTAAACCACAGTAATTTATATCTGTAGATGTGTGTATGGTTTCACACTTAACACCAAGTCAACTCTGACATTGCCAACTCGGCCAGATGGAGGAGGACCATCAACTTCGTTTGGAGGTTCCCAACCACTCCCCCAGCCAAACCAACTCGTGCAATCTCACTGGGCCACCGTCTCTTCTGGATGGAGAAATATTTTTTCTCCCCCCGCACGTCGCACAGTTTGTACTCAAGAGTGAGGACGCCCAGAGCAAAGGAAACCGCGGTCTTTGGCGCCGTTGCTTATTTTTTCTGTCGTTAATCACGCGCGACTGGAATGGGACCAGGAGATGTTAGTTTCTCAGTTCTCCCTCATCCAGCAACCCCTTTGCCCCTATGTACCCCATTCCAGGCCCTCCCCCCTCCATCCCCCTCACGGCAATAGAGAATTTGTGACGGGTCCAGCAAAAAAAAACTTAAGCTATTCTTTTTTACAGCCAGAGAGCAAAGACCGACCAAGTGACTTTTCCGAAGGCTGGGCCCTTCTTCCTGTTTAGCATGGTGCTGCTTGTTGTGCAAGTTGACTAAACGCAGCCCCCTTACTACTCTTGGACAGCTGCACGAGCGATCGTTTTAAAGCCACCGAGAGCTCGAGTTGGCGTCGGATGTTGACGAGGTGTAACACCACACTATGGCTTTGAGTTTACCAAGTTAATAACTACAAATGGATTACCATGATATAAGTTTTTGCCCTTTGATGGATAAGGGACAATTATAGAAGCATTTGTATAGATTCCTAAGCTACATTCGTCCAATTGAGAAGGGAAAGGGATTCTGTTTAACTCGGAGACAAGATCATGGGTGGAGGGGACCCCCTGCAAGTTACTAGGAAGGTGCTACGATTCAAGCAACGTTGAAAAGGAATATTAACTTGACAGTCCATGGGGGAAGTGACCATCAACACCTACCAAAACGGCAAATTAGCACTGGTTTCTGCAGTCTTGCTAAAGTTACACAAAATAGTACAGGATATTAATTTTGAAGAACAAATGTGGTTCTAAAACCGGTTCCTGGCATCCTCTATATAAATACCTTCATCTGTATATATATATATATATACACACACACACACACGAGTCTCAAAAACCTCTAGGGAACTTCCCAACAAGGTAGGAAGCTGAAATTCGGTACATCGGTAGCTTTTAGGAAAAAGAGGAAAAAAAATCTGAAAAATCAGAGATTTTTCATTTTCAGCCCCAAAATCGATTTTAAGTGCCCCATTAAAATGCTGTGTCATTCAGAAACTGTTCAAAACACAAGATTGCAGTTTTCCCCATTTGATAGAGCATTAAACAGCAAAATATTTTGAGAACTATCGTTCGAGATGTTTCGGATTCAAGTAGTTTTGAACAAAACACATTTCGTTCAAATCATAATAATCTGAAAGCAGTAAATGGAGCTTCACCCTCCGTATTAAGTTCATTCATTTTAGTGTAATAAAGATGGAATCTTTAAATAACGGTTTCCTATGGGTACGTGTTTAAATGCGAAATTTAATCAAGTCGACAATGATCTTCTGCAGAAATAAACCTAGTTGTTAGAGTCTGATCGTAGAAAAATAAATCTTATTAGGTGAATTATATTTATTCAAAACGTTTACCTGGTGCAGACAGGCTTTATGAACGAGTAGGAATATAGGGTACGCCATACAATTATTATGGTTAGGCACACATACAGCAGTAGTTCCTTCCAGCAAGGCTCCAAGCCAGCCTCGCAGCGTTTCAAAACATTGAAAAAAATCAAGCTCCGAATACCCAAATGACATAAAAACCGCACACCATCCAAGATGACCATCTCTGCACACGCTCAAAAAGTGGCGCACAGATTGCGACAACACCCACAAGGTTTTGCTCAATAACATTTCACACGCGCACACCGCAACGCCCAGCATGCCCCTCTACACAACAGCGCGTCCTTTAAGGAGAAGTGTGCAACGCGTCAACTTGACAAGCGGAGGCACGCACCTTCGGCGCCCTCCGCAAGAGCGCCTCGGGCCACCGCAGTGACCGCGAGAACGAGGGCACGGCGCGCCGCGCACGCGCGGTCACGGCGACCCCTGCAACGAGCGGAGCAACGGCGCTCTCAAATAAAATTGGGCAACGCGCCAATCCGCGCGGGCTAAACCAGGATTTATTGGTGGCACAACGCAGACCTCTTTCCCCCCCCCCCCTCCTCTCTCTCGAGCCGACGACTCGTGTTTACCGGGAATCTCGCACTGAAGCACGTGCCAAACGAACGCTCCAGCGCCCCTCAAGGCCGACGGGTTGCGAGTGTTCCCGGTACGACCAAGACACGCGCATTGATGATGTCGGAGCAGTTTCTGTGATGCCTTCCAGGACAGTTCCCCAACCCAAGGGAATGCAATGTTAGTTGCAAGAACCGAGGATGAAAATTATTTCTCTGGAGATGCCCAACGACGATTTAAATTTGGGAGGAAAGCTAATAACACATTTTGTTCTGAAACTTAACTTGAGGACCAAACTAGCGGCACAAAAAGTCAGCAGTTTCCTGCACTTAGAATGGGTGCTCATCTTTACCACCAAGCGGGATGGTGTATAGACACATTTCTATGGCAGTGGCAAGTACCCACCATGACCGGTTTACGTTTCCCCACAACGGTGGTTGCTCATTTGATCAACCTCAGGGTGGGAAGGGCTGGGGGGGGGGCACCATCGCTGGGCCACCCCCACCAGCACCACCACCACCACCACCACCACCACCAGCACCACCAGCACCACCAGCACCACCAGCACCACCAGCACCACGCACGAGGTCAACTCGCCATCGCGCAATTGCGGGCAGCTCTCCACCGCTGCTGCGACACCCCGGCCAAAGGCAAATTAAGCAGTGTAGAAAAATAAACCCCGAGAAGGTTATTCAATAGAGTGCCTTAAAAACCAAACGGTGACTGACAGCACCACAAATCGCGTGACATTTACTAATAAACGTTAAAACAAATTAAAATTGCCAATTTGTAATACCATCTCCTCCTCTCAAGTTGCAAATCAGACGAACCGCATTCCGCGTCCATTTTTGCGCAGCACTACGGGATCAATTGGCTTAAGAACGCGAAAGTGGCTCCAGGAACACCGGTGATGGATATTGCCTATAAAATTTCGTGATTTATTTACAATTTATACCACGTCCCTAACTTTCCAGCACTGCCCCCCCCCTCCACCCAGAAAAAACACAAACCAAGATCTTCCAAATTTACCGTAACCCAAACAACTATTACACCAACCTCTTTGCCCTGCCAGTGTAGGCCAAATGGGATATATATTATAAAACTATGTCGCTGATGGGCAGCACTAGCAGGCAGCCATGGGAGGCAGGTTTAACCGGACCACACAGATGGACACTTGTGCACCGAGGGAGTGGCTGGGGTGCCAAGAGCTCAGGTGTAGACTTTTTTCAAAAGCAGTTTAAAACACTCTGCCAAAGTCACCTGCTAAAAATCAAAGCCAGGAGAATGCGGGACACTCGAGCATCTTAAGGACATGGGGGAATTGAGACACCATGACCACAGCTTTGCTGAATAACAGATTGGCATCCGCCGAGACAAGTAGCCTTCACGCGAATAAAGTTGCCGTTTACTTGGGAATATGATTCAACCACCACATTTGGTCCGAATACCAAGCAACACAGAATACCTAACACATTAGTCCGTTAAGGATACACTTTTTTACTATAATATAAAACACAAATATAAAATAAAGTAGGTATAGGTCAAAAGCACTTTAATTCATATCGTCCAAGCAGGGAGCCTAACTTTACATCCAGACTGGGAAGGGAATAGGCTTAAATGAGCGATATAATTATGTTCCACGTACAAGAAACTTCACTCACGAAAATGTATTTCCAAAACGTAGCATATAGTCACGTGCCATAACACAATGATAGCAGGGACGGCTTGCATTGGAGGGGGGTTTAAAACAAGGATGAATCCTTGTGATGGTTTTAAAGAAAATGCCTTCAACAAGGCAGACGGCAGCCTGGTTGGTGGTGGACAAGCAACCACGGGGCACAAGCAGTGGCCTTGGTGCCAGGTCAGGGTGCCGGAGGGCCCAAAGCCTCAAGGGTGACCCCAGCGACTCCCAGCAGTGCCCCCCCCCCCACCCAAGCTCCACAACATTGTTACTCCCCCGCCCCCAACCCAGAGGAGGACTGTTTAAACCACGGGGCTTCTGGGCGTCAGGATTGCACGAATTCAATTAGGGAATCGTGCAACCCGAAACGAAAAGCTTTGGCTTCCAAAACGAGTACCCGAATGTATAGGCACCCATTTTTATCTTAACCGTTGGGACTTGGAGCAACGGCACATTTTTGGAATTGGACGGTAAAAGCCCCATGGTCCTTTGCGCGCCACAGTTAATCCGCGTTCTGCTTGGCATGAGATTGAAAAGCACAACAGCTGTCCCGTTTTTACATCTGGGTCACACCGACCCATCAGACGGCGTTTTGACTTTTGAAGGGAAGGGTGGGGAGGGGAGACGGTAAAAAAGTTGACAGCTATTTTCCCATTTTTAGTGCTCTATTCATCGTAAAAGCCTGCCAATGACGCAAAGGACATCTGACAAAAACACGTGTTTCTCGGGTGTTACTATTGCTATGTTTTTGTAAACTAATCTATTTTAAAGAATATTATGGTGCACGCACAGCAGTAATGGTGCAATGCGCAAAACACACACACTATGTAAAGGATCAGGAGGCTGATAAGCCGAAATCTTAATCCCCCTTCTTATTAACCCAAGCACTTGACGCTGCTCCCGGAAACAGACCCATGTGCCACTGCGCACACAAGTTGACACTTGTGCAGCCAACACTTGTGGGTTCAATGCCAGTTTTTTGCTTTTAAAGTAAAACCTCGCACAGAATCTTAAAATCCGCTTTCAATATTTGACGCCGTGGCGCCAGCGGTCGGCAAGCCGGACTCGCAAGCCAACGGACGCCGGTTCGATCGGATCCTCGGCGTAGCAAGGGGCACGCGTCTTGAACAGGTCGTGCCCACTCCCACCCCAGCAGTAGAAATGAGGACAACGAGCAGCTTGGAAAGAAGTGGTTCTCCCACCGCCTCCAAGATACCCGGCCAGCGTGACAGAGTAGGCCAAACACCCCGAAGGGATCTCTTGCTCAACCTCCCCTCTAGAAATGCGAGGGCCCCTTCTGTTAGTGGCGCAGCAAGCAATTGCAGGGACTGCACCTTTACCTTTTAATTATTAACGCCACTTTAATGGAGCGCGTGTTTTATTCCCGTTTTATTATTCTATTACCACGAAGCTAAACAGCAGCGCTGCAGCACTCGCGTCACGTGCACTGTATATTAATGTAATCTGTTTTGCCGTCAATCAAACCCGGCGCGCCACCAAGGCCACCAAGGCGAGAGCCTCCGAATGACGCCGCGTGGCCTGCCCAAGCCCGACAAGTTCGCCTCTCGTCGGTGCCAATACGGCGCCTCCAGCCCGCGTAACGCGCTCCAATCCGTGTGCTCCTCTGCCCCGGCAGTGCCACTCCGAGTGTCCGTGTGCATTCTTGCCCCCCCCCCCCCCCGTGTTTCGATGCAGGTTGTATTAGTATCGTCCACACAACTTCTGCAGGCAGACACGAAGGACAAAACCCACCATCCCCAGCTTGGAGAGAAGATTTCTGGGCAGCGCAAGAACAGGGAATTCCCCCCCCCCCCCCCCACACGCACAGAGCTTACAAGCGCCACAAAACACCCACCCAATTTCTCCATATTCAAATAGTAGTTACATACTGCACGCGCCCGATTTCGACACGCACGATAGAGAACGCTCATTAAAATGGCAAGGTTTAGCGAATGGTCTGCAAGTTACTTGTGCGACTCGCTTAAGATCTATTTTTTAATATCAGCGCTCTCTCGGTCACACGGGAAGTTGCAGCCATCGTGCACGGAGCTCCAATAATTACTAAATTTGTATTTGGAGTTCGATTGGTAAACAGACAGCTGCACCGACAGGCGGGTGATGAGAAATGACGTACAGGAAACGCTGCTCCTGGGTAAACTCGTAAAATCGTATTAGTTTTGTTTACACATTTCATCATCTGGTTGCAAAAACGCATTTTTATTTTATCCTGGGATCATTTTATTTTGTGCAGTCGTATGTTGAACTCGAAACATTTGTAGTGTTGCCTCGATGAACTCCATCCAGGTTTTGAAAAAAAACACCACGTTTTTTGGTTAATGGGGCACCATTATGACCAATCCCCCAAAAAAGCGCACGACCAGACCGCCCACACTTGCGCGTTTCAGGTCATTAAAGTCGCCCTGCGTCGACCACCAACGCTCGTTCACCTGCAACAGCAGCAAGTCACAACCAGAGCCCGGCGAGCCGCCAGAGTCGGGGCGAGTTTCGGCGCAGCCGCCGCACGCGAGGTCACGGCAGTGCAAGACTGAGATCCAAACGCCGATTAGCGGCCAAAACGGCGGAGGGGAGGGGAGGGAGCGTTAAACAAATAAACGCTGAAAATGTAGTCACATCGGGAGGTGTCTGCACCCTCCCCCCTCACTCACAGACCTGGACGAGGGACATCTGCGTGCACGCTTATCCACGTCTCACATTTCTCCGGAATGCCACAAGCCTCGACAATCGGTCAGACCGATGTTTAGTTCCTGGCTAAATTCCCCACTTCATGATCCCAATTGGGAAGAGACATTGCCTCTCATTGCCTGGCTGCGGATCATTTATCGCACTGAATGGATAAAGTAAATGGTGCGGTTGTTTGCAGCCATATTTCCTTTGACAACCAAATGCTTTTGATCATCGAATTGTGGTCCAACTTCACACCTCAGCTCTCACATTCAGTATTACTCCTTAACATTTTCCACTACGTATCTCATTTAGTACCAATGTGTTATCTTTTGGGTTTCAAGATTTTAATATTACTTGTTTTGTTGTACCCAATTTTTTAATTTGCAAGCATACCCCCCCAGACCGAGTCCCTCACCCAGTTATAAAAGTCACTCAACCTAGTACACAGGACTCTACCGGCCATAGAAAAAACGAGAGATAAATGTATCCCCAATGTTTAGGACCCAATTATTTCTCTTTACCTGGTAAGGAAGCATTGAAATGCAATCTTGCAAGCAAATTCAGGATCACATTAAAATAATTTCAGATAAGGGCCTCATCTCAAGATCACAGCACCGACCGCATTCTCCGGCTTACACGGCGCTCCGGAACCCACTCACTCCAAACATGTGAGCGGTCACTGCACTGCGATCAGATGAGACGCAGCTTCAACGAGTTAAAAGCGCGCTTTAAGCCAGAAATATGGCATACCTGGGGGATTGCTTCAGTCCAGGCTTCCCTTGAAAGATCTATGTCACTAGGAACACCCACCTGGTTTAAATGCCTTTTGAGACTGGAATATAAACCACGTTTAAATGGTGCATTATTGCACCGAAGTGAAAGTTTGCATACTTGTCCAATGAAAGTGCGGTTTAAAGGACACTTCAGTACTATACAAAAAACCCAAACATAGTTTTGTCAGCAACAAAACATGCCGTCTCCCCGAGCGCCCAAGATTAGCTCATAGATCCCCCCCCGCCCCCCAAGGCATCCTTCATTGATTCATGACCTTCATTTATAACCAAGTGGGGAGCTCCGCAGAGACGTGACGTCTTTTTTTTTAAACGAGTAACCTGACGGGTCACTTTCTCAGAGCGCCGACGACTCCCTCCACCAAAACGCAGGCCAGTGGGGAGAGAAGTGACCGGCACGACCTCTCAGTGGCACACGATCCAGAAAGCATTGCGCTGTGTGGCGTGCACGTACAAACCATTAGCGGTGCCGAACAGCATGTCCCCAGTGACCAGGGAGGGCTCGTCAACATAACACTGCCGAGGCACAAGGCAGCAGTAGCAGCCGTAGCCAATGGATAGACTTCTGCACCAATAATTCCAACCAAGGGTGACACCGGTATATACAGCTCTCTCGCCACCCTCATGCTTACAGCGGTGTCAAAAGGTGGCCACAATGTTTGACTCTGTTGAGATGTTAGTCCAAAAGATAAGGGCTGTGCCGAGTCGTGCAAGCAATACGGCAACACCGTGACATGCAAGGCAGGGTTGGTAGTCGTGAGCCAACATTAGGAATCACTATCGCACAATTTGGGGTCTAGAAAGCACCTTGTGAGCGTCGTATCGGTAGCATTGCTTGCAGCCTGCACGCACTTTCTGTCCGACGAGTTGCACAATTTTCAGACGTCGTTAGAATTAGCTTATGCAAGGCCACACAGCAATCCCCAAGTTGCGTGTAGAGGACCAATGACGACTTTCACTCAAGGGGCCTTTCACTGGCAAAATGTCATGAACGACAAAGGAGACATTAACAATAAGCAGGTGGCAGGACGAGCCAACGGAGGAACAAAACGAACTGGGGACACTTAAGATACATTCATAAGCAAACTAAGAATAACATTTGTCCAAGAGCTTGTTGTCCTTCCCCCACACCTCCGATTATCACGGTTGGCTAGGTACGGTGCGAACGAAGTTAAGCATACACGAGACCGACCTCCACAACCTGGGGGCCCACCACAGCAACGTAGCACTCACGTCCCAGGTGGTGGTGGTGGTGGCACCCGAAACACCGTCGAGGTTGCCGTGAAGGAGGAACGCCGCCTCGAATCTCCCTACGGCTAAAGAACCCATACGCCAAGGACAGTGGGTGCGAGGGTAAGGAGGGTGGTGGTCTTGGTAATCATATGGGCTGGAGGAATTTTTATCCCAGGGCGCCTGAATGTGGGGCACAACCACTGCTGTATAGGGACAGCAATGGTCATGTCAAGCAAAAGGGTGGCACGCGGCAGGCTACAATAAGGGGATCAACAACTCGCGCTTAGCGGGTGATGCAGCATTGGGCAGTGGCACACGGCGACCACTGCACGTTCATGACATGCCACGTGGTGTACAGTGTCAAGATATGCAACGCAACACTGTATACTCAAACCCAAAGTTACACGCGACCCTCTGCAATGGACACGCAGCTCGCTCTGGAATTTGAATAATGTGCGCATTCATTGGGCGGACTGCAATGCACTTGTAAAAGCCGTCACCACATTCACCACAGCGATGTATACAACTAGCACCCACGCCACGAGTCGAGCAAGCGGGGATATTGAATAAGTGAATGGGTCCGACGTGGGTCTACTGGAGATGTTGGAGGCGCCGTCGCGCACCCACACGACACCAACTTGCCTGTGCACAACACTGGCACCCACCGCACTGCATGTTACACGAAGACACGTGCATTTATAACAGCCTGGCAGACACCAACATTAGGAACACGTTCCGTTTCCGAGTATGTAATGACAAGGAAAATCGGTGAACAAGACTCGCGACAATTAATTTAGACTACTGGGGAACCAGTGGCACATGGAACCCACCGATCACCTTTGTGTAGAACATGCACATATTAATTTAGACTACTGGGGAACCAGTGGCACATGGAACCCACCGATCACCTTTGTGTAGAACATGCACAGATTAATTTAGGCCGGGTCTGTGACCGTTCAGATGCGTTCCCGGTCACAGCGCATCCAGTATCTCTCTATGGACGTGACTGCCAGGTCACACGCCGAGGCTAACAGCGACCCGGGCAAGGTTTTAGGAGGAAATAAAAACCACTCCGTGCATGCGCCACGACCATGCTCGTCCTGCATTGGGCACACAGCGCATCGCCCCCTTCGCTGGCCTGGTGGACCCCACCACCATCGGAGCGACCGCCGTTGCGCGCACCCACGAACGAGTCTGGAGCAGAGGCGGTGGCCACACAACCACAACCAGCAGCAGCAGCACTCAATCCGCCGAGTAACACGCAGCCGGCATCAAGAACTGTAGCCACTGCATCGCTTTTTGGTTTTTAGCCCAAGACGACCTAGACGCGGCACAGACCGCTTTCGGCTCCCACTTTCCACCGCAGACTGCATCGTGCGCGCATCCCCCCGCCAGGAATCCAACTCGGGTCGCAGGGACCCAAGCGCAACGCCCCCCGCTCGAGCCGCACGGCTGCATCTGCAAAGCCTCTCCGCACTGCGCACACGTGTTTGTGCAATACAGTAGGAGCACGCATGCAAAGACAAAGATCCCCCGTGTAGCGTCACGCGGACCGTGCGGCCAAGTGCTCAAGAGCATCTCTTAAGGCGGACAGCGCGCACGACAGAGGCCAGTGGCGGAGAGAAGCACCCCGCCCCGACCGCCTTCGTATCCCCGGCGCCTGATTATGTCACACACCGCACCGGTGGGCGGGCAACTCTCGTTTTAACTGCCGAGTCAACCTAGCGGTCTCCCAGTCAAAGTTCTAAACGCGGCAACCGCTGCGACGGAGCAGAGGCCGGGACTGGAACTCGGGTGGCAAAAGTTGCATGGCAAAGTGCGCCTACCACTGCGTCACTGCTCGCGACACTCACACGCGACACACGACACACACACGACACACACACTCACACACTCGCACGCTCTTTAAACGCCAACGCCCTAAACAAGCGCACGAACCCCGATACAGACCTTGTACGCTGTTGCATCACCCGGCGCTACAGACGAGGATGGTGACGATGTGAAGTTAAAAAGTGGCCAGAGCCAGACGGCTACTCCGCGAGTTGGAACTTGGCGTGTCGGAGTGGTGGCGGTGGTGGTGGGGCTCTTAGCCGTCCGTCTCCCTCCACCCCTCCCCGGTCCGTGTGCCGAGCTTTAAAAAAAATTATAACAGAAGAGAGAGCCCAAGGAACGCACAGAGAGAGAGAGCTGAAACAAGCCTCCCCCACAAACTCAAACGCAACTTCCCTTCCAGCCAGTAGCGGTGAAGAGAGAGAGAGCGGAAAAACGAGGGAATGGATATTTAGTCGACGGAAGGAAGATAATGCGGTGGCGGATGAAGGAAGGATTGGTGACCGAAGATTGTGTGTCTGTGAAGGTGTGAGCCCTCGCTCTTGGCTGCTGCTGCTGCTTGTCATGAGGCTATGCCAGCAGTTGCAGGACACGCCACAATTTATGCTGCACGCGAGTGGGCGGGCCTGAGAGAACCCCACTGAATTAACATTAAACACAGAAGAAGAATTATTATTGGTGTCTCTGCGTCGCTCGCTCCCCACCACTCACTCGGTCGGCTTGCGTCCGCGCACTCAGCAATGCGCACCGCCTTGTACTCGGCTCTCGCTATTGTCTACGCACGATCATCCGGCTGCGCCGTATTAAACGTGAAATTACGTTACTTTTTAAATGGCAATAGTATCGTTAGCGTGTCGTACCGGGACACAGGTGCGGTTAATGTGCTTCATGATGATAGACGTGCCAATTTATGATGATGAATGATGCAGTTGAGAACGATTTAGGCGGAGACGCCGTCTCTAAATGTTGATGAGGGTAACTGGGATGATGGTGGTGATTGGATGATGGTGACTGTGAATCTCATGATGATTGGCAATTGCGGCCCCCTTCCCTCGCCTCCCTGAATGTGTGCAGCATGTGCCGGTGTTTCGATTCACCATTCACCAGTGAGACCACCTCGCCACCAATAATAACTCATATAAATAACGTGCCACCATCGTGTTTCATATTCTTTGGGTCTTTCGGTAAAGTCACGTCGACGGTCACGAAAGCTTTAAGTCAAGATTCATCGTGTTTCCGTTAAGCGACATTCCAAATCTAACAATTACAATACAAGACCCTCCGTATAGCATTAACAGACTGTTGGGGCTGAGTCCACCTAGGGGAGGCCCAGGACCGTTTCAGATAATCGTCACTGGTGTTGGCTCCCCACAATTACACTCCAAAACACACACACAGACTGAGTAAACACTTATTTACCGGCACAGTACCGTGCACATTACAATGGCTATACAGTATTTGCTTTGGGGTTAATCTTGTAAAAGAAGACAACGTGTACTGGTGGAAGGCAGTAAACATCACATTATGGGGTTAAATGTCTAAGGGTGAGGCACAGAACAGAGATATTCGTGCCAACGCAAGCATTTACATGATTTGCAGTGCACTGCGCGTTTGCAATCTCAACTCGGCGAGGTGAATTGCAATAATGGGGATGGTTTCAACGGCCACTCACTCACTCACCCGGTGTTCATAGATTGCAGTATTTGGTGGCACTGCGTTGACAGTGGGTGCATGACCACAAAAGACAAAAACACGAAAATATTCGTCAATAAAAAAAGACCTTAAGTAGGTGACGTTTCAGACTGGGCTTTCATCAACGCACTTAGGTCAGAATAACTACAGTGGTAAATCCACGTCCTCAAACAATACCTTGCAGATTGGCCAGACTCTTAACATGTTTCTATCGAGTTCTGTCGAAGGTAAGTTAGTTCACTGTGTATGAGAGCGCATTGACATTTAATTTTATCCAAAGAGGCTTGACAAATCTCAGCCATTGCATCCAATTGCCATCACTGAGCCAGTGGTGGATATTCTACATTCCCATGGCGCCAGTGTCTCCCATAAGGACAACCACCAACAAAGTAGTAATTACTTTATCGACCCCATAAGGATGATGGGCTTTGAGTCAACTCAATTGGCAAACCCTTCTAATTGTGAACCCATCGCTCTGGCCACAGTGTCACTTCTGCTGATATCATATTTTGTCCAGATAGTGCAAGCTTTTATCAGAGCTCGTGCTGCTGATAAGCGACTAAAAGGGCGTTCCGTGTGATGTCATTTAGACTCCAGACAAGACGACTCGATGACTGCGCACTGCGCCGCCGCTCTCCGTGTGACTCATGCCTCGTCTGGACTGTGCGGAGAAATAAAAGCCCCGTCGAGTCTCGCTGTTAATTTTAACAAATTATTGCAACCATTAGGGTTAGAGACAGGACGAGCCAAACGCATGCGATACAATAATTGTGTTTTGGAAAATGCATAAACTCGTGTTTTGTACATTCAGTACCCTCGGGTACAAATCGGTTGTTACAGAAATGTCTTACGCGAATGTCTTACACATTCTCGTGACGGAGCGATGTAATTTCTCGTTGTGTTTCACAATGTTTGTAGAACGGACACGTGGCACTAAAATAAAACGAGACGTTTGTGACTGCAATAACATCTGGACACCAACATTTTCACTCACAGGGCAGGTTCAGGATGAACCTCTCCACTGCTCGAAGTCTCGTGCTGAAACTCTTACAAAGTCACCATCCAAGAGGCTTTGTCTCACGTGGGATCCGACGATAAGATAGTCAGCAGGCGAAACCCCGTCGACCTCTTACTAATAATGTATTTATTACTATATACCGTTTTTTCTTATATAAAACAGATACAGGGGTAAATCGTTTGACACCACACATGTGTATATAAAGTAAATTGAAACTCGGTGATACAGTTATACAGATGTGCAATATTTAATTGTTTAATTTGTGTAAGATCAGACAAAAATACGCCCTAAGAAAGACAAAGGCATTTAACGGGCTTGTGGGCACTGTCAAGGAGCACCTCTGAAGGCCGACAAAGCACACGGCGGTGTGGGGGTAGAGGCCACGACGCCCGGCCGCCTTGTCTTCCCAGTATTGACGTTTACACACCACACCGTGCACTCATTTGAGGCTGAGTTGACCTAGGAGAGGCCCAGGACCGGCTGGGATAATCGTCACCGTGGTGTTGGCCGTGAGCAGGACTCGAGCTCGGGTTGCCGAGTTCGTAGCGCAGCGCGCTGACCGCTCCCCGCAAATATTACAAACAGAGACAAAGGTCCTCTGTATAGCCTTAACAGACTGTGGGGGAAAGTGCTGTTAGCGAGCAACCCCCAAGCATTACAAAAGACAATGACACGCACTATTAGAAAAGATACGCACACGAACATCATCACTGTGCAGAGCTTCGGGTTCACGTGGCTTTGAGATTCATTCATTCATCCACGGAGCGGCGTTGGGGGTGGGTCGTGGGGGGTGCAGAGTGGGCACCCAGGGTCCGGGCTGTGGGGGGGGGTAGTGGGGGGTGCACAGTGGGCACCCAGGGTCCGGGCTGTGGGGGGGGGTAGTGGGGGGTGCACAGTGGGCACCCAGGGTCCGGGCTGTGCGGGGGGGGGGGGTAGTGGGGGGGTTCGTGGGGGGTGCACAGTGGACACTCAGGGTCCGGGCCGTGTTCCCCCGGCCAAATGACACGTGACGTCATGCCTGCCCAGCCTCTGCACTCACGCACTGTAATAGCAGCATACATCACGCACGCAATTGGGAGTCCACGTTCCCGTGAGCGTGTGCAGGGCAGTCCAGATGTATTGTGGGGGGCACAAGACATCTGGACCAGCCTATACACAGTCAATGGCCTTTATAGGTATATATATGTGTGTGTGTACGTATAAACAATGTTTACATACGAGACGCAGAGTGCAGTCATCACGTTACTAACGGATCTGAAAGAACGCTGGCGAATAGAGTGGAACGAACGCGGACGTCCCGAATTTAACACCTCCTCATTCAAGATCCAAACATCGCAACCAAGTGGATTTGACATTCATCGAAGACACCGCCGGTGTAACCCTCATTCGAAGACGCTGGTTGTAACACCAACAGGCCGAGACGAACGTCTCCTTCGTGGGTTGTACAATTAAAGACACGAGCAGCAGCGGCGGTGCAAATTGTGGCCGTGCAAAACCCAAACCGTGGACCGTGCAGTCGAACGACGTTTCGGTCTGTGCCCCCTTCAACTGGAACGGCAAAACAACCACGAACTCCCCGCTCCCTCCCGAATACCTCTCGCGTGCTAGCGGCAGGGGCCCTCGACGTTGGCACTCAGCTCCCAAGCGGGTCGCACATCGCGCGCACGAGCGGAAGGGTGGGATCCCGTCCGCGACGCGTGCATCGTCGTTGGTCGCCGGTTCCCACGTGGAGGCGAGGGCCGCGAAGTTGCCGGGTGGCGGCAACTAGCGCCGCAGGGCGCGGCACGGCAGCACTTGTCCCCGTGCTGAGGTCATTCGAATGGCACGAGCGACAAACCAGCGCAGGCACCCCCCCCCCTCCCCCGGGCGAGGTGGGGTGGGGATCACTGCCATCATCATAAGCGAAGTAAGTTCACGGCGTTCTTGATTGATGCATTGTTTGCTGTTGGGGATCATTTCTACGGTAACGAAATCACAGGCACGAGACGCACGCACACCTGACAATCACAACATTTCGCATGAAATCTTCCCGGTTTGGCTTTGCTAATAGTTGGCTGGATGTTCTTTCACGGTCAGTGTGGGGTGGCACGCTCAATCTCACTTCGCTGTCAAGCTCGCATCGCCCGTGTCAAATCCGTGACCGTGGATTCGTCAAGACAGTATATGTGTAGTGAGTTCAACCGAGTCGCAGACGTACTCTTGAAGGCAACACATTTATTTAACACCAACACACGGGGTAGCTGCCCCTTAACAGAATAACAACCTATGGTGGTGACCACCAGGCGAACTGCACTCATTACAACGTAACTGGTGTAGTTAACTGGGTGGTGACCACCAGGCTAACTGCACTAATTACACCGTAACTGCTACTATGGACCGGGACCCTAGCTCGGGTCCAGGTCCACGTGTTGGAGACTGGGTAGAACATAGAACGTAGACGAAGGTTTTTTTCAGGATGAACAACAGCGCCGGTCCCTCTGGGGGACCCGGCTCATATTCTCTGCGGCGTGGCCGGCTTAGCTCTTGGCCACGCCCACCTTCTAGAATCCTCGAGAAAGATCTCGACCCCGACCACGTGACCACCCCTAGCCCCTACTTGGGGCCCCTTTGTAGACTTAACCGGTCACGTGTCCTCCCGGGTCAACCAGAGTGCCATGGCCTTTAGTAACCCCGTTCCTACGGCCGGCGCTCCCTCACCCTGTCCTGTAGGGGCTGGCACTGCACGCCAAGCGTGGTGCCATCCAGCGCTGTCACTCAGCGCTCACCGGGCCCCTCTAGGGCCGGCACTGCACCCACACCACGTGGTGTCCGCGGTGTCGCTACACCGCACGCCGTGACCCTCTCGGGCCAGACTTACACAGTGACATCCCGCGATGATACTCCATCTGTATACTATAAACGTATACTGTACCAGTATCAGCTACGTTGTTATGTATCCAAGGAATGCCTCCACGAGTCTCCAGGATCGTGCTCGCTGCACTGGGATGGCTGGTCAACAACGTTGTAAGGAATGTATCCCGACATGTGTGACAACTCAGCGATACCCAGAGATGAACCCTCGCCTGGAAGAGGATAACACTCAAAGGCGCTCACAAATTGGCCCATGAACCCACTGCCCGTAATTCCATCTTCTGGGCAACTTATTGTACATCGCTTTTGTTTTACTCATATGCGGGGCTTAATTTCTCGCTGAAAATATTCCGATCGCTGGTAGACTGGAGAGAAAAAAAACACGTGAATGGTAGCCACAGCCGTAGTGAGGGGTATACTGGACGTTGTGTGCCGGTTGCTGATAGATTCAAGAATATTGTTTCCGCACTACCATCTCCTGGCCACCTCCCTGATAGTTCCATCTGAGTACATTACTCACCAGGCTCCAAACGTTTTGCTTCTGGGATCTGACAGGACAATTTAGGTCACATGCAGGGTGATTTGGTCTCAGCGGAGTTCGTAGGTTCTCGTCTGCTTTAACTGATGGCTGTGAATGAATTGTGGAATGATAGATACATACGTGAATGAGTGTCGTATCAATGGATTAAACGGGGAGGGCGGTGACACGGGTGCGCTTGCTCTATTTACACTCACGGGATGGAGTGCGTGGAGCGTGACGCACAAGCTGTCACCACGTGGCGTAAGCTGCTCCCACGTGTGACTCGCCTCTACATGTGAGCGCGTGCGCCTTCAGGATCTGTCCATGGGTGCACGTACACACGCGCGCCGCACATACACACACACACACCGTGCCTAACCTATTACGCGCCTGTCAACCTGTAAAATGATATCATGGATACACCCTCCAGCCAATGACAACCCACTCACACGCGAGAGGGAGAAAACACACACACACACACACGCATAAATTCAACACCAGGGAAAAGTGAATAGTTATGGTGGTAAAGTCGTGAATATCATAGGAAGGAATGCGAGTAAAACCACAACACTACTGTTTACCATACGGCGGTGACAAGGAACAGCAGTAGCTCGTTCGCCGCTCTTGGCAGAGGTTCCCCCATTAATGCTGCGGATGTAGTAAGAAGAATAATACTGCTACGTGGTTCACAATGCGGATTAAACATCCCCTGGCATCATTTGCCAGAGTAGGATATCGTGTGCTTGCAGATACACAGTCCACATTTTCCAACATTCACAAAATTACTCGCAATCAGCGCCCCCTACTGGCAAACTAATGCCCCGGGTCGTGCTTGCAAAATGAAGACTATTCTGGCCTCTTGAATTCTCAGCTCGTTAGCCAAAACAGTCTGGTAAACTAAAACACATTGCGTGATTTGAACATTGCTGCCTCATTTCGCGCTCGTGTAAAATATGTAAAGGGGACGCAACAGCAGGGCCCAGTGGGAGCTGCAATGGCTGATTCGTGCAGCTCAGCTGGTCACCGCATGCCTCGTTCTTCCGTCTCTTTTCCTCAAAAGGCTTTAACAAAACAAACCGACGAATCGCTCGGTCATCAGAGACGCAGCGGGTCAGGAATCAAGCACAGGCGCTTCTTGTTGTGAAGCGCGTGTAGGACGACTATGCCACCCCTCCGCCCTCCCAATCCCTAATTGTGGTGAAATGGTCTCTCCGCACACACACATCCGCAAACACTATGATTAAACACACGATCATTCTCCTCTCCAGAGCAGGAAAGAGCCCCTCCGGATGCATTGTTCTCGTTCTGCCGTGGGACGTCTGCAGCCAAGGAAGTGTGCGCGCGTGTCGAGGTAGTGGTGTGCGTGGGTTGCGTGTCTTGCTCCGAGTGTCATTCAGCAGCATACGTGCCTCTCTCCACGTAGCAGCAGTGGGAAGCGAGACCATGGTCGTGCTTTTGGCGCATGGTTTCAGCTCTTACCACCCAACCAACCGCCCGTACCAAACTGCGCTAATCGGAGGTGCGGGGGAGGGACGACACACTTAACACACAAAAAACAGTTCCGAAGAAATGAGTTTATGAAGCTGCTTTATCTAGACTAGTGGCACACCAGTTACGTGTTCTCAACAGCGCATTTGGAGTAAGTTTTTGCTGTTTTTTCCTGGATTTTTCTGTTTGCGCATAGTCACTTTAAGATGTTTTCTTGTTCATGTTTTTGTTTTTTGTTTGTTGCGGTTGCACCCGATTCTAGAGCCGAATGGCCCACAGGGCTCTACCAAATAAATGAAACTGAAAACGGAAACTGAAGTTAATGAGTTGAAAAGTACATTTTACAAGCAGTATCTTTGCGTGTTTTCATTGGTAATTGAGCTGTGCTCATCAGCTCACTCCAGAGTGCTTGAGTTGAGATGCCGCTTTAATCAAGAGACGACTGAAAATCCGGAATTGAACACAAGATGACCTCAGCGCTACTCAGTGTCTAGACAAACATAATATTTTCAAGACAGACTGTTGAAAAAAATCCACATATTAATTTTAGTCAAAACACGGTGGATTGAAAAAGGTTGGGGCACCTACACATTAGCCCACCAGCACAAGCGAGTTGGACAGGACTACTGCTGCATAAAGACATGTGACCAAAGTTATAAACACCCTTACTTTAAGTTGAACTTGGATGGATTCCATTTCGTGACAAGTACACCAACCGAGGTCTTGAATCCATCACGCAGGATGATATGAACTTTAAAAACACACATTTTACGTGTTGCTCACACCATGGTTGACTCATGATATTACAATTTTGGCTGTTAGCCAATTTCCTTGTGAGCAACCCACATGACAGCCATTCTATAAACATCAAAACACACGCGCATCGTAGGGTGCAATTTATTTCTCGGGTGACTGCCGGCTTCACTAAAAGGGAGCCCTATAGCGCTGCTCTACACGGTACATTGGCCTACTCTTCCACACTGGTCAAACGTCTTGGACAGGGTGAGAGTACCCACACCATCGCCCACCGCTGGGTAGACAGAGGTGGGGATTGAGTACAAAGCACTTGCAACATTGTTTTCACTGCCGTGCTGGGGTGACCGACCGACCCGTGGGACACTTTGGATTGGCTGCAGGCCACCAATCAGAGTGCTCCCCTCCCTTGGCCAGGTTGGTTGTGATGCTCTCACGACTTGACCACATGACCGAGGAAGTGAACTTAACGTTGCATAAGATGGCATTTGGACGGCTTAAGCTTTAAATTGGCCTGTCAAAAGCTCATAAAAACCCTGATGCAACCATTGGAGGTGCTCCTCAAAGGTCGCTCCAAACACAATAACGTCATCTAAAAAGATAAGGCCCTGCTCCCATTGTACATCGGTAAGCACAAATTCCTTGAGCCACTGAAAGGCGACTGGAGCTGTCCGCAAGCACATTGGAAGACAGTTACATTCAGAGTATTCTTAGGTGTTTTCGGTAAAGTCACGTAGGTAAAACATCAAAATTAATAAAAATAATAAAATAAAATAAAGATCACGACGTTTCGGAGGCAACACAAGTCTCCGTCATCAGGTGGGACAGTCACAGCCAGATCAGCTGCACCTGATGACGGAGACTTGTGCTGCCTCCGAAACGTCGTGATCTTTATTTTATTTTATTATTTTTATTAATTTTGATGTTTTACCTACGTGACTTTACCGAAAACACCTAAGAATATGATTCCTTGCAGTCACGAAAGCTTCAAGTCTAGATTACATTCAGAGTGTCTGGAAGCCCGATTTGGGTCCACAAACAGCGTCAATCAGGTCGCGACAAAGCCCAGAGAGGAGATCTCGGGTGCTGAAAAAGTGGCAGAAGAAAAGGGCATCAATAAAGATGTCAGTGCGGAGAAGTGGGTACGCGTCGTCTACGCTAGCAACCGCGTTTCCCACACCTCCGATTAGCACGGTTGGCTACGTACGGTGCGATAGAAGTTCAACGTACATATGTCAAGCCGACAGAAATGAACAACAAAAAGTGCATGGAGCCGTCAATATTTTTCATGAGCACTACAGGCGGGCCCCACGGACTCGCATCCAGCATCGGCTGAACATTCCGCTGGATGTGAGCTTTTTCCGTCCAACGAAGGCGGTATGAATTTTGCCGAGGAGGTTGCGCGTCCCCCTCGTGGTTCCGTCGTCTAGGCGTGACACGATGCCACCAGATGTAAAGGGCTGAGGAGCACGAGGTATAGCAACTAAACTTGAATTACACTTACGTACAAATGACCTCACTCATCACTTCCATTCCAAGCTCAAGCCTCGAGCCACAGGGCTTCCCTTCTTTAAAACGTCCTGCTTTCACCCCCCATTCGCGAGGTTTCCTCTCTTTCCATTGCATTCCCCTTGTCCTGACCAACCTGCAATCTGCCTTCGTTGCAAACACAAACCGGCCTCTCTCTCTCCCAGGGGCGTGCATCGCGAGACGGCTTTTGACAGAGGCTTGACTCCTACCCCTGGAATTCGAACTGACCACTCACGAGGCTCGCACACTAGCTGCTGATGTGGTGTGCATGAGAGTTGCAACATCAGAACAAGCATATTTATTTATACGGTAGGAGGAATCCGATGAGCTATACAGCTCTTTTTCACAGATGTCCAGTCGGGGCACGGGGTAAGAACGTTACAACAACAAACAGTACAACAACACGATAGGAGTGTGAAGTACAAGAAAGGTAAATAAATTACACAAACACAAACAAACACAACTAAACCATCCCCACCCTACCAGGCAAAGCCCACTGAGGCATTAACTGAGTTTTCAGAAGCGACCTGGTCACAAATGATAGCTCAACAAAGTGGCTCATCGTTTGGACATTTATAGCACCAACATAAACTAAATAATGTCAAGGCAGATTTCTAAATGTGGAGGGAAAAACCGGAGGACCCGGGAAAAAAATCCGGGCGACTACGGAGGGAGAGAGAGAGAGATACACGCAAACCTCACAGATACAGGCGTCAGGGTCGGGATCGAGTCCCCGACCTCCTGCATACCAGGCGAGCAAGATGACATCTCCTAGCCACCGTGGCGCCCCTTTAATAAATAAATAAACGGTACAACTTTTAATTGCATAAACAATTCCAAAGCTTGAGCAAGGCAGTAAAACAGCAGCAGCAAAACCAGTCACCGGCCTCGCCAACACAACGCACTGTCCCTCAATAAAAACATTCACTTTTCGATTTAAAGCTTTCGTGAGTGCAGGGATTCATCTTCTTGGTCCTTTCGGTAAAGTCACGTAGAATGGAAATAATAAAATAATAAAAATAAAACATAATAAAATAATTCTCACGACGTTTCCACCTGAGGACGGCGACTTGCGTTGTGGCCGAAACGTCGTGAGAATTATTTTATTATGTTTTATTTTTATTATTTTATTATTTCCATTCTACGTGACTTTACCGAAAGAACCAAGAAGAAAAAAACATTCACATTGCAATGTAACTCTCACCACTCAGTGCGTGCGTCTGGATTAACGGACACGTGCCATCAATTTGAGCTTTGACAACGGCCCACGAGAGCGTACAGGGAGGGTTGGGGTTCCACTACACATCTATTGATTCATAACCGTTCACGCCGTCGGGAAGATTGTATATGACATTACCAAAGAGACAGATAGTCACTTCGTAAGCCCAAACTATATCGATATTAAGTAAATTACACACAATTCACAAAAGGTCCAACTTCATTACGAATACATCAAACATGTTAGATACATACACAACACACAAATAAGGACAAAGATCCCCTATAAAGTCTTCCAAACTGTGGGGGCAATTGCTATTACAGATGTCCTACTAGACAGATTTCCAGTATTTATAATATTATTTCTATGCTGAGTGTCTGCTGCCGTGTCATGCACAGCGCTTTGAGACCCTTGATGAAAAGCGCTAGAAATCAAAGTTATTATTACTAGACATCTGGGAAAAAGAGCTTCATAGCTCATCGGATTCTTCCGGTATAAATAGATATTCTGATTAACAAGTCCTCATTATTAAGACTTGCACAGATCTTGAAGGGCTATTGTCTCCCCAGTGCTGGTGTTCCACACACACGCCACACTGAGTGACTCACTGCAGGCTGAGTGAACTTCAATGACACACACACGCATTCATGTTTGAATGTACAATACAATTTGCATACATGTCACCTATATTCAACGCATATCAAGACCCCATACGGCAGAATTCAAACAAAACAAAAACACAGCGGACGTTTGTTTTTATAGAGAGAGAAAAAAAGAGGCAGTGAGTGAGTCATGGGCAGAGTACAAACTCAGGTCCATCTTGAGGCTGGCACTTGAACACGGAGGGATTGACACTAAACGTTGACTACTAAAGCGGCTATAAACCACTTGTAAATCACGCCCAAAAGTACAGTACACGAATATTTACGACGGTGATGATGATGATGATGGCAAAATAATAACAATTACTGTAGTACCCACTCACGAACATGACGTCAGCTCCTGTGTAAGTGTGTGTTGCTGTCACCCCACCTCTGTGTGTTGCTGTCACCCCACCTCTGTGTGTCGCGTGATGGTCCTCACCTCTCTCGCTTCGTCTCTGCCCACGTTGGTGGTGGTAGCCGGGGCGGGGGGGACAAGCCGCGCGTATTTGTGGACGTGAATCACACTTGGACGGTCGTTAAACTTAAGGAAGTGGTGATGTGTGCTGTGTTTTTGTTGACAAGTGGCTGCGTGCTGTGTGAGACCCGAGAAGGCACCCAGAACAACGGCACTGGTGCTCACTTTTGGATGAGTCAACTTTTATAACACACACACACACACCTCTATAACACACACGCACACCTCTATAACACACACGCACACCTCTATAACACACACGCACACCTCTATAACACACACACCCCCTATAACACACACGCACACCTCTATAACACACACGCACACCTCTATAACACACACACGCCCCCTATAACACACACATACACCTCTATAACACACACACCCCCTATAACACACACACACCTCTATAACACACACACACACACCCCTATAACACACACACAACCCTATAACAGACACACACCCCTATAACACACACACCTCTATAACACACACACCCCTATAACACACACACACCCCTATAACACACACACACCCCTATAACACACACACACACCCTATAACACACACGCACACCTCTATAACACACACACCCTATAACACACACACACCCCTATAACACACACACACCCCTATAACACACACACACCCTATAACACACACGCACACCTCTATAACACACACACCCTATAACACACACACACCTCTATAACACACACGCACACCTCTATAACACACACGCACACCTATAACAAGAATGCCCTTTTAAATGTTAACTACGGGTACTAAGACCTAATATCTATGTACATATAAACAGTTCTGAGTGCATTACATAATCTTCATCGTTGTTTTATAAGCCCTGGGAATCTGAAACGTTGGCATACTCACAGTGCAGCTTATGCGTATAAACAGGACACATACGACGGCCAACATTGTACAATATGCGACGTAACAAAAATGTATGTAGAACTTATTTTGCATTCTGACCACAAGCATTGCGGTTAATGCAGACAGGATTCCTTGTAAAAGGTTTCAGTTTGGTGTTTTAACATCTTAACACCTGTTTTGTTGCCAGAAAAAAGAGGAAAAACCTTTAATCACCTTTTCTGTGTTTGACCTTAGGGCCAGGTAAAATTGTATCCTGAAGTTTTCAAGGGTGCTGGATCCAAATATAAATTTCCTTCATATTTTTTGGAAGTGTCATGCTTAAGGACGAAGACCATTCCTGGTTAATCATAAAACGTATCCAGTAGCCATCAAGCAGGGCAATTGATTGAAATGTTAGCCTACTTGATTTATTTATGTTATAAGGTGATGCAGGTACATAATAAATCACGAACCCTATTGAACGGTTCAATTAAAACCACATTACAGGTCACCTACCCATTCACGTGAGCAAGCATTTGCTTAGATGCCCGGCCATGCAGATGCCGAGACATCCATACACGCACAGTGCCGGATTATCCTCGTAGCAAAAGTAGCTACATATGTAGTAGCTACGGGCCCCGCATTTTCAAGGGCCACGCGCTAAATGCTTTCAAGCTATCAATTTTTCTGGTTCAGTCATTCTGCACTTGCTCTATTACTATAATACTATACTGCCTTCAAATTTTATGAACGACTAGGTGTTTAAGGTTAGCCATTTGTAGTATTATCTGGCTGTATAGCAAATGGAAAAATGCAATTACTTTACTATGCATGTTAAAAATGTGTGTGTTTTAATATTTATGTGTTTTTTATTTAGGGCCCATTTATAACATATGCTACAGGCCCCGCACTAGCTTAATCCGGCACTGCACACGCACATATATATTGTATATATGCTCTACACACATTCAGATACACATCAATGCGGACACTCCGATACGTAGGCATGCACCCACCCAGTTATTTAAACACACAGCTACTCAGATACTCAGACAATCATCCAGTCCACTAAGTCACACGGACACCCACAACCCTCAGACATCCAGACCTTGCAAACTCACATTGGTCTAACAAAAAGAGACATCCTGATCAGGACACACAGATAGCCATGTGTATGTGACACAGACGTAGACATTCAATCATTCAGGCACATAGATGGGTGCATGCCTCAGATACATACGCCCAACCACGCAGACACTCAGACACAAACACAGAGACTCCCACAGACACCAAAACACACAGACACCCAAAGACAGATACCCAGATGCAGACGCCCATACCCACACGGGCACGCATACAGACGCAGCCACCGAACATGCACTTAGTTTCCCAGACACAGGGCCACGCGGCTGTCGGGCTCAGGACACCGTCGTTTCGAGGGCTTGTTGGACCAGCTGCACTGGTTGCATAACACTCCCACGGCACTCTGGTCAAGACCAGGCCATTGTGTGCCAGTCGTGGACAGGTCACGTCCACACGAATCACTCGCTTTGAAGTCGTAACTCAGCCTTGTAAACCTGGTGCCCGAAGCTCTGTGTGGACTTGCGCCAGCTGTGTTTTGTTTCAGTCTGCGTCCTCTGTATAATCTGGTAAAATCAAGTAGAGATTCGTTCTCTCATTTTGGCCACAGTGATCCGCGTGATCCGTTCGAACCACACGGCCACTGCAGTAATGTGTATGTTTACGTGAACAGCGGTTAAACGGGGGGATTTGACTTTGACGCGATGATTCTGTGCCGCCAACTTTTGGGAATGGTGGAGCAGGATTTGAGTTGTCCAGTTTACCGCACGTTTTTCATTGAGTGCAAAATAATGGAGCTGTAATAGGGCTCGAACCATAAGCTCCATGTGAGCTGGCTCAATGGCAAAAATATATTCTTATATTTTCAGGAACACAATATCCTCATGGGAATGTGAGATGGCCAGTTCATGTTTACACATACGACTCATAAATGCTTCTCATTTATCCATAAATACCCCCGTTGAGTGTCAAGAGTCGTTGTCCAATTCATTCGAAGTAGAGTTTGGGCTTGTGGGAGGAAACCGGAGTACACAGAGACAAACCTGAGGAGGCAACATTTGAAGTTCCACACAGACTGGTTCCTCTGCTTCCAGCACCGAAACAACCTCTCAGCCTAGCGGACTTTGAGATTTCACACATTCATGGGATTCACTTACTCTTGCCTCCAAATCACCGTCCTCCAGAGCTGCACCACCACACCTGGCAAATCGCACGCGGGCACCACACAGGTGTTTCATAGAATACCTGCGCCCAAGGCGTTGCCACTGAGCCGACCGAAGGAACACGCTGGCACACTCATGGCCATGCGCGAGGCATCACATTCAACAAACACACGCTCACACGGGACGTGACGCTCAGCCTTGACCCGAATGCGCGACTGCTTTGTGAACATCCCTCGCCAGCACTGCAGAGAGATGAGCTCGCTGGGTAAGGTCGAAAAGACAAAGATTAAGATCCCCCGTGCAGCCTAAACAGACTGTGGGGGCAAGTACCGTTAGCGAGCACCTATAAAGGCCGGCACGGCACACGAGGGGGTGGGTGGCCAACACCACGGTCGGTCGCCTTTGTCTCCCTAACGGCGATGTTTACACACCGCACTCATTTGAGGCTGAGTCGACCTAGGGGAGGCCCAGGATCGGTTCAGATAATCGTTACTCGTGTTGGCCGTGAGCGGGAATCGAACCCCGGTCGCCAGGTTCGTAGTGCGCACACACACACAGACACACACACAGACACACGTACACACACACACACGTACACACACAGATACAGAGACGCACACAGACACACGTACACACACACGTACACACACAGATACAGACACAGACACACACATAGACACACACAGACACACACGTACACACACACACACAGACACACACGTACACACACACACAGACACACACGTACACACACAGACACACACAGAGACACACACAGACACACACGTACACACACACACAGACACACACACACAGACACACACGTACACACACACACACGTACACATACGTACACACACACACGTACACACACACACACAGACACACACGTACACACACACAGTGTGTTTTTGTGATTTCGAGCCCCGCTCTCCTCCGCCTCCCATCCGAAGCGTATCCTCATTTTCCTTTCCAGAACAAGCCTTTACGTAACCACGTGCGTGCTTCACATTCCACTTGTCCCCCCGGAGTACACTTAAAGCTGGCACGCTGTGTGCTCTGTAAGGCAGTGTGCGAGGCACGTGCTCTTGTTAAAAACAAAACACCCCAATCGGAGCCGCTCCAACTCCGCCGTGTGCTGAGCACACCGAGAGCAGCAGGGCGCGTCATGCCGCAGGCTGGCACGCCACGGGTGGTGCCAGTGCCCTCTGGGGAAAAAATGATCCTGCAATGACCCCGTAAAGAGAAGACAACAATTTTTTTAAATCGAATTTATTTGAATTATTGACTGCACAAGAAGCGTTCCCTTCGTCTTAAACAAAAAATAGCAATACAACGGGCTGGCTTTCGAAGGAAGCAGATGCACACGTGTGCAGCTGCGGAGAGTAGAAATGTGTCCATTGAACTTCTTTCGCACCGTACGTAGCCAACCGTGCTAATCGCCCATTCCATGTTTCCCAGGCGCAGGCCAGACTCCCTGAGAAGATGCCTGGGGGCTCCTGTAAACCCCCGCTTTGTTTGTTGGGTAATCGTTCAGCGACAGACGTTGGAGTGCTGTATTACACCTCAGCAGCGGATTTCAAGCGAGCACGTTTCACTACCTTCGCTCTCACCCCTTGGCTTGACCCCGAGGGCTGTGATTGAGTAGTGACGACCCCCACGGCTCAGTCTTTTGAATGGTTTGGCGGGGTGGGGAGGTGACAAGGCTAAGACACAATAGGAGAGTGCCCAAGCATTACCAAAAGTGTAAGAGTGTCCACCACTCATTCCATCGCAAGTCACTACAATGCTCATAATTTATACAGGAAGGCCTCACTGACTCTTAAAGCCCTTTTCAGGAGGGTCCTGCATTGTGGGATGTTTGGCCAATTCCCTCCATGCTTGTTTGGCTTCCGAGAGGACACCAGAGTGCCCAGAGGAAAGCCCCCAGGACAATGACAAGGTGCCGTGTCTGTGAGTCCTCCACTGGACGATGACAAGGTGCCTTGTCTGTGAGTCCTCCACTCGACGATGACAAGGTGGCGTGTCTGTGAGTCCTCCACTCGACGATGACAAGGTGCCGTGTCTGTGAGTCCTCCACTCGACGATGACAAGGTGGCGTGTCTGTGAGTCCTCCACTCGACGATGACAAGGTGCCGTGTCTGTGAGTCCTCCACTCGACGATGACAAGGTGCCGTGTCTGTGAGTCCTCCACTGGACGATGACAAGGTGCCGTGTCTGTGAGTCATCCACTCGACGATGACAAGGTGGCGTGTCTGAGTCCTCCACTCGACGATGACAAGGTGGCGTGTCTGTGAGTCCTCCACTGGACGATGACAAGGTGGCGTGTCTGAGTCCTCCACTGGACGATGACAAGGTGGCGTGTCTGAGTCCTCCACTCGACGATGACAAGGTGGCGTGTCTGTGAGTCCTCCACTGGACGATCAGAGTGTTTGTGGTGGCAGCTTAAAAGCTGGTCATGGAGAAGGATGGGGATGGGGTGGAGGCTTGACTCAACCCATCATCACTTTAGGGTGATAAAGTTAGTACACCTTTATGAGACGTCAGCAGTGGTTGTTGTACGAATTTACTGGATCCCCGATCTGCGAATGAGGAATTTACCACACCGGCTTGATAACTCGGCCCATTACTTACCCAGGCTGGCCTCGATGAGCTTCAAGACTCTTTCTCAGAATGGGCCTGCAATTTGTATTTTGTGCTAATTCCACTAATGACTGTTTGGCTTACCGTGGGAGTGAACCAGAGTACCTGGAGCGAGGCTTTCCCATGTCAACAATTGGCATTATTATTATGATTACCGTAAGTACGGCATTCATTCTAATCCCATCGGGTGAATTCGCTGCTCTCCTCCCAAATTGAGGATGTCTTCTTCCTCCCCCTCCACACACAATACAGCGACGCAGTTTTTTTTTTTTTCCGCCAGTTTCCAGCGGATGGCTCCCCGATTGAAATCGTTCCCGCCGGGACGCGTCAACTGTTTGACGCTATCTCGCTCGCCCGCTCGAAGCGACACAACCGGGGCTTGTTCGTGGTCATTGACCCGGCTGGAGTGGTCAGGATGTGGCGTGTGAACGCGCACGCCTAATCTGAACATCGGTTTGGGCCCTGCTCCAGCTGCTCCACTGCGAGCACTTATCAGTGCTCTCTTGTTGGGCACTCATGCGAGCCCATGACGTCACCGCGGAGCTGATATTGCCCTGAGTTTTCGGATTTTATTTTGCTGACTGGTATATTCTGCTTCTGCCGAAGCCCTTTGTTAAATCTGCCCGGCTGCAGCGCGTGGCCGTAGCGCAATCGGAAGGCTGCGGAGTTCGACTAACGATCGGAGGCTCCGGTCAGCTTTTTATTCCTTAACGCGTGAAAAAAATGAGTACAGTACCTTTTTTGTGGGAATTGAACAGCGGTTGTACTTAACATATATATTTTATTCGGCCATAGGAATGTGGAATTCTAATCAATGACTCAAGGGTAAAAACAAGAGATGAGAGTTGCCCCATGCTTATTGGAGCAGGTGGCCACTTTGGCGTCTGGCTCTTTTAATTTTATTTATTTAGAATATAACAAATGATCTTTCTTCACACAGATGTAGCAGCCTCAGTGGTTTCACCGAGACGTTTCATAACGGACGCCCGGACGTTGTAATCTCTCTCCGGCTCTCACGGTAGCAATGATGGCCCATGCCTTTAACGCAGAGGCTTAAAGGAAGGGTTGGTGGATCACTCAGAGATGGGGTCTGATTGAGACAGCCACCAACACAGCAGCAGCAGGAGCCACGCCCTGATCGAGAATGTGGGACGGTGGGGCAGAGAAAGCTGCCTGTGACCCAAACGCACCGCACACCAACAGCCAAAGCGTGTTCAGTCAAGCTTGCCTTCTCGCAAGGTTAAGTTTCCACATTTGGCAAAGTGCCAATGAAACATGGGCAAAACATGTGTGTGCGCGCGCACGTGTACCCTGCATGTGTATGTGTGTGCGAAAGGTGTTTGAGTCCACATTCAGTGCATGCACATTATAAAATGTGTACAATGTGTGTGTACGCGCGCGCGCGCGCGTGTGCGCGTGTGTGCACATGTGTGTAGATATACATGTGGGGAGCGGTAGTGTAGCTATTAGCCCGGCGACCCGTGGCGATTATCTGTACTGGTCTTGGGCCTCCCCTAGATCGATTCAGCCTACGAGGAGTATCTTCTGCGGTGTGTAAACATCACGTGGTGCTGGTCACCCACCACCTCGTGTGCCGTGCCAGTCTTCATACGTACTCGCTCACAGCACTTGCCCCAAAACTACGTTACGGCTATACGGGCGATCTTTGTATTTGTATGTATGCATGTAATAATACAATTCCCAGATATGAACACAGAAAAACATCGCTGGGTCTCAAGACTCGTTTCAGCAGAGAGACCTGTTTACATTGAGGTGTATTGGCCAATACCAATCAATCATCGTTTGGCTTTGATTCAGACAGAATCCGGAGAAAACCCAGCATGCATGAGGGGCTAAAAAACGAAACACTTTTATCTCTTTGCCAGCCTTACACCAATAACATCAGGCAAGCCCTCGTGGTCACCCATCCGAGTACTCACCAGGATTAAACCTGGTTAGCTTACAAGATTTGAGGAGATTGAGCACATTTAGGTGTGTTTGTGGGTGTATGTGAGCGTGCGTGTGTTTGCGCACGCCTGCCAAGCACATGGCATTTATTAATGAACCACACTTGTGCCCTGGCAAAGCCGTGCATTTAATACAAGCCAACAATTCAACGTCAGCTGGCAGCATGGTTACCATTTACTGAATTAAAGCGGTTCCTTTATTTCGGGATACTCTATTCCTTTTACATGGTGCCGCGCACGGAAAAATACTGCTTGTAAAGACAACGTTGTAAACCTTTCCTGGAGCAAACAATTGACGACACACAAGAGGCACGAGGCTTCATTTCAATTATGAATTTTGCACAATAAATCACGGAATAGATTTCCATTTACTCGCGTCTCCCCGTCGTCGAACCTGGCAAACGCGTTTCATTTTCAGTACATCTCGTCTGGCTTCATGGCAGTCTTATCGGATTAATATAAATTATAACACCGTCAAGCGTGAGCCTGAGTGTGCAGAGTAAAAATGGGATTTGCGACACACAACAAAGGACACTTCCAGGTGAACAAAAGGTGAAAAGAAAAGCAACAAGCCCGAACTCTCTCATCGTGGGACCAGGCAGCTTCCTCACGGGAGCCTCGTGCGGAGAGGATTTAGTGGCACAGGGCGGGGGGGGGGGAGTAATTAACGACGTTACGACTGGAAATGAAATCCCTGGCGTTTGTCTTCAACCGATCAATCCCCCAAATGAAAGTCAGGTGAGAGCACGCCGCGTTACGGGATCTCCCCGGACACGGAGGGTTACGATTCCCGTTTTGTAAGAGAGAGGGTTGAGATCATTTACGACTGGGCGCGTCGCGGTCCGACTCATGCAGTCGTGACAAATGCAACGACTTGGCAGGAGCAGCACCGCAAAGCGGGGATTGATGAAAGTCGTAAATCTGCCCTCAGCTCCGCGAGTCGTGGAGCTCAAATGAGAGTGTCCCTGCAAGAACTTATTAGGACAAATATTTAAGGCAAAACTTGGCACTTCAAATACAGACTTTGTGTAGAGGCGGGCTCTTTGTTTTTTTACTTAGAAAAAGAGATATAAAGGATTATGATTTGGTAGAAAAAGTGAATGGAGGGTCAGTACTGACCAACAAAACTACTTTGTAGCTTAACTGAAAATACGTTGCACCACCGGGCATTGGATATAATAATAGTAATATCATTTATAAATCCAGCAAAATCTCAGCGAGTCTCGAGACCTTCAAGAGGATTCTGCATTTTGGATGTTTGCCAAACTTCATTTGGCATGCTTTGCATATGGCAGGAAACGAAGAGCACTCAGCTTGTGTATACGAGCAGTCAACACTGATGCATGATGGAGTTCATGAACCCACTTAAAGTACTGCCAACTCCCAGCCAGTGTGGGAGCCTCACAAATCTCGACGTGATCCACCCAACCCTTGCATTCAAATCGCCGGATCACAAGTGCGCTCCACTGTGCCCGGCTCAATCTCGATGTCCGTGAGCTCACGGCACATTTGAGCAAGTTAACAGCAAAGTCACAGTTCGTTAACTTTACGTGGCTGATCATTGCGGCGTAACTAATGGCTATTTTAAACTGGAGCAGTGTTACGCATCACACGGCCTGGTCAGAACCTGCCAAACAACAATTATTGTAACGTGTAGCACCTTGAGCGTGGCAGATGTGATTTTTTTTTGAAAGGCACATTTTTTTTATTCTACCGGGCGATGCAGTGCGGTTGAGGCTGTTTCAGGGGTGAAGCGTTTCACGCGTCAGGAGTTCCGTGTCTGTGGGCAGAACGCATTGGGTACGTCACCGCCTCCACGGTGTCGCGGAAACGTCCAGAAGTTCCGTTCGGGGCCGGCTTGAGCAAACAACCCCACAACCCCACAAACAGCCCCACAAACAACCCCACAGGCCCACAAACAACACCACAAACAACCCCACAGGCCCACACCTTTGTCCGTTACGAGACGGCATTGACAGCGACGACGGTGAATTTTTGATTGAATACACAATCCCTTAATTACTCGTCCGGATAGCTGTTGTGCATTTTGCATACTTAGATGTTTGAAACAAACCCACGTGAAACACACACATCAGAGTAATAATGATGATGATGGTAATAATACACTTGCGGAGCAGAAGCGAATAGTGTTAACTAGTGTTAAACAGTCATAAAAAAATGAGTAGAAAAGAATAGTGTTAAATAGTGTTAAATATTCACTTGCACACATCCATTTAGTGTGGATGTCTGTATGTATGTGTGTGCATTAGCGATGTGCTCGCTAACAGCACTTGCCCCAACAGTTGCTTAAAGGCTATAGGGGGGATCTTTGTATTTGCTTGAAACATTCAGGCGGGCCTGCTTTCAATCCATCCCGGATTTAACGAGACTGGATTATGTGAGGAGCTCACAGATCTTTAAAAGATCTGGACCATGTCTTATCAGTGAGCTCTTCCAGCAGGCGATACTGCGGGGGCTGCTTCTGTTTGTCTGGGTAGATGGGGGCGAGAGAAGACATGGGCTGATGTGGTACAGGATGATGTGGAGCTGATTTGGACTTTTCAAACGATTGCTACCAGCGGTGTCAAGATAGGCCTCCGTGGAAGAGCCTCGTGAAGGACTCTACTGGGCATTTGGAGGAAATTGCCCTCCAACAACAGAGGGCAGAACAGCAAGTTGGCACAGTGGGAGCACAGGTTGTGTATCAGCCAGCCATCTCATTCAGTCAACCCATAACACGTGGGTCTGTCCTGTGATCTCCTGCCAGCAAGCCTTTGACACTCACGTGGCCTCAAAGTGCACCTAGCCTGACACAAGCGCTGTGGTGGCATCTCCGTCTCTTCGTGGTGAATGGCGGTTGTTGTCTGTGTGTGTGTGGGGAGCGGTGCGCTACGAACCCAGCGACATGCGTTCGATTCCCGGCCATGGCTAACATCAGTGGCACCTTATATCAGACTTGTCCTGTGCCTCCCATAGGTCGACTTAGCCTGAAGTGAGTGCCTAGTGTAGTGTGGTAAACATCGGCATTGGGGACGATACAATGAGAGTTGGACGTGGTGTCCTGCTTGCGTGCCGTGCGGGCTTTAATTGATGGTCACGTGAACAGTCGACACGGCTCGAGCAGGAATCCGTGTCTTCGTGTGAATTTGCAACTAACACTTGCTTCACATTAATACTGGTACCAATATTTTTTTCAATTAGTATATTTAAACGTATAAACTAAAATGATTTTTTTTACTATTTGGTGGTAATTGACGTTGGTCATCTCACTGGTTGGATGAGATGCAGGCGGACAAACGCAACAGTTGTCTCCCCATGAATTGAGATGCCTTCACTCCAAAGTGCAATTGAAAGTATTAATCAACACACGGAAGAGATCGGCTGAGAACGGGATTTTCACTTTCCTCTCGATCTGTACATTCGGTTTCGTATACAAAACATATTTGTAACGAACCTCAATGGACAGCCTGGGCACCCAGGCAAACGAAATGTTTCGTAAAACAGGATTACCCAGGTGAAATATGTCTACTTTACTTCGTCAAACTCGCCTCTTCATTTCCCTCTCCTCTCCATTCATCGGCCGATACCCACATCTCTGCGACTGCCTTAAAACCGGGCATCGTTCGTCTCAACCTAAAATCTCTTCTTGTACAACCCTCACCGCTCAGCGTGTTGCGTTCATCAAGACCACCACAGCGTGCACTCCGCATTTTCTGACTGAGCGGAGTGGTTGGCGTGGAAGGCTGGAGATGCGGGGTTGCGAGGTGGGGGGCGGGGAGCCGCTGGGGATTGAGATCTGGATTTTAAGAGCCGAATGGGCTCATCTCTGCGTTTGGAGGAATGTTATGTTGCCCAAGATCCGATGTCCTAAAATGACTCTGGCGCAACAGCTGTGCGCATGCCTCGGAGTCACAGGGGAGGCGCTCCTTCGTCCCGACTTTTACAGCCCACGCCGCAATGCAATTATTCACGCTCTGCGCGTGATTGCCAATCGCCCTCGATCTTGTTGATGTCGCTTGCTTGCTTGCTACAGATCCACACGACACTCATCAGCGTCAATCTGCGAGCAAGGAACTGTGCAACTGGACTTGTGCTTGATGGTCACACTCTGCACCATCATATGTGGATGTTAAGTGGTTATACACATTGAGCCCTTCCGTCAATCCGCTGCTGGATGAGGCAGTCCTCATCACGAGGGCTACTTGACGGAATTTCACCACGCTGCTCAGTGCGGGTCGGTGAGGGTGGAGAGGGTAGACACGGAAGCATGTCGGTGCAGTACAACACATTGCCCCGCACAAGCCCTCTGACGACCTCTGTCTGGAAGGTGGTCGCCCATCCGAGCAATGTCAAGCCTCGACTCTGCTCAGTTTCGCATCACTCACGCGGGCCAGGCGCTTTCCATGTGATCTGCTGGTCACGGGTGTTACGATCATCAATATTTAAATAACAAATCCCAGGTCTGCTGTGGTAAAAGACATTTAGTTGGAAGATCGCAACATTTGCCACTGTCATCAGGCGTGCCCGTTTGACCTTATCTTGAAGCAGGGCTCAAGCAACTGCGGCATTCGTACGTACGGCAGATTTCTCCTTGGTGTGCAGGCGAGTCAAGCCCAGGGACCTCCTTGCCTGCAGAACAAACACTCACGCCCCGCGCCATCCTTCCGTCTGCCGATTGATCAAGTGTGGGAACACACACGCGCAGCTGGGCCTGACCTTGACATCTCATCCTCCTGTATCAAGTGCGGTTCAAGTGGGGACGAGGGGGGGGGGGGGGATACTGTAGGACCAAAGCCTACATTAACGGGAGTGACAACCAAAATGGTCAGTGTGAAGTCGACTTTGGTTCGTGTTGAACCTACAAATGGTCAGGAATGAAATGAAGGTGTAGCTGTAACAGGTGTGTGTGTCTGTTCAGCTTCGTAGCTGCTGTTAGCGTTGCTCTGCATCGCGCAGCACGATACCTCGTGCTTGCATGAACGTAGGATGGAACTTGTGGTCAAACTAACTTTTGGGTTGTATCGCGTTTTGTTCGGAAATGTTGTCCTACGTTTGACTCATCGTTTAATTTCTTTAGAACGGCATTTTGTGTCTAGTTTGTTGTCCTTCCCCCGCACCTCTGGTTAGCACGGTTGGCTACGTAAGGTGTGAAAGAAGTTCAATCCACAATACGTACATACATACGTGCTGGGGGAGCTTATTCGATTGGGTTGCTGAAGAATCGCCCTGGCATGCGCAGAGAAACGTCGCATATCGTGCCGACCGACGCGCGGTACAACCCAAAAACACATCGGAAATCTGTGCGGCACAACAGCGGCGAAACCCCAATCGCCTTGTTGCAGTTGCTTTACAACGTGCTGGATACACCAATACGAGAGCAGCCCTCTATAGGGACGGTGACTTTCTACAGACAATCCCCACCGAGCCCACTCTGACGCAGCCCGGGGGAAGAGTGGCAGTCGGAGGGAGGGGAACAATCGGCGTGGTTGCATCGCCAAAAGGGAGCACGCCCTGCCTGCCGAGATCTGTTGTTGGGTTCAGGCAAGGATTGGCTGTGTACAAAAGACCCACGCGGCACGCCCATGCTAGGCGGCTGCATCATTGGAAACTCTCCGCTCATTCGGCGACTGACAGTTCATCGTCGCTTATGGAACTTTCAGAAAATTCACCCCCGAGTCTGGCTGAGCGCCTCCCACGCTCGTAACGCTTCACGCTCATTCGCAGTGATCGGGCACAGACTTGCGTGAACTGCCCTGGCGTTCATCTGTCAGCCCGAATCGCCAGGGCTGTAGATCCACTTCGTGGAACGGGCTGATTGTTACAATGCATGTAGGGGATTATCGGTGTCAGTGGGGCTTGTGCTTCTAAGCAAAGGAATTTTCACTTCAGGGTTACGTGCCTGAGAACGGCGGAGTAAACGTGAGATGAGCACGGATGAGGGCACATGTGGAGGGATGTTGGGCGGATGAATATTACAAAACCAGGCCTGACTTGGGCCCAATCTTTGCAAGTGAATATGTGGATGGATGGGAGAAAGGGGGCATAAATGCAGTAGACAGCAGCCTTGCTTCACACATTGTGACCATGATGACAATTGTAATCGTGCAAAAAGGTTTTTTTTCAGACAGCAAGTGCAGAAAAGGAAGTCCCAGCATGCTCTGCATGTCAAGATGACGCCACCATTGGTGTATATATTCAGCACGCTGCACGTAGTTACCATACAGTATTTCACTATAAACGTTTCCGAACTTAACATTTTGTTTGTAGCCTACACACATTCCTCTGGGTTTTGATGATGATCATAAGGAGACACAAAACGCTTGAACTATATGGTAAGAAATGACAAACTGTTTTTGTTTCATCTCTGAATAAAACGAACATTTCACTTCTCCTTGCACACGTCCTGTCATCATTGGAAGGCGCCGTGGCATGAATAACACGGCTGTTGCCAGCAAGCCCTGTGGGAACGATGCCAAAAGCTGCCAGGTGAGTTGGGTGGCAATTCTGGCCACGGCGTCGGCACAACGTGGCCCGACCGGGCACGCTGCGCCATGGCTCCCTTCGCGAGCGCGCGGGGGACGGGATGTGCCTTCCCAAGGATTGTTCGTTTTCTTCACTTGTCCCACATGGCCTTTCGGTGAGGGCAGCCAAAATAACAGCTCCTCCGCCCCCCCCCCCCCGCCTGAGAAACGGGGTTTGTCTATTTTAGATACGTCACCAGCAACCAGGCCAGTTGGAAACACCCCGTTGCTGTCTTGAAAAAAAACATCTACCTGGTAACTTTTTACGTAAACTGAGGTCGTCTCTTTTTCTTCCTTCCCGCGACACAATTGCGCAAACAGCTTTGCGAGTGTGCAAACATTTACAGACATTTTACAATTTGTCCTCATTGATTTCATAAGCCGAAAGGAGCGTCTAAATGTTTACAAATGGAAATTCTTAGAAACCCTTAGCACCGTTTAACGTTAAACATTTTCCAGAATTGTGGATGTTTTGTCACGGGACAACGTGACATGGTTCTTGCACAACAAAAACCTGCGGTATTACATATAATGTATCTTCACATCCCGCACACATTTAACTTTATTGCATTTTTTGAGTCGGGTTAAAAGTTTGGCTTTCTCTTTTTGTTTTGAAAATGAAAAACAATTGAGAAATATTTTCCAATTCCTTGCTAAAGGGAAAACGAGATCGTAAAAAAGTTAGATTTTCATTAGAAATAAAAAAGTTAGATTTTCATTAGAAATAAAAAAGTTAGATTTTCATTAGAAATAAAAAAAAACGCTCAGGCGTTGCGACGTCTCACAGGGGCCTCGTCTGCGGTGGAAGTGGCCTGACATTTAAATGTAAAATCCACGCCTTTTGTTCCACGGGGTGGCGAGCGGGGGGGGGGGTACAATAAAATTCCAGCTCTGCCCTTGTCACGGAGGGGAATCAAAGGGGCTCTGTTGAGGCTGCCAGCGAGCAGGGGAACACACACACGCGCGCGCGCGCGGCCGTGTAGGGCGTTGTAAATGCCGAGTCAACTGCATTCACCGGCACCACTTCCACAAATTCCGTACGCTTTTTGTACAGCGATCACAGGCAATGCTTACATTTTTTTTGGGTTCTGCATCGACTAAATGAAAATGTCTATACTGCAATTTATTAAGCAAAGCAAAGCTAAAAAGGACAGCAGATGCAATTCTATAAGATATGCCGAGTAATCATGATATAATAATACTTTTCAGTCCTTGTGCCAATCCACTTGCCGTGTCGGTCATGGGGGTTGTTTGACCATACTTCACCACGCTGGTCACTGTGGGTTGGTGAAAGGGGAGGGCCCGGAACCGGTTTCAGAGATCACTCGCCACTGATGTTAGCCGGGGCTTGTATTCTAACTGCAGCACCCACTCGAAGCATAAGATATGCCTATGTTTGCTCTAAAAATGTAATCTTACATGCAAACTAATATATATAACTATATAGAAATGTAAAGTTGCAGTCATTATCATCAATGAATAAAACATCAGATATCCCTTTAAAAAAACCCAAAGCAACGTTGGGTTCTATACGAAATGTCAAAATAGAAATCCTGAAGGAATTCCACAGGATCCTAACACCATTTCATATTCTCATAGTCACCCGCCGGACTGGCTCATGCACCGGCTCGTGCCGTGCCCTGCTCGGCTTGACATGCGCCGTTTAGATTCCCAGCGCCGGCAGCTTCTTTACGATACCGAATTGGCAAGCTCCCAGCAGGATGCGACTCACCGGGGCGAAACGTCGGACAACCCGAAAACACGCGGGGGCGGCCCGTAGACCACAACCCTACACCTACACGCCCGCAGTGCGAGCCTCAGGGACGATTCCTGACAATACCGTACAGTGTCATTTACACAACTGTGCTCAGTAAATGGCTTAAGCTTCTTTGGTTATGTAGCTGTATGCCCATTAAATAAAAAAAATAACAACGAAAAGCTTCACGAAAAGATATACACGTGAATGAGCTTGTGCGCCCCGAACGCACGGACGCGTCTATATGCGATGAAGCTGTCAGCGGCTGAAAAGGACAGTCGCACGCGGGTACCCGCTGCTAATCATCGCGATGAAATGTCACGTCACGACTTAATGTGAAATAAAGATGGGGGAAAAGGTGAGGAGAGAGTGATGGCTGCAACCGTCCACGGGCACCGGGGCTTCTCTCTTCAGGAACATCACTCTCGCCATGCTCGCCATCGCCAACTTTCAGCTCGCTTGATTGATGTCGAAGACCTGCAGAGAAACACTCAATTACGGTGATGCCGCAGAGTAATAGAAACATCACCAGCACACTGAAGTGTTGGCCCATGTCATTCTCTCATTGCCCTCTCTGCCCCCTCCCTCTGCTGCAACTCTGCACGTCAAGATAAGGCACTTGCGTCTTATTTCTTGGCACGTATAATCCACTGGGCGGGGCGAGGTTATGACGAGGTGGATAATGTTTCACAGACAATTATCGCGCGCAGTAGTTTCACAGTAGGGGGCAAAGTTGCCCTGCGGTTTAACCCAATTGAGCAATTAGAGAGGTATTTTATACGTTGACAAATTTGGAGGGCGACTCCGAAAAACGTGGGAAGCCCGTTTTCCGAATGACGCTGCAGATGTCGTTCACGGCCGCTGTGGAGCAGACGGCACGTAAACATTGTCCGGTCGATGCACCCACCGGCGTATTGACCAGGGCGGCCGCAGGGGGCTCGAACCGCAACTCCCTGCAACAAGTGCCACCACTCGGCCACGTCGCTGCCCCTCGA
This sequence comes from Lethenteron reissneri, assembly GCF_015708825.2. Lineage (NCBI taxonomy): Eukaryota > Metazoa > Chordata > Hyperoartia > Petromyzontiformes > Petromyzontidae > Lethenteron > Lethenteron reissneri. Next base: position 1,620,403 of record NC_083809.1, read on the forward strand.
GTGCGATGAACATCGGAAGCGGCTATTGTTGTTGTTATTATAATTTAATTTCATTCCTGGAAAATCGTCCGTGTACTCACTCGACGTGGTTATTTTACTCACAAAGAAAACAGCAAATTACTCAGCCACTCGTGCTCGCTGTCGAGCGTGGGCTCCGTGATGAACTCAGCGAGACTCAAAGCCGCTGTTGTGCCGTTAAACCCAACAACAAACACTGGACACGCGGCTCAAGTGCGCGAATTCTCACACACGCACACACACACGGGCACCGAGATCCCTCGTGAAACCACGCAGACCGACGGGGGGAAATCCTGTTGGTGAGCACAATGGGCGATGTGGCCAGTGCCACACCCGGCCACCTTTGTCTCCCCAGTGCTGATATTTAAACGCTGCAACAGGTACACATTTAAGGCTGAGTCAATCTTGAGGAGGCTCAGGACGGGTCCAGACACCGCTTCACCGATGAGTCTACGTCCGTGCGTGACCGGGAATCGAACACGGAGAGGTCACCGGGTTTGTAGCGCGTCACCCCTCATCCCCCCACGCGCGCAGACAGGGTAGGGGGAGATGACGCAACACGAGTCAACGAGCACGTGCGCTTGTTCACAGGTGGTGACACGGCAAGAAGTGGAATTGTCCGGTTCTAGTGTAGGTTTCAGTCACAACAGCACTGACGTGGGACTATCCACAAACCAAACATGACCTCATGGTAGTTTGAACACACAGGCTTTCAGAAAATCAATTGAGGCACCGTGGAATTGCATTTCCCATCACCGCCATCACCTATCCACTGCTTGATGGAGGTCTCCCCAAAGCCGTGGCCACGCGTCTTGGTCTTGAGATGAAACGATCTCTCTGGCTCCTGCACGAGAGAGCTGATGCCAACGCTCCATCTCCACAGTGGGCGTGCAGTGACTCATGCAGCCAGCTATGTCTGCATGAGTTTGGTAATACATGTTGTTTACGTCGTTTATTGTGAAAATTAGGTCACAGTTCGTATGATCACTGTTTCATTGCTTTTATGGCTTTATTTTGGTGATTTTTGAAAAGTGTTTTCGGTTTGGCCATGTTTGTTTGTTGTAGTACAGAGTTAGACTGATGGCCTTAATCTAAGTTGTCTTGTGGTTGTTGTTGTTTGATATGCATCCCAATGGGATTTTTGCACACAGCGTTGGTGTACGGTGCTTTTTCTGCAATATTTTGCTGTCTTTTCTTGGATTTTCTGTTTGCACATAGTCACTTTCAGATGTTTTCTTGTTCATGTTTTTGTTTTTTTGTTTGTTGCGGTTGCACCCGATTCAAGAGCCGAATGGCTCACAGGGCTATACCTCGATTTAAAGCTTTCGTGACTGCAGGGATTCATCTTCTTGGTTCTTTCGGTAAAGTCACGTAGAAGGGAAGTAATAAAATAATAAAAAAATAAAACATAATAAAATAAAATAATTCTCACGACGTTTCGGCTACAACGCAAGCAGCCGTCTTCACCTGAAGACGTCTTCACCTGAAGACGGCTGCTTGCGTTGTAGCCGAAACGTCGTGAGAATTATTTTATTTTATTATGTTTTATTTTTTTATTATTTTATTACTTCCCTTCTACGTGACTTTACCGAAAGAACCAAGAAGAGGGCTATACCTAATAAATAAACTTGAAACTTGAGTAGGTCACTCCTTTGGCCGCAGCTCCACCGGCCCACGTCCCCTTCCAGCGATGTGTTCTGCGGAGACTCACGTGCTATTCCGAATGGTCAATATGATGTTCACCTTGAGTCTGTGTGTTCTGTGATCCACGTGTTGCTCTTTTTGGTCTCGAAGTTTAATCCAAGCACGCACCTCGCCATGCTTCTTTGTGCACTTTTGAGCTTTTAATCCATTTCCATATTTTATATTTGTGCTTAATGTTATGGTTCCACTGGTAACACATGTTGGTATCATACAAAATCTATCTTGTCATGATATGCACAGAGGTTGCTTGATTTCCAAAGGAACCCTCAGAAAACTTAGTACCATTATATCTCTGCAAAATGAATGATAATCATCATCACATCAGTATACTTCTTGTCCCAGTTTTGTTGACATTTTGCAAGCTCACAAAGACTTGCGCCATATTGACCACCGACACTTGCAAAAGAAAATGTTCTCTTAGGTATAAAAAATAATAACGTTACTAATAATAAGAACACCATCATTAAAATAAACCCACAATGCAGTTCTTTACAGGTGCCCCGGTTCGTTAGTTGTTGTCGCCCTGTCGCTAACGAGCGAGGCGACCGCTCATGGACGCGGGGGGGGGGGCGGGGCGGAGGGTGCGCACGGAGCAATGGGGGCGGGGGGGGGGGGCACGACGCTGTGACACTCTCGGTTCTGTTGCCACTTGCGTAACGCGCCCCGATCGGTGCATCTCCGCGAGCCATCTGGCGAGCCCTCGGCGGCGCTGACGTGCCACGGGGCACAGCGCGTTCTTCCTCAGCGGCAGCAGAAGCAGCAGAAGCAGCAGCAGCAGCAGCGATGGCATCAGCAGCAGAGATGACTGTTTTTTTTACCCTTCTATCTGGCAACAAAACTGACACCTTTTTTACGAGGAGTCATGTTTGCATAGACCACAATACCTGCAGTCATAATGCAAACAAAAAACATAACTCTGATAATGTATGCACTGTCCTTGAAGTTGATTGGTCCACACCCGAGACAGCTTTCCTTAGAGCCTAGTCTCACATGGGTTGGACCAGATGACGCCAAAAGAAATAATTTTCTTCGGGGAGGGGCCTTCTCGTTCATCTTAAAAATGCCAAGTGAGAGATGTAAGTGGGATGAGAGAGATCTGTACAAGAGGCAGAGATGTAAGTGGGATGAACTGGAGGCAAGATCGTGATTAGAAACATTAATAGATTTTCATGGTTATTTATTATTTCATGTTTATTAGGATCTGAATTCTGGCAGATATTTGGCTAGCAATCAAACTGGAGTGACCAGGTCGAGAGCACTGTGCACCAACCACTGCACCACTACTCCATAGTACAGCAAGCGCGTTCTTGAAATCCATCTGTGTGGAGCTTTGAGTATTATCCCCTTGTGTGCATAAGATTAATCCTGTTACTCTGATTTCTTCTCACACGCCAAACACGCATACATGGAACTGGTTGAACATCCTCAAATATCCCTCCTGAAAATCAATTATGTGACTCAATGAGGCTTTCCTGGATAGAACTAAGGGCATTACTTGCATGACTATCATCATCGCTGTTCGTATTGTGCACCACTTGCCAAACGGACGATGTTGATTTGTGAACCGGTAACACTACACGTAAGGGCGGTCAGGACGTTGAACTAATGTGCCTCAGCGCAGCCGCGAGAAAGCACCCGGCGGCCGCTAATGGAGACGCTATACACGCTGCACATTGCCGGGATCGCAGAATGCGACGTTCGCATGGCTCACTGTGGACAGGGGGATCTACGATGTTGTGCCGAAGCAGACGACGACGTGAAACTTGATCGGCGTGCCCGCGTTCCCATTCCGCAAATGCCTCGTGGATCTTTTTTAGAAAATAGCATCATCCGTTCTTATCATCAAAATCGCGATCGAGCCACTGCCAGATTAAGGCATTCCCAAAACGAACCGCAACGACAACTCGTGGCCCATCAATGTTAGAATCCGTCGAGCTCCTGCACACGAGATGGATGATTACACCGATGGACCGTGAGGGATAAGGGCAGCTCCTGCAGGGTGGACGTTCCCTCCGTTGGCTGCCGCTCTGTAATTAGTCTCGACCACCGCCCACCGTCCCTTCCTGCGATGTGCCCTACGCGAACGCACGCACGTTCCCTCACAGTAGCCGCGATGTGCCAGGCTTGTGTATTGTTCTGGCCAATGTGTCCCACTACCTCTCAGACGAGATTGCAAGTGTGCACCCCTCCCGCGCGTATTTACGCACCGTTCGGTTTTTTGTTCCCTCGGTGCTGCCAGCGTCCACATTCCTCGCCAATGTGCCACAGCAGGTGACGCGCAATGACCAAACGCGTTCTTCTTGAGCCACATTCACAAGAGAATCCCATCGTAAATTGCGCCGTCGTGTGAGTCACCAAAAAACATCACCAGCATTATCAACGGTGATCCTACAAAGAATGAACCGACGCACAGTTCAGCTCTTCAAGTTTGATTTTTCTCGTTTGCCGTGTGGATTTTACCTCCGCTGTGAGCGTGATAATTTTTTTGTTTTTTGTTTGTTCTTTATTTTATTGGCATGTTTATTATTATCATTATTATCAGCTTTCACTGTTTCGATATAATTGTATCTGTACTTGTAAGTATATATACTTTTTTATCTACAGCACTTTGAGACATCTGGATGTCAACGGTGCATTATAAAAGATTAGTATGATTATTAGATTGTCTATACTGTGGAGTTTTTTGAACGTTGTATTTGGTCTGCAATCGCTTCCTTGCTGAGTAATTATCTCAAACACCACTTTGTTTAGACGCCTTGAGATGCGCCGTAAGGGAGGCGCGGTATGAATAATAAATGATGATGGCGATGATGACGATGACGGTGAAAAACAAATCTTGAAGCTAAACGACGGAATTAACTGACCGTGGCTCATCGTCTGCTTAGACATTACAAACAAACCTAAACGTGTCTCTCCGTTCCTGATATGAACATCAATCAGGCCGAATTGGAACTCCTTTCCCAAAAGACATTGTGTGCCATAACACACTAATCAGAATGCGTGCGTCAGTGCTTCAGGTCGGAGGTCACAATGGGATTCTGAGAATGCGTGCGCGTGCGCACGTGTGTGGGAGCCGGCGCTGTAACGACGCAATTATTATTTGCACGTGGTGGGCGTGTTCCGATGAGCACGTCGAGAGCCATCCCACGCACCTGCCCAACTAGACGCTCCCGTCTGACGCAACCGCTCTCGCAGAAGCAGCCGCGTGAAATGCACCCCGAGCTCGAGAGCGTGCAGAGATGCAATGGGGGACAATCGGCAGGAATTGTTGATCCCACTTCACCAACCTTCAAAATCCGAGGAGCTAATCGTTACCCATTGACCGCCCGCAGAAAAACCCTTCGCCCCGTCGCTCCTTCCGCGGCCCCCGCCGGCCCCAGCGGGCCCGCGCTTAGCAGAGCGGCGCTAAAGCAGCCGCTGCGCGGAGGAGGAGACGGCCGAAATCGCGGCCGCACGTGGACCCCGGCGAATCAATATTCGCCAACTTTCACCGCGACATATTAAACCGATCGCCGTTCGCTCTCACCGAACATTCACCGGCGATAAATGCTGGTCGTCGTGACGCACAGGTTAGGCCTTGCGGTTGGTGCGCGTGACATATCGAGACGAGTGCTGGCCGCGTTGGGAAGTGGGCAGAGCACGCGACTGACAATCGGAAGGTTGTGAATGCACATCGGAGATCAAACTCAGTCGTTCGTGTTTCTGCTGCTAATTAAGAGCAGACTAGTCTCCACAGTCAGGACGCGGAATCTCCACGACTGACTCAGGGCTGTAAATCGGAGATGAGTCTCAAACTAATTTCGAGTGCAATCACTTAGACTTTGAACACAACGGTTATTTTTAATGAGAGGCCACCCTGTGGGTTACGGTTCGGTGCAGTGAACCAGCACCACTGAGAGCCTGGGATTGAGTCCGAGTCCCAGCAACCAGTGGACTATACTGCGTTCTCAAGTGTAGTCAGCCCATGGTCTCAATCTACTTGCTAATCGCTGCACATAAAATCCCATCATGTTAAATTCTATCTCTGAGACTAGAAACGGTTTGTTTCATGGACATGTGATGACCACTGCACGGCATGTACAATGGCGTGACAACAGCGTGGCGAGAGAAGCCGACTGCAGCGGTTCAGCGGCATCACCACCTGGAGCCGTTCTCTGACACAGGGTGATGCACTGCTAGCTGGAATGTGTTCGTCTCAACAGCGTGAAGACGATAGCGCAATTGGGATATAGTGGTGAATTAAAAATAATTAACAAAGAATATTATTTTAAAAACATTTTTACCATCTTTTCCAGATCATTAGATACTCCGCCAACTAAAGACATACCCCAAACAGCGTGTGCCCAGCGTGAATACAATTATACAAATCACAAACACAGCAATCGGATTCTACGACGCACCCCCAACTCTGGCTTTATAATACAGGAATAACTGTGCGACGTACAATCCGCAGCACACGATAACTAAGTTATATCATTTGGTTGTCCAGCACGGTGAGACAATTTTGTGCAATAGCTCCCCCTCCCCCTTTAACAAATGAACTATAAAACGGTGGAGGGGGGGAGGGAAGCAGGGAGGGGGTGACCCGTGGCCTCACCTGGCGTGGGGGCCGCCCCTCGCTGGGTGGCGAGGAGGGGGACGCTGCTGGCCCCGCGGGTGCTCCCGCCGCCCGCCGCCCCCCTCCCGTCTCGCCGTCCTCCAGGGCCGGGCCGTGAGCCGAGATGCTGGGGAAAGCCTCGCTCAGCTCCTCCTGCAGCGGAGAGCGCACAGGTGAACACGACAGCAGGCAGACACAGGCAAACAGAAAGGCAGGGGCAGGGGGGAGAGAGAGAGACTGGCAAAACTGAGAGGCGGCGAGAGAAGGTAAACAAATAGGTAGGCAGGTGAGTTAACCGACAGACAGAGAGTCGCAAAGACAGGCAGACAGACAGATAGACAGACAAACAGACAGGTGAACAGAGAGAGAGACAAGCACACATAGAGGCAGACAGGCAGACAGGCAGATAGACAGCCAAACAAACAGGTGAACAGAAAGAGACAAGCACACATAGAGGCAGACAGGCAGATGAACAGTCGCACATACTAAGATAGACCACGAGTAGTCAGGCAGGATAGGCAGAAAGATAAAAAGACGGGGAGTTAGTCAGATTGACAAAAAGACATGGGGACAGAGAGACAGAAAATAAAATACAAATGTGCAGCAGTGCTCATTGCCGCGGGTGATCTAGGCTGTGAATGCCACAGTCACACGATGCGAGCCAGTTTCACAATGGATAATATTGTTCAGCACAACTCCTGTTGATATTCCATCAAATGGTTACGGATTTTATTGACCGAGTAAAGAAGATGATGGGCTGCGCTAACCGCGACAAATCTACTGCAACGCACTTACGATTTTTTAATTACCTTTAGAAATATTTTGAGATCTTGTTTCACAGGATATATTGTTTTGTGTGTACACGTATTTAAACGCAACTATAATAACGCCCTAACGCAACAGCTGATTGTCGTCTTGCTAAGGTGCGCCTCACTCTGGCTGCATGCGGAACTGCCTTGCACCTCTGTGAACGATGAGGCTCCATCAATCGATTTAACAACAAAAACCCATGACTTTTCCGTTCTGGGTACACGCGTTGCATGGAGTGTGTGAGAATTGTGAGATTTGACTGAAGTACTGTACAGTAAATTCAAACGTGAATATATCCGTATGAGATAATTATTTTAAATTAAACTCCGTCGCTCCAGACGTGAAGGCCATGCAGGCACGCACACAGCCAGTAAAACTCTGTATAGTATATCATGATAATCACACGTCCTTTCAAACGGAATGTAATGAGTTGTAGAGTCATTAATTCTGGTGGTCACAATACGTGCATAATATTGCCGTCAAAGAATCGGTTACAATAAATGAAAACCGTATGCGAATTTAACGCTAACGTACTACAGCGCTATTATGTAAAAACACACGATCTAAATAATACAAACAAAACAATAACCCATCTTTTAAACGAATCGTGAACCCATATTGCGATGATTCATCAACTATCTGTGGGGATAAGCTGCTAGACGCCTACCCATCCTTGAATCGTGGACCCAAATTGCAATCATTCCTCAAATCTCTGGGGGTAAATGTGTCCAAGCCTTGCCGCTGCATGTTCTAAATGCTTGGGACTCTTGAAGGCGAGCAGTCGTCCCACACACGAGGTTGTGTCTCCACCTGCTGGTGGGAGCCGTGCGGCAGTGTTTAATGAATTCACGTTTTTCCCTTCTTGGACGGTTTAAAAAATTAACCCGTAAAAACAAAGTTTTTCACTCTAAATCCTTTATATGCGTGGCGGCTCGAGTCCTCTCGTCCTCTGGCTTGAGATGGCTGCCACCTATGGGTCAGATGATTGTCTGCAGTATTAAACAATTGGTAATTAAATATTTCATTTGTTTTCCCTAAACAGTGTAAAATTTTGGAAAAAAAATTTCACGAACATTAATTGTCTTGCACAACTAGTCTGTGTGCAAAATGTCAGCTCGATTGGATCACGGGAAGTGGGTTAAAAAACGACCGAAATTTTTGCACGGTCGTAAGCAAGCAAGCAAGCACGCAAGCGAACTTAATATAAAGGATTTAAAAAGGGGAGAGAGCGGACATCACCCAAACATCGTCCAGACCCCCCTTGCCTCTCACCGACACCATCCTGATCACAGCAAACAAAGCCCGTGCGGAGTGAAGCCCAGGAAAAGATGCGGCATTTATCGACTCACCGCCTCGGCAAGGTGATAAATGGTCATGATTTGGGGTCACAATTCCATTTATAAAATGCTATTCTCATGTCTTTTTCGGTGCTACCTTGTTCGTGTTATTTTTCTCGCATGTTTCGTCTTTTTTGCTCTGTCTTGTTCTTTCGAATAGCCTAACGTGTACAATCATATACACACGTATATCAATCTTAAATCACCAGACTTTTAGACGCGCAACTGTTACAAATTTAGAGTTGTTGTTGGTTTGGGATGTCACTTCCTGTCAATTCACAACCGTGGACCTCCTTGGCAGAGCCGGCCCAGCCACTAAGCGACCCTTGCAATTGCAAAGGGCCGCGTGGCCAGCAGAGGGCCCCCTAGAGTCACTGCTAGCTAGTGGGTGAAAAAAATCATACATCAAAGGGGCCTCCAACCAAATTTTGCTTAGGGCCCCCAAAGGTCTAGGGCCGGCTCTGCTCCTTGGCTTACTCGGGCATTGTAGAGAATCGTGGAGTGGAGTAGTATCACAGACGCTGTCTCAGATTTACTTGCTTCTCCGTCGGAATTGAGTAAATCTCAGAGCTCCCTTCCACCACTTTGAACCTCTCCTTTGTAATCGTTGGACCTCGAAAAGAAATCGCTATAAAATAAACCACACGTTGTTTTTTCTATTTCATTAAATACATCAGAAGTCAGTGAAGAGACGGTCAATGTCTGCAGAGTGTGCAGGGTGGAGCGGGTGGTGTGCGCGCCGCGCTATGGACCCGGCAACTGAAATACAATTCCTGGCCACGGCTGAAATCAGTGGCGAGCGACGTCTGAACTGGCTGTTAGCCTCCACCAACCAATAGTCCAGAATGAGGAAGTATGACCAAACAGCCCCCCTGACTGACACACCATGGGGAGGAGGGGCTACATCCACCGGCGGATCGATCATGGCTGATTGGCGAGAGAGAAACCGATGTTGTTGTCGCCACACGAACCTGCTCGTAGCCGCTGTCGATGTACGGCAACGCCGCAACGGCCTCCGCCACCTTCACGTCCGCCCAGGTCACCGTGTGGCCGGTCCCTTTCTCCGGTGAACTCGGCACGACCCTCACCGGTACCACCCTCACTGGCGCCGCATCCCCTCCGGCCCCGGCACCACCGTCCGCCTGCGGACCGGCGTCATCATCTCCGCCGCCCGCCGCGCGCTCCCCGTGGCCGCACTCCGTCTTCTGCGCTTGCTCGTTATCGCCGCGGTCGCCCTCCTTGCACCGCCGTCGCTCGTCCGCCTCGCCGCACGCCTCGCCGTCGCAGCGGCCGCGCTTCTCCGGGTGCGAGTCCTTGATGACCGTCACCTCCAAGCCGCTGACGATCACCAGCTGCGTCCGAGGGTGAGCACGCCCCTTCGGCTGCCCGTGACATTGATCCTGTGATTGAGGCTGGCCCTGTGGCTTTGGCTGCCCCTTAGGCTGCACCGTTGGCAGCACCTGCACCTGAGGCTGCTCGTGAACTTTTGGCTGCACCTGAGGCTGCTCCTGTGGCTGCACCTGCACCTGAACCTGAGGCTGCACCTGAGGCTGCTCCTGAGGCTGCTCCTGTGGCTGCACCTGCACCTGAGGCTGCTCCTGAACCTGAGGCAGCACCTGCGGCCGCTCCTTTGGCTGCCCCTGGGGCTGCGGGGCCGCCCTCTTTTTCTTCTTGGCGCCGCCGCCGTCGGCGCCGCCGTCGCCGCTCGCCTCGGGCGCCACGGAATCGGCCCCCGGGAGCGAGCGGCTGCGCGGCCGCTCGGGCCGAGCCGGCGCCGCGCGGGGCCGAGCGGAGGAGGCGGCGCGAGGCAGAGTGGCGGCGACCAGGGGCGGCGCCGGCGCGCGCCGCTTCTTGGGGGCGTCCGACTCGAGCGATCGTCTCCTGGGGGCCGCGGCGGCGGCGAGGACCGGGGCTGGAGACGCCGGCACCGAGTGGTGAACCTGCGGGCGGCAGCAGCGGCGACGACGTCAAAGACGCGGGACGCGCAAGTTTCGTCGGGGCGAGGCCGCGATCTCGCGGAACGTGACTGCACGGCGCTGCCGATGCCACCGGTGAGATGTCGCAGGTTCACCCTTGCCGTGAGTGCCGCGGATTTCAAGATTCGATTCGGAAATGGATGTTAGAGTGGAATCTGTGTGGTGTCCAGTATCCGAGTTAATGATTCGTTAGTTAAAGTCAAGTCGATTTTGTTTAACCAGGAGAGAACTCAAGAGATTAACCTCACGCAGCAGGCATCGAATCGTGCTCGCGAGAATCGATTGTGGTCTTTTTGATTGGCATACGTTGTATGTAATTGGTTTACATATTGCGTGTAGTTGTTTTTTACATTATGCAATTGAGCTGCAAGAGCTCCTGTAGAAACTAGTGACAAAAACGTAACTTCTTAGAGACTTGAACCTCGACCCCCACGAACTGTGACACGTCATCCGGACAGAAGCGAACCCTCGTAAGCCGAGGAGGGAGCGACACTTTTGACCACAAGACGTCGTCAGTGTGAGAGCCGCCACGCCGCCGGCAAGGGTGTGTTGTCACGTGTTCCGTATTGTCGGGGGGGCCGCACTAAAGACCACCAGTGGCCCTGCAATGGATAACGCTGCTCTAGAATCTACAGCACTCTATAAAACCACTGCTGGATGAGAGCCCATCCACGCCTTGCCAATCACGGAGGCTGTCTAAACATACTTCACCACGCCGGTCAATTTGAGTTGGTGAATTAGCGGAGGCCAAGGACCGGTTACGATGTCACTCGCCGCTGATGTGAGCCCCTGGCCGGTAATCGAACCAAGGTTGTCGGGGTTCATCGTGCGGTGTGCCGTAATGCTCCTCGTGCGCAGGTTTTTTTCGCAGCCAATGTTAGGATTCATAATTGATTTTCTACTTGGGCCACATTTATGTCCCACCCGACATAAACCAACAATTGTAATTGTTGCATTGGTGTACAAGCGTTTAACGCGCCAATTATTATCATTTCAGATCACTTACTGATAATGTAGAGAACAATCACAGCCAAATTAGGCAATTACATACAATTAGTATGAGAATTGTTCGTAGCAAAGACACAGATCCCCGATATAGCCTCAACACGCTGTTGGGGCAAGTGCTGTTAGCGAGCACCTATGAACCCCAGCACGGCATACGATGGGGTGGGTGGCCAGCACCACGCCTGGCCGCCTTTGTCTCCCCAGTGACGATGTTTACACATCGCTCCAGGTACTAATTTGAGGTTGAGTCGACCTAGGGGAGGCCTGGAACCGTTTCAGATAATCGCCACTGGTGGTTGCCGTGAGCGGAAAACGAACTCGGGTCGCGCTAGCCGCTGCACATTTGTTCATACCACTCTCAGTATTTCATAAAATGGAAAACAAATCAACAACGTGTGATAGACTCACCATTTTTTTCTTTCGGGGCCGAAGGCAGCTGAAGATGCCCGCGTTTTCCTTCCCAGCATGCTCTGTGACTCCAGGAGGGGGCGGTGGTTGTCTGCGGGCCCCTGTCCAACACATGCATGGCCACTGGTCAGAGGATCGTTGTTTTCGCTGACAGGGCCCGGTTGGTACACGCGGTACCCTGGGCGGTCCCGAGGGATTGTCAGCCGGGGTTGCAAGTTACGGTGAACTCAATCTGCGTGTGTCTCTTGTCTCTGTGATTATGTTTGTCCCCCTCACTATGTCTCCCCCTATGTGTCTCTCTCTCCCCTGCGTGTCTCTTTTTGTCTTGTGTATATCTCTGTTTCTGTTTCTTTCTCTCTCTGTGTGTCTCTACCTCTGTGTGTTTCTATGTGTATTTGCGTTTCTCTCATTCTGTATCTGTCTATCTCTAATCGTGTCCTTTTCCATACCTGTCCCGCTGTGTCACTATGTTACTGTTTGTGTAATTTTTTCTGCGTCTGTGTATTTATTATTTGTATGCCGCTATGTTTCTGCGTCTATCTGTGTCTACCTCGATTCCCTTCTCTCTCTGTGGCAATGTTTCTGTCAGTCTATTTTTTTTCACCAATGTTCCTTGTTCGTCTCTCTTCGTGGCTCGCTACGTTTCTGCGCATCTCTCTTTTCTGCGGTCTGGTTCCCGGCACCCAAGGTGCGTGGGCCGATGCTAGAGACATCGCGGCAGTGCGAGGTTCAGGTGTGGGTGGGGTCCCTACCTGGGTAGGTGTGGGAGCCATGCACGATGGGATGGCATCGCGCGGTCGCTGTCAACACACAGAACAAGAAGAAGAAGTAGAGAGCTTGACGCCACTGACACTGCCGGTGTCAATTCCTACATCCTGGAGGGCCTCTTGTCACCCGTGCCATCGTTCATCAATCATCGACCACACTGTGACCGGCCGAACAGCGATATCTGGCCAGGCGGTGTCATAGTTATCACTGTTTTAACATATGCTGCGTATGAGAACTTAAAATGCAGGTAAAGAGTATTTCAAAAAGCGTGGCCGTTCATGATGGACGTGCAACAGATATCGGTGCGTTTGACTGTAACCTGTGCTTCACTCACAAGGAAATAACCACGAGTTCGATTCTCGGAAAGGTTCCCAATCAGTCACGCATCCTTCCTGGGTTTGATCTAAATAAAGGGGTAAATGAACGCAACGTACAGCGCCCTTGTCAATTCACTGCTGGATGGAGGCCTTCCCCACGCCATGTCGGTACAAGGGGATTGTTTGACCATACGTCACCACGGGTTGGTGATACCATGGCCAGGACTCGAACTCAGGTGGGCAGGTTCGTAGCGCGGGTGTGTAAACTATTGCACCACGCGGATGAATGGGTTACTGTCGACCTCGCTATGGAGAGGATGGATCCTGCCATAGAAATCTGGAATTTCAATGAAAAACTCAAATATACCAACGTGCAGAGATGAGCGCTTGTTTGAATGGGGGAGGGGTAGGCGGGAGTGGGGTGTAAATAAGAAGTGTAAATAAGTACAGATAAACAAGCATTACATTTATTTTACAATTTTTTTCGCAAAAACGAGCGCAGAAAAACCTTCCCCGAGTGTGGTGACCCGTGTGCGTGCAGCTTGGCGTTGAGAATTCTCCGGGCACTCTGGTTTCCTCCCACACTCAAAATAAATCCTGGAACACGGAGCCGGCCAAATATACCCAATGAAGAGAAGCTTGGGACTCGGTGTGCCTTTCCTTTCCCAAGTAAACAAATAAAAAAATATTATTATAAAATACATAAATATTTAAGCCGCGTGTGTCTATTTTATCACTGAATAACATTACAATTACGTACATCGGGCAATGTGTCTTTTGGCCAAATGACAAAACCTCGACTAGTATGTACTATTCTGTATCTCATCTGCAGGGTGTGGTTCATTTCACAAATATTACTTGGTTTGGCTGGTGATCCAGGCAGGAGCTATCCAACAACACACTGCCACGCTCAATGCCACGCTCAAAGAGTTCAGAAAAAAATATTTTTAATCGATGATGAAACTCATGGATGTCGATATATATCCAAGATTTGTGTTTATTTTGGGAACATTCGTCGATTCGGTAGACTAATTGAATTAAAAGTTAAAGCAACTACTTTTTTTATGGTAGATTAATCTGGCCTCTTTTAAAATGGCGGCCGCTCCCCACATCCTGCCTCCCGAAGTCTGGAAACCCTCTCGACGAGCCACGGCCACAGTAACGCGGCTGATGATGCTGATGACGCCACCAAAGCCCCGTCCGTCACCTCCCGTCCAGCGGCACAGAGGCGAGAGGCTTTTTTCCCAGCGAACGCCGTGCCCTCTGATTGCTCGCGTATTCGGACGAGCCCTCGAATCGGGCGAGCAAACAGTTGACTGAATAATCGGGATTACGGCTCACGAGCTCGATCCGCAGCCCCCCGATAACACCGCGATAGGAGGAGGAGGTCGTGGCGGCGGCGGGGGTCAGGGGGTCAAGGGGCGCGCGGGCCTCTCTCACCCTTGCTGGTGTCGACGACGTAGAGCTCGCGGATGCCGAGCTCGGCGAGCGAGCACGCGAGGTCGACGCGCTCGGCCTGCGTCGCGTCGCGGAACAGCAGCAGCGAGCGCGGCTCCAGGCCGCTCTTGGCCGCGATAGCCGGCAGCAGCACGCGCAGCGGCACGCGCCGGCTCACGCGCAGGAACTCCTTCTGCGTGCGCGAGAGGTTCACCACCAGCCGCACCGTCGGCTGTCCGCACGCACGCACACGCGCAATCACAAACCAAATGACGAAATTATGCAACGGGCCATTTTTTTTTAGGTGTGACAAAATGATCAAAGTTTGTTTTTAGGTCTCGTATGGGCTCTACGGCTGTGCTCATCGCCCGTTTACAGCCCCGAGACAGTGGTGGAAGTTCCACATTCCTATGGCAGGGGTGCGTTGATACACATAATAAGGCAACCGCTGTTGTGGTATCCATGGGTGTTAATAAATTGACGGGTAAACAGACAAGGGTGTGTGGTGTGATTGAGCTCTGTGTAGGCAGCCACCATTCGTGCTGTCGAGCTACGCGGCGTGTTTCTCGGGTTGTGCCGCCTGCTGAATTCAGTTCCTGAAGCAACCCCCGGCACGTGGAGCGAAACGTCGGGCAACATCGTCCCAAGCAACACGACGTAACAATGCCGGAGAGCCGCAGGAGTGCGTCTTGCTCCCGAGGAAACTAAAACTATAGCCCATGAGCCGCTGGCTTCCTGCACCACGGCTGAGAGGCCGACATTGCGGAATGCACATGGGGAGTAAAACTGTTGGCGGTAGCAAGTTGGCGTGTGACAAGTTACCGTGTTACGAGTTAGAGTGTCAAAATTATCACCATTCTTGAAATTGCTGTGGGACAGTGCTCATCTGTGGCGGTGGAAGTGAACATCAAGAACAGCTGTTGGCTTCCACAGACTGGTAGAGGCCTCGTCTGGTTTTTTTTTTACAGCCACGAGGTTTTTGTTCATCAGGACGAAACATCGGTGCCAAGTCATTCGGCTCAGTGTTTGCGCCGTCCAGGTAGAGACTCTGTTTGCCCCAGACTGGAGATAAATCCACACAGCAGCGCTAAACGTTTCACCTTCACAAGCCATCAAGTTAACACGGCCACATATCTCTGGACGGTACAGCCCGGAGCAGAGGGATATATTTCCTGCTCGTGACGCTCCTGCTTAATCTACAACCACGGGACGCGCAGGACGCCGTATCTCAAAGCGCCAGCATGCTCTTTTACTTATGACATTTAAAACGGCACTTTAAATGCCTGGTTGATAACGGGTACTCGCTGCCGGGGTCGGAGAGCGTGGTTCGTTTGTTTTCTTGCCAAGAAAACCAGGAATGTGCTCAGATCGCGTCACTGACGTGCACGTGAATGAATGTGCGTGTGTTCTTACGAAGGGAACGGTAGCATAGTGGTTAGCGCATTTCGCAATTAACTCAGGGCCCCGATTTCTCATTCTGCTCGTGGCTAATCCGTCCTTGGCCTCCCCTAGGTCGACTCAGCTTTAAATGAGTCTCTCTGGTGTGGCGTGTAAACATCATCACTGGGGAGACAGAGGAGGTCCTGGCCACTCCACCGTGAGCAGCGCTCGCCTAGTAGGTGCTCGCTAACGGCACTCTTCACAACAACCTGTGGAGGCTACACGGGGGAACTTTGTGTTTGTTACTCGTGTGTGCGCGTTACTCGTGTGTGTGTGTTACTCGTGTGTGTGTGTGCGTGTTATTAGCCACGTGAGTCACCGCGTGATGGAATTCACTCACAGTGACCCAGCGTTCAAAGCGGTATTTATAGGCCCATAAATGAGGCTCCAGTGGTCAGCAAACTGGGACCATTTGGGATGCCGTCATTAACGAAATTAACTGCATCGACTTAAACTAAAATAGAAAGTGCTGCAAGCACATTCATCAAGAATGAACTCGTTTGTAGTTGGTTTATCTCATCGAGTAATATTTTGAAATGTATAATGAAATGGTCCTAAACTGCCCTATTTAGTCAGTAAACCGGTGGAAGCCAATGGAGATGGAAAAGGAATTTTTCCTGCCAATTAAAAAAAATGTTAGTTTACAAAATTTTTTTCACGTAACGCTGGAGAATATCCGACACAGACAAGAGCTCCTGCTATGGGAATGTGGAATTTCCACCACTGGCTCAGTGATGTAGATGAGGGCCGCTTCTCACCCGAGCAGAGAGACTCTTTGACTGATTTTGACTTTGCAAACCAATCGGTCACAACGGGAATTATTTCGTGCCTCCTCCAAGACGGGGTGAAATCGATTAATCGGATCCATCCAAAATCGTATGCTCCCTTGCATAGACAAACGCTTAAAGACGCAGGCAATATTGAGAGAGAGAGAAAAAGCATCCAGGAGAAAAACGAGACGCCAAATGTTTCGCTCCAGCGCTGTAACGCGATGTCCTGCCAGAGCCACGTTCCAGAGCGCAGCAGAAGTGCGCCATCTATTTATCAGCTGCTTTCTGTGTACGTGCTTTTCGACGTGTGTTTAGGCGTTGAACTGGGGAACCGCAAAAGCTGTCCCACGCCTCTGCGCCGCGTGCAACTCTTGCCATGCAGCGTGCTGCGCAACGGAAGCGGCTGTCAATTTGTTACCGACTCCGAAATGTGCGACGCGCGAGGGAACGCGACACGCGTGACTCTTTTGCGCCTCCGTCATCCCACGCCGAGTGTCCGGGATTTACCGTTACTTCTTTGCGGCCATCCATTCCGCTGCTGGATGGAAGCCGCCCCATACCATGACGTTCACGCCGCAAGCAGCAAAGTTTCTCACTGGTTTGACAAATACCCAAAGCTGAATGCTACCACCACTGTCACCCCAGGCGAGGATGAAAAATTACAAAGTTTGTCCGTGTACTTCCGACACCACGGCATTTCATGAACATTTATCCCTTTTTAAGATAGGTGGAGACATTATTGATGATGATTCTCTGATGATGATATTGCTATTTCTGCCAATGCTGATGATTCTACTTGTGATAATAATCACGCTTCTGCTGCTGCTCAAGACCACAATGCTGCGGCTGATGGTTGCCGTGGCAGTCGTGTCAGATGACAGTGCTGGTGATGCTGCTGGTGATGATGTTGAGGCTTCTGCTGCTACTGCCGACGAGTGGTGCTGATGTTGGGGCGGTCGCGTCAGACGACGGCGCCACGGCCACCGATGAGGCTCTCGCTTGGGGAGGATTCACTCTCAGGGGGGGCGGGGGAGCTCACCTCGGGGAAGGGCTCAATTCAAGGGGGGCTCACCTAGGGGGGTGGCGGGGGGGGCAGGATCTCACCTCGGGCGCGTTGGAGCGGTGGGCCCTGCGCGCGTCCAGCGGCTCGCGCTCGACGAGCCGCACCGCCCCCACGGGGAGGCTGCCGATGGCCGTGTTGGGCTTGAAGGGCAGCGGGCGGCCGTCCACGCGCGAGTACAGCTCCAGCGCGTGGCGCGCCGGGCTCAGACGGTACCACGCGCACAGGCGCACCAGCACGTCCATGATGGGGATGCTGGTGGGAGCAAGCGTCATCAGACGACGCACAGGGAAGGGTCACGTGGATGAATCGAAGCCCCACGGCGTTGTCCGTTACATGTCTACGGGCATTCCGTTTTCTTCATGTTAGCCAATGAGCATTCGTTTCTTTGTCATTTGGTATTGCCTGTCACATCATCTTTGATAGCTATATCACTGTCATTGCCAAGCAGGGTGGCGTCGTGGTAACATTGCCCCTCACAGCTAGAAGGGCCTGGGTTTGGTTCCCGACGCAGGTGCCTTTAGGTGTGGAGTTTGTATGTTCTGTGTGTTGTTTGTATGTTCTGTGTGTGGGGTTTGTATGTTCTGTGTGTTGTTTGTATGTTCTGTGTGTGGGGTTTGTATGTTCTGTGTGTGGAGTTTGTATGTTCTGTGTGTGGGGTTTGTATGTTCTGTGTGTTGTTTGTATGTTCTCCGTCTATTCTGCATAGGTTTCCTCTGGGTGCTCGAGTTTTTTCCCACAGAGAAAAAAACCCATACAATGTAACTGCTATTGGCCAAACATCCCAATACTAATAATGGACTTGCCAATTACTCAGTTGGGATCACGCACAGCAGCATCATCGCCCCCTACTGCGAAAACTTGGCAGGACTCTCTGGATAAATCGCCTTGAGACTCGATGAGGCTTTCCTGGGAAAACAAGCATCTTTGTCATCTGCATCAGCAGCAGCATCATCAGCATCATAAATAAAATAACATAACTTTATTGGTACGTCTCCACGTCCGAAGACGTCCTGAGGCTCTGACAAGGCCATGAGGGAGGGGCGTGTGGCACAGCTTGACGGCAGCTATCACAGAGTGCGGTCGTGTCGCTACAGTTATCTGCGGTGAGTACAAGGTCTTTAAAAACAACGGCGCTATGTCTCTCTAATAAAATTTACGCTAAGCACTGGAGAGTTCCGAGATTCAGCGGCGAACGGGACCCACCCTGCAACTTGCAGACATCTCGGAACGGGAAGGGGTTAACAGTCATAACGATGCCTTTAACCGGACGTCTTTAACATGCGTGCGTTCGCTAAATGTGTTATTTGAGTTAAATCACAGGCAAAGAAATGAGCTGCACATTTCCTGCAGCCACAGCATCCCGCAATATTTCATGCACGTGACAAGGATGAATGGTGACCGGCTGGACAGGACAGCGACGGAGGGAACACTTGAAGGTGCTCAGGGGGGATGGGAGCTCGCTCAGTTGAAATTCGCAGTGACGGACAGAGATTAGTGGAGAGAGACCGCAGGAAGGAGGTATTGGTGAAGGAAATGGTCACGTGGCCCAATGGCTCAGAAGGCCAAGGAACTGGAGGAAGAAACAGAACAGCATTGGCAGGCGATGCTGGGGAAGCGCCGTGGAAGATGATGCCCACGGCTCCACTCGTGCCACGAATGCAATTTGCTTCTCTCATCACCACCACCATCACCACCACCACACAAACGTTGTTCTCCATGCTCTATGAAGAGCGATTTGGCAGCGTCAAATATCCGCGATTTATGTATACAATTTCAGCACTCGGCAAATGAAGTGCACAGCCACATGGACACTACAGTGGCGGGCGTTTTGCGTCCATTATTGTCTGAGTGACAAGAAGCCATTGACCGGCCACCACGGATATCATTTTTTTTTTCTTTTCCAAAACAGTCTGAGACGAGAGTCATGCAACTGCTATGTGGGACGAGAAATCCTGAGCTTGAAATAGCCTCTAGCAATGGTGACCTTGCACCAAAACGCCTTCGACCTCTGCGGTGCGAAGGCCATGCAAGCGGTTTTGAGTTCTGCCAATGAAATCGATATATTTTTGTTCTGCTGCACAGTTGCGCAGTGTCTCACTTGTTCATTAAAATTGTTTGTTCGGTCCTATCACGACGGAAAGCGCGATGTTTCACAGACTATCAAGAATGCGTCTGCGCACAACTCGTGCCAGACATTAGGTTGAGCCAATCACCCAGTAAACGATCAGGCGCAGACCTCAATGGACGAATGTAACATAATGGCAGGGCTTTATTTACCCAGCAAAAGCCTCACTGAGTCTCTGGAAACTTTTCCGTGAGGGTTCTTTAGTTGGCATTATTGGCCACTTCTTTAACGAGTTCTACAGTGTCCCTGCAGGAGGAAGCTGGAATATACCAAGAAATTACCTCATCATATCAAAAATCCTACACATAGGCCGGCAGTGCGGGCTGGTCAGCTGCGGGCTGGTTGAGGCAGGGAGCGTAGACAAGGGAGCGTAGAAGTACGGTACAACAATTAATTTTTCTGCACTGCCCGCTGCTACCCACAGCCCATAATAATGACTAAGTAGCAAGATTACATGAATTAACTGCGAGAGAATAACCATGGGACTTTACCCAGGGCTTCATTTCTCACTGAACATGTTCAGGATTGGTGATAAACTGAAGTGGGTGGCACATGACTAGTAGCCACAGACATAGTGAGATGTGGACTGGATGCGGTGTGCCGTGTGCGGACATATTTTATGGGTCATTGACCCGAACAGACCTGGCTGAATTTAAGCCCTGGATTGGCCTAATTCCCTTGTCATTCATGACACCTTCCACGCCTGTCCACTCAATGTACTCCACTCGAGACACTAAATAACAGCTCCCCTGTGGCTGAGCTGGGAATTCTCACCCCGCCCGATGTCGTATCTAACACGCAAAAGGCAATTCCAACGCCAGCGTTGACACCGTGTGCGAAGAACAAGCGTCTAATGCGGACTGGGCAGGCGAGATGCGTGGCCAGGGTCCCCAGTTAGACATCAAATATCCCTTCTCTCCCTGTGGAACGCACCTTCTGTGCACGAGGTGAGAGCGCACAGGGTTCAAGGTGCACGTGCGCGAAAGCCAGCAGGGTCAGGATGTAAAGGGTCGTGAGTACAGGGTCAGGGTGCGCGGGGTCAAAATGAGGTCATGGTGCGCAGGGTTACGATATACGGGGTCAAGTTGTGTGGGGTCACGGTGTGTGTGGTCATGGTGTGTGGAGTCAAGGTGTGTGGGGTCACGGTGTGTGGGGTCAAGGTGTGTGGAGTGAAGGTGTGTGGGATCATGGTGTGTGGGGTCAAGGTATGTGGGGTCAAGGTGTGTGGGGTCACGATGTGTGGGGTCAAGGTGTGTGGGGTCAAGGTGTGTGGGGTCAAGGTGTGTGGGGTCAAGGTGTGTGGGGTCAAGGTGTGTGGGGTCAAGGTGTGTGGGCTCACGGAGTGCAGGGTCAAGGTGCACGGGGTCACGGTGTTCCCTACCGCTTCTCAGACGTGGCGCTGTGCAGCTGTCCCGACGGCAGGATGACGGAGAACTCCACCTCGCAGCACGATACATTCTGGCCCCTCGCCACCAGCGGAGGCTTGGGGGCGGCCGCCTTCCCCCGCGAAGGCAGCGTTCCTCCCTTGGCAAGCGACAGAGTTCCGCCCCGTTCCAGCGGCGGAGATCCCGCTTTCGTGGCGGGCAGCGTCGCGCCCTTCTCGGCGGGCGGCTTCCCGCTTGCCGCCTTGATGGCCGGCGGGGAATCGCTCTTGTCCGAAGACAGCGCCGCCGCCGCCACCGCCGCCACCGCCTTGTCCGATGGAATCGCTCCGGCCCTGTCCGCCTCGGCGGACCGAGGCGACCGAAGGGGAGCAACGCCCGGAGGGGGCGGAGGAGCCCGGTTCTTCATCCTGCGCCTGACACACGACAGGGGAAACCGTTCAGGAGAGTGAGAACCTTCGGCGGAGGAGGCGACGGGCTTAGCGAGCGGCGGCTGTCTTAATCGTGAAACCGACGGTGCACGTCGGGCCGTAAAAAAATGCTGCAACTCAGCGATGCGTTCAAAAAACATTAGTCGCGTTCGGGTCAGGAGGGGTTAAGACATTTCTAACACGTGTTATCTATCACCTTCGAGACAATCTGGTAAAGTGTAAAGCTATGCACCATGCACCTCCGATTAGCACGGTTGGCCTACGCTCAACGTACATACCGCAGGCTGTATACACTCTACCACGGTCGTTATCAGCGATACCAGTACAGTACCTTAAACTTAAAAATACACAATAAGTTCAGGTTTTAGGTCACGGCCTCTGCTATATATATAATACAGCGACTGCCTAAATAAGTCGAACAAGAGGAGACCACCCCTCTTGCACGACTTCGTTTTCTCTGGGTGTTCCTCACGTCGTCCCATGTGCAAAGCTACCAAAACATAAAAACAACATCGCAAGCAGAGTCCTCCTGCAAAGAAAGTCTGGAGACTCGGCCACACTTACTTGCCTCTGGTCGAGATTACCAACGATGAGCACACACTCGCACCGTGATTGTAACTCAGTGCGTCTCGGTTGCTGCCCGCGTACAATTCTGCAGCAAGGCGTTCAAAGCGCCGGGCGCTGCTATAATAAACGGCGACGCGCTGGAAAGAATTACGTCGAAAAACTCTGTAAACTTTGGCACAAACAGCGGCGCTCGCTTTCCCCTTGGACTGCGCTCAGCAGATGATTTAGATCAGATGGGAATAAGGAGTACAGTGTGCTGTACGGCGAGTCAAATCCTCGCCCCCCCCACCTCCCATCCACCACGCAAAAAAATCAAGCAAACGCACCCCATGGCTTTTCATGAAAAGTCCCACTGGATGAGACCAGGGGATTGACAGCAGACGTCCCTCGTGGCAGGGAGAGAACTGGATAGGATAGAACTACGTCGTAAGAGCGAATGGCTTCGGGTGCGAGGAATGAAAGTCAAGAGTTGAACGCTGTGAAGAAACGCGATTTTGTAGAGCAGCAAAATTAAACACGCGGAGACAAGTATTAGGTTTTTACCCTTTCAACTGGTACAAAAACTGACACCTTTATACAAGGCATCATGTTTGCAATAACCACAACACAAGCAGTCAAAATGCAAACAAAAAGAAACAACTCTGATGATGATAATGATATGCACTGTCCTTGAAGTTGGAAGGGTAAAAACCTAATACTATATTTTGCCACTGGTAAAGGAGGTCTCATAGTGTAAACACACGGAGACAAGACGAACACCAAAACCCATCCTCCACGCCCACCTCCACCACAGCCAACGTGACAGATGCCTCCATTGACGTGCATAGGGATCGACCGTGTTGACTTCCAACACGAATTTTTTTTCAACCGAATAACTTGGTGACACTGCGTCCGATTGATCCCAAACGCGATGCAACGCGGGTGTTGATGCGTCAGCTGTGTCCACCCGTCTCTGACCGGGTGGGGTAAGTGTTCACGAACACTCTCGCCAAGTTGTCCCAATATGAACACAACCTTGGGCAACACAACTTCAGACTAAAAGTTGTATTGCTATTAGAGACGTTAACCTTGAGGAACCCGGCCGAGATTGATCAAAGGGTGAGCGCTCGCTCCCTCCCCAGGAAGAGCCGCTATCCGAGACTCATTGTTCATCGCTGCCTCGGGACGTACCTAAGCTTCCGGTGCATATGGTCTGAGCGCTACTGTTGCTATCGATAATTAATTAAAGACTTCCGATGACGAACACATGGTGGAAAGTATTAGAGATTCCAGGAATAGGCATGCGTTTATGTTCTTTGTTTGTTACCGTACTTGATAATAGTAAGCTTTATTGGTAAAACAAATTGTAGTTTGGTTAAGGAAAAGCCACAAACACCAATGCGCCTTGAAGTGGACACTTTTCAATCGATGCGTCTTGCCAGCTGTGACGTCGATCAGTAAACACGGAGGCTGACACAAATAACGCAACAACAACAACAACTGAAAACGCATGGAGGCATGCAACACTTGGAATTCTACTTAGAGACAGGGGGAAGGAATGCAGGTTTCAGGGAACAAATGTAAATGCCAAACGTGAGCGCACGTGCTGTTAGCGAGAGTAAAAGCGAAGCTTGGCCATGCACACGATGGCTACGAGAGGGGTGATGGTTGTTGGACGGGACTGGCCAACAAAGGGAACATTTGCACGTGCCAACACCCAACAGGAAGACCACCACGGGGATGGAGCACAGAGATAGATAAAGGCGTAGGGATGATAATGATGATGATGATGTGGGGAGGCCTTCACCCAGCAGTGGAGTGAGCATGACCGACGACGACGATGACGAAGAGGAGTATGTGCTGTTGGGGGTGCAGCAACGCGAGCCGGTGACACTGAAGAGTCCGCGGAGAGGGAGCGGAATGCCAGCGGCGCGTGTCTCGTACCAACCTTCTTCGAGAACGTGTGGACAGAACAGGGTGCGACACAACGCACAGAACACTCAGATGGCACGCACGTGTACAGGGCAGGCGCATTCACTGACCCAACGACCAGATTCCACCTGCACAACCACGCTTCGAGTGTGCGGAATGCCGCACGCCGACTCACGAACACAAAGATCCCCCGTCGCGCTGCTAGCTAGTGAGCGCCTACGAAGGCCGGCACGGCACACAACGTGACCGTCTTTGTCTCCCCAGTGGCGATGTTTACGCACGTCATTTGAGGCTGAGTCAACCTACAGGAGGCTCAACCAGTCCAGATAATCGCTAGTGTTGGTCATGAGCGGGAATTTGACTCGAGTCGTCGTAGCGCCCACTCTGACTCAAGCTCACACTCTCGTCTTCTCACCTTACAGCTCACTCAGCTCCAAAAAGTCCGGCACCCTTCGTCATTCCGTGGGGGTCGTGGACGATATTTGACCATACTTCACCACCCTGGTCAGTTAGGGATATGGGCGCATAGAAGAACACTACAACGATTGTGTGATTTTCCTACGTTGCCTTCTGCTGCCTGCCATCAAGGCCCGCTCAGTGGCCACCCTTCCAAGCGCTCTCCAGGCTCAAATCCCGCTTGGATTGTGAGATCCGATGAGATTGGGCGCATTGCGGGCGATTTGGTCACGGGCAGTCGAACATTGAAGCACGCGTAGTGCCTAGAGTGCAGCTGCATCTCAAGACGGTGGTCAGACAGTGAGACATCTCACACACGAGACAGGCAGACAAATTCTTGATTTTTGCAACGCGATTCGCAGAGAGCTGCAGGCCTATTTTGTTGAACCAGGTGAAAAATCAAGGGCTAATCTAGTCACAGGCAGAACTCTCATACCCCGTGAGAGTAGTCGTAAAACAGTACTATGTTTCCAGCAGAGACCCGTTTGGAAAATTAAATACATCACTGCATAATTTTCCGAATGCCTAATAATGATCATCATTTGCAGCCACTTTGTCAATCAACTGCTGGATGAGCACCACCCCATGCTGTGTAAGTTCTGGGTGTTGTGTGACCATACTTCACCATTCTGCACTGTGCGGGCTGGTGAATGGGGGACTAGTAACGGTTTGGAAATCACTCGACACCGATGCTATCCATGGCCAGGAATTGAACTCAGGTTTCCAGGTTCAAAGTGCAGTTCGCTAACCACCACTCGACTGCCACACCCCAGGCAGTAATCTGCAATCAATCTGTAACACGATGCTACAAATGTTACACAGATATGCAGTAAGCGTGAGGTTTTGCAACAGGACTTTTTTTTTCCCCGGCAGATGCAAATGCATGTGGAGCTCTTGACTGTAGATGACAAAAAAAGTATTGCCCAGGCCACACCCTGTGAAATGTGGCACCAGAGAGATTCCAGGGAAGGCTCGTGAGAGATGGAGGGAGGAGAGGAATGGACATTCCTGCACCCATCGAGAGGAGTAACTCACTGCTACGATCCCGTCACTGCCCGCACACAATAGTTGGGCGTCCGGGGAACTGCCTGTTTGTGGATTTTGAGTCCCTGCCAAAGCAGCCCGATGGAATATTATTCTTTTAGTTACGATCCTCTAAACAAAACAACGGGTAGGAAAATAAATAAATGGAATTCCGCACAAAAATTTCAACGCCTAGATTTTTTTTCCATTCCGTGGCTCTTTTTTGTGTTTTACAGTCCCCAAAGACGGCCGTAATTTCGGACGGATAATATTTCAGAGTTGTACGATCGGGGACGATATGAATCTCTCTGGCTTGTTTGCGAAGACCCTGCCGGTGCATGGAAGGGCACGCGGTTGAAGTTGTCTTCCCCGCAGCCCGTGATATCACTCGAATAAACACACGCTTGGGACACACAGATTGTGTCCGATGAATATAAACAGCGATACGGTCCCTGGGAGGGAGAGGGGAAGAGAGAGGGAGATGAAAGGAAAAAGAGAGAGGGGGGAGAGAGAGTGGTTGTGGTTGAGGGAAGAGAGAGGAGAGATAATGATAGAATGAAAAGAGTTAGGGAGAGAGGAGGGGGGGAGATGATGGAGAGGGGGTATAGAGAGAGTGATAAGAGAGAGGAGAGGGAGGATGGAATGAGATAAAGAGAAGAGGGAGAGAGAAATAGGGAGAAGAGAAATTAAGGAGAGAGGAGGTGAATAGGGGGGGGGGAGCAGATGAGAGAGATGGCAAGGTAATATAGAGATGAGAGAGGGGAGAGAGGGGAAGGAGAGGGGGGAGAGTGACGGTGCCAACAGCTTCGTGCCCTGGCCGGCTGAGGCTGCAGTGATCTTCTCGAGCACGTGGTTTAAATGCTTGAGCGGCGCCTCTGACCGGCCGGGGTATTATAAGCAGGTGGTGAAATAATCTCATAAGCAGCTGTCAGTCTGCTCGGCAATTCCAAGGAAGGAGGAAAAGCAAATCTCAAAAGTTGAGAATCTGACGGCATGAGGATGTTATGTCAGTCATGTGATAATAACAATGCAGTGGTAAGACTGCGAGATTGTTGTGAACAAAGATTACCGATCCGCGTAAAAGATGCTTCTGTTAGAGCAGTCAATTTTTTTGCGAGTTCAAAATCCCATTTTGTGGGGGTTGACATGCACCATCATCCCTACGGCACCAATAAGATGAGTATCACTGTTTTGGGAGGTCAACAGTCTCTGAGGAGACTGGTCCCCACTGGCTCACCAGTGGTGTTTAATGCTGCCCCACTTCTCATTCGAGCAGAGATTTTTTTTTTAAATGGTAATATTTTTTAAATAAATACTTCTATTTACCCACGAGAGCATGATTGAGTCAGAATACTCATTGTCTGGATGGCCCTTACAATGCAATGCATTGCCCAATTCCATTAAACACACAGATAGATTCAGGAATCCACTGCTGTAGTGCCATAGCCTGGATCCCTCACAGCCACCGGGACTTTAACTTGAATACTCATGAGAGACACCGCACTGGATGAATTGAACCGTTAGAAAGAGCTTGACAGGGATGGCACCAAGATTCATAAAAATTAAACAAAAACCAGTGGCGTAGTGTGTGTGTGTGGCATGGGCCCTGGTGCACGGAGTGGGATGTGGGCCCCCTCTCCACCTGCCCGTCTCTTCGCAGCCGGGGTGATGCCAAAGATGTCCACTGTCCCCCTGCGTTCGTCTCATCTCAGCCTCCACCGACCACAAAGCAACGCTGCCTCTTCACAGGCCGCCTTTGAATCCGAGCCAGTGCCAGAGACAATGAGAAGCCAGCTCGGCTGGCTTTTCTCAGAAGTCTGGCTTCCGCTACATTTCGTCTTGGTTTTTTTAAAGCAGCAAGTTGCTTTACGGCGAGCCGAATTTTTGTTAAATGTCCACTCGTTTTAGCGCGGGTTGAGTTTAACAATTGATTCAAAAGTGAAAGTTTACGGCAAGGGGAATTTAGACACAATTTAATGAGGCCGGAGTATTTTTTGTTTAAGATACACTTAAATTCAGAAGTTTTCTCTGCTCAAACTAACATTGGGAAATCGTCGTCTCTGTTGGTGACGCTGAGCCATGAACAGAAACTTCCCATTGTCAAGGTCAAGCCCATTGTTAAAGTCCAAATACTTCACAAGCCCTCTCTCGATCCACTCCTCGTGCTGGACTGGGCATGGGGGTTGCTAAGCCATACTTCCCCATGCTGTTCAGTGAAGGACCAGGATCGGTTCAGGCATCAATCGACACCGTCGCTAGCCGGTGTCACCGTGTCGTAACGCGGCGCTGCAAACACTCCGCCACTGTTCAGGGAACGTGAAGAGAGGTCTGCAGACAGCTGCAATTTGTTGACTAGTCCGATGGTCGTGGCATTCTTATTCACATGTATCGTACTATGTTGTATTGTACTATATTATATTGTACTATGTTGTATTGTACTATGTTGTATTATACTATATTATATTGTACTATGTTGTATTGTACTATAATGTATTGTACTATATTGTATTATACTATATTGTATTGTACTATGTTGTATTGTACTATGTTGTATTGTACTATATTATATTGTACTATATTATATTGTACTATGTTGTATTGTACTATGTTGTATTATACTATATTGTATTGTACTATATTGTATTGTACTATGTTCTATTGTACTATGTTCTATTGTACTATATTGTACTATATTGTGTTGTACTATATTGTATTGTACTATGTTGTATTGTACTATATTTTGTATTGTACTATGTTCTATTGTACTGTATTGTACTATGTTGTATTGTACTATATTGTATTGTACTATGTTCTATTGTACTGTATTGTACGATGTTGTATTGTACTATATTGTATTGTACTATGTTCTATTGTACTGTATTGTACGATGTTGTATTGTATTTCCAGCCCTGCCGAAGGATTTCCGCGCATTTTTCCCCAATTAGTTCAGAACTCCGTTTGGCCGAGCCAGCGAGAGGCACACACAATACACTCCATCACCAACCAAGCGAGGAGTGGTAACACTCTCTCTCTCTCTTGGTGAGGACAAAGCGAGGAGTGGTATTGTGTTGGCCGCTGCAAATGTCACGCACCGCCCGCTATGAAGGCAACACTCGCACAACGTGAACACTCACTGACTCTACAACTCCCCGACAGACCTGGTCTTCACCTGAGGACGGCTGCTTGCGTTGTGGCCGAAACGTCGTGAGAATTATTTTATTATGTTTTATTTTTATTATTTTATTACTTCCCTTCTACGTGACTTTACCGAAAGAACCAAGAAGATGAATCCCTGCAGTCACGAAAGCTTTAAATCGAAATTTGGCCGTGAAGCATCCAAAGTTTTACAAAATATCATTTGCACACTGGTATGGGCAAATGCACTGATCGTGAATTCTCTTGGTACGTGAGCAGAGTTGTTCAGACTTTCGTTGTCATGAATATTAAAGTTTACAATGTTGTAAATCCTTGTGAGAGCCCATTGAGTGGACAGATCGCTTTTGCGATTTCACAAGTGAGGGAAATGCAAGTCAAAGTTACAAGTTTAACCTACAGATTTCACAAGAGGGCTCTACATTTTCAAAACAGATGTTAAAGGAGAAATAACGATCTCGCAATCAGCCAGATTTAGAAAACCAGACACCAATGCAATGATTCTTTGCAGCTGTATAAGAAATGCAGCAATAAAACAAAACCTGGACAACTAAGGTTCACTCTAAAATAAACGCTTTATGCACTTAACGTGTAAGTTCTACTTAGAATGAAACAAATCTAATAAAATGTAACCAGATGGAAGAAACGTGGATTCAAGGTTTCCACAGCATTGACTACAATTAATAATCTAACCTTGTTGGAGCATGACTGCATAATCATACCCGAATACAATACATGGATTCAAGAAACCTTGGATTTGGAAACACTTGCTCAGCGATACATATTTGTTCAATGGTCCACATTATTGGGATGGTGGGGGGGCTGAGAGACTGCTGTGGCAGGCTTACAGGAGGACAGCTTCACACAGCAACAGCAGCAGGCGTTCACGCATGCACTGTACGGAGCAGATCTGGTGAGCGTTCCACTTTAGAGATCTCAACGTGTCTCGCTCGCTCGCCAAGCCACCAAACGATGGACTGGCAAATAAAATAGACTCAAACGGGGGTGGCCAACAGTCGAGAACCAACTATTAATAACTATTAACAAATGTTTTTAATTTTCAGAAGCGACCTGGCTTATGTGGAAATGTATAGCGGCCAAATAACTCTAAACGCGTGTTGATTTTAAATGTGGAGTGGAAACCCGGGGGACCCGGAGAAAAAAATCCTCGTGACCACGGGGAGAGAGAAAGAGAGACACCGGAAAATCAAAATACACAGCAGCAGGCGTCAGGGTCGGGAACGAACCCACGACCTCCTGCACACCAGGCGAGGTAGTTAACATCTCACAGCCACTGTGATGATGATGATGATGAGAGAGACACGTAAACTCCAAATACACAGCAGCAGGCGTCAGGGTCGGGAACGAACCCACGACCTCCTTGCATACCAGGCGAGGTAGTTAACATCTCACAGCCACCGTAGCACTCCAACTACTCTGCCGGGACGGGGCCATGACCGACGGGGAGAGTCCCACTGACATTCGTGGTCAGTTGCAGAAAATATCTGAAGTGAGGTTTAAACCACAAGTTCACGGTGATTTGCATTGCAGGTCACATCGAGGTGTTGCTCATCTTCCGTTTACAGCCTTTCAGCCAGTTGTGGAAATTCCTCATTCCTTTGGCACGGGCGAGTCTCTCCGTAGGACATCCACCGTCAATTTTTTCACAAAGCAGTACTACATGTATCGACTGTGGATGGATGATGGGCTGCGTCAACACCCAACCAGGATTTGAACTCACAACCTTCCTGAATGCGAGCCGCTCGTTCTACCGCTCGTACTTGGCCATTTAACACTGCAAACTTTCGGAAATGTATGGAGGTAACCGCATGCCCTGTTACGTGAACCTGGCAGCCACAGCTTGGCCACAGAACAGCAATTTATTAAATGCAGAGGTGACGCGCGGCATTGGGCGATGCGAGTGAGCCGCAGGCCCCCAACGGTATCTGTCGTGGCTTTCTGCCTGACGAACTGCAGAGGCATTTCTATTTGGATGAGCGATCAGAGAAGAACTTCACTTGCACACGGCATGTCAACAAGGCCCTCCCAAGAAAAAATACCAAACAGCATTAGTGGCAGCGTTCCAACATATTTCACACCAAGTTGTCTTCCTATAAGCGTTCAATCGTAGCGAAATCAGCAGTGTATTGACAAATTAATACAACTTAGGACGAATATATATTTTTAATGTTACGCTTATGACAGCGGTGATGCCGAGGATTTTAAAATACAGTACAGTGCAGTGTGCATAAATGTGTTTTTCATTACATGACACGGGCGGAAAATATTTACGGAAATTCTGGAGTCAATGCTTTAAAGGTGCAGCGTTATGAATGGCGTTTGTCTTATGACTCGGGAACGCCAACAGCGAGTTTCCATCCACGAGACGATAAAAACAACACCATCACAACCACAAATACCATCATCAACAACCATTATCACCATCAAAACCATCACCATTACCACCGTGATAATCATCATCACCACCCCATACCACTACCATCTCAGTCATCATTAACTCAATGCACCCACAACCAACATCACTATCAATACCACAATCACCACCACAATTATCAACTCACCACCACCACAACCACCATCATTACTATTATTATCCATACCAGTTACATTATTAGCATCATATCACAATTTACCTTCATGTATTTCTCCTTTCACGGCAATGTTAGAAGATGTACATCTGTCACTGATAAAAAAAAAACGCGCTGTCTGTTCAAAAACGTTGCTTGTAGTTGAATGCATTTATTTTTAAAACGCCTGTACACGTACTGAGGGTCTGCATAGAACTTTGGCTGCCTAAGCCACGTGTCTTACACAGATTACGACCGTGTTAAGGAGTGAAATCAGCTGCTAAAATTCAAATGTGGAGGTTTGGCTGGAATATCCCGCACAGCAAGTCAAACGGGACTTTATTTAAACTTGACGATCATTGCTTATCGGTATCGAAAAAAAAATGCGTGCCAATATTACGTCCACTCGGAATACTTTAATCTGCCCGGCAATAGTGCGTTTAACTTGTAAAATGGTTTATATGTACCCTTTATTGCATATGGCCTGTACCGATTATAAAACTCATGTGCAGACAGTCCATGTGGTGACGCCTGCGTTGGGTCCCGCAACAACTTTGATTCAAACGATGGACAGCTACTTTTAAACTTCTTATTTAAACGTATTCTCGTGAACAAATCCACCCCCCGTTATTCAGCACCGCCAGAGAACCCACAGAACAAATGTTGTGCACGTTCCCAAAAACGAATACAGCCACACACAACTTCCCACAAGCATACCCAACCAGCTACACGGGCAGTTTCCACACCTAAACCCTGCTTGCTGACCATCAAACTACGTCAACTGTCACTATCATCTTCTTGGTTCTTTCGGTAAAGTCACGTATGTTTAATTATTATTTTATTATTTCCATTCTACGTGACTTTACCGAAAGAACCAAGAAGATGAATCTCTGCTGTAGTCACGAAAGCTTTAAATCGAAATGTGTCACTATCATGTAATACGATTACAAAAAAGCCCCGACTATGTGGTTAATCAAACAAAAAAACAACTTCGCGCAAGGCTCGTGCGCTAACAGCCCACGTGTGATGTATCGGCGTACCTTTAAAGGGCTGCGCGCCGTTCAGATGTCCGCCGTGGGGCTTGTGGGGAGCGCTGGCGGACAACCGCGCGCGCTGTGGATGGCAGCATGGACCGGCACGGTGCTGATATGGTGCGTTACAGTGCGTACGTCACACTCACGCCGAACCTTAAGGACTCCCCCCTCTCCACGAGATTATCCTCAAAGGGGATTTTACCACGAGTTGGTCTCCACAGAGCCACGTGGCGTAAACAACAACAAAAAACATCAACAACGCAAGCCCGTATTCGTCATCATTACTATGATCAGCCGTGGGCAATCCACTGCTGGATGAAAACCTCGCGAAGCTGTCACCGTCTCTCACCGATTTGTGCTTTGAATAGTTGGAGTAATTTTCTTAAATTGAAAAGACTTTGGCGTAGAAAAAAAAACAAGCTTCTTCGATGCGTCAAAGCCTGAAAAGTAATATTCTGTGACAGGTCAGATGAGATTTTTTTGTACAAAGCAGATGAAAGGTATTACTGTTGATAAGAATAACATTGTTAAATTGCTAGCCGTGCGTGATATTATTATTGACTTACAAATGTTTAATTTCATCGTGACTACGTGCAGACGTCCTCTTAGGCGTGTTAACAGAAGAACATATTCATGCACCAGCTCTGACCGAAAATGTTTTACTCAAATAAATCGGTTTAGGCGGGTTTTGTTATTTTGGAACATTGTGAGATGCACCCATTGCATCTCATGTAATTTTTTTTAAAATTTTAATTTGTTACACCAAATCAGCCTGTTTTTGTCACGTAGGACTACTGATTTGTTGCATATATTGATTAAAATAACGGCCGCTAACATTCACAATCAAAACCGTCATTATCGCAGCTCAAGAATGCACATTGTTTAAGCCATTTGTCACTTTAAAGCAAACAATCATGTTGGTCCCTCCATAGCTTCTCCGTTAACCATTCTAACTTTCCACCGAATTATTTGTTAGACAACATTGATACAAAAACGGTTAGGAAATAAAGAATAGCTGTTTCGGCTGGCTGGTTTTTTTTCGAGATATAAGTTTGTTCAACAGCAATGCCTCCCATGTTAAGCATCACAATAACACATATGGTATTAATTGTTTTTGTTTGCTTCACTGACCCTGCAACAATGTATTTGCCTCGCATATTTGCGGCATGCGATGATGCTTCAGCCTTGAAAAGCCAGACCACATTTATGTGGCCCACAACAATACGCTGTTAACAATGTACACTCGCAAACAGCGCTTGTGATAAATGGTGTAAAGAGCGACACGATGAGCCATTGCAAATGCGGATCAAGAAGTGTAAACACACAAACATCTGGCCTGGTTCATCATCTTCTTGGTTCTTTCAGTAAAGTCACGTAGAAGGGAAATAATAAAATAATAAAAATAAAACATTATAAAATAATTCTCACCAATTATTTATAATTCTCACCAATTATTTTATTACGTTTTATTTTTATTATTTCCCTTCTACGTGACTTTACCGAAAGAAAGAACCAAGAAGATGAATCCCTGCAGTCACGAAAGCTTTGGTTAATCATCATCACGGCCATCCATGATCCATCCACTGCTGGATGAATGCCTTCCAAAAGTCACCACCAGCTCACAGTATTGTGAATCAACAATACATCCAAGGTCGTGCACACGAGCCCGATTTGCCAAAGGCCGCTGGTGATAATGAATGAAAACTTGAAACGCACGTGCCGTTTTGGGCTTCACTTGCTGCTGGCGCTGCTAAGGCAAGCAGCATCCTTAAGGCTGGGGTGGGTCCCACATGGCTCTCAACAGCATGCGTGTGCCCAGCAATGTTTTTTAAAGCAGCTGAGCTGTTTTTTTGTGAAGCGCGCTGCCCAACGCCCCTCCCCGACCACATTCGCCGCTGCGATGTCTCACACCCGCGCGATTTTTCGCAAGAAACTTTCCATCTATGTCTCTCAGAGTGACTCGAAAAACATTCGCTTGGGAGGACGTTTTTAAAGTTCCGACCGATGTCAGAAAAAAAAGAGCCTAAACTTCTTTCGTCTGGTATATGAAGTTCAAAACTTTCATGTTTGGTAAAGTGTGAAGTATGTCATCATATAAAACTACACATCTGCTCTATATCTTCTTGGTTCTTTCGGTAAAGTCACGTAGAAAGGAAATAATAAAATAATTTCAGACACTGTCTTTCCGACAGACCTGTTCTTCACCTGAGGACGGCTGCTTGCGTTGTGGTCGAAACGTCGTGAGAATTGTATTTTATAATGTTATATTTTTATTATTTTATTATTTCCCTTCTACGTGACTTTACCGAAATAACCAAGAAGATGAATCCCTGCAGTCACGAAAGCTTTAAATCGAAATCTGCTCCTTACTTTGCATGCTGCCGTGGTGTGAACGGACACACACTGGGCTTCCAATCCAGGGGAAAGTCTTAACAATCCCTCTGCCTCTGTCCACCCAGCAGTATAAATGAGTGCACCAGATTGCCGATGGACAGTTCGAATGCGTTGTGGTAAACTGTGGGTAGTCCCACCGCCTCCAAAACGTGAGACCAGCATGGAAGCGTAGGCCAAACACCTCCTAGGAGGGCTTCACAATTGTTCCTTCCCGTAGAGGCCTTTCCGACAGCAGTAGCTTGCGCCTTTGCCCCTGAACTTTACACAGTAACTACATTTAGTTTAATATCCGTCAACTGTAAAGTCACTTTTTATATATATATATAACTCAACGTGACTTTAGAAAACAATATCACCAATTCAGCGTGTTACGTGCGTTGTTGCTGCCATTATTTAAGCGATCGCGTGTTTGTTTTAGCATAGTGCTGCGTCCGGCCACATGCCTGCCATACAATTAGAAGCACTGTTATAGGCTGGGGCGTGGTCGCAATGCCTCCATGGAGTCTGCATTGCTGCTGGTGTCAGCCTGGCTCAAGTCCAGCGGGGCATCTGGGAACCCAGTGTAACTCTCGCGGCCGGCCAGAAGGCGTTGCTGCGTGCTACGTACTCATGGCATTTAATGAGCACAAGACCATGGTGACCGTGGCCATGTGTCCAGTGTTCACTGTGAACCGGGCCTGACAGATTGTGAAAGTTTGAGCACAATTGGGCTTTTTAAATATATATATGTATAAAGAGCTGGTGTGGAATGTGATATAGAAATAAAAAAAAAACTTTCCTAAATGTTTGCCCTTTTTCGGGCTACAACTCTGAAAAATGGAGGTGCTCTGGGCTCTTCTGTCTCGAGGGTGTGACATATCGTCTTAGTCAAAGAATTTGGCGGCCCCAAATGTGAAGGGCAATTCCTCTGATTCTCACCATCTCGAGGTGGCTGTGTGGGAGCACTGAGCCAGCACCACCGAGATTCTGAATAAGTATAACCCGTAAAAACAAAGTTTTTCACTATAAATCCTTTATATGCGTGGCGGCTAGAGTCCTCTCGTCCTCTGGCTTGAGATGGCTGCCACCTATGGGTCAGATGATTGCATGACAGCATTAAGCAATTGGTAATTAAATATAATATTTTTGTCCTAAAATTGTAAAATTTTGGAAAAAAAATTTCACGAACATTAATTGTCACGCACAACGAGTCTGTGTAGAAAATGTCAGCTCGATTGGATCACGGGAAATGGGTTTAAAAACGACCGAAAGATTTGCACGGTCCTAAGCAAGCAAGCAAGCGAACTTAATATAAAGGATTTAAAAAAGAGGTATACACTACAGCTCAGTGGACCTGACCTCGTAATATTAAAAAAAAGTTGTAATAGTTGAGTTCCTGCCACACATAGAAATCCTCTAAATCAGCGTTCTTCATTGCAAGGCCCGCGGGCCACCGGCTGCCCCTGGTGGCCTTTAGTGTAGCCCCTGACGTGTGGGCCCCGGATAAGACACACATTTGAAAACACCCCCCATCATCGTGCTGCTGTCAAACCCCAATGGTTTCAAATGTGTGCCGGCCCTCACACTGATGATGTCTTATCGGCGAAAGTGCCCACACCCCCACCCCCCCTCTGAAAATTAGTGAAGAACACTGCTCTAAATATACATCACCAAACATCCATAGCAAGCACCTCCTGAAAATTATTCTTGACTCAGTTGATGCTTTCGGGAGTATAAAAAGGATTCATATTATTCTACCATTTCTAGCAGCTTACGCCTGCGTTGACGTTGGATTAGAGTTGGAACGGTCATTCCTAAGATCAGCATTTTGACCGGACATCCCACATACTTGGTTGTGGATCAGCTTGTTTTTTTGTCGTGGCCGTGTGACTTCTGCTGCCCGCATAGCCCAGGGATTAGGCTTTTTCCAAAGCAGCGCTATATATTATTGTTTTCAGTTAATCGTACATTAAACAAATTGGACATCTATTCCATGACACAAGCACTTTCCGGACAAACCGGAAAATTTGAAATGTCAAGCCACACTCTCTCAACACACTGCAGAGATTTATAGGAAGAGATTTCCATTGTCAAACGAAAAAACGCCGCCCCAGTTCCTTATGGAGCATGTCCTGCTGTCAACATTATTATTTCGGCCCTCACTTACGCAGGCCAGCCTTGCTTAACCCCAAATAACACTCTCTCCTCCTTCCTGCGTCCCATCAGCTTCACCTGATAAAACTCCCCCAGCGGCAAACAGTCACAAACACTGTGTGTAAAAAAATCCAATATTCCTGCGAACATATTTACAATATGTTATCTGTTTATACAACTGCTAAAATTAGCACACATCGATTTAAACTAAACATTATTAAAGGAACTCGATGTTCAAAACAAACTATCCAGTGAACCCTGGAGTGGGGGAAGAGTGGCATGAAATCACTGCATTCCACTGTCAGAGGGAAATGTGTTCCGCATGAATACAAAAACGTGATTTCCACTCCTTAATAAAAGCTTATATAATACAACTGTTTTTGCAATAGATATTAAAGCATACATATCATATTTTTCAAATCACCTGAAGTATACCCAACCACTTCAAATCTCAGACGCTAGGCAGGATTGGGCCTGCACCATGCTTAAGTGGGATAAAAGTTGTTATTGGCTAGAAGGCTAAGCAGTGCACAGCCGCAGCAAAGGACAGTGCAGAATAATCCATTGTTGTGCGGTTCTTCTATGCTCCCTGAGTTCATCAAACCGTGCCGTCCTGTGGGGAAGTACAGTCAAATAACTCCCACGACCTGGGTGGCGTGGGAAGGCCCTCCTGCAGTGGCTGATCACAGCATACAGGTTTCCGTCACTTTATGCCGGAGATGCATAAAAAAAGGACACAAAACAAAATCGGGTAGCTGTCACCCAACCCACAATGCACCGCACAAGACAGATGCCTGTCAAGCAGCGCACACAGGAGAGTACGGTACACACAACAATGTTGTTCCACGTCCGACCACACAGGCACATGACTAAAATCAAACCTCATTGAGATAATTTCGGGTAAAAGAGGTTAACCACACAGACATGAAATCTCACGAACCGAACCCCGCACGAAGTGACGGGAAACCTGGATTATAAAATAATCGACATTTTTGGCCACAGCCCTCTCCCTTAACCAGGGGCGTCTTGCCACGAGTGTCCACGTGCAGTTTGTCCCAGGACCCAGGCGTGAAGTGGAAGCGATGATGTGAATAGCCTCGTTGTGTGGAGTCGCACATTCCTGTCCCTGCAACGCGTGGAAAATCTGACTTCGCCAGCAACAGCTGCCCATGTCTGCTCTCCAGTCATCGTTTTCACTCAATTGACTCTTTCATTTAATCCACGTCTTATTCTTCTCTTCGTTCGTTCGTGGATTCTAGCCGGCAACGTCTAGAACTCTAGAATAACGATGACTTTGTCGATTGTTAGCGTCTACGCTGATGCACAACCGTTGCCCGGTTTGGCCAGGAGATCGCGTGCACCGCATTCCCCACGCATGTGTCCTGACCCTGCAACGCGGCACATATCTCGGAGTTCACATGGAAACGCGTCAACACTGGGAGGCTGGGAGCACCGAGCCTGAATTCCAACGTGTCACCGACGGGCAGTTACACGTAGGGCGGTCGGATTTGCATTCCGATACCATTAAGTTGAGGAAAGCCTCACCGAGTCTTCAAGACACCGATTTCCAAGGTGGCTCACGGAGTTGGAGCTCTGAGCTGCCACTGCTGAGGGCCTCCGTTTGAATCTGAGCAGCCGGCTGTGATTAAAGCGGGTTCTCAACTGTAGCAGGTTAATCATCTCAGCCTGCTCCCCAATGACTGCACACCAAAAAAACATCGCATCCAATGTAGTTTTCCACTTAATTTGGCCTATTCCAAGTCAGTTAGACATGCAATGGGAAGTATTCGCAGGAAATTAAAGGTGGGCCCCTAATATGGATAAAGCAATCGACTTAAGTGGCCTCTCAGGCAGTTCTGTAATGCCATCTTCCAGCGGTATCCTCCGAAAAATCCAATTTGAAACTTACGTGTCGCAACATGACAGCAAGAGCACAATTTGAATGTAACTCAAAATATATTGAAGACAGTATTTTAATTTTTTTCAGTATTTTCATATTTCGTTCTGTTTTGGATGTTAAGACAAATATTTTTTTAGGGTTTCTGAGTATTCTTGTTTTCATTAGGAGGAAAACAGGAGTGTCCGGAGAAAGCCCTTGTATATGATGGATCATGCAACTAAGATAAGTGCCTCAGATAATGTTTTTGTATGGATTTCCATATAACAACACACGCATGAATAACGGTAGGAGTGGAATTTCTCGGGCCCGCGAGGGAATTCATTCAAAAAACATTTACAAATAGTAACGTTCTGTTGACCTGAGTTGGGGCATTCTGCGGTCGTTTATAATAACCACCACGCGTTCATATGCAAGCTCATGCCGACTACGATCAATCGTGCAACCTGCGTCAACGATTAAACCATCTATGCTCAATGCGCCCGATAATTAAGCACGCGTTAGGTTAAAGATGCGTACATTTTCATTTGGGGGAAGCGGTGGCACGGTGTTTTTTCTGCACACTGCGCTGTGAACCTGGTGACCCAACTTTAATTTATGGTCACTGCTAACAATGGCGAGTGACATCCAAACCGGGCTTGGTTCTAAGCACTGCACAAACCTGCAGTGACCCACGCTGTAAGGTACAACGGGCAACCACCAATGGCCAAAAGGGTGTGGGGAGGCCTTGATAAAAAAAAACGGCTATAAAGTTTCCACGTTCAGTTCTTATATTAAAAACACATTTGCTCTGGAAATGCTTCCCATAAAGATCTGCTGGCATGTATCTAGAATGCAATGTCATAGGCCATCATTTGCCATATTGTCTCAACAGGTGGCATCAGCCCTGTCACAACTCCTATGCGTGGCAAGCTCGTGTTGCAGCATGCCCAGATACCTTTCTAAAATTTACTCATAAGCTCATGGATCCAACAATAAAGTTGTGTGTACTGTAACGGACGTACACAGTCTCTGGCGATCAATGGCACTTGGCTTTAAACAACAGAAATGTTTTTCACAATTGGGCAGATGAGACAAACCCTTGTGAATTAATCTTTGAGTTGAAGAACTGATAACACACATGTTAAATCTTGACTTAAAAGCTTTCGCGTCTGCAGGAATTAATATTCTTTGGGTGTTTCGGTAAAGTAGCGTAGATAGGTTCGAAAAAAAATAATAAATTCCAGATGACGACCGCTTGTGTTGCGATCAAAACGTCATAGTTTTTTGCTATTTTCTTTGAACCTATCTACGTGACTTTACCGAAAGACCCAAAGAATATGAACACAAATATTGACAAAACGCACATGCAGGCACATATAAACACCTGGCTCAACTCTGCCAAGTAACGTCTCTTTAACGATATAATCAGTCTTACCCTTCCGAAACGGAATTACGCCAGTAACGGTTATCCTGTTAGTGTGAACGAAATGGGACGAACAAAAATAAATACATGAAAGTCGACGAGCAGCAAGTCTTCCTGCGAGAGTTCACAGCACCGCCCAGCACGCACGCTATTTATAGCCAGCGTCAATCGTGTCCTGGCCATGGGCCACTGCAGAGCATCGCCATGCCGCATACTTTGGCCCAGGTCTTACCCCTGGAGCGGAGCAATGTTGGCCGAATGTTAGCTGATCAGCACAGGGTTGCGATCCACAAGTATTAAGTCACTCGCCTTTTGCCAGTTGTCCAAGGACGGGTGCATTGCAGTAAATCTGAAACTTGCAAGTGAAAAGCAGACCGCGACTTGATATATTCATTGCATTAATGCGTGTGCACTTTGGCGGTGACACAGACCTATTTAATTTTAAGGTTACAATCCCTTGTTCGACACGACGTCCTTTTTACTTTGATATCTCAATAGCGTTACGGAGATCGCGTGACGTGAGGGTTCTGCCTTTGTAGTGAGGGTTGCGAGTTGACGCCGAGGAGGGGGGGAGGAGGCGCCTCGGCCCCCCATGTGGAGTGACGTCAGCTGCTAATTATTATGAAGGGGGGGTGTCCATTTGGAGGAAGTCACCTTATGATTATTAATGAGGGAGGCTGAATAATGTGGAGTGACGTCACCTGCTCATGATTATTGAGAGGGGGGGTCCATTTGGAGAACATAACCTGCTCATGATTATTAGTGAGGGGGGCTGTTCGATGTGGAATGACGTCACCCGCTCAAGATTATTAATAAGGGGTGGGGGAGTCCATTTGGAGGACGTCACCTGTGCATGCATATTAATGAGGGGGGCTGGTCGATGTGGAGTGACGTCACGAGCGTTAAGGACAGACATTCCTGGGTGATTATAATAGGTATATCATGAACAACAGTAATTATAACAATACAAATAACCGCTCACAAAGCAAACCGATGAAGGAAGAAAAAAAACTTGCACAAAGAAGATGATTACAAAATTCAATTTCTTCAACTTTATTATTTACATGGTTACAAACACATGATCAAAAGGGCAGGTAATCTCTTAGATGAACCATACTACACACCAGGTGAGCAACTGTCCTTTACACAGATCATATCACAAACTCAGAAATATTGTACAGCAATTGCACATGGACATCACAGCCACGTGCCTTTAGCCCTCCAATCACCAGACAAGAAGTTCCGTAGCTCCTCGTCATCATCGTCCTCTTCGTCTACATTGTCCCGGTCCGCCAGCGTGTCCTTGAGCTTCTCTTTGAGCGAGTGGCGCTTGTCGAGCAGCATCTCGACGCGACGGTAGCACTCGCTGGCGCACAAAGCGGCGGGCACAGGGGCAGGGGGAGACATCGTCAGACTTTTCTGCGGTGCAGCTCACAAGCGAGCCACCACAACT
Source organism: Lethenteron reissneri (assembly GCF_015708825.2). Lineage (NCBI taxonomy): Eukaryota > Metazoa > Chordata > Hyperoartia > Petromyzontiformes > Petromyzontidae > Lethenteron > Lethenteron reissneri. Next base: position 1,662,005 of record NC_083809.1, read on the forward strand.
ACAGGTCACAATGTCCACGGTGGAAGGTGTGAGAAATACACAATAGACATTTGATAACTGCCTCTTCAAATGTCATTTAGAAAAGTTTGAAAGCTTAACTTTGCCATTGTTACTATTAAAACTATATTCTTTGGGTCTTTCGGTAGAGCCTCAGCAGCTCTCCCACTATATTTTTTACCTGATGACGATTGTTTGTGCTTGCGATCGAAACGTCGTGATATTGTTATTATTTGTATTATTTTGTATTATTTTTTCGATCGACGTGGCTTCAGCGAAAGACCCAAATAGTATGAATTCCTGCAGTCACGAAAGCTTTAAGTCACTATTAATGATAAGCTCTTAAAATGTTTATATTTTACCAGGTAAGGCCCACTGAGCTATGTAGCTCTTTTTCATAAACGACTTGGCCACAAATGATAACTCAACAAAAGTGGCTTATCACAGGGAAGTTTTGTTAAACCAGCCAAATACTCGAAATGCATGTTTCTCAATGTGGCGAGAAAAACTGGAGAACCCTGAGAAAAATACACACGACTATAGGGAGAACATACAAACTCTAAATATACAGAGGATGTCACGGTCGGGATCAAACCCACAACTTCCTGTATAATACCAGGCGAGGTAGTTGCCAATTTTAAAAGGGGGGATGATAATGTCTCCTTTTCCTAGTAAGTACCACACCAGCCCAATTGCCAAGAGACACAGGCACCCTGGGTGTTCGTAACGTGCGCTTGCTTGCACTCACATCTGCTCGTCTATCTCCTTAATCTGCCGCTCCACTCGGACCTCCTCGTCATCTTCCGCCTGCAGCGCCTCCGACACCTGTGGGCGCACAGCAGTCGCCGCAGGGTGATGTCGCTGACGTGAGCAGCCGGGAAATCTTAACACGGCATTTCTATAGCGTCTAAATGCAATCTCATTTAAAGACACTTGATAAAAATGGAAGAACAAAAAATTACATTTGTATGGAAGGGCAAAAAGAGGGGCTCAGGGAAGGGAAACATGGGAGAGAGGAGAGAGCAACACCACGGCACAGCCTGGGAACAAACAACCGCAGGCCCAGAACTAACAACGAGCCCCAGGTACAGCCGAGGCAGCCAGAGCAGCACCGACAATTCCGATGGCATCCTTTGAGGGGCCAGAGCCCTTCAGCAAAGAACCCCAGGGCATCCGGCGAACAGCATCATCCACACGTCACTAATTTGGGCACGACGGAAATCCTGGCTCCCAAGAATTAGGTGCCTGCATTTTTAGTGTAAACATTTATTTTGATGGAAAGGATATCCTTGTAAGAGCATAGGAACAACAGTACTCATGTCAACACTATAGTTGTATATAAAAGCACACGTACATCAACAAAACATACACCGCCATCATGCGCACTACCATTGTTAGCCGCATGAAGGACACACATATAGACACAAGTGTGCACAAACAGGCGCTTGGTAACACCATGCGGTGCAGTCCTCACCATGGTCTGCTGTCTCATCTCTTTCTGGAATTCTTCCCACTCCTTCTCCATCTGCTCTTTGGGGAGATTTACCTTCCGTACCTGCAAGACACGAACAAAGCATCGTCACACCGGGGCAGCCACAAAGCAAGCGGAGTAACGGCAGAGTGACGTGGAGAAGGGACCATGTAAAGTGACACAGCCTTCTATCAAACTGCGACACACAACGCGAACAATCGTATCCATTTATGTAAAAAGCAAAACACGAACCTTGTGATAAGGAATGAGACGACATTATTTTATCATAAACATGTTTTAAAGTGTTTAGGAAAGCATGAACACAAAGCCCGCCGCAAGTCAGCGCATTTTCCCATTGCTTTACGGCTGTTGACACACACACATGGAGAGTAATGGCAGTGGAGTGTTGCCTTTGACATACTCACGAACAAACTATACTGTTCTTTGCATGCACGGTCTTGGAATTTTGCTTACACATTAATTCTGGCTATGTTACATACCGACTTCCCAAAAATGTACATGTAACTTAGTGTGATTCAACAAACTAAAGGTGGACCTAAGACACAGCAAAATAAAGCAACCTCCAAAACAATGAAAATGATCCGTGTCTAATGTCAACACCTGTGCAGCATTCCAAAAGTGTACACAGGACCATATGTTAGCAATGAAACTGTGGAGGAATCCATTTAGTCATGGGGGTGCAGAATTTTGTTTCACCGCCCCCCCATCTCACAAGCCCTCCCCCCTGCTGTTAGTGGACGGAACTATGAAAACAGTGCAAGGCCCGCGACAGACTTAACAAAACCAAGCAGGTATTTAGAGGAGTTACATAAATCTTCTGAAAACAGCACTTTACCAACAGTACAGCATAAGTACATTCAATAGTATGAACAGGGAATGTAATTTATTATTCTGAAAAGAGAAACAAAAAATTGAGGGCTGTGAACACCGCACAAAGCAAGAGGGTCATGGTGACACATCAAATGGAATCTACACATAGCTGTACAAAAGATTAACATAAACGTAACATCCAACATTTGCTTGAGTTGGCTTAAGTGTGTGTAAACTATGCATGCAAATGAGTCGCTTGTCCATCTACTGCTGGATGACCAGTCTCATCCACATGTGGAGCCCATTACCTCTTGCCCTTGGCAGCTACAAAGTTCTGAGATTCAATCCTTATTTTGGTGTCCTCTCATGGATACCAGATGCAGTGGTCATTGAATTTCACTTGGGTTCATGAGAAAAACAATACCGTTCAATAGCCTACATTGCCTAAAAATCACGCGGATACGTCCAGAATACAGCGGCCATAATACGCATAAGCACCATTACATATTCAAGAATAACTCTGAAATGTATATGTGCTTATTAAATGTTCCAGCACTTACCTTCGCATCCATCACTGGGTCATCAAAAAACCCTTCTGGTAATGCTTCAACGGTATTTTCTTTCCTAAGCCGCGTAAGCAATGGAGGGTAAGTTAAATGAACAATTCACGTGCAATTTCCTCTGCACTAAAAATTACATTTAATTATTACAAAGCAGCCCTGCCCTCGTTTTCCGCAGCACTTACTTTGCAGTTGCAACATGCAACAGAAATACTTTTCATAAGTAGAATATTTTTACTGTAATTGACCTTTATTACTAAATTAAGTCAGACTTAAAATTCTGTAGTTCAAACTAATTGTATTAAGGTTCAGTGTTTTCTAGCCTCATCTCTTTTTCTTGCCTTTAAAACCCCAAGCGATTGACACTGCTACATTCCCCACTGCCTAAGCAAGAAAGGTCAACAAAATAATTCTCAACCACGCGGTTGTGAACTGATTAGAAACACTAAACATTAATGCATGTCCCAGCGGCACTAGACATTCTCCAGCCTTCTCTGGTATTTGTTACATGGGCAACAAGCCTCGAAAAATAATCCAAGAACGATTGCTGCAAGAATTGTCCACGCTGGAAGTTTGTTAAATATTGCATTTCAGTGGAGGAATGCAGAATTTTACTACGCAAAATCTGTATCAGTTGTGGCCAAGTATAACTGAAGTTTAGCTGTAATGCCAAGAAAAACATAACACTTTTGCAATTAGCCCTTTGCTGGGTTGAAAATTACCACCTGGGTGAGAATTTTATAGAAACCAGTGACCAAAATAAATGCATTTTTGGTCAAGTGCAACCACTTAAATCATCAATCAACTGCACTGTATACGAAGTTGATAAGAACATCGTTCGCTGCTCGTTTGTAAAGTTGTTTCTTACCAGCGTTGTTTACCAGTGTTGTTGCTGTGTTGAAGAATTACAACGGGAGGCATTTATAACGCGTGGCCAATATCATTCCATGAGAAATGTATCACTATCACATTGTTAATGAGATGCATATCGTTGTTAAAGCACTCTGGGATAAATGTTTCGTTAAGAATGATGTTGCAGTGGTTGTTTTGAAGTTGTCATTTACACCATTTGAATACAAACGAACAGATGTTTGGTATCCGACTGCCAAAATCTTGGCTTAACTTTTAACCCAAACATTCCCAGGTTATCGCTAAAATTTTAAACAGAATGCATGTTTAGTTTTTTAAACGAGAAGACAGATGAAAATTAACATAAATTAATGCGCTTTCAATCTAACAACGCTCAACACCCTTTAAAATGAATCACAGAGTGCCGTGTGGAAACTTACGGCTTCTCAGCCTTCATCTCCGTTTCTCCGGCCTTGGTGATTGTTCCCGAGTGGGACACAGGAGGTGGTGGTGCAGCAGCGCCAGAGTGAAACGAACCTGTAAAAGTAATTCAATGGGAGGAAAAACGTGCAGATTTTAACAACAAAAACGCCATAGAATGACATCATTTAGTGAGAATCGCATGATTTTTTTCAAGATAAGAATCATTGCAGTCAGCACAATTATCTTTCAGCAAGCCTTTGTGCTATTGTTTGTTTTTCAATGGACAATAACTGGTAAGTACTTGTACATGTAAACATTAAATATTACATTCATTAAATACTATTTAATGAAGAATGCAATGTCAACAGGATTTAAGCTGTAATATATTCAAAGTCTGTGTAATTTAACCTCGTAAACATGGTTGTTCAACGATTTCTAGTTTCCCCTGCTGTATTATGCAAAGAATGTCCATCAAAATGTGTCACTGCCCATGGTCACTGCTGCTCCAAGTCTTATAAAATATAAAGGCTAAAAATATAATCAAGTCTTCAAATAAAAAACAACACACATTGCACATCTTCTTGGTTCTTTCGGTAAAGTCACGTAGAAGGGAAGTAATAAAATAATAAAAATAAAACATAATAAAACAATTCTCACGACGTTTCGGCCACAACGCAAGCAGCCGTCCTCAGGTGAAAACCAGGTCCGTCGAGGCGACAGAGTCTGAGACAGAGTCTGAATGTCATGAATGTCATTCAGACTCTGTCGCCTCGACGGACCTGGTTTTCACCTGAGGACGGCTGCTTGCGTTGTGGCCGAAACGTCGTGAGAATTGTTTTATTATGTTTTATTTTTATTATTTTATTACTTCCCTTCTACGTGACTTTACCGAAAGAACCAAGAAGATGAATCCCTGCAGTCACGAAAGCTTTAAATCACACATTGCACATGCCAACACCTTCTGTTCTAAAACAACTCCAGTATGCCAAACTAGGGTGCTACTAAGCCTTACACGGTGCATAGTGATTACGGTTAAGGGCATGTCTGTTGTGGGAAAGGCTGTTTAAAATTCCATTTAGATTGTTTTACTGTTTGGAATTTACTCAATTAAGGAGCTACTTGCAAGAGAAATACTGTTAGGCCACGGTGGTATGCAGGAGGGCATGGGTTCGATCCCGACCGTGATGCCTGTGGTCACGAGGATTTTTCTCTGGGTCCTCCCGTTTTTCCCTCCAAATTTAGAAACATGCGTTTAGAGTATTTGGCTGCTATAAATGTCCACATGATAAGCCACTTCGTTGTGCTATCATTTGTGGCCAGGTTGCTTCTGAAAAAGTGCTGTATAGCTCAGTGGGCCTGACCTCATAAAATAGTTTAGTTTTAGTCATTTATATAAAGTGTAGTTTTAGTTTCGTACATGTTATTACTATAATTTAAACGTATGCTGTGAGTAGCAGAGGGCAGTGTTGCAAAGTCTATTACTGTACAGCAATTGAATGTTCCCCCAGACTTCTACTCCTCCGTCTTCAGCAACCCACACTGACGACCATATGGAAGTATAAACTACAAACACATTCCTGCGGAGGGAGCTGGTAGGAACGATGGGTTGCTCGGTCAATGGCCAGGGTCAACGGCGGCGTGGTGTATTCCGCAAATATGCCCGACTGTGAGGGTGGGCACAAGCCGGCGTGAGTAGGTTAAACGTTGAGTTTTATAAGGGCACCACGGGGTGACCAGCCCCTCCACACCCCTCCCACCCCCCACCTAGCCCCACCCTCCCCACTTAGCCCCTCCCCACCCCACCCAGCTCCTCCCTGCACGACGGACGGACACAATAATCCCCTGTGGGCTGGTGTAACCAGGAGGTTCCTACCAGTATCAAACAGCTACAACTGGAAGCATGGTATGGGAAGGGCCTTATCCAGCAGTATATTAACAACGGGCTGTACGCGTACTATTTAAATGTGTGATGGAATATGATACTTACCACCTGGAAGGCTGCTGGCTGTAGAATTTGTGTTGTTGCTGGTGGCTTTGCCATCTTCCTCCCCTTTGCATTCTTCTTTGACTGCATCTTCATCATCGTCATCGTCGTCATCGTCATCATCATCGTCTTCATCATCATACCCTCCTATGAGCAAAGACTTCTTTGACAGTGGAGCTGCCGCTGACTTGTCAAAAGATTTTCCCGAAAGCCTGAAAGCAAAATTGGTAATCTGAATACGTGATTTTGGATCAATGAGCAACCTTTTTTAAATTAAAGTAGGAATTGCTTGAATTGCAATTAAATGTAGCAAATGGGCATTTCAAATGTGATTTCATATTTGCAGGCAATTTAAAAAAACAACAACACAAAATTCTACTTTTGGAACATACCCAGCAGCTTGTGAAGAAGAAGTCTGACCAACATTATCATTGACTAAAAGAAACAAGAAAAGAACAATTCAAGTTGAACATACTGGAAGCCAGCGCGACACATCTAGCAGCAACCAATAAGCAATTTCGTACAAAAAACATATACACTGCATCACATGAATAATAATAATATCAACATGTAATGTGCACAGTATGAATTCACTCCCGGAAGACGGAGAATAATTTGAAGAGCACGAGGTACCACAGACCAACAGGATGGATGCCATTCGATAAGCCGGCACCAACAATTGTCCAAACACTGTGGTCCTCTATACATTTCTAGATTTGAAGCTTTCGTGACTGCAAAGATTCATACTCTTAGGTTTTTTCGGTAAAGTCATTTTATTTACCTACGTGACTTTACCGAAAAAACCTCTATACATTATTTATCGGCTAATGAATGAACACTTATACGTGGGAGGAAATCAGAACACATTGGGAGATAAGCCACGCATGCGTGGAGGGAACACTATATCCCACACAGGCGGAACAGATGTTCAAGTATTTTGCTGTACTGCCTTGCGGCAAGCCAGGGGTGATGGCACCTCGGCACTCGCGGGGAGGGAGTTTCACAACATTCGTGTGAACCACCAACCCTCGCCTCCACAGTGCTGGATCACAGCAGGCGGGCGCCACCACTGCCCGGCTAAGAGTAGAGCATTCAAATTTGGGGCACACGTGTTGCACATCATTTGTAAATGCAAGTTTACTTCAGGCAGCCATATATTGTAGTAGAACTATGTGAGGGCTGTGAATGAGTAATACAACATTTGCTGTAAAGTATTCCTTACCACTGGGCTGCTTCCTTTTCTGTGGAAGCTGGGCGACTGTAGGTGTTGTTGAATTCTTCTTTGCATCGGCAATGTTCTAAACGAGTGCCAGAAATGTCACCACTCAAATAGAACACTTGTGATAACACAAAGCGATATTTAACGTGTGCCAAGATCACCCGGTACATCAAATTATATCTGCATTATAAAGGTCTTGTAAGAGCAAACGATTCATTTCCTATACTGGTAAACAACGCCTTACTTTTCAAAAAGTCAACAGAAAAAACCTCTACACTTTACATCACCTTAGTCAACAGTCCGACGCATGTACGTGTATGTTTAATCTGGCACTGATCTGTGAAAACAGTTATGGTTTCATCTTTGCACGCGTCTGTTTACTGAACAATGAGTTTAACATGTTTAATTGTAATCATTATGCTTTATTTAACTGATTGATCACTCAGTGTTGTATATATATTATCTTTTTTTGTCGTGGTTTTCATAGAAGCCCTCTTGGGTTTCCACATCCACACCTGCACGCCTTTTTTATTTGCACAGTCTTTCGCTTGTTTTTTTAATGCAAATAAACAATACAAACAGTCGAAGGTTGGCACCTCCAAGTGACATGAAGCTAACGATAAACCAAAGAGATGATCAATGGACTCCTCACCTCCTTGTGCAGCTTTCCCAAGATGTGCGTCTGCCAGAGCAGCTCGCTCTTGATTGGAATGTTGCAAACGACGCAGTAAAGGTGGCCCAGGCTGTTGTACGTGATTAGCGTCCACGTCAAGGAATCACATTTCATCGACTCAACACAGAACATCGCAGCAAAACCATGCGCTGTGTGCACACGGATACAGAGACCTACACACTTTGTTCATGCACATCACTGCCTTACTCATATCACTTCCTGTTATGAAACATTTCAATAATGCATTCTTCTTAACGCAAAGCTACCTTCGTAATACAGTGATGCATTATTTTCAATAATTTTATTTCTATTATTATTTATTTTTACCTATGTGACTTTACCGAAAAAAACCTAAGAGTATGAATCCTTGCAGTCACGAAAGCTTCAAATCTAGAATTGATGCATTATTGCTTCATATTTGCAAACTCAATGCACGCCAAAAAATTATATATAAGGATAACCCTATTCTGTCTCCACATATAAATGTGTTTCAGTCCAGCAGACGACTATTTATTGCCTTTCCATGGCAGTGAGCTCGTTAAAAGGCCTGTGGACTGTACTGTCATGCATCTACGTGATGTCCTGCCCGCCTGTGTGTCATGTGACGTGAGTTAACCATGTATGTTTACATACGATGGTCACGCGTGTTTAGAATGCGAGTAGAGCCACAGCGCAGTGGACCGCCTGCGGTGGTGACACTTCGCGTTTCATGTCGTACGCGATGCGCACCGCTGCCAGGGCGATCCACGTTGTATTACGGCTATCACGAGGTTCCTGACATTGTTATATTCAGTGTTATCTTTGTACTTTCATCAATACACATTGACTCGCAATAGACGTGACTCGGTGGTCACCTTGACCAATCACTGCCTCCAACCCTCCCAACAGCCCCTTAGCACCAGCGCGGTGAAGTATGGCCAAGACAGTCAACAACAACAACAGGCGGAGTGGTGACCACGTCCTGCCCACGACGTCGCCATGAAGACAACAACAACAACGACAGGCGGCGTGGTGACCACGTCCTGCCCTCAACGTCGCCATGAAGACGACGACAACAACAACGACAGGCGGCGTGGTGACCACGTCCTGCCCTCAACGTCGCCATTAAGACAACAACAACGACAGGCGGCGTGGTGACCACGTCCTGCCCTCAACGTCGCCATGAAGACAACGACAACAACGACAGGCGGAGGATATCTGGCGAGCGGGGAGTCGATGCGCTTGGTGACGGCGGCCGCCGAGCGCTGCTTCTCCCGCTGCTTCTCCCGCATGAGTCGCCTCAGGTCCTCCTGCTTCACCGGCTGCTTCACCGGCTGCTTCGTTCCCGTCGTCTTCCCTGTCAAAGCCGCCGCCGCCGCCTTCTTCGTCTTCACCGGAGGCGCCATCGTCGCTCGCGTCGCCTCCTCGCTGCCGCCTCAAGCCCGCGCGGTCACGACGACGACGCCGCCGCCATCTTGCTCAGGGACGGGCGATGACGTCACGCGCATTTAGACGGGGGCAGCCCCGCCCCCTGTCCCTGATTGAAGATCGTCGCTTTAGACACTCAACACTCTAAATACACAGCAGCAGCAGCAGGCGTCAGGGTCTGTGTCGAACCAGCGAACTCCTGTACACCAGGCGAGGGAGTTAACATCTCCTAGCCACCGTGATGATGAGAGAGAGACACAGACCTGTACACCAGGCGAGGGAGTTAACATCTCCTAGCCACCGTGATGATGAGAGAGAGACACAGACCTGTAGATCAGGCGAGGTAGTCAACATCTCCTAGCTACTGTGATGATGTATAAAATCGCAGCTGGCCAACAAAGTTGGAAGAACGCGGACATCCGGCATGTTCCCGCGTCGATGTTGACATCAAAACATAAAAACTATAAAGACATAAAACTACCACGAGCCCTCATCCACTCTGCCTGTGTGCTGCCAAGAGTGGCAGCTGCAAGTGATGTCGTGTTGTTGGTGTTGCCCTTTAGCGGCACGGGGTTTGTTACTGACGAACGTGATGCGGATTGTACAACGTTCCCTTCCCACCACTGGCAACGCAAGTTGAAGGAATGCGGCAACTAAACACATTGTCCTGCTGCGGAGGGAGCTGGTAGGAACGTTGGGTTGCTCGGTCAATGGCCAGGGTCAACGGCGGCGTGGTGTATTCCGCAAATATGCCCGACTTGTGGGGGCTGGCACAAGCCGGCGTGAGTAGGTTAAACGTTGAGTTTTATAAGGGCACCACTGGGTGACCAGCCCCTCCCCACCCAGCCCCTCCCCACCCAGCCCCACCCCTCCCACCCCCACCCCACCCCGCTCCACCCAGCCCCACCCCTCCCACCCCCACCCCACCCCGCTCCACCCTCCCCTCCTACCCCCACCCCACCCAGCCCCACCCCCACCCCACCCCGCTCCACCCTCCCCTCCTACCCCCCCCACCAGCCCACCCAGCCCCACCCCCACCCCACCCCGCTCCACCCTCCCCTCCTACCCCCACCCCACCCAGCCCCACCCCTCCAATTTTGTATGCACGACGGACGGACACAATAATCCCCTGTGGGCTGGTGGAACCAGGTGGTCCCTACCAGTAATACACCACGTGTACCAGACCATTATAGAGGTGTTTTTCTGGGTTAGATCGCGTAAATATTAATGTGTCGTTAAACCCACCACCACCCGACACGTTAACAGAACTTGGCCAATTCGTCACTAATTTTGTATTTTATTTTTATTATTTCCCTTCTACGTGACTTTACCGAAAGATCCAAGAATATAATTGGTCACTAGTACAGCACCACCGGTGTGACACACCTGGCGACTAATTGGCTTTATCGAGTGGTGGCTGCCGGTTTAACGACCCCTATATTTAAGCGATCTAACCCACGAAACAACTAGAATTGTGGACGACATCGGTCGCGAAATCCATCGTGGCAAGTTGTGTGCACGTCCCTGACAACGATGACTGCCGCGTCTCCCCCTCCGATGACGACACCGAATTTGGGGGGGGGAGACGCCCCGCGCCGCTGATTGGCTGAGCCGAAGGTTCAGAGGTCCCCCCACGCTGACCAATCACAATCTCCGTCGAGCCTCCGAGGAAGAATCCGATGAGCTGTGAAGCTCTTCCGCAAGCCACACGACAGATGGAAGCCATGCCCATGTTGCTGCTGATTCAACACGTTTGTGATGCCGTAGGCGTCAAGTGAACCTCGGGGGGGGGGGGGGTCCCATAAGCCCCACGGCGATCTGCCCCTCGAGACGAGCTCCACGCGATGAGCTCATCAAAGTTTCGTTTATTCTGCACATTCGTCCTCGCTGCTGCGCTTTGGGGGCCGTCCATAAATGACGTCACGCGATTTTGGAAGATTTTTGACCCCCCCCCACCCTCGTCACACGGCGTCACAAAAAGTCAGACCCCCCCCCTCCCTCAAATATGACGTCACAAAGCTCTGCCCCCCCCCCAAAATAAACCATGCTTCAAATCGCTTTAAACTATTGTCATTGTAGTGCGTATTTAATGTGGCGCTGCACTGTGATGTAGGAGGGAACATTTATTAAAAAGTATTTAATCAAGTAGAACGTGTCTATATTTATTTACGCATTTTGATGTGACGTCACATTTCTCACCCCCCTCCCCCTCGTCACACATCGTCACAAATGTCTGACCACCCCCCCCCCCCAGGTGCGTGACGTCATTTATGGACAGCCCCTTGGACACGACCTGACCACAGAACGATCCGCGCCAGGCGGGTCGCGGCGTTGATGTGCGCGGTGGGACCGAGTCGCTGAAAACAAATTCATTCATTTCGACGCATTCGTTATTTACGTGCTATGAAGAAGGAATAACCATTGCCCGGAATGTCACCTATTGTGCACCTTTTCCTTTAAAGGCCACGTGGCTGATGTTTATAGTCAGTGGAAGCAGATGAGCAATGTACCAGCAGAGGAAACATTTCAATGGGTGCATATTGCTGCTGTGACACGGCTCAGAAACGTGGCCACTGGCAAAGAACATGGACACGTCTACAGAAGCGATGATGGCCAATAGTTGAGACTTTGTTGAACTTCTTTCGCACCGTACTTCGCCAACCGTGCTAATTGGACGTGCGGGGGGGAAAACAACAGACTAAACACAAAAATCAGTCCTACAGAAATGAGTTTTCAATCTACATTTAAAAGTGCGTGGCTTCCTAATACCGGAAGAGCGTTCCAGATGGCCGCGAAGCGCATCTGAAAGTGCGCGATGCGGTGGCAATCTTTGTTCGATGGCCAGCAGCCAAATGAGGGCACACGACCGTAAGTCGGCCTCGGAAATGGAGCGATTCTGATTGTTGAATTGCAAAAGTTTGTCGAGATTTTCGGCAGTGGATATATCATGGCTTAGGATGTTAAAGATCACATTTGGTTTATACAACATCATAAATATTTGGATATGCAGCAGATGTAAGTTGCCGAAATTAAACAGCAATTTCACCAACAAATGATATTGCGAATTGTTCAACTGTAGGGCATTATGGGGAAAAAAAACATTCAATGAATATACCTGGAGTGGGAATATTTTTGCTATGGATTTTTGTGACCAAGATTTTGAAACTGAATGCAGCTAGGGTTGCCACCTCTAAGGCAGAAAGAACTGAGACGTAGCAAAGGAGAACTACAGCACATGTAACCGACAAAGAACGAGACTTTTATGTCCCAGATAGACGTTTCCCAGGCTAGCTACCTCAAAAGGACAATCGCGGGAAAGCCAAATTGGGGTTTAAATTATAAAACAAGCATGAGCATGGTGTAGTGCTTTTGGAAAATGTAATTTGACAATGAAAATCATAGTGCCTGCCATGATAGTGGACAGTATATGAATGGGACTGACAAGGTGGAGTAAAACGGAAAAGTAATGCAAAAACGCATGGAGAGATGCATGCTGGGAATTGCACTTTAAGTTAGAAGGAGGAAAACATGTTGACTATTGGATAAGTGGACCTGAGAAGATCAGACTGCTAGAAGGGGTGAATATCAGATAGACGAGACTGGGCTCGCATTGGCAGTCAAAGGAGAGAACATGTCTGACTCAGGAGATGCAGCGATGCTATCGGTTCAGGAGCAGGAGTTGTGTCATGGCAAGACCATGAAGGGTGGTGACGATGTGGGGAGGATTCTTCATCGGCCAGTAGACAGAACATGGCTATTGATACTGATTATGACAAATCTGTGTCAGCGTAACAAATCATGCCGAGAAAAGAGACAAAACGGAGAATTTTCTTTGTTATTTTTTTTATCATTGTTATTATTGTTTCATTCCATTTCACATTTACAGGACTATTACGGAACCCAGGGTAAACGAGGGTTAGGCGAAGATTATAGATTATACTGGTGCGTTTAGGGATAAAACACTTGCATCACATCAATTCATAACAAGGAGACAAATGCTTATGAGGAACATTTAAGTAATGGTAAAAATGGCATAGAATAAACAGCTAAAATAATTAAGCAGGCCTGCATAAATATATAGGAGCAACCACCATAGTCAGTTTTGTTTCAATTATTTCAAGGAAAAGTTTGTTTTTACCTGCAAAAGTACGTGAGAAATTCCACTTTGTGGGTTAAATTTTGCAAAAAAAGGACATTTTAGAGCTAATGCCTCTGAAGTCATTACAAAAATGTACATTAAAACAGAAAATACTTATAGAATCATGTACAGTAACCTAGCGTTTTGAGTTACGGTAACGTAATGCATGATCCCATAACATTTCTTTGTTGCACAATAAGATTCTATAAGATTGTATAACGCGTACAAATAATATTAAGGTACATTTGAATAAACTTTAACGATTTACTTTAGTTTCACAAATGGAATTATCACCCTCCAGTAATTTTTGGAATGATGAAAATGATGTGATTGATTTACATTATGGTGAATGGTATAGCACCACTAGTGGCTGCAAGGGAAAATGCAATTGCGGCACCACATATACAGTACCGATTAACAAATTAATTATTGCACATACATTATGCAAAGTACGTGTTGTGAGCTTAAGAATCGATATTAATCGAACGATGCATTGTTCCACCCCATTTCAATATTGTATACAATCTTATAGATAAGCAAACTAACATGAAGTACATTTTTGTAAGTGGTGAAAACATTATAACAGAAGCAATTACAGTGAAATCTGTATTAGAAGCCCTGGGTTATCGTATTTCGTGTTGGTGGAATAATAGAGCGCTTGCTTATGACAAATTAATTACCTTTTATTCCAGAATTATCGCAATTCACACGTAATGGTGTTTAAATTGCATTTATAAAAATATGATGTAAACATTTTATATATGCTGATGTCCTTTGTCATTACTCTGTCATTAAATACAATCCTGGTAAATTAAGTTGTCCACAGTGAGCAGAGACATACGATCTCGTCTTGGCTCACGAGAAGGCTGCAAAGCCATCACATTTTATATTTCACATCAATCGGGAACTTCCCTGGCCCTCAGATTTATCCAAATTTGAGCACATTGGCAATATAATCCAAGACTTCTCGATCACTGCCCCACATGCCTACATTTGGGTTTCAGAGCAGAGTATTCTTGTGAAATTAACTTTGTATTTGAAGGCTAAGTCTTTAACGACTGACGTATCTGTTAAGCAACCCATTTGGGATCTTGTATACGGATCTCACTGTATTAGCAAAAGCAGCAGAACTGCCCCTACAACATAATAAAAACAATCATACGGGACCTATACATGATTCCTTAAAAATAACTAACTAGAAAATTTGTGCAAATTAGTTGTTATACATTTTAAAGGATTCATATAGGAGGTATTTGAGCTTCCTACAGGAATCTACGGCGTATATATTTGCAAAAGTATGTCCCGTAGGATTCTTTGTTTTAAGTGAGGGTCACAATCCCGTGTCCTTATTACATCACAGAGCGTGGTTTAATTTTCTAAACGTGGGTCCATTGTGGTGAATTTAGGATGAGAATCTGGGGATAACAGTTGCTGAATGTCGGCAAAACCTTGTAGGACAAAATAAAGACTCTGTGATGCAATAATATATTGCAGTAATTGTTTTTTCTGAATTCACTGCGTCGCCTGTGTTCATTTTTTTATTCTGAGTACTGTGCAAATAACCGTATCACCTGATTTTTGCCGTGTATTCTTGGCTTGACTATTGGCGCTGCTTTGTACACAATCAAGTAAGCGCAGAGTAAATAGTATGTCGTATCCAAGCAAAGAACACGATAGACAATGATGCAGACAAGAAGCACCTAGGCGACTAAATGTCAATACCATAACGAACCTTACTCCGATTGACCTCGGCAACACAGAGGCCATGTTAATATTGCACATATAGTGGTTGTGTTGCAGGTGGAGCCCACGTTAATTTCTTAGGAACATTTTATGCGTTTCAAAAAATGTAAGACAACATACTGGAGGAATGTTTATTTCATGTAAGCCTTTCTGGAGCAAGTTATTTACATTTCTCATCAGGAGACATGATTGTTAGCAGTGATTTGTTGCTCAAATGAGCATTTAGGTGGTGGTCGTCTCCTGTTTACAGCCCTGAGCCAGTGGTGGAAATTCCACATTCCTATGGCAGGGGCGAGTATCTACAGGACAGCCACTGTTGACTTCCCCACAAAGTGGCAATCAATAATAAAAAGGGCACCATCAAAGCACAGATTTATATTTCATCATTCTAAGTGAGGTTGTACATCCTTTAAAAGTAAAAATGATAGGATTTACATTTTGGATGTCGTGGGATTATTTACCAAATTGTCACAATGTTGAGTGACACTTTTGCACTCAACATGTGGAGTTGGTTTCATGTTCAACTGAATTTTCTTTTTTATATTTTCCTTCAAGGATCCTGCATTCAGTCAGCAGTTCTAGTTGGGCAAAGAGTCTGAGCAGAAAGGTTTTCACGTTTACACATGAGCATTGACCTCTTAAGAACTGCTGAGGTAACATTTACGAACCATTTTGTGAAGCCTCATGCATTATTTTCAACAAAAAGGTCACATTCTGTTGTATATGAATACGAAATGGTGACATTTTAATTACTTTAAAGTGGAAATCACACTGTAAGTTATATTAATTTACAGCACAACCAAATGGCATTTTCACACCACTGTACTGCCAAATATGGATCGGTGCTTTGGCTGGATTTGCCTTGGGATTCGAGGCTTCACAGAAAATTAATGTAGGATTTAATCAATTGTATAATCGGAATCCGCGAGGTCTGATTAGACAAAAGGATGCCATACAACTAATGAAGTAAAGCATCGGAAATTAATGAGCTCCTCCTACAAACGAACCTCTGCAAGCACACGCCACAACGACACGATATTCAAAACCGATGACACGTAGAACCTCAGCTGAAAATTAACAGACACAGACGCAAATTAACAGACACAGACGCAAACACGCGCACACACACTCACACACCTCACACTCACGCACACTCACGCACACTCACACACACTCACGTGCAAGCATTTCATTGGGACACTCGTGCAATTGATGCCACAGCAAAATCTCATTACAATGAAACAAAGCCAGAAGAAGAAAATGTCTTGTTTTAAGTTGTAAAAACTTAAATGCTCCCCCTTACAAAGAATCACACGTGAAATTCCACGTGTGATGCTATGTGAACAAAAACTGAATTGGTGGAACTACAACCACACATGTGCAAAAATGCCAGGAGAAATCACGGGATGTGAACAATCCCAACAAATTGCATGTGGATCAAATATATCAATGCCGACTAAAAATGCACGTGCGTTCTCAACGACGTTCACACTTTTTGCCGTCAAAATTCTCTCGGATAGTCTTTCTGCATTTTGTTTCTCCTCGTGCTCCATTGGGAAAGGCCACGTGGTCCCCCCCCCCCTCTTAAATCAATTGCAACCTTCCTCAGTCGGGAGAACCACGAACAAAAGAAAATACGGTGGATGAATTCCTACACCGTGTCCTGTAAGGGAGTTCTTCATCGTGACCCAATGAGGCCCGGCTTGTTTGAGCGTTGCCGCTGATGCGGGCCGTTGCCCGCAGTTTGTAATGAGATTATTGCGTGGGGCCTGGTCGCGCTCGGAAGTGCACACGTGCGCCAGTGAAACGAATTCAGAGACAACAATTCCGGCCGTTTAAATAAAAAGTACACTGACGGTCAAATGCACCCCGTCGCTTTTAGAAACCCCTATACACAGCACACACGGTTGACCAAGCATGCATCGACAATTATGAGCAACATTAGCTTCTACTAATTAGCATTGCACAGACAAGATAAAGAAAAAAAATACAATTAATCAGGCATAAAATGTCTGGTCGCCTTAAAGTAATCTACCTGAACTTTGTCGGCGGGCATTACTTTAGAAAACGAGCGGCTTTGCCATGCAGCACGATTTACACAACCACTGAGCGAAACGTAAAATAAGTGGGGGAAAAAGCGACGTGACATCATGCAAAGAAAATGCCCAGTATCCAAAAACGTATCGACGGTAAAACATGCCCAAGGGAACCACAAGTCACAAGGATGGGGTCACCTTCACGCAACTGTCAACGAGTCTGTCGTCTATTTTACGAAGACGTTTGAGCCAGTGGCTGATAAACGTTTGTACCCATTTGACATGCTCAGAGAAATACACTTTTGGGTGTAGGCTAAGAGCATGAGCCCAATCTTATCGGTGATACAACCTCTCCCTCTAGAACCGATAAACACTGCACTGTGATTCGCAAATCGTGTGGGCAGATGGAGGGATGATAGATGTTTTTCCAGTAGGGAAACACAAATTGTCCCTTTCCATCCCTCCTCCGCACACGACCTGAAGCAATCACTTCTTCATAAGTCCCGTGCTGCGGTCATCATTTTTGGACATCAATTAAAACCAGGCAATGGGTTGGACTGGCAAAGAGATCTGTGTTAGAGTTTGTCAAATTTCCCATGCTAGATTTACCTTTGTGCAGGCGGTGACAGCATTGGCCTGTGCTTCGAGTCATAATTGAAAGTCATCGCACCTGATTGGAACTAAACAATTGTAAACCCAGATTGAGCCACTTCCATTTGGGTAAGTGAAACAAAAATCACACCCTTGTTGGAATGCTGAAGGAAATCGAATCAAATTGAATTATGCACTCAAAATCTTGCAGGATACTTAAGTAATATAAATTTCCTGCAGATATTCTTTAGGTCTTTCGGTAAAGTCACAGGTTAAAACAATACAATATACAAAAAACTACGACGTTTCAATCGCAACGCAAGTGATCGTAATCAGGAAAAGGGGGGGGGGGGGCTCCTGATGACGATCGCTTGTGTTGTGATCGAAACGTCGTAGTTTTTTGTTTATTTTATTATGATTATTTGTGAACCTATCTACGTGACTTTACCAAAAGACCCAAAGAATATGAATTCCTACAGTCACGAAAGCGTTAAGTCAAGATTGTCTACAGATGTAAAACTAAAATTCATAAACCCTCGTGAAACAAAACTCCTGTATGATTTATTTTTGTGAATATATAGGATCCTTTAATAAATCAAAACCCAGAACCCTTAGCCCATCGGGAGGACTTATGGGATTTGGTATCCTATTGCCGCCGAGGAATTCCAAATTCCTCCACGTTCCCACAGGGCTTTGCTTAACTTGGACAAAATGTTTTGTTAGAGCGGCAGCCTGCGCATAAACCTATGGCACGATTCGCTTCACTGCTGGAAACGAAAGGTGCTTTTCCTCGTCTACTGACACTTGCAAGGTCCACAAACGCTAACAAAAAAAATCCCCACACACATTTCACAAAGTAACACTTTAAACGCATCGAAGAACAACGTTTTAAAGTTACTTGTTGTGCGTTGTTGAAGTCTGACAACCTGTGCCAACTTAACATTCTTCGTTAAAAACTATTTATTTAGGAGAATGTGACGTAGCGTTTGTTTAAAATAAAAAAAAACGGGTCACATAAGGGCATATTGGACAGTCCTCTGGCAAAAAAACAACGAATCACATCCAACACTGCCTGTAAATGATGAGAAAACTCATCATCATCATCACAGCAGCATCGTGCAGGCTGGAAACAAACAGAAATAACACGCAAAGGTGTGCTGCTGCTGCTGCTGCTCACAAACAGCAGCCAGGCACGCCTTCCCAGCATGCAGTGTGCGCATGTCATGTGACCGCGACATTGCATGGACAATGCTATCAGCCTTGTCTAGACCACCAACTGAAAATAGAAAAAAAATAGCCAGACTTTTCTACATAAATACCCCATAACAATCACACAAGTCCACAAGACGGAAGCATAGCTAACATCAGTAGGTAATGAGCGCTCTGGATTTTACACTTTCTCCAGATTCTCGATGTAACGCAGTTTGAGGGAGGGCATGTGCCAAGTGTGCAAGCCGCGTTCCACACTGCCAACTCGCTCGCCAAGGGGGCTTTATGAAAGGCTGCCAGTCTTCGGGAAAGTGACCCCAACCCAGCAGTTTCAACGAGCAGGGCTAAAGCGTGCGGTGGTGGTGGGGGGGAGTGGGAAGAGACTCGTACATTCCGAGAGCGACAACAAAAAACGCTTTGTTTCAACTACTGAAGCCAGCGAGGAGTCACGACCGAACGTGTGGCCGGCCGTACGTGAACCGCACCGGCGTCACACGCGGACGATGCAAACTTGCAACAACCTTGCAACAGCCCTGCATCGGTGAATACTCGCGAGTGTCGGCAGAACGCACCTTACGAGTTTGGGTGGCGAGCCGTAATTTGTAGGGTAGGTGTCGGACGAGTTTGCCAGCCTTGTGCTGCGATTTTGAAATCATCGCTCTTGCAATACGCAGCACGCATTGCCCCTTTCACCCGTAGCGCGAGGCTGCAAAGAAGTCACTTGTGCCCACACACTCTTAGTTCTGGATTTGTGGGCATTGGCGCCCTCAGCTTTAGCTAAAGGCAGCAGACAAGCCTGACACTCGGGATTCATGCAGCAGCAGCAGCAATATTTTCCATCACCGCTTACAGTAGTTCAGATTTACTATCCACCACTGCAGTGGATAGCTCAATAAGTCGCGACTTAACAAGCACTACTTTTGATCGTTAGTGTACTCAATTATTTGTTTTACTTATTTCCTATATTTTTGAGAAATTAACTTTGCTGAAGTTGTTATTTTTTTCCAGACGTGTTACTGCGTTCATGAAATCTAATTTGTATTTTATCTCCTGAACGTAATTTACCAAAATATTACACGTTTGTATTTAACATGTATTATTCTGTTTCATTAGCTGAGAAAGTCGTCACATTGATTAAAAGTTGCTTTTACAAAACTTGACAATGAAAGTATTGTATATTAATGGTATGAAAAAACAATAATTAAGTAATGTACTTAAAAACACAATTTTATTTTGTAGCATTTTAGTAAGCTTGTATAATTGTTTACAATTTGACGTGATCTGAATTATGCTAACAACCTCGGGCTTTAAAACCATCCAGCTTAACAGAAACGAAATCAGTAGCTGCAGTTCCTTAATATATAACAAAGCAATTAAACGTGTGGATGATCAGAATTTTCAACAATAAGCGAAAAACACACTCAATGTTATTACCTACTGATTTAAGATATATTTAACCCACGTCACAATAAAACATGCACCTAATACTTTTTTCCCTTTTCAAATTATGGACTTATTTTAATTGTTGTTATTTATTTAGCATTCATGTAATTGGAGAATTTGAATATTTAATGCTCATTCAACGCACTAACCTGGACCTCTCTCATTGCATCATCTGCTCTTTTGACCGCGATGTTTTTTTTTTGTTATTTTGCCCAGAGAAGCGTCTCAATGTGCACCATCTCCGGCAGACAGATCGGTTATCTGACTGACGCTGAACATCGACACTGCGTGTTGAGTTTCGCAGCGACTGAAACATGACACGTTGGAATTGCGCGCACTGCGAGGGCATTGGCCACGTGGGAAAAGAGTGTGCCAAGTGATGCCAATCACTTTGCCCTCCATCGCGAGCATGGGCTGCAACACCTTGCTCCGATATCAACAACCCCCATGGTTCATATCGTCGTTGTCACTTGTAAAGTGCCTCGCTGTGACCCAGTCTGCCACACGAGGTGTGTTGAGTTTTACGCGATGATCTTGTCCTATGTGGGGTTATGAAATCGAAGGTGCGGCGATTCGCAGCCGATAGAACAGTTGGGTTTGGAAGAGGTTCATGAGAGATGCTGACACTTTTCTTGAGGTCAACACTAACATTAAGAGTGTAAAACTGAAAGAGGAAAATGTGTGTCATCAGCCAATATGTATAAGCACAATATATATTGTTTTATATGAAGCTTCTATGACTATAAGGGATTCATTAATGCAACATATGGCTACGTACGGTGCGAAAGAAGTTAAACATACATAACACGTGTTTTTTTGTAAGCACGTTCTAATTGTAGCGTTTTAAACTAAATGTTTAAATCCCTTTCAATGAATATTTGCAATCATCACAACCCTCTCAGATAACGGGCCAAATTACCATAAGCATGTTTTTTTTCACAGTTTTCAGTAAACGTGTCGCATTGCATATTCTCAATAACCACTGTAAATACTGTAGGATTTTTTTATTTGTTCGGTTTGCATAGGCTGGTGATCTGGTAGAGTACAGATCGTCAACGTGATCTGAAAAAGAGGAGTGTGGAGCAATACGCTGTGCCCATGAGATGTCCGCGGGTGGGCAGACAACCTGGGTTTGTTGATGCCAAGAAAAGTGTGACCATCAAGAGAAGCGACGCGACCACGAGACCTACGTGGACACCAGAGTTTCTAAGTCTTCGTCGGGTAGTCGTTTGTTTTTAAAATTGCAAATCTGTGTCGGAATGTTTTTCTTTATAATTCGATCGAACCACATCGAATGGGTACGCGTAGCCAAAGAAATGTGAGACATTTAAAAAATGTTGTTCCTTAATATATTTTGCAAAACAAACAGGCCTCATTAAGGCCACATGCAAGATGTGTGCAGCATCAGTGAAGAACACTGTTTTTACAGATGGATATTTAGATTGCGCTGGGTTTTTTTTTCTTCACTCAAAACATATCGCGAATAATATTTCTTGATCGAAGGTGGCATTTGGGTGGTGTGTTTTTTTGCTTGTTTTTAAACAACAACAACATCGACCACCGTGAAGGCAGTAACTCTGGCTGCTGCCCCGGGGTCCGGTCTCAGTACGGGCAAAACTTGGGCCGCTCAACTTTCCGAGCGGCGCACAGGGCGGCGGACGAGGAGGGCATTCCCGACGCCGCTTCGGCTGCCGGGGAGAATTGTGGGCTGTAGGCCACGTGGTGGTGGTGGTGGCTCTCGGCCCCCGGCCCGCCACGCTCAACGGTAAAACCCGCCGCCACTGTGTGAGCGGCAGCGGCCGAGGATGGGGCGAAGGGGAACGGCTTGAGGCCCGGCAGGATCAGCGGGTGCAGGGTGGGGATGTGGCACGGGTACGGAGGGTAAGGGGGCATCGCTGCCGGGGAGAAGGGCATCGGAGGCAGGGGCACGGTCGCCAGCGGCATGGCGGCTAGGGGGAGTCCGGCGGAGCTAACGGAGGTGGCGGCCGAATCAAAGCCCGCCGAGAACGTCACAGACGGATCGGGGGCTTTAGACATGTCTACACTGCGGACAGAACCAGCGGGCAGGGGGGCACATGGAGCACGGCAGAGGGGGCACAGTGGACAAAGTGGGGGGGGGGGAGGACGATAACAATGGAATTGAAGGTAAAAGGATGAAATGATACAAATAACACGAAATTAAAGTTGTAGTAGAAACAATAAAGGAAAGTGTGGGGTGGAAAATGTTGACAAGGGATAGTGTTTTTGGCAAGGGTTCAGGGGAGTGCTGACACATAAGGGTAGGGTCAGGGTACGGGGAAAATGTGATTTGGGAGCAAGAGAGGGAGACAAGTCACAATGTTAGAACTGAGAAAAAAAAACACTGGTAATAAAAGTTAATTTGTGAAAATTCTCCGGAGAGATTCTCGGGATTTTTTTGTTTGACAATTGGATTTGCAAGAAAAAGAAACAAGGGACAGTGTTACAGGAGACTCTGATATCCGCACTGTGGGTAAGCCGCATTCCCAAGTTCACCACCCTCTCAATCGCCGCTGCTATTTTGCGTAAATGCTGCGGCTCAATCTGATCGCGTGACATGCGCAGACATAAAAATCCCCCGAACAGCCTCACGCACCGCAAGGGCAAGTGCTGTTTCTTAACGAGCGCACGTTAACGTGAAGCCACGATGGGGCAGTGCGGGCAGCGATACGCCCAGTTTGCATTCATCTCTCCAATTCGGATGTTTTCATATTCCACGAGCTGCTCGCGTGTGAGACCCACTCGACTTCGGGGAAGGCCCCAACAGATTCAGATACAAGTTGCCACCGATGTTAACCATGACCAGGAATCCAACGCAGGCTCGGAGCGCAGTGTGCAACACCACTGCACAAGCACAACCAACCCCTTTTCCCACAGGCGCACGTACACCCGCAGCCCAGCACAATTCACAACGTGTACACCCGCCCGAACCACTGTGGATAGCAGAGCCTCCGGTGCGCGTACGTATAGCTGCTCACTAGATATCGTATTGCTTTAACACGTGTATTTCGATACGTTGACGTACCACATTCAATGTCATTTGTGCATCGGACGCATTTGACCACACCGCAGTTTGGCCGGAGCCTCGGATTGGTGATCAAATCGTATTCTTCACCGGGTTTTTCAAAGCAAAATAATAATAAAAAAAATGCTGGAGCAAGATAGGAGGATTAAGATGGCAGTTAACTTTAATAATTAACCAGTTGCAATGTTTGAACTAAGCCCACTAATTAAAAAGCTCTGGTTCAGGTTAAGTTTATCTCTTTCATTTGTTCTGTAAATTTGTCTGAAGGAGAAGCAGCCGTTTGTAATAAGATGGTCACGTGGCAAGCGTCGCTCTCCGATGCGTTTTCGGGTTGTGCCGCATGTCGTTCGGCACGTTGTCCGACGTTTCGCTCCACACGCTGGAAGCCATTCAGTTCCTGAAATACGTTCCCAACAGGTGCAGCAAAACGTCGGACATCATGGAACGCAACATGCGGTGCAACATGAAGCCACATCCGAGAGCTCTGGGGGATGTGTGATGACTACGCTCGTTGTGAGGTGATTTATTTTCATGAGATCGAGTCGTTTTGTGGGGCATCTTGTTTTAAATGCCCTTTACCAACTTCACCCCCCGTCTCCCCTGTTCAATACACGATGCAACAAAACTAAACAAAATTAATACTTAAAGCTGTCGACAAATGTGAATGTTATAGAATATCTTAGATGATGATGTAAGTGGGGAGGTGAAAGGGCCGATTTTGAGAGGATCGCCTTTATAAACAATAAAAATGTTTTTTTTTTATGAGCAAATGTAAATAACTCTGGAAATGTTATGAAATGAAAGCACAATTGGCGGTTCGAAGAATTGGCAAATGTAGGTGAATTTTTAGGGTCATATAAGATTCACGTTCAATTGAAATGCCATTGGGATTGTCATGACCACACGTTGATTGCGAGCCTTCTCTTTAAGTGTGACCGGTGAATGCACCGCACACATGGGCACGTTGTTCAACGGTCTCGAGTGAGAGACTGAAGTAGACCGCTCTCCCAACAAACTCTCTGGAGCAGTGGCTCTTTACTTTGCACCCCCTGGGCGTGCGAGATGCCCTTTCTGGAGGTGCGAGACATGGCCAGATGTTTTTAGAAGGCAAATCATCGAAACACAAATTAGGCACGGGCACGTTCAGCACAACTACTGTTGTTTAATCAAACCCATTGCGTTCATTAACATTATTTTAAAAATTACGATCGAGAACCAGACGGGGTGCGAGGCTGCAGTCAAGGTGAACAACCACTGCTCTAGAACACGGCCACTTCGCCGCGAGTTGTTTGGGTTGCCGCCGGGAGCCGCGGTCCGGGCTCAGGCGTCTGCGCGCCGAGCCCGGCAGAGGGAGCCTGGACTCGCACTGCCAGGTGGCAGTGTGACCACCAACTCGACAGGACTGTTGGATCACACTCCACCGGGCGAATGCACGGGCCGTCTGGCCAGAAAGCCCCACATTAAGTATACCTTGGCATTTTGGAAAAGGGAAATTTAGCACAAACTCTTATGAACTCTTCACTTTTTTGTTCGGCAATCCATAACACCGCATTGCATGCTTTTAACAATTATTCGTGAACAGTTATACGGGGCACTGTTTTGATCACGCAGTCGCATTGTTGAAGGAGTTAGTTGACTGGCAAAGGTGAAACGGGGCACGTGTGGAGTTGGGGGAATGTTTTATGATGATGATGATCATGATTTCGATAAACTTTCCTGGAACCTGTTGCTCAGGTACAGATTATCTCTCAAGATTGGCCACAGTTATGAGAAGCAACAAAACCTCATCATCTGATCATTAAACTCCAGCCTTGGTTCAATAAATAGTCATCACAGGAAGCACTTCTTGTGATTTGGACTGGGACGAAGGGTGTACATGACACGATGCTTTATGGAACTTCACTGTTCCATAAAAAAAATGTTTTACCAATATCGAAAAAAATCACACATACACGTTGCAATCTGTGAGGCTACTACTACTCCCATTTCTATTGCAGTAGGGTTATGATTGTCGTGATCGCTGCCGCCCCCCCCCCCATTCATAAACACCCCCCCCGCCCCCCTGCCAAACCTCGACTCTCCACTCCGTGGACTCCCCTGCCGAGTGACGTGTCAGACCTCTCAAGTCAGAAGACGAATCATGGACAGAAGCGGACATTGGGGGATGCGATGTTGAGTCCTGGCAGCGTGAGACTGCCGCGAGTACGTGTAGCGTCACCATGCAAATGATGACATGCATCGAGTGTTTTGTTGTTCATGCTGCTATCCAGTTTGTCTTTAAATCACGGTGCAATTTCTGTGTTTGACCCACAGCAACAACAATAAGAATACAGATTAAACCCGCCACCACCACCACCTACCGGGTGGCACGAGATTGACCGTCGATGGCACGGGGACGATCGTTACATAACATTCGTCTGTAATGCGTCAATGGCTCCCATGCTAGAGGAGGAGTGGGGGGAGGGGGGTACCGATCGCCACAAGCGCCTAAAGATTTGAGAGGTCCGATTCGTGCCCTTGCCTGCGAGTTCCCGCACCGCCCCACCAAACCAACCACCCCCCGCGACTGCCACGGCTCACAGGACGTAGAGGGTACGCCGGGGCGGGGTGGGAGCCGCCCACCTGATGCCGGAGAGATAATGCGCCAGTCCTGTGGTGGGGCTGGACACATGCTGCTGCTGCTGGTGCTGCTGCTGGTGCTGCTGTTGGTGGTGCTGGTGGTGCTGCTGGTGGTGCTGCTGGTGGTGCTGCTGGTGCTGGTGGTGCTGCTGGTGGTGGTGCTGCTGCTGCTGATGGTGCTGGTGATGATGATGATGATGATGTGCGTGCGCGTGGTCGCTCTGGATCACCAGCGCATGGCTATGACAGGGGGCCGAGGCGGTGGGAATGAGCAGCGTGGGATCCTGCGGCTCGTATGGCGGCAGCGGCGGCGGCAGCGGCGGTGGCGCCGCTATCGGCGGTGCCTGGGCTGCTGACGAGGGCGGTGGGAATTTCATGTGAGCGGGCACGGGCTCTCGCAGCTCATTAATCTTGCTGTGGCCCTGTCTGCCGATTACAAATTCCCGGTTAGCTGCAGGGGCACAGGATAACTGCCTTATGGACAATGCACTTCAAGCACACATTCCATCACACGTTAATGTTAATGCACAAGCAGCAGTGACGGCGCGGGGAATAGTGAGGGAGGAGGGTCGGTGCGAGGAGGGGCAGGTGTAGCGGTGATTGCCGTGGCTCTCCGGCGTGCCGTCAGGTTGTACCGCTGCGTTGTTCGCTGTGACGCCCCACGTGTTCGCTCCACGTGCTGGAGGCTTCGCCAGAAACGAACAACGCACGGCGGGACAACCCGAAAACGCATCGGAGAGCTGTACAGCGCAACTGCGAAAGCCTGCGCAGTTGCTTGCTGATAATGTGAGATCGCCGAGTGACGGCGTGTGGCCAGGGTGCGAGCAGGCACGGCATGACACTCAAGGTCGTAGGCATATAACGACGCGTCGATTCATCGATTAACACACACGATGCATGCATTGAGGAGCGTGCGTAAGAACTGATTAGGTTTTACTTGTGTAGCGTGGAGTGCCAGCGCAGCGTTGGGCGCCCTGGGCTATGAACACCGGCGACTCGAGATCGATTTCCAGCCACGGCAAACGACAACGGCGAAGTAATACCTGAACCAGTTCCTGGAAACCGCCTTCACCAACTTGCACTGACCAGCGTGGTGAAGTTTGACAAACAACTCCCGTCACTCAGACAGCTTGGAGAGAGAGGGCTTAATCCAGCAGTGGATTGACAAAGGGCTGTAAAATTAATTCGTTGATGTGATATT
The DNA here is from genome assembly GCF_015708825.2 of Lethenteron reissneri. NCBI lineage: Eukaryota > Metazoa > Chordata > Hyperoartia > Petromyzontiformes > Petromyzontidae > Lethenteron > Lethenteron reissneri. Next base: position 1,689,442 of record NC_083809.1, read on the forward strand.
TTACAACTAGATCACGCGAACCCTGAAGGCACCGCAATGTAAAAAAAAAATGAATAAATTTCACTTAGAAAAATTAATTATATAATCACATCGCAACTCTGATTAGTGACAATACATCGAACTGTAGCCGGAGGAGGGGAGTTAATCGTTATATACCTCGCGGATGGCATGCCCCTGTCGTCTGTAGGCTGTCTGCTGATTGCTAACAGGCTGTGAATGAGCACGCTCGGCGCTGGGACTATTTAATCCGCGATCAGTCAGTGCGCTGTCAGAGAATCATTTCAAAAGGGGAAGATTTTGTAGGGAAAGGGGAGTGCCTTGGTTCAAAAGTATTATAGATGGGGCACCTGCCTGAGCTCAAGAGCATGCTCCGTCGTCGCTGCATACAAGACAACGTCACAAAGTTTAGTGGGTTCTTTTGTGCGGTTGTTTTGTGCACGTCATGTGAACTAAACCGGGTGAGAGATCATTGCGATAACGTCGTCCTTTCTTTGCAAGGGAGACCTGGGATGGCAGCAAATAAAACTGTGTGCAAGCGGCGGCGGCGGCGGCGGCGGAAGAAGGTTCATTGAAATAAAAGTAAAAACGTTCTTGTCAACCGAAATCAATGTGCGCGCAGACACGCCGCAAAAACATTTCACCGACTGAGCAGAGAGCAGCACAAACAACAAGATGGGAAAATGGAGCACGGGGTTCGGACTGAGATGCTAACGCAATGTGATGCGGGGTGAGAGGCAATCATAAACACGAAACTCCTTCACTGCCCAGCCGCACACGCAACTCTTTCTCACACCGTCGCTCTGGAGGAACGCGCGGCGTTGTATTTATTTAACGATTTAGTAATTTTATCAAAATATATTTTGTAACCGCCCATCTAATTATTTGTTGCTCATTGATTTTTGTCGTCATCATCATCATCATCACCACCACAAATAGATTATTTATAAATATACAGTAACGTTTCAAAACAAATGCTAGTCTTACACACGAAACCAAACAAGCAAAATGTGAATTATTATTCTATATATCCCAACAGGCACTAATGGGTCGTAATTTCTTAAATGTCTACCTTCATACGCATGCCTTCATACAGACTCGTATCTGTTGCACGATAGCTTCGTGCAATGCGGATGACCATGAATAGTTATTTATATTTCATTCTATTCTATTCTTGCGTCTGATAACCTAACACGATCGGGGGCTGCATGCCACTGTCGAGGTCTGCTGGCCACGACTTCAGGAGAGAGACTCCGTGTGGTGTTGCTGTTCCCCCTCCTTCCTTGACGGTGGATTTGTTCTGCGGTCCACAGTGCGGGTTTCATGGCCACAGTCGCACTGCGCCTTGTGTTTAAATGATTTATTTTAAATAATATACAGTCATTCCTGGAACAATAACCCGCGCAGGAAACAGAGACACTCACCGACCTGCCTGGGCTCGAATGAGTCCCATCAACCACCTGACCTGGATAAATCACGGCTCATGATGCTGATATTTGTCCTGTTTGCTTTGTAGCAGCTGTCCTTGTGTGGCTAAGTGAGTGCCCGCTTAATGGTTGAGGGGTTAAACAATTGATGGCGAGATAGAGTGGACGACAAAGAGAGAGAGAGAGAGAGAGGAAGGGAGCAAGAAACGCAAGCGGAGGATGGAGAGTGTGAGCACGTGACGGAGGCTGGGCGTGCGGTGGATGAGAGAGTGAGAGAGCGGTGAATGAAAGAGTGAAAAAGTGATGGAAGAGGGCGAATGACTCCAAGAGCCAGCAAGAGATGAAGAGCGGTGGGTGAGCGAGAGACAGAGCGGATGACTGAGAGAGTTAGCGAACAACACAGCAAGAGATATGGAGAACGACAGAGCGACAAGAGCAAGAGAATGAGTACAAGAGAGATTGAGAGAGAGTGGGTGAGCGAGAGACAGAGAGACTGAGAGAGGGAGGGAGGGCGAGCGAGTTAGGCTGTAGATCATTCCAGAAGGGAGGGCAGGCGGGCACGACACATGTGATCACTCCCGATGTGCGGCCAACGTGGCGGAAAGTAAAGAGATGGGCGCTCGCGGCTAAACAGCAGCACACAACAAAGGCCTGTGCACAGAGGACATTGCGTGGGCTCTCCGCTCACTCTCTGCCTCTCTATCGCGCATTTGAGCAAAAATTACCAGACGAAAGAATACGGGAAGGTCAGCTAGAAACATCCATTAATTATTCATACATGTGTTAATTTTAGGCCCTCCAACGCTGTAACGTATTTGTATTTAAAGACAGGTTCCCTCAGTGACAGTGTTGCATCGAGCAGAACGTATCTGGCGATTGGACGCGCTGCGGCTTGCTGATGAGTGCTAAGAGCTTGAAGCCTGTGCAAGTGTTTCGTGGAGCTGTTCGCTGCGAACTGGTCAGCTCTAGGGCACTGGCGTGCGCTCAGCACACAGACACACACACCGCTCAACACACACACACACAGACACACACACACACACAGACACACACACACAGACACACACACACAGACACACACACACAGACACACCGCTCAACACACACACACAGACACACACACACCACTCAGCACACACACACACCACTCAGCACACACACACACCACTCAGCACACACACACACACAGACACACACCACTCAGCACCCACACACACACAGACACACACAGACACACACACACACACCACTCAGCACACACACACACACAGACACACACACAGACACACACACACAGACACACACACACACACAGACACACACACACACCACTCAGCACACACACACAGACACACACAGACACACACACACCACTCAGCACACACACACAGACACACACACACAGACACACACACAACACAGCACACACACACACAGACACACACACAGACACACAGACACACACACACACCACTCAGCACACACACACAGACACACACACAGACACACACACAGACACACACACACACACCACTCAGCACACACACGCAGACACACACAGACACACACACAGACACACACACACCACTCAGCACACACACACAGACACAGACACACACACACACACCGCTCAGCCCACACACACACCACTCAGCACACACACACACCGCTCAACACACACACCGCTCAGCCCACACACACACAGACACACAACAACAACCGCCATTCGCCACTAAGTGGCGGTGACGTCACCACGATGCTTGTGCCAGGCCAAGTGCACCTTGAGGCCACGTGAAGTGTCGAAAGCCCGCTGGCAGGAGGTCACGGGGCAGACCCAGCAGGTGCCACGGGTCGACTGACCGAGATGACCGAGATGACTGGCTGATGCACCACCTGTGCCCCCTACTGTGCCGACTTGCTGTGCTTTAGCCACCCGGCGCTCCGCTCGTTGTTGTGAGCGTCGCTCCTCCGCCCTCCGTTGTTGTTGGAGGGCGACTGCCTCCAACTGCCCAGTAGCGTCCTTCACGAGCCTCCTCCACTGAGGCCGATCTTGACACCGCTGGTACCAGTCATCGGCAAGTCCACTCAGCTCCACGTCCTCCTGTACCACATCACTCCATCTCTTCTCCAGCCCGTGCCGCGCCCGTCTAGCCCCCTCGATCCGGCCGAACAAAAGCTGTTTAGGCATGCGGTGGCTGGGCATGCGGGCTACATGACCCAGCCAACGCAGCCTTGCCTGCCGGAGGAGCTCACTGATGGGACTTTGCCCAGATCTTTCAAGGATTTGTGAGCTCCTCACACAATCCAGCCTGGTTAAACCCAGGATGGATCGTAGGCAGGCCAGCCTAAATGTTTCCAACCGGCGAAGATGCTCCACCAGGGGGGTCCACGTCTCGCAAGCGTAGAGAAGGGAGGGAATGACCGTGGCCGAGAAGACCTGAAGCTTCGTGCGGAGCGACAGACCAGGTAGCTTCCACACAGCGTTACGCAACCGATGAAAAGATATTGCCGCTCGACTGATTCGGAGTGAGACCTCTGCTGATAGACTGGAGCCGGTCATAAGCACACTGCCCAGGTATGGGAAACTCTCCACTCTCTCCACAACTGCCCCATCACCAATTGGGAGTTGTGGGGGTGGAGTGTCCGATGGTACAAAATACCCAGGCAGGTGCTTAGTTTTGGTGGGGCTGATGGTAAGGCCCCACCTCTTGGTGGCACGCTCCAGTCTCAGCAGCAGCGTCTCCAACTCCTCTTCTGAATGAGCAGCTATTACCAAATCATCGGCATACATAACGTGGTTGACAAATAGGGAGCCATCCCTTGATCGCACCCGGGCGTCGATCAGCCTCCCATTATATCTGTACCAAATGGAAATTCCTCCGGTACAGCTATTGAAGGCTTCACGAACTACGCGGTCAAAATAGATGTTAAATAATGTGGGAGCCAGAGGACATCCCTGTCGCACCCCAAGGTGTACAGGGAAAGGCTCCGACTCCCGGCCACGTAGTTTTACCCGGGCCCGCTCACCATCATGAAGGTCCTTAATGATCGTGAGCAGAGGGTCAGGGACTCCGAAAGCACGAAGAACAACCCAGAGCCCAGTCCTACTGATGGTATCATAGGCCTTGACCAGGTCAATAAAGCAGAGATGTAGGTCTTTTTGGAATTCCCTACACCTCTGCTGTAGCAGACGGACAGAAAATATGGCATCTGTGCAGGACCGCCCTTTCCTGAAACCGCATTGGGGCTCCGCAAGCCTCTCCTCAGCGTGCCTAGCAAGGCGATGTTGAATAATCCTTGCCAGGACCTTACCCGGCACACTGAGGAGTGAGATGCCCCTGTAGTTGTTACAGTCGGTACGGTCCCCCTTCTTAAAGAGGGGAACCACCAGGGCATCCTTCCAGTCCTGCGGAACCCGTCCAGTGGTCCAGACTGTTGTTATGATGTCATATAGGGCAGTCTGTGCACAAACGCCACCCTCCCTCAGCATTTCGCTTGGGAGATCATCTCTGCCCGATGCCTTCCCTGGTCTCAGACTCCGGATCGCCCTCAGTACTTCCTCAACAGCTGGCACCTCAGCCAGCCACTCACAGGGGGTGACCTCTTCCAATATTTGAGGCACCGCAGCCTCACCAGGGTTGTCACCACTTTGTGCCATGATGTTTTCCTGGCTGAGAGAATTTCCCTCCCCCAGGACTTCACAGAAATGCTCAGCAAATCTGCAAACCTGTTCCTGGGGGTCGGAGATTGGATCACCGTTTTTTCCTCTAATGATGGTAATAGGTGTGGCGCTGCAGGTTACTTTTTTGATGGAGTTAAATAGTGATTTGTGATCACGGGCCACTGAGGCAGACTCCATCTCCTCAGCAACCCGCGACCACCACCCATCCTTACAGCGCCTTACGGCTCTCCGAACTTCCGAGCGAAGGCTGCGGTAAACCTCCTCATTCTCTGACGTGGGATGCTGTAGGCGATGAGAGTGGGCCTGACGCTTTTTCTCAATTAACCTGAACACCTCCTCTGTCAGCCAGGGTTTCTGGGGAGGTCTGGACCGCGTACCCAAAGCAGCCATTGCAGCTGCATGAGTCACAGTCTTAAACCTCGCCCATTTCCCCTCGACATCAGGTGGAGTGGGGGACGATGCCAACCCCAGCTGCAAGCGATGATGAAATTCTCGCTTGCAACTTTCATCAGCTAACTGAGACCAGGCCACTTTGGGTTGGAATGGGATCCTGGGTGTACACCCACCACCAGAGTGGAAGAAAGGCAGGCGCATCTTACAGATGACTAGTCCTCGCCTCTGGTTGATGGGAAGGCGAGCCCAAAGTATCCTGGGGCTTACAGCTTCCCACACCTCACCGCCACGCTCCCATGCCCCCTTCATTCTTTTGTTCAGAAGAAGAGCCACACCCTGTTGTTTGGCAGTCTCCTGCCCCGAGTAGAGGACTGTCCACCCCTCATGGTGGCAGGAGCCAGAACCGGTCCACCGGACCTCCTGAATGCCACAGAGATCCAGGCGGTACCGGTCCAGCTCCCGACAGAGGAGTGGCAGCCTCTCCTCCGCAGTGAGCGTTCGAACATTCCACGTGGCCATCCGCAATGGTTTTTTGTTGTTTCTGGAGGAGCCCCGAGGGTGAAAATTCAATCTCCTGGCTCCGCCAAATGGGGTTTGGCCAGGAGACGTCATACACACACACACAGACACACACACACCACTCAGCACACACAGACACACACACACAGACACACACAGACACACACACACACAAACGCTCAGCCCACACACACACACAGACACACACACACACAGACACACACACACACCACTCAGCACACACACATCGCTCAACACACACACACCGCTCAACACACACACACACCGCTCAGCCCACACACACACACACCGCTCAGCCCACACACACCCACCGCTCAGCCCACACACACACACACACAGACACACACACACACAGACACACACACACCGCTCAGCCCACACACACACACCGCTCAGCCCACACACACACAGACACACACACACACAGACACACACACACACCGCTCAGCCCACACACACACAGACACACACACACACACAGACACACACACACACCACTCACAGAATGCTCCCCCACGGTAGATGTTGCGCACAATTTTTGAAAATCGAAATTAACTTGCATGTGCCCCTCGAATTTGAATTCACTAAGAGGCAGGACCTCAGATGACCCGTCGTCTCGGTAAAAAGAGGCTATCGCAAATTGACGGCACCGTTTTGTAAACGATGAATGAGCGGCCTCTGATTGCCACCACTGGGCTAAGTGCTCTGCATGTTACGGATCAATTAACTTGATTAAAATCGGTTCTTGAGCTGACAAACACTTGCATCGAATTCACCTGTAACAATCAGTTATTTACAATTACTGCAAATAATCTGCCACTGAGGCTAATTGGGGCAATAGCAAGTGTGAAAATGAGACAGAGCAAACGATAAACAATACAAATTGTTGGCAAACATCAGAGAAAAATAATGGGATAATGGGCATGAATTGTGACAATTCGTCAAATCACTTGGCGGGGCGTGAGAGTGCGAACATTCCATGCTCACCAAACAACTACACCGCACAATGCAAAGTACAGCAACACAAATACACCGATGCACACACCCACACAAGCATGCACACACGGCGACAAGACAATTATTCAACGTGTTCACGCGTCGGGATACCAGGACACTGGCATTGCCTCGTGGCCTGGCAGGGGTGGGACGCGGGAGACGGAGGAGCCGTCAAGGGTGGCCGCAGCAACTCACATCATGGGGAAAGCCGAGTTCATGAGCACTTGTCTCGGCAGCGGCATCCACACTTGCTGCGGGGGTCAGAGGGCGCGGGGAAGAGCAACGCTCGCGTTAGGGCGCCCGCTGCAAGGGAAGGGCAGTGGCCTCCAGTGCCCGGAGTTTCAGAGACACACGCACGCGGCCGCTCTTAGCCCCGTGTGGCTTCGATACGGCATCTCGTATACTGAGAAAATAAACCACGACTATATTTTGTTAGCAGGTAAGGCCACAACTGAGATATATAGCAATTGTTTTTAGAAGCGACCTGGCTCTCACAAATGATAGCTCAACAAAGTAGCTGTCACTTTAACACGTAGCAGGCTTTCGCGACCAATATTATTCATAATCAACGTTTTTGGGTTAGATCGCGCTATTTATAAATGTGGCGTAACCCTTCACCACCCGACACGGCCAATCAGCAGAAAAAGTGTCACGTTGACTAAAGACAAATAGTTAACTGCTTTAGCCCACCGGTGTGTTGAAGCGTGAATCCACAACATTTACAATTTTTGAGTATGACGTTTCACTGGTAATTGCATCCAGCATCATCGGGCAATTCTCCAGAATGGTGAGGCTCTGCTCTTGCTCTCGGTCTTAAATAGTGGCTTGTCGCATGTAAATGTATAGCAGCCAAATACTCTAAACACGTTTCTAAATGTGGAGGGGAAAACCGGAGGACCCGGAGAAAAATCTGCTACGACCAAGAATAGGCTTGACTATTTCTGGCAATAACACAGGAGGTGTTAAGTGTTCAAACACGAAACAGATACACCTCCTATTGCAAGGCATCATGCCTGCATCAACCACACGTACTTGTGGCAAAACATGCACACAAGCATGATGTGTCGCCTTTTAGCGTTCTCTGGTCCAACAGCGGTGAGACAAAGTCAAAGAGAAGGCTGCCTCAGTTTCAAAGACAATGCAGATATTATCAGAGCATATTTGTGAGCATGTTTTTGCCACAAGTACGTGCAGACTCGATTCCTTGCAATATGAGATATCTGTTTTGTGTAAGAACATCTTAACACCACCTGTTTTATTGCCAGAAAGGGTAAAACCTATTATTTTGTCATAATTTTAATACTGCTAAAAAGGTATACTCCTCGGGAATCGAATATCTTTTTGAGTGTTGGTTGCATGTGTAGAGTCAGTTTATGGCGCTATTGTTACACCTCGTGCGTAGTGGACTTTTTAGGGGTGCTCTTGATTCTCTACCACATGAAGCCGCTCATGAATGAAGAGTTGTTGGGGGAATAAGTGTGGCTGCCTTTCCTGGATAAACAATTGGCCTCGGTATTATGTAACTGCAGTGTACATGCTGCAGTGTGTGTAATGGTGATGGTGTTCACATTCAGTCATCTAGCGTAACAACCGGGCTACGTCAACAGATCAACAAATGGAAATGTATTTTACTGACGGAACATGAATTGTGCAAAGAGGAAAAACAATTCCTACTGCGTTAGAATTCGACCTGCTATTCACTGTGCAGAGTCTACGCATGCAGTGTATCTACAAAGACAAAGACACCCCATATAGACTTAAAGAGACCGTTGGGGCAAGTGCTGTTAGCGATCACCTATGAAGGCCAGCACGGCACACGAGGGGGTGAGTGGTCAGCACCACGCCGCATCAGGTACTCATTTGAGGCTGAGTCTACCTAGGGGAGGCCCAGAACCGGTTCAGATCATCGTCACCGGTGTTGGCTGTGAGCGGGAATCGAACTCGGGTTGCCGGGTTCGTAGCGCAGGGCGCTGACCACTACACGACCGCTACCCACGCGCACAAACACATTTGAACAATGCACACATGATGTGTAATTGCTCAGCATGCCTTGTTTAACCACCCCTACCCCTAATATTCTGATTAAGCCTGCACACGCTGAAAGCCACATTAGTTCAGCGAGCCGAATAAATGTCATTTGGTAAGCCCTGAGCGTTTGGTCGTTAGCGCTTTATTGTAAGCGGCATTATATTTTGATGGAACAGTTTCGATTCGCCAAAGTTCGCTCAAGTTCCTGTGGAGATGCGCTTCGTGCGAGGTTTGCGAGATTTGGGAACGCGCCGCTGAGCAGCGAGTCCCCTGCGGTGACGGACTACCTTGCAAGACTTTGTTTGAACAGTTTAGGGGCCGTCCATAAATGACGTCACGCGATTTTTTACGATTTTTGACCCCCCCCCCCTTCGTCACACGGCGTCACAAAAAGTCAGACCCCCTCTCCCTCAAATATGACGTCACAAAAACTCTGCCCCCCCAAATAAAACATGCTTTAAATCGCTTTAAACTATTGTCATTGTAGTGCGTATTTAATGTGGCGCTGCACTCTGATGTTGTAGGAGAAAACATTTATTTAAAAGTCTATTTAACTAAGTAGAACGTGTTGTCTATATTTATTTAAAGTTGCGCATTTGATGTGACGTCACATTTCTCAAACCCCCCCCCTCCCTCGTCACACATCCACTGGAACAAACTCCCACTGCACATAAAACAACATCATCTTCACTCACCTGCTGCTGTTCCTCTCTTAAACCAACCCATCATCTCTTAAGACAACCCATCTCGTCTCCCTAGCCCAGGGGTAGGCAACCGAAATAACAAAAACAGCCATTCGTTTCGAAATCTGTGGAAAAACAACCCTCAATATTTCAAGAGCAGCAATGCACCACTACCCCTGTCACTACCCCTATCACTACCCCTACCCCTGTCACTACCCCAACCCCCATCACTACCCCAACCCCTATCACTACCCCAACCCCCATCACTACCCCAACCCCTATCACTACCCCTATCACTACCACAACCCCTATCACTACCCCAACCCCTCAACCACTCCCAGCTGTTCCGATAACTGTCACAATAACTACACCATCCCTCGAAAGAACTCCGCTCTTAGTCTCAACCTCTATCATCTTACGTACTATTTAATAATTGCTGTAAAGAGCCTTGGAGTAAGGCGCTATATCAACCTATATAAGTAAAATATCCATGTGCGCTGGTTTAACGTCTTCTCCATATACGGCTGATGCTGTTGTTGAGCAACAGCTATAATTTTACGTTGGACTGGTTGAGGCAGGGAATTGCGTTAGGAGTAGCAGGGTGGGTGATTTACTATAACAAAGGTTTTTTTGGGTTAGATCGCGTAAGTGTCAATGTGTCGTTAACCCGCCACCAGCCGACACAGCCAACCAGAATCGTCCGATGATGCTGGATATAATTACCAGCGAAGCGTCATACTCAAATTGTAAATGTTGTTGATTTCCTCTCCATAACACGGGTGGGCTGAAGCAGTAACGACTTGTCACGTGTTGTTTATGTGACAAACCTTACTGGTTGGCTGTGTCGGGTGGTGGCGGGTTGACGACACGTTTATACATACGCGACCTAACCCAACAAAAACTTTACTATGAATAATATTGGTCGAGAAAGCCTACCACGTGTCAGAGTGATTCACTGGGGTGGTGACTCCTGCTTCGTATTTGTGAATGGGGCATTGAGTAGTTCTACGGCCCACAGTCTATTCTGGGTCAGCGCGGTCTCGGCACAATGCCGGAGATTTTAAAAATGTTTCCATTTGTGTATCAAGTATCCACATAACTATTAGGTGGTCTTCATTCATCAGCGGTCAGTGACTCGGTGTATGACTCAGTGTCCACGTGACCGCAAGCATGGTCATCGAGTCAATGTGAACAGTTACTTTGCAGCGCATCTCGTGTGCTTTTAAAATATTTTTTAAACGATAAACTATTTTTCTTTCACCAGGTAAGGCCTTAACGAGCTGTATAGGTCTTTGACAGAAGCGACCTGGCCACGAATGAAAGCTCAATGTAGTGGCCTGTCATGTGGAAATTATAGCAGCCAAATATTCTAAACGCGGGATGTTGATTCTAATTGTAGAGTGAAAAACCGGAGGACCCGGAGAAAAATCCACGCAACCACGTGGAGAGAGACACCGCAAACTTCAAATATACAGCAGGCATCAATGTCGGGATAAAACCCACAACCTCATGTGTACCAGGCGAGGTAGTTAACATCTCGCTACCATGGCGCTTGTGTTTACCTTATTCAGTGTCTCACTCAAATGTAGCTCGCTTTCTGCATTACTGCGTATAATAATGATGACCTCCTTTTGTCTTCAGCCCCATTCTATGTAGCTAAACAACACCTAAGTTTCTCATCCTAATTCACATTTATTTCGTATCGTCCCTGTTTTAGTTTGACCTGGGTCACCCCCCCCCCCGCCCCCCACATTACATTATCGAAATTTGAGTGTAGTTTTTAGAATCCTTATCCAGAAAAGCCTCACCGATTATCAAAGGTCAAGCCTTAATGATGCCGAGGATGTGACCCTAGTGCTTCCTCTCTGACATGTGGAAGGAAATCAGAGTGCCCGGATGAAACTCGTGCATACAAGAGCAGCACAAAATTTTTGATTTTAGAAAAAAATTACATGTGCTCACAATTCGAAATTTTGCACACTGCAACTAAAGGTCAAGAGCTCTCATTTAATGTTTTTTTTTTATTTGTATCTAATGTATGGACTAAGAACATTAGGATATATATAATCTGCATAAATATTCAAGTATCTTCCTGTGGGAGAAAATAAACAAAAAACACCAGCCATGTCACAAGAGCATTGTTGTGACATCACTGCTACTCCACCGTCAATGTCAATGCAGTGACACATCTCTCGGGTGCTAGGTGTGCCATTATAGCACTCTCTCACACTTCAAGGTATTTTTTCTCATGAACAAAGCCTTCAGATTGTCATAGAGTGCAGAATACACAGTCTACGTACACATCTACAACAACTATTTCTGTTTGGGTTACATCTTTATCAAATTTGAAAGGAGTCACTTGACCCTACGACCAAATCACCCAGAATGCACTCGGTTGAATCTGATCGAGGAACCTAAGCAAAGTGAGCCTGGACAGTGCCTGGATGGGTGGCCGCCAAGTATAAAACAGGTGTTATAGGCTCCCACGGTGTTCCTTTGTGGGCACAATTGCCACATATGATCCCTGCCATAACCTAGCCACACTGACCATCGTTGTGGAGTATGATCAAATAACCACGCTCGCCGCACCACAACCCGCACGGCATGGGGCGGTGACCCTCATCCAGCAGTGGACAAACACTGAGCAGTCACTTGAGCTGCGTGTGTCGCCAGCGAAGCCTGGCAAGTGCTACGGTGAGATGTGCGCTGTCAGTGGCGTCCACTGAAGTCTCACCTCGGGGTGAGGGACGGCGTACTGCCCCTGCAGAGCGTAGGCCTACGACCGGGACGGGGATAGGGGGGCATAGCGACACCGTTAAACATCGCAAACAGCAAACTCAGCTCGGCGCCGCTTGTGGCTTACTCGGCGGTGGTGGGACGGTGACTAAAGGAGGAGTCGCAACTAAAGGAGAGAATGCACCTGAGCATGAGTCCTCCGCGAAGACGGAGCGATGAAGTGAGCCTGGTGATTCTAGATTTGAAGCTTTCGTGACTGCAAGTTTTCATATTCTTAGGTTTTTTCGGTAAAGTCACGTAGGTAAAAAATTAAAATTAAAATCACGACGTTTCGGAGGCAACACAAGCTTCCGTCTTCCCCTGAAGACGGAAGCTTGTGTTGCCTCCGAAACGTCGTGATTTTTATTTAGTCACGACGCAACTCACGCCGCACACCGAGTCATTATCGTTATTTTTATTTTACTTTTATTAATTTTAATTTTTTACCTACGTGACTTTACCGAACGCGCCGCTGAGCAGCGAGTCCCCTTGTGTTGCCTCCGAAACGTCGTGATTTTTATTTAGTCACGACGCAACTCATGCCGCACACCGAGTCATTATCGTTATTTTAATTTTACTTTTAGTAATTTTTATTTTTTACCTACGTGACTTTACCGAAAAAACCTAAGAATATGAGCCTGGTGATGTTTGTGACATCGCGGGATCGTCAGAGATGGCAACTGCATGGCGAGGCCTTCGTCCGGCAGTGAACGGACCGCGGCTGACGATGATGTGATCGTAACTGGCAGTGGACTCTACCTACTTTCTTAATTAGTTGGCTCTCGGATGACGGGGATTGTACATTTGTAAGTGTTTGGCATGAGACTTAACGCACCTTACAATTTCAGGATGACTCTGTCCCACGAGTGAAACAATTCAATCCCCTGGCAATGTTTTAGAAGCCCATATGAAGAAAAATGACGTTTGTATTTTTGTAGCCGTAAGCATGGACTTGACTATATCTGTGCACATTTCATTGTTTTTCTTGCCCCAGGTTTTTAGAAGATCAATAGATATTGAACGGGGAGCTTCTTCAGCTCCGGAGGAAGCTGCCGGTGGGTGGAGCTACCGAGTCGTTATCGTTACGATGATGCAGTTGAGTCGAGGACACTCAGGTGGTACCCATCTCCTGTTGACAGCCCTGATCCAGTGTCGGAAATTCCACATTCCTATGGCATGGCTGATTCTCTCCATAGGACAACCGCCGTTAACTTCCCCACACAGTGACACCCATTATATCGGGAGGATGGAGTCAACCCACCCCCCCCAACGAGGATTTGAACTCACAACCTTCCAATCGCGAGCTGCACTGGGCCACCTGGCCGGCTACAGCGGTCAGGCCCATCACCGTGGTTTAATGGGTTGTGTCGTGAGTTGCGTCGTGGATTGCGGCGTGGATTGCGTCGTGGGTTGCGTCGTGGGTTGCGTCTTCGGTTGCGTCGTGGGTTGCCGCGAGCGGGGAAGCCTACCTGCCCTCCGGCAAAGATGACGGGTGCAGCAGGAGGCTTGGGTCGGTAGGGGATGGTGGCTCCCTTTGGAGGAGACTGACACCGTGAGTTGTTGGGGTTGGCGCCAGCGATCGAACCGGAGGCAACAAAGAAACACACACCACGAGAATTCATCCCCAGGCACAAGCAGACGCAGAGATGCCCTGTTCATTGTGACAATGCTGCCGACTGTTTTGTGTGTAAGAATGCAGATGATTCATCCAGGAAAAAAAAAAAGCATCAATGACTCCCAAAACGTTATCAGGAGGGTCCTGCATGGGGATGTTTGGCCGATTCGATGAAGGGCACGTTTGGGTTCGCGTGGGAGGAATCCGGAGAACCGCGAGACACTCCACGAGCGGGTGATGCTCAGCACAGCCATCTCCTCGCCACACCTTGCAGCTCAATACCCACAACATCCAGCCAGGCCCGCTGTTCATCCGTTCATATTCTTCCAGAAATTATGCACTCTCAGCGTAATTTAGTAGTCTATAGGGGCAAGTATTGTTAGAGAGCAGCTGTTAAGGGCCATAATAGCACACGAGGGGGTGGTGTGCCCAATACCACACCTGCCCAGCCATCTTTGTACCTTTACTCCACCAAAACACAAAAAATGGAAATACCAAATCACGAGTCAGCTGAGCCTTTCTTGAATAAATAGATGATTGTGTTAACCACCTGAGAGCCCCGTAAGACAAAAACGTCTCTTTTACAAGAGACTTTGAGTGAAAACAGAGAAAATTATCCGATTAAAATGTAGCATTTCAATATTTTTCTATATTATCAGTACTGTATTGTTAACTTGTCGTTTTTAGGCTTCCAACGTTTCATGACCCTGGCTATTCAATCAATCGTGACAATTCAGTTTGGGTCCCAATTCCATTTATTAAAAAAATTGTCTAAATTGCAGTGTTTCATTTGTATTGCCCGTCTCGTATCTGTGTCACCTTGTCTGCTTTGTGTTGTTTGTCCCGTTAGAATATGCCTTACAAATATTCTACCCTTGCGCACTGTGCTTCGACACACATGTACGGGCGTAAGAATCGATCTTAATGATTCGTTCCACACCGAATCGTTCTTCCATTAACGCTCATTCCAGCGAAACGTTCGGTTTACTTAAATAGCACTGACAAAGTGTGTTTACGATGGGCGGCGAGCTGTGGCTGCGACTTTAATTACGTTCTCAAATACACGACGGAGGAGCCATTAGGTGGTGCACAGCGGATTCCCGAAGCGGCCCTTTCTCTGTTGTATTATTTCTCTTCTTAGAGGCTGCACCATTAAGCCAGTCAGCCTCTTCAGGAAAGAGGCTCTTCCATCTTGCTAATCATTTCTCCCACCTCGTGACGCCATTCACTTGCTCACAAAGAAGCTCGGCTCTAACCCGAGTAGCTATTTATTGCAAGTGACTCATAAATCGGTGAAGTGTTCGGACGAGAAAAACAAAACAAAAACCTGGATTAATTACAGCAGTCCAGTACTGCTGTGAATTGAATCATCAATGGTGCCACACAAATTGGTAACGGTGCCAATGCCGGGCTCTGGTTAATAGTGAAGCGATGAAAGGCGTGGGCAATGTGACAGGACATCTTCTTTGAGTGCTTGTCTCAACTTTAGTTTTTATCCTTCTGATGGGTTGTTTTCTTACTTCATTTTAGAAAAATATTTTCAGAACTCTCACTTTGCAGATTTTGCGTTTGTGCAAAACTTTAATTGTCTGTCCCTTCGTGTGCATGTCTGACTGTCTTTCTACCCGGCTGTCTGTTTGTCAGTCTGCCCACAGTCTGTTAATCTGAAATACAATGGCCAGAAAGTTGACTCTCTCCTACGTGCACACACAACATGGCAATGCCATGTGACTCGCACTCGTCACAATTACCCCGACTGCTGTTTGTAGATCACCTTTGCGTGCGTATTATTATTATCTGCATGTGAATATATAATCATTTACAAAGAGTCCTGGAATTGGGTAATGTTTTGTCGCTGTGTGTGCGTGTCAATCTGCCTGCCTGTCCACCGAACTGTCTGTTCATCAGTGTATCTGTCACTCCGCCTGTCAGTGTCTGTGTGTCGGTGTGTCTGTCACTCCGCCTGTCAGTGTCTGTGTGTCGGTGTGTCTGTCACTCCGCCTGTCTGTCTGTGTGTCGGTGTGTCTGTCGTCAGCCCCTCTGCCCTCCCTCCTCGATGTCCCCTGCAGTCACGAGCCGCTGTTCCAGCAACTAGGGCAACAGTGCACAGGCTCCTCGTCTCTCCTCCCTCGCTTCCCTCGAATCCCCCCACTCCCTCTCTCCTTTGTTTCCTCCTCCTCCTCCTCGTCCTCCTCCTCTGCTGCGGGGTTCACCTCCAGCATGATGACGCAGATCTGCTTGACGCACTGGATGATGGCCTCAGGGGCGCCTGACACGGTCACCGCCCTCTCTGTCGAGTTGGGAAGCATGTCGCCCGCCACCTGCACCTGCGCTCCTGTCGACTGCACACACGCACGAACCCCCCCCCCCCCCGCACCGACCACGGCACGCACACGGCCCCCCCACAAACGCTGCATTAATAACTCGTCCGATCGCAGCGCACGCTGGCCGTTTGCTTGGCGGTTTGCTCAGCGAAGATGCGGCGACGGAAAGTAGGCTGTTACTTGGTGAAGGGTGTTCCAATAATAGCAGCGTCGCTTTTGGAGTAAGACTGATGTCAAAGCTTTCACTCGAGGAGACAGATTGCACCGGAATGGACAGATGCGCGGAGCAAGGACGAATGGACGGACGAACAGAGGGATGGGCAGATGTACGGACAGAGACAACAGAGGCATGGACGAATTAGCGGATGGATTAACTCATCAGAGGCCCGCACGTTCACAGAAAAAAAGACTAAAGGGGTGAAAGACGAGAGAGTGGAAGGCGCACCAGGGCTGGTGCTGTGGACACAATTTCTGAATGAGCTGCAGGGGAACTCCTCTTCTCCGCGATGATATGGGGACCAATATTGTAGATCCTGTTTTCCGAGGGGTTATCGGCGATTGTACGCCTCTAGTCCGCTGGATAAAAACTTGTGGATAACCCTCCAAGTACTAGCATGAGTCTGTCACGTGGCTCCCCTCACCTGCAAAAAGGTGAACATTAGGCAGCGGCTTCGCGATGCATTATGGGTGAAATCTCGGATCATAGCAAGAAATAGGGCTGTGGATAATATGAGTTTTCACGAACCCTACCACATCTGTCCTCCCATCAGTATAAACGTGTACACCACAGTTAGTAAACCGGCAGCTGGGTAAAATGTGGGTGCACCCACCTCTTCCAACAAGTGTGGTGAGCGTGAAAGAGTAGACCACATGCCCGCTTCTAGGGGTTCTCTAGTGGAGGCCCTTCAAGCAGCAGTCGCGTGAGCGAGCAATTGCAGGGCTTCGCCTTGACCATTTACATGCAACTGCATCTGAAGGCGCTCACAGCACGGCGGGACGTGTGCACCACGGGGAACGCAGGGCGGTGTTTACATTTATTTTGTAAAAACAAAGCGCCACCGAAAGCACCTTACAGAGGAGGAGAAGGGGAAGATCGTGAACTCGGGTGGGAGGTCACGAGCGCAACCTCCCATTGAGCAGGGTAGCAAGCTTCTCGTGCGTTGGGTCTCGCAGAGGAAGTCAGAGCAGTCCTCATTTTGTCAACGCGCGCACCGTGCGGCATTCATCAATTCCTACGGCGTGCAGGCCACGGATGGCGTTTCACCATACTTCACCCACGCTGGTCATCGTCCCCACCCCTCCACCCCCAGGGTCACCTCTCGGATCTCCTTGATCTTGGAGCCGCCCTTCCCAATGAGGGAGCCACACTGGCTGGCCGGCACCACGAGGCGGAGCGTCACGGGGGGCTTGCTTGTCACCGCGCTGTTCGCCATCGAGGCGTTGATGTCCTGGTGGGGGAAGTGGGGGTATGCGGGACGTGGATAAAAAGCACGTGAGGGCCCTGCCTGGTCACTGCATCATCGCACGGCGCTTTCAGATGCGCTTCTGCGGCCATCTGGAACGCTCTTCCTTCCGATATTAATTACAACTGTTTATTTGCGTTTAGTTTGTCGTCCTTCTCCCTGCACCTCCGATTAGTGCGGCTGGCTTGGTACGGTACGCAAGAAGTTCAACATCCATACGTACATATAGTCAGCACCATTTCTGTGACTCAGGCATTGAGTGTCGCGTTTTCTCTGCTGGGGGGGGCTGGCCTGGGTGCGTCCTCGTCACCAGGGTGTAGGGGCTTTACAGGTGACGTCAATCGTGAAAATGTTTTAATGAAATCCTCGAGGGACATTTTTAAGAGCCCCAAAATAGCTTATCCCGCCGTTTACAAGTATACGGATTCCATTGTGATCCTCAATTGATTAGACTGCGCCCCGCCATCGGAACGTGGAATTCCCACCGCTGGCTCAGGGCCGCCACAACGGAGATGAGCGCCACCACAATGCGGGCATGAGCAAGAAAACACCGACGGTCAAGTAACTATTTTACTTAATTTATTTATCCAGGAAACCATCGATGAGTGTCAATACTTTTTAAGTGAGGTCTCGTGTTAGAATTTAATTTCAATTTTCAGAAGTGTTTTGACTTGAACGAGTCAAAACCCAACCACGGTCACTCCTTTGAGGGATGGTTCGTATTCCTCTGACGGCAGTGAAATGAATGATAAAATGAGCAAAAACATAATATTACTCATCGTCATGATTATGTCAGCCAGCAGAAGAAACCTCAGCATTTTGCTGGCAATGCCCACAATGTAGCCCACTCCCTGCCTTCACCAACCCATACTGACCTGGGTGGTGAAGTAAGAAAAATGCCATGGCTCATACGGCATAGGGAGGCCGTCATCCAGCAGTGAATTGACAAGGGCGCTGCACATACAGAGGCTGACAGTACCTGCCTGTCCTTCCCGCTGTGTAGACACTGGCACCACATGCTTAATGCGAGCAGTGGAGATGGGACTATGAGTTGATTATGTCGATAATTGGATAACAATTGTAATTCATTATTCTATGTGGTCAATGACTATACAAATGGAAGCTGCCCCACATCCTGCCTCCTGAAGGCTGGAAACCCCCTACAAGCCACGCTTAGCGTGACGAGACTGATGATGCAGATGATTTCATGAATCCTCACCTATCACCTTCCATCTTGCATAACCATAAGTAAAACAAATCTGCTACTTTTTTGTTTACCCAATTACTGTTGTGTAATCGAAGCGATAATCGGCAGAGTAATCGGTTACACAATCACTTGGATATCCAAAGCTCTTGCGAGCTGCGCGTCCCATCGTCGCACCTCCTCAAACTTGTTGGTGATCATGGAGAAGGCTTTGAAGATGGCGTCCGTCTGTCCGGTGATGGTGACGATGCGCTCGGGGCACGATCCCTCCGAGATGTTTATCCGTGCGCCACTCTGAGGGCAACACGCGCCGGCACAACCCCACACGCAGGGCTCACCCATCGCTCGCTCGCTCGCCAACTCAGGAGATGGGCACTTCTAAATTATATTAAACGTGCCAAATGACACGTATACCGTAGAGCCACGGTGTTTAATGCAGGGTATGTAGTGTATAATGTAGTGTATAATTAGTGATGGACAGTATCAAAATCATACGTAATAAAACTACGTAATTTCATTACACTTGCAATTGGTATGGAAATGACACACCTCAAAGTAATTGCCCATTTGTTTTGAAGTTACATTTACTGCAGCAATTTGTATATGAATGACCCTGGTGGCTGTATTTTGCCCATCTCTGTGCTTAATGCATGGGGGGTGTAAGCAAGGCTGGGCTGTTAGAGGTCAATGTAACGGGTTTCCAGTCCACACTTTAACATTTGCATAACTGTCATTGATGTTCGTAATATTTTGTTTGAAAAAATAATTTGGTGAATATCAGTGGAAACGTTCTATTCAGTGAACAGGCTGAAATTGTGTGTACGTCCTCGATATTTTGCCAAATAAAATGCATCTTGGATGCGGCGAATAAGTCTTCACTCAGAGTTAGCTGCATGTGATGGATTCCATCCAATCACAGAGGGTTTTTAATCAGAACGCTACTGAGAAATACGATACACGTGGCAGGTTCCATCTTATCAGAAACAGTTATAATCAGGAGTCTACTGTACAAACAGTGTGCATGTTGCAGCACACAAAGCCAGTCGTGGCCATTGCAGAAGAATTCCATTATGGAGAATGGCAAAGTTACCCAGTCTATTTTTGTACGCATTCTGATTAGAATCAACCGAGTTATTTCTCCTGCTTCGTAATAAAACATCGGTGACTGTTCATTTGAAAGAGTTATCCAATGGCAGGGGGCACGTGGATGGCCACAGTGAATTGCTTGATGCAATTTCGAAAAATCATTGCCATTCTTTTTTAGGAATGTGGTGAATTTTTATTCAAATGCCTTCAGTCAAGTGAGCATTTGGTCTCACAAGAAAGCGTGGTTACACTTTACGTGCAAAACTGGAGAGTGACAGCAGCGACAGATGTATTTAAACGTGCTGCGAGTGATGTTGGTTTTTGATGTTTACCTTCATCATGGGACCTTTACCATCTTAACACTTTTATTGCCAGATGCGATCAAACCAATTCTTATATTTTGAGACTGGCAAGGGAGTTCCCATGATGTAGGTGCTCACCCCGAGCTATAAATGCCCTGGTAGTGGCACTGTCTTTGTGCTGTTCGCCTCTTGGCGCTCTCTGATCTAACGCTGTTCGAGACGATGCTCTCAAGATAGCCGTGTGGTTAATGCAGACATGGTTCCTCGCAAAGGGTTTCTGTTTGGTGTTTTAACATCTTAACGCCTGTTTCATCGACAGAAAAGATAAAAGCAATTCTTAGAAGTTTACCTCTTCCCGCATCTTCTTCACCGTCTCCCCTTTCTGCAAAATAAATTGCGAATTGCCGCATCACTTGATGAGTGTGACAACGTGGGATGAAGCATCTGTTGTTCTGCGTGACTGAACGCGTCGTTTGTGACCAATAAACTTTCATTCGGTGATTCGAGCCAAAAAAAATAGCAAGATGTGAAACTCAATATTTGGAGAACCTCTGAGCATTAAAAAATAATGAATCGATTGACATTGTATTGTTGCATGTGTGCTCTGAATAGAGTTTGCTATTTTTGACAGTTTATTTTGAAATCGAGTTCATCACAGGATCTAAAATATTTCATGAAAACAGACCACACTGCAGGTGACGAGCTAAGCAATGAAGAGTTTGAAAAATGTGACAACAATATCTTGTGAGACGTACCTTTCCAATGATGCTTCCCACCTCCTGCAGTGACACAAAAATCATAACAGCACGTACACAATGTTCAGTTTCATTACGATTATACATAAATGATTAAATCTGTGCTTTCAAAATGCGAGTTACATAACACTGCAAAATCACACGCGAGTACGATGACTGTAAAAATTAACCCGTAAAAACAAAGTTTTTCACTATAAATCCTTTATATGCGTGGCGGCTAGAGTCCTCTCGTCCTCTGGCTTGAGATGGCTGCCACCTATGTGTCAGATGATTGTCTGCCACCATTAAGCAATTGGTAATTAAATATTTTTTTAAAAAATCCCTAAACAGTGTAAAATTTTGGAAAAATTCACGAAAATTAATTGTCACGCACAACGAGTCTATGTGCAAAATGTCAGCTCGATTGGATTACGGGAAGTGGGTTAAAAAACGACCGAAAGATTTGCACGGTCGTAAGCAAGCAAGCAAGTACGCAAGCACGCAAGCAAGCAAGCAAGCGAACTTAATATAAAGGATTTAAAAATAGCTCATGATAAATTAAAAGGCACTAAGACCAGTGCTTTGAAGCGACACACGTGAGTGTGTTGATGCTGCACCTAACTGAATTACATCGTGTGTGTTTGTGTGACGTATTTTATGATTACAACATGAGCTGTCATTAAGATGAAGAAAGTATCAATATGCATATGAGAACGGGAGTCACACAAAGAGACGTTATTCACGTGTTTTCGAAACATCGAATTGGGGAAACGAAAACAACAATGGTAGCAAGGTGGCTTATGAACCCAGCTTGGGATTCACGTAGATTGACTCAGCCTAAAAGAAAGATGGTCATGAACATGGGCACTGGGGAGACAGAATAATCTGGGTCTATGCTGCTCGCGTCACGATCCTTCCGTGTGCCTTGTTAGGTGCTCGCTGACAGCAGTGAAACTGAGCTTCGCACGCTCGTTCCCCGACGTGAACCCGCACATCGCAGACACGCGGTCTTCGATGTTTACCGAAATAAAAAATGACACTTTTTGTCCTGCTTCTGAGAAATATTTAAAAAAACCGATTTCAAAAGAAAAACTGTCCTCACATTGTAAGCCCAACAAAGAGAGATGGGGAGGCAGTGGTAGCGGGGGGAAAAAAAAAGTCCCGACTAATAACACAAAACAAGATTTTTTTTTTCTCTCTCCGCCTCTCACTGCGATTGAAAGGGACGTGAATCTCGTCCGCTTGGGCCCTGAGCCAGCGACGGGCCCGTGAAATCCGTTCCGACGGATGAGCAGAGCGAGCGGCAAGCCCCCCCCCCCTACTCCGCCCCGCGCTTCATTAAATTCTCTTGCTTCGTGGGCCTTGTCTCGCCCGCGGGCACAAGGGCGGCTCCACGCCGCACCGCTCGACAAACCCAACGACGGAATCCCTCCGCGCGACGCGCAGAAAACCGACACCAGATCGCGCTGCGATTCTCCCTCGGCAGACGCGCGTTCAGATTCTTCTTTAGATGATTTTTTTTTATGGCTGCTGTAAATTTCTGTGCGCTAAGCCACTTTGTTGAGCTTTCATTTGTGATAGCCAGGCCGCTTTTAAAAAATAAGTGAATAGGTCAGTGGGCTTTACCTGGTAAGATGGAAAAAAAATGTTTAGTTTTATTTGGATATTTTTGTTAAATGATTTGCTTACATTTCCTATCATTTGTACTCTTATCGTGTTTTGTATTCTTTGTTGTTGTAACGTTCTGACCTGCCCCTCCTGGACATCTTTGAAAATAGCTTTATAGCTCTTTTTCTTCTGTATAAATAAATATTCTGATTCTGATTCTGAAATAGAGTTAATGGCTTTGCGTCATGAGAACGTGGAATTTCCCCTACCCACCACCTGCAATTCTGCAACTGATGGAATAAGTGGAATACTGCAAATATGGGAAGTGATCCCACACCAGACATGGCCGTTTAAGGATATTAATCCCGCTTGGCAATGTGTGTATTTTAGCAGTCTTGCAAATTATTTCATTCCCCTTCGTATGTTTCGGCATGCCACAGCTAGACACACAATTGTCAGCACATATCGAGATGTTATAGATTATGGCAAATATAACAATTTCCCTGGGGCTCTGTGTGGTGAAAAATGTAAGTAACGTGTTAATTTTCATCACAAAACAATTGTAAGTCTTTGTCACTAGTCGCAAACTCCAATTGTAAGCCTATCCACAAATTGCCTCCTCCCCCCCCTTTCAGCCCAACTCTCATCACAATTACTCTGTTATGCTGATCAAGATTGCTGGCCCTGCCAAATGACAAAAACTGCCTCCCCGCTGCTGCAATTGGTCAAAGTAGACAAAACGTGACGCAGGAGAATTCAGATTGAATCATCCGACGCACACACGCGCACGCACACACAAATACACACATGCACAAAAGCACGCACATACGTACACACACACGAAACGTGCGCTGCGGAAAATGGCTTGTAAAAGCCATCGGTGTATGCCTCAGCTGGTCATAATACAGCAGCAGCTGGAGAAAAGCACACGTTATATAAGCACCGTTCTCATAAAATAAACACGTGCTTGTATTGCACTTGGTGGGGTCGGGGTGGAGGCAAAGGGCAACGTCTGATACAAGTACACTGCTTCGGATATAAGCACACCTGAACTTGCTCCCGGGGGGGGGGGGTGCTTTTACGCAGCTTCAAATGGTCAATACTCTTACTGTCGTTTATGAATTATGCTGTGCTCAATTCGTGTTGAATTAATCCTTCGTTAAATATGCTGCTCCTCCACCATTGTGCACATGTCGTCTCTGACTTTGTGCGAGGGACCTCCGCTTGCATGAATTCTGAGTGCGTTTTAAATCGCACTCAGTACAACGTTTGGTGCCGTATTTTAGTTTCAATTGCGCGAAAGTATTCAACGTTTGAAATTAACTGCATCATGCTGGGTGAAATGTTTGGCCTTTTATTAAATTGCATTACAATTTATCGTCCCATCGTTATTATATGTACATAGTTATTATATGTACACCGACGCGGCATACAAAGCACAATGGCAGACCATGAAGATGTATATTTTTGTTGGGTAGACGTTTTGGAAACCAAATAAAAAAAACTCATGAATTAAAAAACACACAAAAAAGGCAAGAGAGGAGACAAATTGGAGTGACTTCAACATGAAGAAAGTTTTGCCTTTCATATCGACACACATCTAGCAAAACGAATAAAATTCCATCGTCTGTAATAAAAAAAACTATGTTAATTTAAAGGAAAATTAAATAAAAGCCAGAATCGTGTGATTGTGACTGTGCAATCTAAACTAAAGACCATATCGCAAACCACTGTAGTCTGTGCTCTTTCAACGGAGGAGGAACAGCAAAACGACACGAACTCTGCTGAAGTCCTCTGGTCGTGGCGAGCAGACTTCCACGTTGGGATTTATCTCCTGAACATATTGCCACACGCAACAGTAGAATATAAGAACAATGTACACCCCTTTATCAATCCACTGCTGGATGATGAATAATACATTCCACAATCCGCAACAGGGTAAATATTTTTAAAATCCAGAAGAGGGCTTTTTGTGTTTTGTTTAAATCACAGTCGCTGAACAAGCACAGACCCAGGGGCCCCGAAACGTCAAACAGCCAGAAACATACAGCACGATTGAAATTGAAAGTGCCCGCCATCACCCGCAGGCGCTGCTCTGTGTCGTGTGAAACGTTCATCTTGTTCCACTCCCGCATCGGCGAGCCGCACATGTCGTGTCCGAGTGCGCCGCGCTCCCTCCCCATCCACCGTGACAACCACGCCGCCACAGCGATGAATGTCCTCACCGCGGGGGGGGGGGGGGCGACCGCGCGTCCCCGCCGCGTTAAACACTTCCAGCGAGCCCTGGCGACGGTCGCTGCGCGGAGCCGCACAATGGGAGCCGGACGAGGGCGGCCGTTGTGGTGGTGTCGGTGCGGCAGGGCTTTGCTTCGGGAGTGGAAGTGCTGTCACGTCTCTCAGTGAGACAAGGCTCAACCACAATCACCATCGATTGACCGACCGACCAACCGACCGACCCATCGACCGACCGATCGATCCATAGATCAACCGACTGACCGATCCATTGATCGACCAACTGACCGATGCATGGACCCATCGACCAACCGATCGATCAACCGACCGACCGACCGATCAACTGACCGATCCATCGACCGATCAATCGACCGACTGACCGCGTCCTCTCTTGCACTATCCCCCTAACTCTGCCAAAATGGCACAGTGTGCCAGCTGCGCTGTTACGCCCAAGGGTTCGTCCCAGCGTAAGTCACCGTGACGTTGGTGTGATCGGAGGTGCGGGAAGCGGAGCGCCGCGGTGTTTGGAGCATGGTCCTGCACCTGCGCGTTACAGGGGCGGTGACGCCGGCCCAGCGGCGGCACGATCGCTGCGTTTGTGTCGAGGTTCACGGCTCGGAATCCAGCGGCCGCCCTCACTATTACCGCCACGTAACAACCATAACAATACGACTACAACGTGCCGTCTGCTTTACGGTAGACGGACGTTAAAGATCCCCTGACATCATTCGCTAGAGCGGTGCCATCGCGTGTCGGCGTCAAGGTCCAAAGTAGACAAATTAGAAAACTACACCGCAAATTATTCAATATTCTTTCGTATGGCTGCTGATGTAGATGCAACGCAACGACGACAACTTCACATTGAAGTGGTCAAGTCAGAAAACTGCATCAGGAGCAGCGGAGTGTATCCCTGCGATGTCTATTTGTGGATGGGGCATTGCGTCGTTATACGTTGGGATTATACACACAGCGGCAATCATCACCGCCTACTTGCAGACTAGTTCCCCAGGGTCCCTCTTGCAAATGAAACTATCCTGGTCTCTTGAGCTCTCACCTAGTTAAACAACATTCATTTGAAACGAGTAACCTGATCAAGGCCTACTACACCATCAAGGGGACAGGACTTTGGCTGTTCTTGTGATTTTGGTGGTCCCGTGACCATTGAGGACCTCAGCTTTCCACAGACTTAACAATCCGTTTTGGATTGGAATTTAAATGTCTGAGGGCTTTAAAGTCCTGCCTCATGTCTCGAAATGTCTTACTGCAGGTGTATTATTAGTTTATTTGTTTGTTTTGCATAATCGTTTAAGAGAATGCCACCCTTTTGTAAAAGTAATGTGACTTGAGAATGCGGTTGAAGGTGTTTTGCTTCAAAACTAGAAGTTCTACTCTCATGATTTCCGGCTCATTTTTCCACTTTCCTTCTTACTGAAACTACGAGAGATAAATAACTGAGACTTGTTTTTTTTTACTTTTTTTGCATATTTCTCGCTTCATCTGTAACCTACAATTGACTGGCTACCAAACTGCACGGCACAACCACGAACATTTCACACCCACCAATCAATGTAACAAAGCTCTGCAAGATCATAAAACATAATTTTAATTCAACCACGAATTTTGTATTTAGTTTTGCGACATAGTGTAGGAACCTTGAAGTTTGTCTTAAGAAGTGCTGTGGTTTAAATGTAAAATTTGTAAAAAAAATTGGCGAATACCTTGGAAATAAACTTAGAGGTACAATTAAGAGTTAAGAGCCTGAGCATGGGTGACTAATATTCCTGAGGTCAGCGAGGCTTGGGCACGTGCCAAGAAGAGACGAAAACGGATGTTTACCTTCCTATAATTTGCACTCCGACTGTGTTTTTGTACTGTTTGTTGTTGTAACGTTTTGACCCGCCCCAACTGGACATCTGTGAAAAAGAGCTTTATAGCTCATCGGATTCCTCCTGCAGGATAAATACAGATTCTGATTGTGATTTTGAAAGAGTAGAGCTGTGGAGGTGGCACTGGCGCAGGGTAAAGGAGACGCGATGGAACGAGACATGAGGGCGGTGGATGTGGCCAGAGAAGACACGCAAAATAGAGAAGCATGAAGATAGAACATTTAAGCAACCAACCCCATTAAATAATTGGACTTTTGGCTGAACAGAAGAAAATACACCTAGACCAGTGTAATGACACGGGAAGGTTACGGTCATAACAAAACAATCAGATTTGCATTCATAGCGTGTCTAAGTACAATTCCATCCCAAGACGCCGCACAAAAACAGCGTGACATACGCATCACGTAGACGGTAAACATAGACAGTACATTTCGATTGAAAGCTTTCGTGACTGCAGGGATTCATCTTCTTGGTTCTTTCGATAAAGTCACGTAGAAGGGAAATAATAAAGGGAAATAATAAAATAACAAGTAAAACATTTATTTTATTATTTCCCTTCTACGTGACTTTACCGAAAGAACCAAGAAGATAGACAGTACACATTTTAAACATACATTCGAGAAATGAGACAGAAGAGTAGAGGAAAAGACTAGAGCCTGAAATAGAATAGTGGCAGGGAGCCACCAGCACGGACGGCTGGAGGGGAAGAGGACGAAGTCCCATCCTGTGAGGGCCACAGAGGAGAGGGGCGACCTCCCACTGAGCACAGGTCGGCTGTGGGTTTCGACAGGAGGGCCCTACCATTGGTGAAGGTGCAATCCCTGCCGTGCGTGTGTCGTGAGCAGGGCTTTATTTCAGACCGGAGCTGTCCAGGGTCTAACCCACCCACCCCACTCCCCGCGCTGTTAGGGAGAAAGCGGGCGGGGGTGGGACATGGGGGGGGGGGACGCCTGGAAAACATTCTGTGATGAGAGATTAAGCTCTGGCCGCGAGTGGTGGGGTGGTGCCGTGCGGTGCCGCCACTCGCCTTGCCGTGCATGAGCAGGCGGATGGTGAGCGTCACGTTGAGTCCCGACTCGGTGATCTTTCCCTCCATCCTGCCCGGGACGTAGCGGCGGGGGGTGCTGGAGGGACAGGGTTTTCGGGGATTGCTAGGGGGTTGGTACGGCAGGCACGGGTACACCTGCGGGCACACACACACGCGCACCCCAGCCGCGTCAGACAGCGCGTACGTTCTTTTGCAATCGCGACGAGTTAATTTCCGATAGTTCCTGTCCGGAAAATGATGACGTAAAAAGGCAAACCACGTCCAGTTTTTCTCCTGCTATGGCTGTGGCTGCACGTCATGTGCCACCTATTCCAGTCCACCAGTGACCAGGAAAATATTCAGGGAGAAATTAAGCCCCGCTTATAGATCCTAGGTATGATTGTGTGTGTGTACACTCGATGAGTGACTGCATGATGGTGGACAGCACACTGAGCTGCAAACTCGGCCAGGCATCTCGGTTCAATGGTGAACGACAACTGACCTGGTCCTGGGGGTCCTCTGGGTCAATTCAGCCTCACATGGGCACTCAGTGAGGGTATGCGACTCCAGCACTGGGAGACAGCGGTGGCCGAGCATGGTGCTGATGACGCCACCACCACCGTGTGTGCCGCCGGTGCAGCTTTAATAAGGTCTCGCGAACAGCAGTCGCCCAAACTGTGTGGCTCTTGCCGGGGGGGGGGGGGGGTGGACGTTGTCTTTGTGCGTGAAGAGCAGCAGCTCCACTCCCATTGCTCGTGGCTTCGTTGCCGATCTGGAGAGGTGCGATGTTAACCTCGTGCTCAATTGACACCCTTGCGAAGGAGATGTTCGCCCTCAAGGGTGTTTCCACGTCAATTATCTTCACTAATTGATTATGAGCACACATACACATTGTTGCGACTGCCTATCTGGTGGAGAAAGGAATGATGGAGCCACATGGATGAATCCACCAGCACGCATCATCGGAGATTACGAAACCCACGGTGGAGTTTGTAACCTGCTCAACGTGGAGTGTTTATAGTAATAATAACAATGGTCTCTATCCAGGAAAGCCCGAGCCTCAAGACTCTTTATCGGGAGGGTCCTGCATTCGGATGTTTGGCCATTTACCATCTCGAGTGTTTAGCTTCGTGTGGGAGGAAACCGGAGGACCCGGAGAAATTCGACGCATGCGAGGGGGTGACACTCAGCGTGCCTCCCAGCCCCACGCCGACAACACCTGCCAAGCCCTCTCGATCACCCGTCCGAGTACTACCCAGGCCACAACCGGCTTGGCTTCTGAGATCCAACGAGCTCGGGTGCGTTCAGGGCGATTTTGATCGCCGCTGTTGATGTCGTCTCACTCGGCACCACTGCGGCTTCCACAGAAACGTCGCTGCCATCACGTCCCTCCGAGCACCGCATCGCGCCCCGTACACTACAAGATCCCCCCCGCCCACCGCATCGCACCTCGTACACTACAACATCCCCCCCCCCCCCACCGCATCACATCCCGCCAAGGGTGGCACAGTCGGGTTTTTTACAATCGGGTTTAATTGTCTTTTTATGTTAAACCCGATCATCTGAGATTGGGAGAAATCCGGTTTAATTGGTTCTAATTGCAGAACCGCACTTCGCCAACTTCTCAAAGCTGGGCTTCATCCATTCCAAGCGAAGGAACTCACTGGCGCCCACGATTGTGGAGGAGAAGCTCGTGTTCATCAAGACCAACCTGCCCGCCGCATTCTACGACTACCCCGTGCCCGACGGCCCCCCGAGTACGATAGCAGCACCGACGAGGAAGCAGCCTAAGTCTTCGATCAGAGTTTCGTATTCATTAAACCAGGTTTTATTCCCCGAAATCGGGTTTAATTGTATTAAAGAAAAAACCCGATGCCTGCCGCTGGAAAAATCGGGTTTTTTCCACCCATGCATCCCGCACGCCACAACACCCCCCCACCGCCAACGCAAACGCCTTCCTGCCTGATCACCTCTGCGTCTCGTCCCCTGAGTGACTCGAGTCAGGTTCGACTGCACTAACAAGTGTCGCGGATGCTGCCACTGGATCCTGTCGGAAGGGGAGAGGCGGGGGGGTCAGCTGTCGTCTTCACTGGCCAGCTTTGAACATTGCCCTTGTCCCAGTTGTGCCTCGCTTAACACAGCCACCTTTAGTATATCTCCACAAACGATTTTGTCAATTTTACACCAACTCTGTTCTATTGAACGTATTATTAATTTGTGCCCAGACCTCCTTATACAGGGATAAACATGTGAAATAACGTGGCCTCTCTTGTAGACATCACGTCTGCTAAAAGGCTGATCGCTTTTCGACTTTGTTTTTGTGCATTCTTAACGTGTTTTTTTGCAGGTTAAAATTATACCGTACCACAGTACTGTACTTCCTCAAGTTTTACTGAAAAGCTTCCTTTCATACAGTATCTCCGCTGAATCCGTGCAGGACTCTTATAACCCTAAAACCTTTTAATCATGTTGATTTGAAATAAAAAAGATAAGGTTTTCTGTAATCCTTGCATGGCTAAGCCGGGTGGTGGCTGTACAGATGGCTCTAATCCAGGTCCCAGCTGCTCTGAAGAGTGGTGGGACACCAAAAACTGATCGGTCAAAACGCTGGGGTAGCTACTCCACCCCCACTACCACTGCCATGATAACCACGACTACCACCACCGCCAATCCAATATCTACCACCCTGACCACCTATAAACTAATCTAAACTACGTCTTATATCACCAGGTAAGGCCCACTGAGCTATATAGATATTTTTTTAGAAGCGATCTGGCCACAAATGACAGCTCAACGAAATGGCTCATCGTGTGGAAATGTATAGCAGCCACATAGTCTAAAAGCACGATTCTAAATGTGGAGGGGAAAATCGGAGGACCCGGAGAAAAATCCACGCGACCACGTGGAGAACTCGCAAACCGCAAAATAAACAGGCATCGGGATCGCGATCGAACCCACGAGCTCCTGAATACCAGACGGGGTCGTGAACATCTCGCAACCGTGATGCCCCTACTACCATAATTACCATCACAACTACAAACATTACCATCACCACCACCACTACCTCCACTGCCACCATCACTACCTCCACTACCGTGAACAATACGACTGTCACTAGCACCACTACCGACACTGGAGACTCAAGTGCCTGCTGCCGCAGTACGAATGCGGTGAACGTCGCACAAAGGAACGTCTTTGTCAGTACGCGAAAACATCGCTCAATTTCACTCCGCATCTCCAGAAGCTCTTGACTGGAGATCAAAACTTATAACATCTTACTGTCAAATATTGCAATTCATTTATATGACATGATCACCATCACCAGCAATGCCACGAGCATTGTCACCACTATAACCACCGCCACTACTATCACCACTACGATCACCACCAATGTCACCACAACCATGACCACCATGACCACCAACAAACAACACCACTACCACCACCACCGCCATCACCACCAATGTCACCACAACCATGACCACCACCACAGTGGCGTCACTAGGGAGGTGCGGGGGGGGGCAGACCGCACCGGGTGACACCATCAGAAGGGGTGACACCAAAATGACTGTCCAAAACATTTTTGTGCAGTGTTTCTGCAGAAATTTATTCTTTTTTTTTTATAATAAATATATCCCTGTAGTTGGTTATAACAATTTTTTTTTCGTAAGCCCAGCTTACATGTACTGCATCAATATACATATAAGGCTAAAACTCGTTGCTAATTTACTTTTTCAACGGTTTAACTCAACTTGATTCCTCTGTTTGTCGTGGTCAAATCTTGTAATCAAAATTTCGTCTACTTCCCGTTGTGCAATTAATTCCACATTTTGCACGTGGACTCAGATCCGGTGACAATGCATGCCTGAATCAAAATCGGCATCAATTACTCAATTAATTCGCTACTTTAAAGCAATTTACATTTTGTATGGACGCATTATTATTTATATATATATTTGTGTGAAGGTCAAAAACGCCACAGTCCCTAAACTGTGGAATCGGCTCGCACACAACGCAGGCGCCTCGTGTCTTAGGCGCCATTGACGCACTTCTCGACCGCGAGTTAAACGAAGTTGTTGATAAAACCGTTGTTTTAAAAAAACTACTTTTTTAAAAGGAGTTAATTTAACATTCTAATGCGCTCCGGTCAGAGCTCTCATTGTTACCCAACGACAGTGACGCTTCGAGTCACGTGGTCTCGTCTGCACGTGCTAGGAGCACGCTGTTGTGTTCGTCGCTGCTCGTGTTTTTATTGTCGCTGATTTTGTCAAGATTTCTGGTGTTTTAGCTACAATATTGTGGTAATTAGTATTTGTGAACCTATATCGATAACTTTTCTGAGAATTAAGTCGTAATTAAAGGGAATGTTGTAATTTTAAGGTGTAATTTTAATTTCACTCTTTGGTTCTTTCGGTAAAGTCACGGAGAAAGAAAATAAATAATAGAATACAACGTTTCGATTGCAACACAAGCAACCGTCATCAGGTGTTAATGAATGCAAGCTCGGAGAGAGACAGAGAGAGTGTGTGTCTGTGTCTCTCTCTGCGTGTTTGTCTCTCTCTCTGTATGTCTCTCTGTGTATGTCCCTCTCTGTGTCTCTGTGTATGTCTCTCTGTGTCCCTCTCTGTGTCTCTCTGTGTGTTTGTCTCTCTCTGTCTCTCTCTGTCTCACGCAAATTCGTGACGCGTTCTCTCTGTGTCTCTCTCTGTGTGTTTTTCTCTCTCTCTGTGTCTCTCTGTGTATGTGTCTCTCTGTGTATTTGTCTCTCTGTGTGTCTCTATCTCTCTGTATGTATCTCTGTGTATGTCTCTCTCTCTCTGTGTTTGTCTCTCTGTGTATGTCTCTCTGTATATATCTCTCTCTGTGTGTTTGTCTCTCTGTGTATGTCTCTCTGTATATGTTTCTCTGCGAGCTTGCATTCATTCACACCTGACGACGGTTGCTTGTGTTGCAATCGAAACGTCGTATTATATTATTCATTTTATTTATCTACGTGACTTTACCGAAAGAACCAAAGAGTAATTCCTGCAGTCACGAAAGCTTCAAATGAATTTAAATGTTGCTAGTTGTTGACGTCACTACTATTGCCATTACATTCAGTGATATACGGGAATTACGATGTACGAGTCACATTGGTACAAAACACACGACTCAGGGTTCGGCTGCTGTAGGGTCTGGTGCGGGCAGAGGTCACGAGGGGTGATACCAACACTGGTGACGTCACTGCACCACCACCACGACCACTACCACCAACACCACCACTACCACCACCAACACGACCACCACCAACAAACACCACCACTACCACCAACATCACCAACACCACCAACACGTCCACCACCAACACGACCACCACCAATGTCACCACTACCACCACCAACATAAACACCACCAACACCACCACTACCACCAACACCACCACAACCATGACCACCACCAACACCACCACTACCACCAACACCACCACCAACGCCACCACTACCACCACTACTACCAACACCACCACCACTACCACCAACACTACCATCACTACCACTACTACCACCACCACCACCACACTACCACCACTACCACCAACACCACCACCACTACCACCACTACCACCACCACCACTACCACCACTACCACCAACACTACCACCAACACCACCACCACTACCACCAACACCACCACCAACACCACCACCACTACCACCACTACCACCAACACCACCACCACACCACCACCACTACCACCAACACCACCACCACTACCAGCAACACTACCACCAACACCACCACCACTACCACCACCAACACCACCACCAACACCACCACTACCACCACTACCAACATTATCACTAACACCACCAACACTACCACCACCAACACCACCACCACCACTACTACCAACACCACCACCACTACCACCAACACTACCACTACTACCACCACCACCACCAACACTACCACCACTACCACCAACACCACCACCACTACCACCACTACCACCACCACCACTACCACCACTACCACCAACACTACCACCAACACCACCACCACTACCACCAACACCACCACCAACACCACCACCACTACCACCACTACCACCAACACCACCACCAGCACCACCAACACTACCACCAACACTACCACCAACACTACCACCAGCACCACCAACACTACCACCAGCACTACCACCAACACTACCAACAACACCACCAACACTACCACCAACACTACCACCAGCACTACCAACACCACCACCAACACCACCACCACACTACCACCACACTACCACCCACTACCAGCAACACTACCACCAACACACCACACAGTACCACCACTACCACCAACACACCACAACACCACCACCACTACCACACCACCACCACTACCACCAACACTACCACCAACACCACCACCACTACCACCACTACCACCACACCCCCACCAACACCACCACTACCACCCTACCAACACTATCACTAACACCACCACCACTACCACCACTACCACCTACACCACCACCAACACCACCACCACTACCACCAACACTACCACCACTACCACCAACACTACCACCAACACCACCACCACTACCACCAACACTACCACCACTACCACCAACACTACCACCACCAACACCACCACCACCACTACCACCAACACCACCACCACTACTACCACCACTACCACCAACACCACCACTAACACCACCACCACCACCACTACCAACCACTACCACCAACACCACCACTATCACCACCACCAACACCACCAACACCACCACCACTACCACCAACACCACCACCAACACCACCACCAACACCACCACTACCACCAACACCACCACTACCACCAACACCACTACCACCAACACCACCACTACCACCCACGCCACCACCAACACCACCACCACTACCACCAACGCCACCACTACCACCCACACCACCACCATTATCACCACTACCACCAATGCCACCACTACCACCAACACCACCACCAACACCACCACCAGCACTACCACCAACACCACCACCACCACTACCACCACCACCACCAGTGACTTGACGCCCACTAAGATGGCGCCGCCTCGCCGAGCGTGGCGCACGGTGACCTCCGTCGTCTCAAGCGACATCGCAGCGGGTCAAGGTGTGGACACTCGGGTCAAGGTGTTATCACCCAAGTGTTACACTGTGCCTGTCCTCAAACAGCGGTGACATTACCTGCCACATGACTTATTCCTGCAGCGCATGGAACGTGCCACGGACACATGGGCAAGCGATCGGATATGCATCGAGAGAGAGATATATTGGTTTACATAAATAGCAATTGATTCTATACATTAAACACTTTGTTTAAGTTTAGGAAGCAAGATATTACAATCACAACACACTGCCAAATGTACATTCAAATTATATTAACTTGCGAAATACGAATGGGCATGTTAGCGCACGGTGCATTGCCGCTTGAATCCTTAACAAGCAAGACACTCTAAGACACTTTAGACATTCTAGACACTGTAAGACACTTTAGACACTCTAGACACTTAGACACTCTAGACACTTAGACACTCTAGACACTCTAGACACTCTAGACACTTAGACACTCTAGACACTCTAGACACTCTAAGACACTTTAGACACTCTAGACACTCTAGACACTCTAGACACTCTAGACACTTTAGACACTCTAGACACTTTAGACACTCTAGACATTCTAGACACTTTAGACACTCTAGACACTCTAAGACACTTTAGACATTCTAGACACTCTAAGACACTTTAGACACTCTAGACACTCTAGACACTCTAGACACTTTAGACACTCTAGACACTTTAGACACTCTAGACACTCTAGACACTCTAGACACTCTAGACACTCTAAGACACTTTAGACATTCTAGACACTCTAAGACACTTTAGACACTCTAGACACTCTAGACACTCTAGACACTTTAGACACTCTAGACACTTTAGACACTCTAGACACTCTAGACACTCTAGACACTCTAGACACTCTAGACACTCTATAGGACTGACTCTGCACAGCCGAGCAGGTCTACATCGTCGCCTTGACGGCGACCAGGGCGTTCCAAGTCGTGGGGATGGAGAGGGATCGTGCCACTAATGTCTGGCAACTCAAAAGGATTCTTGAACAAACCTCGCTGACTACGACGACGACATCGAAACGGTCAAAACTGCTCCACACTTTTGCTAATTTAATAAAGTGACGTTTACACTATGAGACCTCCTTTACCAGTAGCAAAATATAGTTTTACCCTTTTATCTGGTACAAAAACTGACACCTTTATACAAAGTTACGTTTGTCTAGAAAGCCAACAGGCTGACAGACTCAATTATATTAAATTGTACGTGGAAAAGACTAATGCGGGTCTGTTTTACTCGAGTAGCGACGATGATTTTTCGTTTTGTTTTTAACAGGGTACACACTCGCTTGCGAAGCAGCCCCCCCCCCCCCCCAGCAACGCTCACAGCCCAGACTACAGGCGACTCGCTAATTCCCACGGACGTGCGGCCCAACCACCACGATGAAGGACGTCTTACACAAAAACAAGGACGACATTCCCCTCTAAGAGCCCAATGAACGGCGGCCTCTCTACCACGGACGCCGACCCCCAGCGGACGCCCGGTGGGTGTCAGTCCGAGCCCGGCGGGGTGCGGTGACCCCGGCAGGGTGCGGTGATCCCGGCGGGGTGCGGTGATCCCGGCGGGGAGCGGCGGTGTCGCGCTCCCTTCACAAATCGCTGAACCCGAGCGGCAAGAAGCGGCCTCGTGTCGCGGCAGCCCTCGAGAGCCGTGCGAGTCGGACGGGGCGAGGGGAAGGTCACGCGAAGCGAGAGGGCCACGGGCAGATGAGGGCCAACCTGGGCGATTCCCACACGTCTGGGAAGACGACGCGGTGGCGTGGGGAGAAGAGGGGTCAGGTAGAGAGCTACGGGTCAGAGTTCACAAAGAGACGATTATAAATATGGGAAGAGGCCTGTGGAGCAAAGAGAGAGGTCGGTCGGGGGGGGGGGGGGGGGGAGCCAGGTGGATCGACTCATCAGAGAGGGCAACAGGAAGGCCCACGAGCGGCGAGAGGGCACACGCATGGCAGGAAACCACCGAGAATCCGAGAAGGGGGCAAGCCACGTGGGGGCCCGCCGACAACGAGGGTGGCAAGGGGGGCACCCAGGGGAGATGGTAACGGGGAGGCCTACTGACCGCGGCGGGAGCAGGGCACGGCGTCGCGTGGGGAGGCT
This sequence comes from Lethenteron reissneri, assembly GCF_015708825.2. Classification (NCBI taxonomy): domain Eukaryota; kingdom Metazoa; phylum Chordata; class Hyperoartia; order Petromyzontiformes; family Petromyzontidae; genus Lethenteron; species Lethenteron reissneri. The sequence goes on from NC_083809.1 coordinate 1,726,690, forward strand.
GCGGAGGCCGCAGTGGAGAGGCCCCTCAAGCGAAAATCAAAACCTGAAAGCCGCTTAGGCAGCTTACGGCGATGGCTGCTCTAAATAAAAACCCTTTTAATCCGTGCGACAAGCAGCTCTTAATGTCCCATCAAAACAAATAAGTACATTTATAAATAAAGGGACCGCGCACTTAAATATCAGTTGCCGAAACAGGACCTCTCAAACCGTGGCTCGATCTCGGATGTTATAGCTCAGCGGAAGACGATTGTTTTACTCGCTTGAATGCCAATCAAGGATGGTAATGATGACATAAATGGGCTCCAGGGTGATGGTTAATAATGCAACACGATGACATGTTGCGCACTGCTGCAGGTCACGCACACTGAGATGTTTCCAGTTGTGTCTTTGAGTGTCACAAAAATTGTTGCCAAACATAACATTAAATTCAATATGACTCGCTAAAATTACTATGATATCCTCTGGTTATTACTGTGTATATATATTGAAAAAATAGCTATGTTTCCAACTAAATTTGAAAGATTACTTTAAAAAAGAGCAAAGTTTTGAGATGTTTATATATATTTATGTATATATACACATTCTCAGGCATTTAAAATAGTGTTTTTATGAAAATACCAAGAGATGCAATAACATTTTTAGTATTCAATGAAATTAGGAAATTACTATATTTTCTCATATTATACATATTTCACTTACACTGGATTGTCCATTAATTTAGATGCATATTTAGAATTGTATACCACAATTGCACTTTTTAAGAAGCTGGATTAATATTTGTTAAATTCAAATGGTTTACGTCAATCCCCCACTACTTTGATATTAAATATACTTGCAAACTATATTACAGACAAAAAAACACGTACAATTCTGATTAATAAGAATCACAAACTTTACAATCCTGTTTCCTTTGAATTATGGATAACACAAGAATTACCGACCACATTAAGTAACAAAAAAATGCTCGTTCTAAATCATTTACAAGGCAATGCTTTAAAATTATATCACCATAATTTTTCAGCAATACATCACCAACATGAACGTATCACAGGTACCATTTATCGGCAGTCATCACGTTTTGCACGCTTGCAAACTAAGCATTTAAACATTTTTCTTCGAACAAGCTACGCGGTATTCACACCATGCATTACGTACAACACACCGCTCTCGGCACATTTTCACAACAGGACATTTCGCACAGATGAGCGTTATTAATGTTATCTAGACGTACCCACTCCATCACTTCGTTTAGGCGTATCGAGCTTTTTAAAAAAAGAAAACGGTCGCAGTGGCTTTACAATCAGTCCGCCGGAAAGATCACCTGGAAGACTACGAGCGTAAACTGTGTCGCGAAAACTCGGTCAGTTTCGCTTTGTTTGGGCTTATCCTCTGTCTCGTTCCCTCTCGCTCTCTCTCTCTCTTAGTTTAACTTTGACGAGACGGTGGCAGCGGCGAGCGGAGCGGTGGCGGCGGGGTTCATGGTGTGGCGGCAACTCACTGTGAGATAGGGTGCTGCGTTGAGGCAGCCTAGAGGACTGGAAGGGCTGAACATGGGCTCACGCAGGGCGCGTGTCCCATCGCGCGCGGTCTGAGCGCAACTCGGCGGCGCCAGCTCATAACATCGCACGCTCCTCCACACCGCCCCCCCCCCCCCGCAACCCGCCGCCCCCCCAACTCCGGCCAGCACGTCCGTAAACGGACGAGAAGCCGCAACGTGAAAAAAACCCAAAGATCGTGGGGTCCCTTCCGTTTACCGACGAGGCCGCGTCTACCGACCTCTCGATTTACTTTAGATCCAGCTTTTTCCACCTTTTTTTTTTTGCAAAGTGACTTTAATATTTTCTGTAATTGTTCGTAAGCGCCGTCGGTGAATTTGAAATAAATAACGATGAGCACTTGATTTGATCGGCAAGAGGGCAACATGGTGGACATGTGTCGTGAGCTTCTCTGAACACGTTAAGGTGACAACTGGGCACTTTAACAAAGGGACACCTTGATCAGATGTTTTGGATATTGGGGTCTGGGTGGGGGAGTTTTTTTCTTCTAATTTCTCATCTCTGGATGCCATCAACTGACGCATGCACTGTGTACATTAGCAGGAGCTCATGCGGAACTAAACCAATCATTGCTGCTTTTGTTGGCAAGCAGGAGAACAGGGAAACTGGACGAGGAAAAATGAAGCACAAATTGAACGAAAACATTATTAGTGCGAGTGTCTAGGGACCGTTCAACACCCACCACGGAGATGGAGCGATAAAACCAGCTCGTCTGCAGATTCTCTTTGGATCGTCACATCACAGGACCGTGAGAGATGGCGACGATGTCAGGAGGCCTTCATCCAACGGGATTGATTTTGGCTGACGATGACGATGATAGGGACCTTTAAACCCCGTGGCTTATCGCGACAGAGTCTCGGTGTAACCTGCACAATTCACTTGCACGGCGCAGAAGAGCAAAAAGACATTCGCACGCGCTCATGTAAAGTTGTAAAAAATATCCAACGTGGTCGAATGAAATGTGAATTTTAAAAATGTAATACAAAGTTTTCCATACAGTGTTTTAAACATTCATTACGTCGATTTACAATGGCTCTTCTTCAGGGATGTCGTCTAGGATATTTCCACGAAAGGCGAATAATTCAGAATAAATCATTTCTCCACAACCAAAGCCTTCATTTTCAGTAGAATCCAGAGCAGATTACATGACACGTCTTGGCATTGTCATAAAACATTAAACAGAGCGCTATCGTATACAGGCAATGGCAGTATGGCCATGCACTTTCATTAGTAATCATCATAATATTTGGCCATGGTCAATCCACTGCTGGGTAATGCCTCCCCAAGCAATCGATGTGCCCTTACTGTGATCAGTAAGCGCTCGAAGCCAGCCCAGACCTAGGAGAGCCGAGAAGGAGCCTGCCGGAACCCAAGGCAAGCAGCCACCCACCCTCTTGCCCGTGCACTAGCCAGGACGGCATGCGGACTGCTTCATTTAACAAATAGAAATGGGATTTGTGTGTACATGGTGTACACGATGTACACGTTGTATGTGAGCATGTACACATTTAAAATATATTTTTTTTACCAGAAAAGCCTCACTGAGTCTTGGAGCTCGTTTTTGAGACGGCCTGCTTCCCGATTTTGGGCAATTAATTTCTTGAGCTTTTTATTTCCTCTGTAATTTTACAAAAGCACTTTCCCCAACACTGAAATGTGACAAATCTGGGGTTGTTATTTTATTCAAGATTTTATTAATTTGTTGTTGAACTTTTACCGTTTCTGTTGTATTGTTATGTTTGCTTTCTTTCTCGTTTTTACACTCCGATTCACTCCATTCACCTATTCGAACTTGCATACCCTATTTCTAAAATCATACGGAATTGATTCTTCGATGGACAATTGCACACATGTTTTGTGAGTGTTAGATATTATTTGAATCGATTAATCAATTGATCATACATTCCTAATTTATAAAGTAGACAATTTTGCTTTCAAGTAGTATGACAAAAATGCGATGGCAATTTCTAACATAAAAATTAAACACTAAATGTATACACAGGGTGATCAATTTATAGATACTCAATTACAGTATATGTATTCTTCTAGAGACCCTTCTGCTATATTTTCAACAGCTGATTGAATATTGTGACAACAATGGCTCTATATCTCACAGAGGCGAGAGTTTAGAAGATTTAATACGTTCATTGATTTGGTGGGAGATGTGTATAATATTTGCAAATAAATAGGTATACCACATTTCTTCCGAAAGATTAGTGGGGTATCTATACATGTTTTTTAATACAAAAATGTTCCTGAAGGATTTGATGTAGCCCAGGTCGCCGTCGCATTATTTAATGCCCCGGTTAAATGAAGGACACTCAACAGATCTGAGACTGGTTAACCCCTCTCGCGGAATCCTATGGGAGTACGGCAGTCCCTTGGGATCGTATTTAATCGTTTCGAGCGAGGTGGGGGGGGAGAGAACGGCGGTCGGACCGGATCGTTGACTCGGCGGGGTTCGCGATCCATTCCGACCACCGCTCGCAGGAACACAACGCTGCTCGCTCTTAGTCTTCACCCCCACCCCCCCTGCGATGCTTAGCGGCCCACAGGAGCTGCCCGACACGTGCTCAGTGTGGCAGCCCACGCGTCAACCCATCAGAAGGTGGTTCGCAACGAAGTCGCAAGGAACCTCCCGCAAGCTGAACTGGGAGGCGCTCACGCACGCACTCGCACCGACTCGCGCCGCGTGGCTGGGATGCATTTCATTAACGAGCTGTGCGATTGTCACGAACATTGCAGCGATAAGCAAACTAACTGCTCCCCATGACAGCGGAAAATCCGGAGTGTATCTATACCTCTGAAATACATGGATAGATGAACATTCTTTTGGAGATATAAGAGTATCTTCTTGGTTCTTTCGGTAAAGTCACGTAGAAGGGAAATAATAAAATAATAAAAATAAAACTATGAAATAAAAGATATGAGTAGTTTTAAAACGACGTTATCCTATACTGCATTAATGCACACCAAGCAGTGGTTAATGCATTAAGCAAATGGTGTTTATGAAAACAAATCCCAAATATATAATACATTATAATTTATCGCATTAATAACCATTTTTGGGTGGATAATCATCAAGCTATTTTTTACATTAAATATGGGTTATTACAATTAAAACATCGGCTAAGTGGTAGCCATGCGCAATAATCTGGCTGTACACACGCGCGTGCACACATTGGGGCACACAGACACACTAGGAGATGAAACAACTACCTCTGGCTTGCAAGTCCAGTGCGCTAACCAAATACACACAATGCTTCATCATTGGACCTCCTTTGTCAGTACCAAAATATAATAATAGGAAGTTTCCCCTTTTTTCTGGCAACAAAACTGAAACCTTTTTTTTACAAGGATTCATGTCTGCATTACCCACAATACTTGCAGTACTGTACAAAATTTACACAAAGACAACAAAAATTTCCCACGTAGACTAACATAGTCTGAGAGGGCAGGTCCTGTTCGCGAGCACCTATTAACGTCGGAAAAAGTGCACAATGATGGTGGCATAGCCCGTATCACAACGCCCAGCTGCATTTGTCTCCCCAGTAGGTAGAAGGAGGCCAGACAAACAAAGACACCGCAGTCAAAATAAGCTGTCAGCGGACACACAATAACAGGTCCGCGCAGCAGGACACTGATTAACCCGTGTTTAGTCAGAAGACGCCGGACTTCACCGGGGCATCTCCACAATTTGTCGTTCAGGCAGAGCCCAACTTGACCCATAAGTCTTCTTGGTTCTTTCGGTAAAGTCACGTAGAAGGGAAGTAATAAAAGAATAAAAATGAAACATAATAAAATAATTCTCACGACGTTTCGGCTACAACGCAAGCAGACGCTGTCTCCCCGACAGACCTGGTCTTCACCTAAGGACGGCTGATTGCGTTGTGGCCAGTAACGTCGTGAGAATTATTTTATTATGTTTTATTTTTATTATTTTATTACTTCCCTTCTACGTGACTTTACCGAAAGAACCAAGAAGATGAATCCCTGCAGTCACGAAAGCTTTAAATCGAAATTTGACCCATAAGCTTCACCCCTCGAGAAACGAAACTGGTCCGATCGCAGGTCAAACACACCGGGGCGAAGTGAACGGCGATTGGTCGGGTGCCCAGGGAAGGCGGAGGGACTTGCCTGTCGTGGTGAAGTCAAGTTGGCTCAACACTGATCCCAGGACACAGCTGACTGCCGAGGGAGTTAAGCAGACTCGACAACTCGCCTGGACAAAGCATATTTATCGAGTGTGAATGGTGCGCGATATGAACCAGAGTTGCGACAATTCATTGATTTGCATCCCATAGCTCTCAATCCTTGCTGGCGCGGCTCGTGATTTTTACTTTTGCAGTTTGTCCCTTTGATTTGCTCGTGGAGATGTCACAGCTGTACCACATGCTCCGCCGCCATGCTATGCGAACTTTCGCTGGCATCCGTACGATCGTTTACGGCGAAAATAATTTTAACTTGTACAAAATCAGCTCCAATTTGAGCTCACAGAGAGCGCCCTTCACGGATTTTGTTCCGACAAATCGGCGATCGAGAAGTCGCGAAATCTGTGTCCCGACCCCGGTTTTGTGCGCAGTGTAAAATGGTTTAAGAATAAGATGCAGGCGTTGGCTTTATCGCGTTCGATATCTGGTCATGTATAACATCACTATTTCGCTTTATTTAACATCAGAATTACTGGAGAAATGCAATTCGAAATATCCATACGTCTGCAGGGGTATTATAAGTCGTTACAATGAAAACAAATACAAATGTGAGTTTATTCAACACAATCCTGAAACCAATTTGTGGTAACGTTTTCATCGCTTCACTGACCCACACCCAAACTCTAAATTCTGCATTTAACAAGCCACCAGGGGTGGCTCGTCTCACGATCGGGAGGCTAAACGATCACGGACATTCACGTCCCCACGGTGTTCGTCACGTGCGTCCAGCCATCGTGACACCGCAACAACATCACCAGCATCACCCTCGTCATCATGGAGGCTGAATCTCGTGTACTACTGCTGCTCGGCAGTCAAAACACTTATTTTTAATCGCACTGCTTGACTTTCACATTCCCTCCCGTTGTCTACTTTGCCATGTTCTCTCGCGACAAATCAAGAAATGTATTCATGCTCATCGATTGCACCCTCAATGGCGTTGTGTGTTGCCGGTCGCGTGCCATTCTGGACCTTTGGGTCTGTGCTTCGCAACCCTTAATAGACGCCCCCCTGAAACGTTTAGACTGTTATTATTATTATTATCAAACACCGGCTTTGAGATGTTTCATTAGTGTGTAATCGTAAATGAGAACCGTAATTAATAAATAAATAAACTGAAATGGCCAAACGGAATAAAACATTAACAAGGTCTTTTGTTTCATAAAAGCGAAGTCCGGCGAGTCTCAAGTCTCATATTTAGAAGAATCCTGCCTTGACATGTTTGGCATTTTGTGGTCTGTTATTTTTTCTCGCCAGTGAGAAGGGGACTAGAATGCCTGACGAAGACCCGCACGTGCAAAGGGGACGCTTCAAATGTCAACGCACACGTAGCCCATCAGACACCCACTCGCCACTCTGCCCCCCCCCCCAAACGGATGCCCCGACATCTCCGTGATGTCACTATCGAGTGTGCAGGCGGTGCAATTGCCCAGAGTGGACCAGGCACCGGGCGACCGAGAGTGGAGAGTGTGGTCCAAGCCACCTTGCCCCGGAGCTCAAGAGGACGCTGTCGTGATGTACTGGTTGGCACACTGGACTTGCAATGCAGAGATTGCCGGTTTGATCTCCCCGCACGGAGTAAAAACACCTTAGCCCACCGCACAGCCCTGGCCAGGGAATGGGGGGGGGGGTAACCTCCACCGAGGCGTCTCCCGCTCGTCCGCGTCTCGCTCGCGTCGGCGCGGGGCAGTGGCGAGCGCGGACGGCCGAGAGACGCCAACGCGCGGGCAGCTGCCGCCTCCCGCGGTCCTCACCCCGGGCGGGGAGAGGAGGGGGAGGACGGGAGAGGAGGAGGAGGATGGGGACGGGAGAGGAGGAGGATGGGGACGAGAGAGGAGGAGGATGGGGACGGGAGAGGAGGAGGGGGATGGGGACGGGAGAGGAGGAGGATGGGGACGGGAGAGGAGGAGGAGGGGGACGGGAGAGGAGACAGTCGCGGGGAGAAGAGGAACAGCTGCGCTTCATTTCGGCCGGGTATGTCCCAGAAAATATGAATACGTTGATCATAATCCACACCCGGTACACCACATCCAGTATACACCCCCTCGCTATGGCTGTGGCTACTTAGTCACGGGCTATTTGGCTCCGGTCTACCGGCGACCTGGATAATATTTCCACACCCAGCGGACAACAAGCCTTGTGCCTGCTCCTTGTTGCCTTGCAAGCCTTGTGCCTGCTCCTTGTTGGGCATTGTGAAAATGACCGTGATAACTCACCAGATCCCTCCAGTATAAATACATCAATATTCAGATTGTTATCTACCAGCGAGATGGAAAAGATCCGGCGAGAAATTGAGTCCGGCATGCACACAAAGCATCCATCCAGTATGCCGCCCCTTGCTGCGGATACTTCGTCGCGTGCCACCTCGCTGAAGTCTACCAGCGACCCGGAGAAGAATAATCAGCGAGAGAGATGTTCGCCTCTGAGTAAACCCCCTCGCGAGCTGCTCCCCGCGGAGCGGAGTGACTCCCCGTGGCAATTCCACTCCGCGTCCCACGTCCACCCAGCACGCCCCCCCCCCCACGGCACACACTGCACGCACAGCAAACACTCCCACCACATCAACATCTACCACTATAAAAAATAAAATAATTTATGTCACTTATAGCCCTTCGTCAATCCATTGCTGGATGAGGGTCTCCGCCATGCCGTCCGGGTGATTTTGACCACACTTCACCATCAGTGCGAGTTGGTGACGTGGGGAGACCGGGGGTGGGGGGGGGGCCTAGGACCGGTTCGGATTTCACTCACCGCTAATGCTAACCCTGGCCCGGAATCCAACTCAGGTAGCCGGGTTCTTAGAGCAGTGTGCCAACGGCTGTGCCGCCATCTCAACGGCGTTGTCGACTGTATGTGGAGCACTGCACTTGCTGTTGTTTTACTCCTGTGCCAACGACTTGCAGGTGTCCTCTGCTTACCGCAAGTGACGACTGAAGGTGGATTACAAACCGCGCTCTCTCTTCACCTTGTCCAGACACGCCGCGCTGTTGCAGCACTCTCTGCATTTGCTCAACATCGAATCGCGATGGCGACTCGCAGACGGCAGTGAGGCGGTGCTCCCAGACGACTTGATTTTTTTCTCTCAAATCGAGTGGTTTTTTTTTTCGCCGGGTGTACGTGTGTACATTACATATATACAAAAAAATCACGCTATTGCGATTTGCCACCAAATTATCAGGGGCCTTAGCACGACACAGAGGCAGCCGTCTCTGTGGGTCGTGCATGCACCAGCCGAATCTGCCCACGGATGCGTGGCCACACGAGAGACAAAGACGTCTGATTCACGTTTTGTCGAAGTCTCCTTTTCATCCAATTAAAACACACACAGAAATATAACCGTGCCAATGTTTTCATCGCCAAGAATGGAGTCAATTACCAAAATGGTGCCTGTTGTTGGAACATTTCGCCAAGATGTAAATCTTGCCCCAGAAAGGTTCCAGGAAAGCGTGGCTGGGCTCGAGCCCTCTCCACTGTAAGTACAGTCGTGAATAATCCATCTCTCTTTCATGGGACCTCCTTTGCCAGTACCAAAATAGACTAATAGGGGGTTTCCCCTTTTTTCTGGCAACAAAACTGACACCTTTTGCAAGGAATCATGCTTACATTAACCACAATACTTGCAGTCAAATGCAAACAAAAAACAATACTCTGATAATGTATGCATTGTCTTTGAAACTGATTGGTCCACACCGGAGACAGTTTTCTTTGGAGCCTAGTCTCATATGGTGTTCGACCAGATGACGCCAAAAGGCGTTTCAAAGACAATGCATAAATTTTCAGAGTATTGTTTTTTGTTTGCATTTGACCGCAAGTATTGTGGTTAATGTAAGCATGATTCCTTGCAAAAGGTGTCAGTTTTGTTGCCAGAAAAAAGTGGAAAACCCCTATTAGTCTATCTCTCTCTTTCTCGTTCTGCTCATTCCTCAGCATCTATGGCCCTGGCGATGATGATGGGGCTTTGCTGACACAGCTAAACGCTCCTTTCGTCTCGCCGTTCCTTTCATGATTTACTTTACCGAACATTGGCAAGTCTCCCCAGCGTTCGCCCGTCACATCGATAACTATGCATCCAAAATACATTACTTCACCAATCTCAATCTATTGAACAACAATGAACGGAGCAACTCAAGACGGCAAGGGCCGTACGCCCTGGAATCGCTTGCTGCATCTTGCCGGCTGCCGCGATCCTAAGGGGCCATCCTTTGAGTCGGCACGCAGCAATCTGTCAAATCTTGAGCCCCCCCCCCCGTCCCTGTACGCACGCGGACTTTTACACCCCCCCCCCCCGAATCCTATAGAACGGCCGACATTTAATCCACGCAGAAACGATCAAGGATTAATAATCTTAACGTGTTTAAGCAAACAGATAGTCCACCGCTGGACTATCTAACTCATTTGAAGGACAATGTAGACAAATTATTATCGAGGCTTCACCCCCCCCCCCCCGTTTCCTATGCGTACGAACATTGTCAGTGGACCCCCCATACGCAAGCGAACGCATTTAGGTTACCCCCCCTCCCCCTCCATACGTACGGACTCAATGGATGGCCCCGAACCACGAAGCCCACACGCGCGATCAGCTCTTCCCCCCGGCGTCACCCAATGCGTGGCTGATGGACAAGACTGGTGATGGAATGACGGCAGAAGGATGGGAACATGCACGCCCTTGAGAACGACCACCTGCGGAGATGGAGCGGCGATGTCAGCTGGATGAGGGAGGAGCAGCGGCATCGCAGCGGGACCGCGAGGGATGGCGACGGTGTGGGGAAGAGGGGCGCCACGTTGGCTATGAGATGTTAACTACCTCGCCTGGTATACGGGAGGCCGTGGGTTCGATCCCGACCCTGACGCCTGCTGCTGTATATTTGGAGTTTGTGTCTCTCTCATCATCATCACGGTGGCTATGAGATGTTAACTACCTCGCCTGGTCTACAGGAGGCCGTGGGTTCGATGTCGACCATGACGCCTGCTGTATATTTGGAGTTTGCGTCTCTCTCTCTCATCACCATCACGATGGCTATGAGATGTTAACTACCTCGCCTGGTATACAGGAGGCCGAGGGCTCGATCCCGACCCTGACGCCTGCTGCTGTATATTTGGAGTTTGTGTCTCTGTCATCATCATCATCATCACGGTGGCTATGAGATGTTAACTACCTCGCCTGGTCTACAGGAAGCTGTGGGTTCGATCCCGACCCTGACGCCTGTTGTGTATTTGGAGTTTGCGTCTCTCTCTCTCATCACCATCACGGTGGCTATGATATGTTAACTACCTCGCCTGGTATACAGGAGGCCGTGGGTTCGATTTCGACCCTGACGCCTGCTGCTGTATATTTTGAGTTTGTGTCTTTTTCATCATCACGGTGGCTATGAGATGTTAACTACCTCGCCTGGTCTACAGGAGGCTGTGGGTTCGATCCCGACCCTGACGCCTGTTGTGTATTTGGAGTTTGCGTCTCTCTCATCACCATCACGGTGGCTATGAGATGTTAACTACCTCGCCTGGTATACAGGAGGCCGAGGGTTCGATCCCGACCCTGACGCCTGTTGTGTATTTGGAGTTTGTGTCTCTCTCATCATCATCATGGTGGCTATGAGATGTTAACTACCTCGCCTGGTATACAGGAGGCCATGGGTTCGGTCCCGACCCTGACGCCTGCTGTATATTTGGAGTTTGCATGTCATCTCCGTGGTCGCATGGATTTTTTTCCGGGTCCTCCTGTTTTCACCTCCACATTTAGAATCAACATGCCTTTAGAGTATTCGGCTACTATAGATTTCCACGTGAGCTACCATTTGTGGCCAGATCGCTTCTAAAAACGAGCTATACACCTCAGTGGGCCTTACATGGCGAAATGAAGAAATATGTAGTTTCGTTTTATTCATAATAAATGTTTTTGGGTTAGATCGTGTAAGTATAAATGTGTCGTAACCCTGCACCACCCGACACAGCCATTCAGTAAGGGATTTGTCGCGTAAACAAAACACACCAATTAGTGACTACTTCAGCCCACCGGTGTGTTGGAGAGTAAATCCACACAATATTTACTCTCAAACAGTTTACGTGACAAATCCCTTACTAATTTTCTGTGTCTGGTGGTGGAGGGTTACGACACATTTATACTTACGCGATCTAACCCAAAAATCGGCCGTCAAGTTTCGTTTTAGTTTAGCAGTGACGAGGAATGCCGGGCAGAGACACTCACCTGTGGCTAAAGATGGGAGAGCGACGCGTCGCGGGTCACGATTCCTCTCCAAGCTCTTCGGTGCAGACACGAAGGGCTGGCGCGGTTGTTACACTTTGGGGCACGGAGGGCACACGGGCCCGGGCAACACTGCACATGGGTTATATAGATGCTCCAAAGCTGCTTTACCCGCGGGCAAGGTTCGGCTGCCTCGGTATGTATAGCCAGCGTAATTGATCGAAAATCTGATTTCAAAAACGAATGTGTCTGTGTGCGTGTGTGTAGCGGTTAGCGCGCTGCGCTATGAACCCGGCGACCCGGGTTCGATTCCCGCTCACGGCCAACACCAGTGACGATTATCTGAACCGGTCCTGGGCCTCCCCTAGGTAGACTCAGCCTGAAATGCGTTCCTAGTGTGGTGTGTAAACATCGCCACTGGGGAGACAAAGGCGGTCGGGCGTAGTGCTGGCCACCCACCCCCTCGTGTACCGTTCCGGCCTTCATAGGTGCTCGCTAACAGCACTTGCCCCTACAGTCTGTTAAGGCTATACGGGGGATCTTTGTCAACGACAAGGGGTGAATGGGATGGGACGGCGAGAACACAGAGTGGGGACCCTTAACACTTTGGCTATCCCACAAACTCCTGTCAATGACCCAGCACCGCTCCGTCAATGATGGCCGGGTCTTTGTGTCCTCCTGTGACCTCGGCTAAAGAAGGCAATCACCACTCCATTCCCAGTGACTGGGTCTGCCCTGTATCAGCGTTCTGGAAGAGATGTTGAAGCCAAGAAGGAAAGCCGGTGAAGGATGCTTATTGAGACGCAGCAACACGCCGCTTGCCGTTTGTGTACCACATCTTTGGGGAGGGTCACTGTCCCCTACCCCCTTACGTCCCCCACACCCACGTCTCGAGGTGAAATGAAGCAGAATTAATAAATGAGAGCTTTGGCGAGGGTTATTAATATTCTAGAGAAGGTAATCGATGCGATAATTACATGCTTAAAAGAGGTTTTCTGGGTTAGATCGCGTAAATATATAAATGTGTCGCTAATACCCGCCACCACCCGACACAGCCAACTCGTAAGGGTTGTCACGTAAACAGAACGTGCCAATTCGTCACGAGTACAGCACATCGACGTGTTGGAGAGCCAAGCCACAACATTTACAATCTGACTATGACGTTTCGCCAGTAATTACAACCAGCTTCATCAGGCGACAGCCAGATTTGTGGAGAAGTCCACCTGTTTTGTTCCTTATATAGAGGCGTAGATGCTTGTGACCACACTTCGACACAATTCTATATTTACGCGATCTAGCCTAGAAAAACCTCTATTAGGGATGATATTGGTCGCGAAAGCCCACGTGTAAACTGATAAATACATGGTTTGTGTTGGGAAGAGACAAGGAAGACATTTAGAAGGGCACATAAAAAAAACGGAAAAATTATTAAATTGTGATGATACAGATATTCTCTCAAGCAACAATCTCCACCCTCCTGCGAAAACTTGGCAAGACGCTCCTGAAAATGATTCATGAGACTGATGTGAAGCTTTCACAGGCTTTCCTTTAACCCAGGCATTGCTGGGTAAACGAGGGTTATAAATTATTACAATGGAGATGGTATGAGTGCAGAGCAGAAAGAGTTACATGCGCACATAGCTCAGAGCAAACACGATGCTTACAACTCCACAGGGAGCGTGAGACAGCGTGAAAAGTAACCTCACGACAGCCAATTGGTGAGACGCCTCTTTAAACTTATGCTTGAATACAGTTCGGCAAAGGTTCCCTACCGATCTCTGGCTGAATCTGTCACTCAAAGAAAATAAAGTTCGCAAAACACATAATTTGTTGTTGTTGATGTTTTAATCGATGTGCCCTTCGCGGTAACTTTCCCGCGGGATATTTGAAGCCGCAAAGAGGCACGGACGGACAGTCCATGGAACATGGCTGGGGTGCGAGCTGTTTCGCCAGTGCTCTCATTATCGAACGCTTCGCGAACAGACGCAGCGTGGCTAATTGAGCTCGAAAGGGCCCCCACAGCGGCCCAAGGTCACGCGGGGCACGAGCGGGAACAATCGCGAGCCGTGGAAACGTTTTGCGTCACGTCAACAAAACCGACACATCGGCCAAAGGAGGGAACGTGCCCGAGACAGAGACCGCGTCCTCCGGATGGGAGATGGAGCGATGAAATCATCGCGTGCGCACCTTCGAGATGGATTATCGTGGGACTGTGAGAGATGGGGACGGGTTGGGGAGGCCTTCGTCCAGCAGTGGATTGATCACGGCTGGCGATGATGATAAAGAATTGAACGTGACGTTTATTGTATGGTGATGTTGAATTCCACTTTGTTACACTCTAACCTGCGAAAATACAGGCAAATTACAGGAGGAAATGTACTCTGAGGTGTGCAGTTAGGATTACATACATTACATATGTAATGCAGTTACATATTTTAATTGCATACTTTAAATATGTAATTTGCAATGTAGCTACTGCCCATCTTTGCCTGTGTTGTTATTTAGTCACTTGAGCCTGGTCTCTCTCCGTGCCATCTTATTGCTTGGTCCTTCAGGAAATAAAATTACGGGTTTGTATCATTAACAGCACAGCACCCCTAATAGATACTGGGTTCAAATATGGATTACAGCCATCTACAATTAAACTGGCCTCTGAAGCGAAGTTAATTGTGGTCTAAGGCAGTCAGCAGTGACTACAACGAACAAACGCATTGTTAAGTTTAGTTGTGTCCTTTTCCCTGAGGTGGCAGGGTGGCGACTCAGAAGTCAGAGTGCTGATCTGGCACTGCTGAGATTTTGGGCACGAATCCAAGCAGCGGCCTGTGAATTAGAATTTATCTCAAGCACAGGGAGTTGATGGTATCAGCCCATTCACCGAAGACTCCACCAAAATCTTGACTTAAAGCTTTCGTGACTGCAGGAATTCATATTGTTCTATATGAATATTCTATGGGGTTTTCGGTAAAGTCACGTAGATAGGTTCAAAGAAAATAGCAAAAAATAAAAAATAACATCAAAATGAATATAAAAATCATCATCACGTTAAATGTCATTCGGCACGTGAACTGAAACCAGCCTGTGTTCA
Source organism: Lethenteron reissneri (assembly GCF_015708825.2). Classification (NCBI taxonomy): domain Eukaryota; kingdom Metazoa; phylum Chordata; class Hyperoartia; order Petromyzontiformes; family Petromyzontidae; genus Lethenteron; species Lethenteron reissneri. The sequence continues at coordinate 1,741,741 of NC_083809.1, forward strand.
AGTGCCATGGTTGTGGATTATTACATCGCAGCATCGTGAGAGGCTGAGTCATTTCGGGGAGGTCTTCCTCCAGCAGTGGAATGACCATGGCTGATGATGACTCGAAGAAAATTCACTAAACCGGATGTTGGAGCAGAGACAACATGCATCAAATCCATTCGACCAGCTGACTCACTTTACTTACACAATGCTGACCTCAACACTGGATTGGGGTTCCACAACTTTAATTTAGCTACAATTTATTTCTTATTTCGTCGCCAATAAGACTAGAAAAAACATTTTTATTTTGTAGAAATGTGCAGCAGATGCTTAAGGGACGCAAGCCCAATGGTGCGGTTGACGGGGCACGCACACACACACACACATCGCTCCTGATAATCCCACATCTGGTAATTAAAAGCACCACTGCCACTGGACAATCGGGGCTGCCGTGCTGGCCTCCGCGCGTGCACGAAGAGGATCACGGGCACAGGCGCTGGGCTTCCCAGCGAGGCCAGGTGTTTGGCCCACGGCTTCTGATGGGGGACATTCTGTGGAGTGGCAAGTGGTGTCCATCCGCTCAGCCGTAAATCAGTGGGCAGCGGCTGCGCGCAGGGGGGCGATTCCCCTGGACAATGTAAAGGAGCAGCCCTGCAATGTCCTGTTCACGACACTGCTGGCGGAAGGGTCTCCCCTCGATAGAGCTTCAGAGAGCCCCAATAAAATATTTGGGGGGGGGGGGGTTCTGTAAACAACTACATCATTATTATAAAATAAAGGGCCCGACCTTGCTGAGTGCTGACGATGCTCATAGATTCAGAGCTGCATGGTCCACAGGTGTCTTGCGTAAACAAATGCTGCTAGAAAGTATTGGCCAAGGTGGCCCATATGCTTGACTAAAACGTTACTTTATTTCAATGTCTACATGGTAATAAATACCCGGTCCTGTTGATTTCCTACCCACAATCCACCACCACTGCTCATAATAAGATCTCTGCTATAATGAAGCCTTTTATGACATCACCATAATTGCATAAAATCGTGTAAAATTTCACAAGCCAAGCATGTTTGAACATGGTTCGTACTTTGACGGGTGACCCCAGTACACAGCGAGTGCTGTAGGCGTGGGGCTGTAGGGTGGCCAGAAGATAGCAGCACAGCCTTGGATTGAGTCGACAGATGGATTCAGTGGCTTATGTTTGTGTGCGGATCGAATGAGCTTTGAGTGTAACCCGTCGTAGGTGTACGTACACCGTACATTGCGGGAGTAACTGATAAACTCGACAGTTCATTTTTAAAAACAAAACACCCGAGTGAGATTTGGCACGGTACATAAAATACAAAACTAGCATCTGGTATTAATGATGGATTGCCGAAGCTATCAAGAGACGGTGTGTACCAGATGAATTGCTCTTCTGGCAAATGCTATGTTGGTCAGATAGGACCAATGATTAGCATGATTCTAAAAGAACACCAAATAAATATTAAATACTCCCAGATACAACGGTCGGCAGTGGCAGAACACGCGTGCCAACAAGGACACGCAATTGATTTTGATAATGTTGGACGTTCTGTGCAAAACGAGTTACTATTGGCCAAATCTAATTAGATAATCTATTGAAATTGACGTCGATAGAAATAAATAAAATAACGTAAGCGCTCTGATAGCTACATGCTTAATGCTGCTTGGAAACGAATTATCAAGTAATACATTGATAATTGGTTTTTTACCCTTCTATCTGGCAACAAAACTGACACCTTTTTTTTACAAGGAGTCATGTTTGCATAGACCACAATACCTGCAGCCATAATGCAATCAAAAAAACATAGCTCTGATAATGTATGCACTGTCCTTGAAGTTGATTGGTCCACACCCGGGACAGCTTTCCTTGAGCCTAGTCTCACATGGGTTGGACCAGATGACGCCAAAAGGCGCACAACTCAAAGACAGCGCACCATCAGAATAATACATTGTTTAACTGCATGCCTATACAGGTCACCATACATCGATGGTCCATGTGGGGAGATCGCGACAACAACTTGGGGAGGCCTCCATCGAGCAGTTGATAGATCATGGCAGGTGATGATGATGATGGTGGTGACGGACATGATCACGATGGGAACGCTGTGTAGAAACGTGGAGACATCATTTGTCCTCCATGAAAGGATGCCGGCGCTTTCGGGCTGCAGCGAGTGACTCGTGGCGGGACGCGAGGAGAGAGGAGATGTCGATGAGTGCTTTCTAGTGGCTCAAGAGGCGCCTTCAAGTGCCATTAGGAAGCCCACGGACTTGACTGAGACGCCGACGTGATCAACACGGACAAGGCAAAGGGGCTGGGCTCGTTTCTCTCTCGTTGCCCACAAAAGGGATGCTCAAATTGACAACAAGCAAAGGGGCTGGGGATCTCAAAAAGGTGTCGCTTCCTGCTAAAAGGGAGACGCGTTGTGTTAAGGGGCCACTTGCGTGTCTCTATAAAGCCGAGATGCGGGCAGCTCGTCCACTCGGAGCGTGTAGTAGTGCAGTGGCGGAGAGCGAGGTACGTTCTCACACACACATCGTATCTGTCATCCACGCGAAGCAGCAACACTGGGGGTACAGATAAGGGTGCCGTGGCTGTGGTGGAAGTCGACACCAACGCGTGTGGGATCCAGCATGAAGTTCACGGCCAACAGGTGAGACGCAGCGTCCAATGCCACGTGCATGTACAGCGTGGCCCAAATGTCTTTAGTTTAAAGTAAGGTTTATTTAAAAGATAAATTAATATGCAAAGGGACAAAAAATGTTAGTGATCAATTAATTGCGGGTCACTAGACATCTGCACCAGCCTGTACAGTATATATTTTAGCATCTGAATGCGATCGCATCTCAGGAAGCTGGCGACTTTAATAATCCTGCAGTAAATGCTGATGATGCAGTAACAATACAGAGATATTATAAAGTTCCAGTGGCCGGCTCGGAAAGATATTGTAATCCAGTGTAATGTGCCTTATCAATAAGAATGCAATTGATTTATCCAGAAAATAGTCAAGTGAATCAGGGTATAGAATGAGTGACCAGATATTTGAATTTTAAAAAAATATGCTAATTATTTACCACAAAAACACCTGGGTCGAATTTCTTTTTCAAGCAAGTCCTGCATAGGGGATTGTTTGGTAAAGTTTAATTTAAGATTAATTTAAATTAAATTATTCCATTGCATTGTGTGAGGAGACCGAGTCCCCGGAGAAAAACACACCAAGCAGGTCCGCAGGGATAGGTTCGATACCTGTGCAGTGAGGTTAACACGTAGGAGGCTGTCGCGACCTATATCATCCATAATACAGGTGGTTTTTTGGGTTAGATCGCGTAAATATCTAAATGTGTCGTTAAAACCCGCCACCACCCGACACAGCCAACTAGTAAGGGTTGTCACATAAACACAAAATGCCAATTCGTCACTAGTACAGCACACCGGTGTGTTGGAGAGCCAAGCCACAACATTTACAATCTGAGTACGACGTTTCGCCAATAATTACAACCAGCTTCATCCAGCAGTAATTACTAATTGGCTGTGTCGGGTGGTGGCGGGTTTAACGACACACATATTTACGCGATCTAACCCCAAACACCTCTATTGTGCATCCGTACATTGCTCGCTCTACTCCGAGCTCTTAGCAGGACATCAGCGTTGGGAATATCCCAAGTGGCCACGTGATTCTCCAACCCTTCCTAGCCTCTAAGGCACTTGATCACAGGTCCCACAAACACACCAGTAATTAATCAAACGTAACTTGCACGTCTGTAATGCTCATATAGCGTGAGCATTGCATTACATGTATATGTATTCGGATTACATTGATAGACATTTACGTGTAATACAATATCATTATAGAATAAAATCACGTACTGTGTTAATATTTTAACTAACGATGGTGACCGTGATGCTGCACGTGTGTTAGTGGCGGTAAATATGCTGCAAAAGATGACGATCATGTTTGTAACGATGCTGCTGCTGCTGCTGCTTCAATCAAAAAAGATGGTGAAGGCCATTATGATTAATACTAGTATTATCATTATGTAATTACAATGGTCATGATCTTCTTGGTTCTTTCGGTAAAGTCACGTAGAATGGAAATAATAAATAATAAAAATTTAACATAATAAAATAATAATATGTGAAAATTATTTTATTATGTTTTATTTTTATTATTTTATTATTTCCATTCTACGTGACTTTACCGAAATAACCAAGAAGATGAATCCCTGCAGTCACGAAAGCTTTACATCGAAATTCAATGGTCATGATGGTGGTGGTACGAGTAGCAGTGCTTCTTCTCGTTCTCATAATGATGATGATGACCATGATGATTATGACCATGACGACGATGACAAATGCACGGGTGCTGCACCATGTCCACAGTGGGGGCCCGGCTCTCGAGGGCCCAAGCCGGATCGGCACGTGGCGCTTCGCCCTGGGCCTGCTGCTCCTGCTGCTGCTGTGGGCGGGTGGACTGACAGGCACCTGGGCACAGCCCCTGCGCCAGCCCACGGCGCACGGAGATTCACACACCACTGCACACGTGGCCTGCTGCTCCTACGTGCAAGGTCAGAGGGCATAGGGTGGATAACATGGGACAGAGGACATAGGAGAGAGAGGAGGGCACGGGAGAGAGGGCACGAGACATTAGAGAGAGGACGTATGGGACAGAGGGCATGGAACAGATGGCATGGGAGGAAGAACACGGTGCCGTGGATATAAGACAGAGGGCATGATACTGAGGACATGAGTCAAAGGGCCTCGGACAGAGGATATGTTACAGAGGGCACGGCGCAGAGGAAAATTGCAGGGTTCATGGGAACAGAGGGCATGGGAGAGAGGATATAGGAGATTTGACAATGGAGAGATGGCATGATGTCCATGGGTAGCAAGTGGTGACCACGAGCCGTGTGTGTGTGGGGTGCAGGCTCCAAGATCATCGACCCGAACTGGTATGTGGATCGAGGTGTCCGGCCCATCGGCCGCTACGGGAAGCGTCTTCTTGCCGGGTCCCGGAGTCCGGGTCCCCCGAGTGGGCCCTCGTCGCCCGTCCTGGCCGCGAGAGCCCCGATTCTACGGGTCGTGACCTCGTCAGGGCTGCGTGGCCGCGCGGGTGTCAACCAGCAAGGCCGGGCAGCATCGCACCATTTCGCCTACAAAATTGTATTTAAGAAAATGTGAAATTGCGTTGGCAGTGGTGCGTTTGCACAAATAACAAACATGCAACACATTTGTCAATAACACTGCGCTACAAGGAACACAAATACATAATAGGCAACATTTTGCCAATGGCCCTTCTTCATGCCAGATGTAATATCTCTGCCACAGTAAGGGGCCATCGTCCAAAAGTCGACAGCAGCAGCATTCCCCAAAACTCCCGTTTTTTTTTTACCACACTCTGGTCTGACTCCGGTATTCTTGTTTGCCAATGTAATCAGTTCAATAACATACTCAAGTCACGGCTTAATATCACTTGTGCGAGCAATGTGATAGATACTTCTCCACCAGCACACCGCATCCCCTATTCCTCGCGCTATGGCTGTAGCTACGACTCGTCACGTGCGACCAGGAAAACACTCCATGGGAAACTCAGCAGCTACTGATCGCTAAGCACGTTACGCGTGGGGCATCGAGCATTACGTGGGAAACACTGTGCACACGCTGGTGTCAGAATGTGAGTTGGGTGAATGTGCGTGACGTGCTGGCGCGTGAGTTGTGGGGGCGTTTGGTCTTTACGTCGATTTCCTAACGACTGGTACCATCGGTGTCAAGATCGACCTCTGTGGAGGAGGTTGGTGAAGGACGCCACTGGGCAGTGGGAGGCAGTCGCCCTCCAACAACAGCGAAGGGCAGTGGAGCGACGCTCACAACAACGAGCGGAGCGCCAGGCGGGTAAAACGCAGCAAGTTGGCACAGTAGGGGGCACAGATGGAGCATCTGTTATTCATCTCAGTCAGTCAACCCATGGCACCTGGGTCTGTCCTGTGACCTCGTGCCAGCGGGCGTTCCACACTTCACGTGGCCTTAAAGTGCACAACCTGGCACAAGTGATATCAAGTGATACAGCTATCGTGCTGTGACGGTTCCACCTGAAGACGGAAGCTTGTGTTGCCTCCGAAACGTCGTGATTTTTATTTTATTTTTATTTTACTTTTTTTATTTTAATTTTTTACCTATGTGACTTTACCGAAAAAACCTAAGAATACTTAACACCACTGCCAGTGATTTGCCAGCGTGCTTTTTCACTCTTTTGTTCAGTATTCAGGTGTGGTGCTGACCTACCTTTGGAAGTTCTGTAAAGTGCATACATGAACGGACGGTACTTCATATTTAATTCATCGGTCTAGATGATGTACTTATCCTGGTTTTACGCGGCAGAATCTGAGTTCGATTCCCAGCCATGGCTAAGATCAATAGTGAGTTATTATGATAGTGTATTTATGAATACTTATCGGAGTTCCACAGGAAGTAATGCATTGAGACAGCCGTCTATTGAACCGTGTAAGATCCCATTAAGTATATGTTGCAAGGGAGACCTGGGACGCGTTTAATATATATCAAATTTTAAAAAATGTGTTGCAAATGTAAATGCCACTTAAGCAGATAATTAATAACGAGCCACTTGTGAAATTAATTTGTGAACGGCGTTGTGTGCCTGCTTTGTGTGTGTGTGCACACTTGTATTGCACCAATCAAGCGGTATCTGGCATGGCCCCTGCACGTGACTTTGCGTGAGCGTTCATCCACGTGCGTGACACCGCATCCCGGTGGGTAACTAACAACAATAATACATCCACGTGCGTGACACCGCATCCCGGTGGGTAATTAACAACAATAATACATCCACGTGCGGCGCTGTGGATTGTAAAATAGTAGTTTTTTTTAATGGTGCCTCACTTGCGCTCAGTATTGGTCTTCACATATGCATTATATATGTCGCCTTCGTGGCTTATTTGTGGCAATGTGTGGTCACATTTACAACACCTCCACGGCTGTGGTTGCGAGCGTGAAGCTATATCGGGGTTTCCCAAGCTCGGAGCGGACAGCCCATCCGAATATGGAATTAACCGCGGCCAATCGTCACGAAGCTGGATCTGTGCACAGAGCCGATTCCTTCTCTAATCAATTCCCCGTGACCAACCGCAACCCGCCTTTACACGTGTTCTTCGTTTAGGCACACACATAAAGTCGTCACACGCTGCACACGCCTGATGCTCACACGTACAGTATTTACAGATTAATTTGAAAAAGCTCTGCCCAAGCCGCATGGCACGAACATCTGCATACACACACACACACAATATCAACAATCGTTCCGATTTGACGTTACAGATATTGTAGGTGGATGTGCGCGTGTGTGTACACGTGGGGAGCGGTAGTGTAGCGGTGTGCCGTGCCGGCCTTCATAGGTGCTACTCGCTAACAGCACTTGCCCCAACAGGCTGTTAAGGCTATACGAGGGCTCTTTGTCTTTGTACGCGTGGGTTCTACCTAACGTAGAGGGGCGCGCTTCTATCTTCACGTAAATGTGTGCTCTCTCTACGACACGTGAGGAGCGTTTGACAATCATCACGCTCGGCGAAGATGACGGGTTAAACGTGACAAGGGTCGTGACGGTCGGACTCTGGGAACCCCTCCATTGTACATCGCAATCGGCCACGCACGCGCCATGAAGTCTCTGCTCGGGTTTGTTGCTTTGCGTTATAAATGAGGACATTACTAAAAAAAGAACCCACAACGAACCTGGACTGTCTTACACAAGTTCTAAGCTTTGCTACTAAAAAAGAAATTGACACAATACAGTTGGGATCGCTGCCGCGTCATCACCGTAGTCCCCTCCGATAAGCACGGTTGGCTTCGTACGGTGCAAACGAAGTTCAACATTCATACATACTTGGTCTGAGTTTTACTTTAGTCTCTGTAATGAGCACACCACTGGAGTGCTCATGACTGTGATTTAAACATTTTTTGTTTGTTATTGATTATTATTCAACCTCGGGCTAATGTACTTACCTACCCGATCATCATTACTGGGTCGCAAGCTCGTGCGGTACTTCTTTAACAAACACGATCACCCCATGAGTATTATTTCTGATAACTGTTGTCTGTTCATGTTTTGTTAATGGTTTGTAATGCATTGCTAATGCTTTATAATGCACTAACAGATAACAGTAAAATAAAATGTTCTGCCAGCCGAAACCCATTATTGGCCTGGTTTTAACCAAAGTTTGGAGGTTTGCAATTTTAACACGGTTCAGAGCTCGTATACAGGATTTGTGTTTAGTGTGAACCTTAAAGCGATGTAGAACTTAAGGCTGAGCCTGCCCAATGAGTGATACAAAATCAATCTCTGGGCTGTGATTTCTTTTGGGCCAAATAAAAATTTATTAGGTTTACATATTTCTCAAATTATAAGTAGATTTTTTTGTGTGCAAATATTCATCTCTCGAGCATATATAAAAGATAATTGGAATGTACAAGTCACTCAGTCAAGCTCGTCCGAACTGTATGAAATATATCAAACCCTGAGTTCCATGCAATCGTTGTGTTATTGGCTTCTGCTGAGTGTAATTGGAAATGCAGACACTGCTTTGGTTGTATAAATGTAAAGATTGTGCTTTACGTCTAACAGTGGTTTACAAAACAGTTATTCCCTTGTAATACTACGAGTGTTATTACTGTATGTATTCGTAACCTAAAATAAAAGGAGGCAACTGTGAATTGCACGAAAAGTATTCTCAGAAATATTTGACACGCGCGTGTCACGCACTGGTTTTTACGATACGCGTTTAACATTTCGGACGAATACAAAAAATGAAATGGCTAAAATAAATGCACATTGTTTAATTTTGGAAAGGGATGAAGACTTTGACAAATCATTGCGAATTAATGTCGCCTCTGACGTAAACGCCAAGTCTCACTTGCATCAACATCCCTGCCTGGGGCCTTGCTTCCAGGAACAGAGAGCCAGCGTGCAGGAGCGAAACACACTTCCAAGTGCAAAGCACATTCATGTTCCTTGGCTTCCCACTCTTCTGTTGAGTTATCAAGTTGCTGCTTCGGTGAACGTTCACGTAGAGTAACCGGTTAATTAAAATGATAACAGCATTTGTTTTCAACGGTCAACTGACTGGCCTTTAGGAGTTATGTGGATCGTGTAACTGAATTATAATGAGTTGATTCATTGTAGATTTGAAGTTTTCGTGACTGTAGGGATCCATACTCTTTGGTTATTTCGGTAAAGTCACGTAGGTAGAAAATAAAATAAATTAAATCACGACGGTTCGATTGCAACACAAGCAATCATCATTGATGATTGATGCAGGAGCGATTGATGATGATTGCTTGTGTTGCAATCGAAACGTCGTGATTTTAAAATAACCAAAGTATTAATTGTGTTAAAAGCCATTTTAAGGATTCATATTCTTAGGTTTTTTCGGTAAAGTCACGTAGGTAAAACATCAAAATTAATGAAAATAAAATAAAATAAAACAAAAATCACGACGTTTCGGAGGTTTTCGTGATTTTTGTTTTATTCGTTTCGTGATTTTTGTTTTATTTAATTTTATTTTCATTAATTTTGATGTTTTACCTACGTGACTTTACCGAAAAAACCTAAGAATATGAATCCTTGCAGTCACGAAAGCTTCAAATCTAGAAGCCATTTTAAGGGGTTTAACTGTTGGCCCAATGCGATTTTTAAAACGAGGGCTGTCAATGCAAACCGGCCCTTTGACTTCCTGCCCCCGTTCAAGTCCAGGCACGAGACCTTCCATTTCCCCTCTCTACCTATGATTGCATCCTTCTATACAATAAATATTATCACTGTTTCTGTACAGCGTCTTGAGATGCAGTTGCCTTTAAACGCACCATAAATCCACATTGTAATGTATTAATGGACTGCGATTGTTCGACACGGCATCACATCCCATTGAGTCCATCACCTCACATTTCAGTGGGCATTGATCCACACACTCAGGGGCAGCAGTAATTCGCCACCGACGATACCCGAAAGAGAGAGACAGAGCGATGTTCGTCACATGGCAGTCAAACTGACATGTTTAATACTCAGAACCGGAACGTATCCAAATGAAGAGCGAAGCCACGTTTAGTGTGAACGTTTATTGTGCAGTCATTGGTGACGAGGCTGGGACAATGATCTCACTACACTTGCAAACCCCGTTTAATAGCATGCGGCTGCCTGGATTTCTAGCACGGGATCTGAACAGCGGCAGCTCAACCCTCTGAGCCGCACGAACACCTCGGCTAAATGTGTCTTTACAGAAGGTGAATATAACATACACAGGAGGGCCGCGGTGAGTCGCAACGATTGGAGTAAGTTAAACTGTCACCTAGACTGTCCCATCTCCTGCGGTATTTTTGTACGCAATGATTTTAGACGAGAGGGAGCGGGGGGGGGGTCCTGTACATGCAGTGGCGTGTGTAACGAACGTTGTTGTTTTGGGGCCTTTGTTCTAGAACGTCACGTTATTCATATCAAGGCCGGCGTGACAGCTGTCCCTCGGGAGTTTAATGCACGACAGCTTTCCAAGCTTTGGATCAGTGTTAACGATGTATTAACGTTTTAAACAGCGAGCAATGCCAGCCATGCACATACGACACGGTACAAATATACTGCAACTATATACAAGAGATATTTGTGTACAACGCGCCGAGTCTCAAGACGCGAATTTCACGAGGGTCCTTCGTGCTCGCGATGTCCGGCCACTTGTTGTTTCCGGGTATATTTTGGGTGCGGGATGGACCCAGCGGTATCTGTTAAAAAAAACAAATCTGCGCACGAGCCCATGCTGTACATTCTGTACAAATAATGTAGGTCGGAGACCTACTCGCTACACTGTCTACACCAGGAGGAGGTACGACACTTAGGTGGCCACCATAACAGTGTAAGACAAAAAAAGTGTTCCTGGGTAGTAAGTGTTATTTCCTAATTGCTTATGCCTCCAAAGTACAGAAAATGGCTGTTATTCCCCACAAACTTTGCTTTCGTGACGAGGACACAAAAGGAAAGTTGATAATCCACTCCATTAATATCACTGTGTAACAAATTTATTTATTTTTTGTTCCTGGGTAGTGTTATTTCCTAATTGCTTATGCCTCAAAAGTACAGAAAATGGCTATTATTCCCCACAAACTTTGCTTTTATGACCAGGACAGTGATATTTTTTAAATTGAGCTATGTTCAATGAGAAAACGTGGTGTGCATTTTGTGTCATTCCTTCACGTAAAGTCCTGGTCACAAAAGCAAAGTTTGTGGGGAATAATAGCCACTTTGTATATTTTTTAGGAATATGCAATAAAAAAAAAATAACACTTACTACCCAGGGACAAAAACTGTGTTACATAGCGTAATCAATTCACTGCTAGCTCCAGTTTAACACGTAGGCTTTCGCGACCAATATTATTCATAATCAAGGTTTTAGGGTTACATCGCGTAAGTATAAATGTGTCGTAACCCTCCACCACCAGACACAATTAGTAAGAGATTTGTCACGTAAACAAAACGCCAATTAGTTACTACTTCAGCCCACCGGTGTGCTGGAGAATACATCCACACATTTACAATTTGAGTAGTCCGACGTTTCGCTGGTAACTACCTCCAGCATCCAGCGCACATGGCACCGTGGTATTCATCCTCACCGACTCCCTGAAGCAGGTGACACATCTCAAGGGTTAAGAATAAAGGTAAGCTGCGGAAGAATGAACCGCTAACCATCTCGGGTGCATCATTAAGTGTTCCTGTTCACCACAGCCAAGCTCACGCTTCGTGATTATCGACGCCCGGGACATTTCACGAGCACCTTCCTGTCGCCGCTTTAAACAAAGGACGCAGCAAGCGTCGAATTGCAAAGTTCCAATGCCTCGCACGTCGACTCGATGGGTGACAAAGCGACGAGAACACTCCTGCTTCCAGCGCACAAGAGCCATTACCGCGCGGAAGCACGATTTTTTAATGTGCAAAGCAGCACCGCCGGTGAAAGGCGCGCCTCCAATCAACCCTCTTGAGCACTCGCTCGGGCTGAGCTCACAAAAGGCCCTCCCCCTCCTCCTCCTCCCTTTGGCTTTCAAACTCGCGCGCAGACACAAAAGGTGGCAACACTCCAGTGTCCAACGCCACCCGCGCCCGCTCTCTGAATCGTAGCTTTAAATAGACGCCAGTGGGTTGGTTTTTTTGTTTAAAAAAAAAAAAACTACTTCATTTTGACTTCAAGTTGTGCTAAGGCTTATTTTTTTGCTCTTCCAGTTACAATTAATACATTCAATTGAGGAAAGATTATATGGCATAAAATAATAACTTTGCGAGTATAATTAATTGTGCAACCCCCGCCACTCACATGACTTCATCCCATCTGCAAGCCAAATCCACTCGTAAGTTTTTCCTTATACAAACCACCACATTCACAACGCCTGGCTGCTCATGTTGTGGAAAAAAATGTATGCCCGGCTAAATTAATTAACACGCAGATAAGCCAGATGTGTCCGAGATTAACAGATGAGAAAGAACGCAAGAGGTATCATCTGACAAAGACAGATGAACAATTTTGGACTAGGCTACAAGTCTCAAGACAAATTGCACTGACGATTACACTCTTGTGAAGTCTTATATCCAACATTGTACCTGGAATATCTTTACACTTCTCATAGCCTGCACTGCATGTTAAGCGTCTGTTGTAAGCACTTCTGGTGAAGAATGGTGACTAATATTTTACGGAAAGGTCGACAAAGGAATGAGACAGAGGTGGCACTTTAATGTCCACTTTTGTGTCTGGCAATCATCCAAAGCCATCATAACCAAGCACCATATTTGAACAAAGAAACACATAAATACGTGAATAAATTCATTTGTAAAAAAAAAACAACTGTGGTGTTTTATCGTTCCATTAAACTTGCTGTCAGTGCCAAGGTTTTCGTTAAACAGGGTCTCGTAAAACCCGTCAAAGTTGTCGAACCGAAAGTGACGTGCAACAATTTCAGAACGCGAAAATAGCCCAACTTCGAGCAATCACAGCCTCTCTTATTGCAGTGTCGCGCATCCAGCGGGGCCCCGAACTCGCGCTTCATCAACGTACGGGCACTCTCGCGTCTCTCGTGCCGTCCCGCAATTATTTTTGCTTTCGTACGCCGCGGGTCTCTCACACGCAGGTTGCATAAAAGTACAGCAACCAGTCGGGTAAAAATAAATTGGGGTTACAGCTTTAATAAAACAAAACAATACGTTTGCATGTACAGTACATAACAATCCAGTCATATGAACCAACGCTCCTTTGCTTTGCTGTTTTTGGTGCATTTGAAATTTCAAAACAATCCTGGGACAGTGAAAAAAAAAAGGGCAGTAATTTGTTTTTCCCCATATTTTTTTTCTTCGCCCCTGTAGGACCAAGCACACTTTTAGGGTTAATTATATATATTTTAACAAATGTGACTTAATGATATTTAATAAACTTAAAGACAGGGTCAGACAAAATCAATCAATGACACAGCGTGTTAGGGCAACCTTGGAGGAGCTGCTGAAACATCCGAGTCACCATCCCAACTCAATCAAACGCAATGCACTCAAACGGGAGTCCAATTTTTCTGCTTATTTTGTAATATGTGGTTAAACATCACCCCACCCGCTCTAAACGTTAGTCCAAGCCGACATCTGCATCGGCAGCCAAGAATTGTGGAGAAAGCTGGCAGGAAGGGTGGGGAGAGGGAGAGGTGAAGGCAGGGGGGGGGGGGGACTGCCATTGCGGGCAGCACGAAGGCTAGCGAGGAGCTCGGTGTTGGGAGGTGCAGGGGCAGGAGGGCGGGATGGAGAGAGTTCCCTCCTGGTCAGTCGCCAGCACGAGGTGGACTCTGCTTCCCTTTCCCCCCCAAAAAGCCCTCTTGCAGACGTGCGTGCGTGCGGATGGGCGGGATGGCTGGCGGGCAGACGGGCGGGCGGGGGGTGGGGAGGGGGGGTGCGGGTGGTGAGGGGCTAGGGGCAGGCAGGCCCCGGCGTTCCCCCGACCCCGGTAGGCAACTGCATCGCTGAGCGTCACCGCCCCGTTTTCGCGTCGTTTGTCGCTCAGTTCTCCAGAAAGGAGACGTAGTCCGTTAGCCTCCCCAGCTGTTGGTCGCTGGGCACTGACGGGGCCGGCGGGGGCTCTATCAGAGGGAAGCACGCGCCAAGCATTAAACGGTTAGCTTTTATCCACCTTTCTCCAAATAAACGATTGCCGCATAAGTGCAAAATTAACCATTTATGTACTTTTAATCACAAATTCACCCTTTTCAGTATCAGTGTCCCACAAGGGTAACTCTAAACTTGTTCCAGGCAACGTCACGGACAATGCAGCCACTGTAAATGAGCTGGTCAGGGATGGCCATCGAGGGAGAAATCCGGAGCTTCAAGCTTAAATTCAGCGGCAAAGTCCGACAATGGAGGAAACTACCATAGAAGCACTTTGGCACCACGGGGAACATCTGAGAGCAGCATCACTGCTCGTTCCGTTGTTTTGTTTTACATCGCTTTTACACTCCAGGGTGTGGCATCCACCAGTCCAGTTGGAAAAGTCACTCACCGCCTCCGAGCGATTTGCCTTTCTTTAGGAAAAAAATGACTGTACATCATGGGAGTATGTTTGTTTGCGTAGCCGACAACAATTGTAACAAGACAGCGGAGAGCTGCTGCATTGAGATAAATCGCCACGGCACTCGGTCTTGCCCGCTCTGGGGCAAGGACACAGCCACTTCTCCTTCCTGGGGAGCAATCACCCTGTATTATGCTTATTTTAAATATTACATTTCTTTTAGTAACAACGATGGACACAATTTTCAAAGTCATTTCACTGGACGTGAAGGTTACAGAAATTATGCATTTCCATATATTTCTGAAGGCCAATTCCTGCGGGCATGGATTCTTTTTAACTGCCATCTGTATTTACATGCTCTGGCACACTATAAAATGAATTCACACTGAAAGGCAGTGTACCTGCAGGTCTTGAAACAGCTGCGGGATAAATTTAAGACTCAACGGCAACACTACGTTGTCATAACCTCACTCCTTGCACGTGTCGGCTGAAATGGATGCGAAACGACTGACTGCAGCAGAGGCGTCTGCAACGGACGGTGCTTGGGGCAATTCAAGATTTTATGACCAATCGCCGAGGTAATTGTGCTGCACCCTTGAGCAGAATGCATGCAGATGACTGCCCGAAATCACATTGAGCCAATTTCCTATGGAGCAATGACAAATCATAAAATGAGCAAGCCCAAGCAATGAGGAAACCTTTTCACCCAAGAGGTAATAGAAATTATATTTTAGACAAAGCATCACACAAGATAACCATTTTTTTTTTACAAAAGCCCAATTAGGTATTGGCAACGGCAGGCCCTGCTGCAGCAGTCAAGGTGACCATAAACGTCATCACATGTTGTTAAAGAGTGCAGCGCTGTTTAATAACCGCAGACTTTCGCTCAATCGCTTCCCACACCCCAAGGGAAAACGCTGCAGCGGCAGCGGGCGGGCAAAGTGGAGAAAGGCCGCCCCCACCTGGTTTCTTGGGCACTATCATCCTGGTGATGGAGTCTGCATTCCAGCCTTCTTCCGCTACCGCTGGAGAGGGCGACAATAACAAACTCATAAAGAGGTTAACACCAAGCAGCAGCGTCAAAACACAAACGACAACGAGCAACTACTAAGCAGATCCCTGATTCATGTTGGCGACTGTATCCTGCAGACCAGAGGTCAAATTAAATTGCAAATGTTATTCGAACTGAATTGCAACGTCAACATAATTGCAATGTCAGCTAACCATGTGCTGTATTTATTATTATAAATAACCCCAGGTCTGGCGAGTGGTTCATTATCGATAGGTACGGAAGACAACAAAAGTATACTTCTTTGGTTCTTTTGGTAAAATGTCACGTAGGTAGAAAAATAATAGATCACGACGTTTAGATCGCAACACAAGCAATCGTCATCAGGTGGGACAACCACAGCGAGAAAAAACTGCTAAAGTTTGCAGCCACAGAAAAAACTGCTAAAGTTTGCAGCAGTTTTTTTTTTGCTTTGGTTGTCCCACCTGATGCCGATTGCTTGTGTTGCCATCGAAACGTCGTGATCTATTATTTCTCTACCTACGTGACTTTACCGAAAGAACCAAAGAGTATGAATTCCTGCAGTCACGAAAGCTTCAAATCAACTACAAAAGTAGGCTACCAAACCGAGGATACAGCAGCTAACTGATTCTGGGGCGAGAAAACCCTGACTCTAAAGCTTCAAATCAAGATTGAATAGAGCTGTATCCATGTACGAAATGATTAATTTGCTAACTTTATGCAAAGCCTTCTTAAAGCAATACAATAATTGAATAAACATATTCCAGCACACAAAATGTGCAGATGGCACATCCGAGTGTGCACCTCATGACTATGCGGGCAGGAGAGGCTGCTGGTTGGATCAGTGGGATAATACCATTTAGAGCACTGAACCAACACTGCCAGGATCCTGGGTTTGAATCTGGGTAGCGACTTTGGTTCATCACAATTATCACAATCATCACAATCATCACAATCATCACAATCATCACAATCATCCATCATCAGCCATGCGAGGTGAGTTGATGGTCTCTCAGCCTGGTCTCCAATGACTTTGACGAAGCAAAAACACATCTTATTGTACTTGTTTTACTTAATAAAAATCTGAGGATTACTGATATGCGATAAACACTCTTTGCAGGAAATACGAAAAATTACGTTCTGAGTGTGGATCAAAAGGCTGACTGAAGGGACTAATAATTCGGTGATATCTTCAGGGGCCATCCCGTAACATAGGGCGATTCACTGCTAAGAGTTCTGATTGGCAACGTTTGTCTCGTAACAATGTGGCGGCAACAGCGCGAATGGAATTGTAGAAAAAGGCAAACGAATACGAAACACTTTCCTACAAGCATGCATGCTCCGAAGTATTTAAATAGCGATAACAATACATTGCAAGCCACACAATGAGACAATATATACGTTTCTATCCATTTTGGTTTATCCTTACAATAATTATTGTGCCCTCCCCACCCCCACCATAGATGATGGGCAGGGAAGGCACCACAGGGTAGCAGCATTCGGAACACGTGTACCTTTCACGGCGTCGGGCACCGCAAGCCCCACGAATGCCGCCAGGTCGTCAGCACTGATGGACGTGTACGCCTGCGCGACCAGCGAGAATGCCCTCTTCCTTGTCTCTTCTGTGAACGAGAGTTTAGGGGGGGGGGCGGTTATAGATGTTGCTCGGCGGTAGCGCGTTTCTAGACGTTTATGTTTTGAATCTAGCGGCCTGATCTGATGACTGGCATAATAATAAGCGGGTGTCTGCTTCAGAGTGGACATTAAAGATCACGCTACGTCATTCGAAAAAGTTGGCCACTGTGTGCCGGGGGTTTATAATCCAAATTAGAAAAATTACTAGAATAATACTCCAGTTGGATTACGCTTAGAAATCATCGCCCCATTTCTCCTGCAAAACCTTGGCAGGACCTTCCTTAAAGAGAATCATGAGTCAGTGAAGCTTTCCTGGGGAGGAAAAAATTAATAAAAACAATTGAGTGCGAGCATTCCAAGAATGCATGCGGACAGCAGGGTCCATCACAAAACCAACTGACTTGCCACCAGCGGTATTACAAATGTACAAATAGGTAACAATTCATCCCTTCCCTCTCCTTGTGATTTTCACGATTCGGGGTAACCTTTTAAAAACGAGAATCTACTTTCATTTCTTGTTTCCTTGTCTCACAAATAAGTTCCATCTTTTTATGTTTTGATTATTCGACTGGAGTAATAGAAATAGTAAATGAAAGTAAAATATTATTACACTAGCAAGTTAATGTAAGTACTGTTAGCAGAACTATTTATTTTAATCAACCTGTGCCCGTCTATTTACTACAACAATAAAAAAAAAATCTATTAAAAAGTGGTTGGCTTCATTCACAATTGCTACATTCAAAAGTCAACATACAATGCTTAAATAAGTTCATGTTCATTTGAATAGCTGGTCATTCAACATCAGCTGATGAGTTTAAACCTGGACACATTTGAAACAATCGTGCTGAATGTGGATGTTATGAGTAGCTTTGAGTCAATAGTTGTATTTAAAGAGAAGACATGAATGTCACCCTTGTAAAATGCTCATAGGAATACACCAGCCCCAAGCTGTGAAAGTTTACATCCACAAAAAGGCAATTATCATACAAACACATACTTAAACATATACATATTACATTTAATAGTTAGCGTATTTAAATAGAAATCATTGTTGGACGATTTTTATTGATCAGTTTATATACAAACACCGCAGCGTATTGCCAGTGACTCATTATGATTGAAGTGCTTCCAGTGTCACAATGTACAGTGGCATGAGTCATCCTTTGCTTGCTCATTTAAATGCCCAGTGAGACCAACAAATAAACCCATGCATTGTGAAAATCTGTGACTCAAACATAATAAGCCATAAATCCTGACTTAAAGCTTTCGTGACTGCAGGAATGCATATTCTATGGTTCTTTCGGTAAAGCCACGTAGATAAAAAAAAAATCACGACGTTTCGATCGCAACACAAGCAATCGTCTTCAGGTGAGAAGATGATTGCTTATGTTGCGACCAAAACGTCGTGATTTAAAAAAAAAAATTCTATCTACGTGGCTTTACCGCAAGACCAATAGAAAATCTTTCGGTAAAGTCACGTAGATAGGTTCAAAGAAAATAACAAAAAACTACGACGTTTCGATCACAACACAAGCAACTAACATCAGGATGTTAGTCATCAGGATGACGAACACTTTTGTTGCGATCGAAACGTCGTAGTTTCTTGTTATTTTCTTTGAACCTATCTACGTAACTAAACCGAAAGACCCAAAGAATAAGAACAAGCCATCTGAAAGTTACCGACTGAGGAGGCTATCTATGCCTTTATACAAAATTATGTTTAGATTTACAGCCCTCTGTCAATCCACTGCCAGATGAGGGCCTACCCATGCCATGCCGGTCATGGGAGCGATTTGACCATATATCACCACGCTAATAAGTGAGGGTTAACAAAAGGTGAGGAAGGTCGACTTGAGAGCAGTGGAGTAGAGTACAACAGTTCAGTTTATTTTGAATTACCCTGTGAGCCAATAAGCTCTTAAATCGGGTTTCGTAAACAAAAACAATGGCGTAGCCATGCATACTATAAAACCTGATATGCGTGTTCACCAATTCCAGAATTACCCAGGTCCAAGCCTGCGTAGCTTCCAATACCTGACAAGATCGGGTGCATTCCGCGTGAATTAGTCAAAAGCACTTCACAAAAAATAAAAAATAAATGTTATACTTCCATACAAATGAATGCCTTGCTTGTAAATGTAAATTTAAATAATCAAAGTGTAGCATTTTGACATTAGTAACTTCAGGAAATAAAACTAAACTAAAAAAACCCAAATAAGACTTTAAATTTGATTAAAATATTTTTTTTAAAGCTATTAAAGTGCTTACTTAGGTTCATTTTTTTATGATGTACTACAACCGTCACATCTGGTACATTGTGCTCATTTAAAACTTTATTTTTAAGCACACTGTTATGTTTCTTTCCTTTATAAAGTAAAGCTCTCCAAAAGCATTCCAACCTACCCTTATCTGCCTTGTTAATTATTTTCATCCAGATCCTAGGTATACATATTCTCAGTTGCATCCCTCCAATAGATATCTCCAACAAATAGTTGATTACTAAAAATAGTTGATATATTACACATACCAATGTAATGACAGTTATATATTTACCAACAAAACAGTTGGATGTTGCAAATTCAAACAATAAAATTAATCAGAACCAAAGTCAAAAACAAAGCCGCATCAATTGCCAGCTGAAATAACACAAGGACTGGCTTTGCCATTGTGTAACAGTAAGCAAAAAGATAGCCACGCACGCGTCCACAGACGCATTTGGGATTCCTGCAAACGCGACAGGAGATCACCGCTGCTCACCCCTGAGTGCGTGCAGGATTGGCTGGAGAGCCTCCGACCAGGTCTGTGCCCCGATGGAGCTGTAGACGCCTGGGAAATCGCGCTGCCACATCCGCTGCCCCACGCACCACACGGCCCCCAGCTCTGGGTTCGCCTGCTCACATCACGTTGCGTGCAGTCTGCATCACTTCCTTACAAACTACGGAATACCGGATGTTACACTTGTGAGTGCCAATCTGCAATCAAAAATTCAAACTTTTATTCATGTTACATGTTGTCGGCAGAGGGCAATGCAGAAAAATCCGTTGTTGTGCTGTACTATGCTCCGAAGTCTACGTTTCCTGCCTTCATAAACCCACAGTGACGAGCAAGGGGAAGTGGTCAAATTTCTATAATGTGCACGGTGTAGGTAGGCCTTCATCCAGCAGTGGATTGACAAAAAGGCTGTTCATTGCTATGATCTTGCTTCCTCCTCTCTCCCATGTGTCCCGAGCCTCACTCGTCTTCCTATTTCACCACCATTCTTAACGTTATGCCTCACTTAAAGCATCTTGCGGTTGCATTTAGAGGCTATATAAATATAAAGTGGCGTTAACGTGGCAAGAGATACCAGCTTAATTAGAGCTCAAATCGCATGCAATGGAAGACACAGACTTTGGAAATGTATTGCACAAGCTTCAACTTGGAATAAAACTGTGCATCCAAATGGTGCAATCACAAGGGGAAAGACAAACCAGGCATATGCTTAAAGCAGTGGACAGTCAAAATAATCATTCTAAAGTTGCATGCGCTGCTAACACACACAATTCTAAGTCAATACAAGTAATTGCTAGTACTGTATACTGATAGTAACTTTGTTTAACTTTGTGCACTCCTGTCATGATAAACAAAACATATATTACAATTGTTGATTGTACTTACAGTTTTAATTGCCTGAGGGATTCTTTTCCACAGATACCTTGCATTGTTCCTGAAAAAACAAACGATAATTCGGAAATAAAATAACCGTCTTGCACATTGTACAACACTGCACATCAGAATGGGACGGCATTTCATGCTTAGAGGCTACACAGTTATGGTCACAGTAACTTTAAGCAAGTGACCGATGTCTTATGTATTTTTGTTTATTTACTAACTTTGTCACATGCTGGAGTGGACAGCCAAGTGAGCGGGACTAATTGTAGGTCAAAACTTCAAACGATTCAAAACATTTCCGTCCATCATGAATTCATTTGGTGATTTATAAAACAAATACTTTGGCAAGACATGCAAGAACTGTCAAAGCACTTACACGTCGTTGTTTAAGAGATATAGTGCGAGCAGCTGTCCATACACCTGAGGAGAGGCCACGCCACCTGGAGACTGACGAAGCCAGACAACAACACCACCACCACGCACACAGTCAAAGGCTGAACACTCAGCTCGCGCAGACTGTTAAAGAGACTTAAACACCTTTCAAGTGTCAGGTGTCACAGCAAAAAATCTGTATCAAGTGATACAGATTTTTTTGCTGTAACAGTTTCACCTGAAGACGGAGGCTTGTGTTGCCTCCGAAACGTCGTGATTTTATTGTTTTTATTTTTATTAATTTTAATTTCATTTTTTACCTACATGGTGACTTTACTGAAAGAACTAAGAGTATGAATCCTTGCAGTCACGAAAGCTTCAAATCTAGAACCTTTCAAGACCTGCAAGGACCACTTTGGGGTAGTGGGGCGAGCACCACGCCCAGATGATCTTTATCTCCTTAGTTTACACATAGCACCAGAAACCAATTTACGTCCGAGTCAACCTATGGAGGACGCCTTGGCAAGTGTAAATATAACTTTCCACGAATGGTTTGCATGTCCATAAATACACACGGGGAGCAAATATGCTCCCGATAACCTTTAACAACAGACTTTCGGAAGAGTGAGGACATTAAGATCTGAACGGCGCCAAAGAACCACCAACAACCACGCTAAACCGCTGCTAACATCCGTGATGAGTGATATCAGAATTCGTCATGTGCCTCCCTTTTGCCGAGTCAGTCTTAACTGAATATCTGGTACAAACACACACGCAGGTTCACACAAACACACACACGTCTTCTTTTGTATGTTGGAGTTGGGGTTAATTATACATGTTCGTGTCGATGTTAGGGAGCCCGTGGACGGATGCAAGAGTAGTCTGGTGAATTCATGAAATGTTGCCGGCGAATGATTTAAGCAGGCGGTGATGTACTGTGGTCCACGGTTTGAGTTTGGTGAAAATAGTAGCACCGGTGGGCTTGGTGTATTATCGCCGCATCTATCATGCAACGTTGACACTGAAGCTTGCACATATTAAGGCCGACACGGCGCACGAGGGGGGGGGGGCGTATGTTTATACACCACACCAGTTAACTCATTTCAGCACACGCTAGACACATGGGGAGAGGCCCGGGTCCGTCTTTGATGTTGGTCGTGTGCGGGAATCGAACTTGGACGGCCAGTTTGGTCGTGCAATCCACGACACCCCCACCCCTCCCCCACCGTCGACATACCAACACGCATTGCACACTCACCGCCACACTCCACCCGACACGCCGCGAGCGAGCCCGTGAGAATGACTTGCTCCTCCCCATGCCCCTTCTCCCATTCAATCACCCGCGGCGCGTTCGACCGCACGTCACGCCAACACATCAACCCCCGTCTCTCCTCCATCCGCTAAGAAACTATCGACGTCTGCCCGCGATGCTCGCAGAACAATCCGCGTGCTGCAAAGGCAACGCCCGGGGTCGCGGCTCAGACCCGGGCCCCTCGGCTAGATCCCCCGGCGGAGTTCCGGCGCCACTCCACCCCGGCCAGTCGACTAGGCGAGACCGGCAACCTCGCCGCCTGAGGCCTCATCGGGCCTAGCCGTCAACTCCACCAAGCCCGGGTCGGCGCCGAGCGTCAGGCTCCGTCCGCCGCTGCCCTTCGACGACGACGACGGCGGCGAGGAGGAGTGCATCGCTCACCTCGAGCTCCTGGCTCTCGCACTGCTCCAGGAGTTTGTGGAAGCCGCCCGAGTTGCTCTCAGCCATCACGGCCACTGGCATGGCGGGCGAGGCTCCTCCTCTTCCGGTTCCGCTCCACCGGCAAGTCTCGCGAGAGCTCGCGGAGAAGTCTTGCGAGAGTTCAAGGTGGCGGGATGGCGTGGGCGGGGTGGGTGCAAGAGGGGGGGGGGAGATGGTGGGGGAGATGGTGGGGGGGGGGGGCATCGGCGAGGGTCACGTGACGCCTGCGCGGCAGTGCGAGCACGTGCTGCTGCTTGATGCGGTGGTTACAATCAAAGATTCGTTGCAGCAGCAGCAGCTGGCCGGAGTTGAGCTCCGGAAAACACCCAACCCTGCCTTCCTCCCTGTTGTAGGGGTGGTGGAGGGGAGGAGAATGGAGGGACTAAACTATACAACTAAACAATGTTTTATTTTACGAGGTAAGGCCAACTGAGCTATAATAGCTGTTTTTTTTCAGAAGCGATCTGGCCACAAATGATAGCTCAACTAAGCGGCTTATCATGTGGAAATGTATAGCAGCTAAATACTCTAAGTGCATGTTGATAAATGTTAAGGGGAAAACCGGAAGACACGCGACCACGGGGAGAACATGCAAACTCCAACTATACAGGCGTCGGAATCGATCTCTCCTGCATACCATACGAGGGAGTTCACATCTCGTCACCGTGATCACCCTACTACCAGAATTACCATCACAACTACCAACATTACCATCACCACCACCTCCACCACGACCATTGCATCCACTATCACCAATTAAGCATATAGACCTCCACTAGCAGCACCATCACTACTTCCACTAGGATGGCTATACCACGAAACATTTAAGCCCGCATACAATGATCACCAGCATGCATTATTTGGTGCTGCTGCTGCGTTGGCAGTGGTACAGGAGCACAATAAAAACAAACTAAACACATTCCTCAATAAATGCTGCCTCCAAAGGATAATGTATACAGTAATAGGCGCCGTTTCGAGCGATTTTTATTCTTCATAGGACACATTCATGATATAAAAAAAAGCTTCGTGGTGTGGCCGATCCACACCGCGCCTGCCTGTGAGCTCATCTCATCGCTCCATCTCTCCGGGGGACGAATCAATCACGGACAGACTCCAATTGTATGAAGCCTACACGGTGCGTGCTTTACCATTTCACTCCTACGTGTAGCACAGGTATGTAACGAGTTGATGAATTGTCTATGTTGGATAACTTCGATAGAAGAATCCGCACTTTTTGTGTTATTACTCGTGTTTGTATTCTCATTTATTCTGTTTCACTTGCCCCATGAGCTCAAGTGTAACATTTGAATGGTGACCATTTGCTTTTAAGGTGCATTTAATTTAACAATACTATACTTTTGTGATTAATGAGTCCTTCAGCATACCTGTAGTACTCCTACTTCTAACATTTGGTAACATAGCAACGTAATTATTTTCTTATTTAAAGCTTTCGTGACTGCAGGGATTCATATACTTGGTTCTTTCGGTAAAGTCACGTAGAAGGGAAGTAATACAAAAATAAAAATATAAAACAATAAAAATTCTCACGACGTTTCGACTGCAACACAAGCAATCATCATCACCCAGTGACCTGGGTCACCAAAACGACCAAAGCAATAACGTAAAAGCAAGCACAGTACATCAACAACAAAATAGAAATGAGATCAAATGTCGAAAAGTGCACAAATAAATATTCAACCAAATAAGCGACGTCTAACAAAAGTTGGCTCAGATAAATTATTTCAAAAACCATTCATATTAGAATTACGTTATACAGACATCAACATGTATTTACGATTATTATTGCACTAGTACGGAAACAGACAGGGATATATCAAATTAAATAACAAGTGAAGTTGTCATACAGAATTTACAGCGTAGCTGCGGAGGAGTAACCAAGATGTTTGAAGCAATGGAATGCGATTGTATGTGTCCGATGTGCAATGCACTAAAATATTGTAGGGAATCTAAAATATCGAAAGTTTTGGTCCTAAATGAACACTTTGAATGGGTAATGGACTGAGTTATGTGTATGCATGTAAGATAAACTTGGCCTCGTGAGTCTCCCGCATAGTTGAGAGGGTAATAAACCGTATTGAAGTAAAGATTAGTGATGAATGGAATAGTTTGGAAGATAAAGCACCTGGTGGAATGTAAGATAATATTTAATGAATCCAAATTAGTTTTTGAGGTTGTCAGTATAGTCTCGGATAAGCGTAAAGGTTGGAGCTATCATATCTGTCCATACAGATGAGAACAGGATTTATTTCAAAACAAAGTTCCCAACTTCATTCTTATTTTTTATTACAAATTTCAATGGGGAAACATTTTCAAATGTTGAGCAGCGGAGAGGTCATAGACAAAGTGCAATGGCTTGGAGCTGTAGCAGAGTTGGGATTATAAAAGTCACGATTTTGAATGTTGGCATTCAGTTGGAGTTTCAAAGCTATAAAGTTTAATTTGATTTGTTTTACAGTCATCTTGAAAATATAATAGTACTGTGCATTGTCTATTGAAAATCCTGGGGTAAAAGATATGCATCTAACAGGCCTGACTGACAAGTTCGCTGAAGAAAATCCTGCTACGTGTTCCAGATTACGCATGTCCAAGGCTTTTCAGCTGCGTGTCCAAAACCGCTACAAGGTTAATTTTCGCACTCGGCACACCACATTTAGTATACGACTAGAATTTCGGCGGCGTGCGGCCGTCCTGCGGAGGGCTTCTCCGTGCTTTGCCCCCACTGATGTTCTCTTCTTCCCCCTCTGCCCCCCATGTGTGCAGATACTACTGACTATTGCATGTAGGGCGTGTAAGGCATATATGCTTACAAAATAAATGTCTTTTTGGGGGGGGGGGTGAAAACATTTTGGGGGGGCCGAAAGTTTTTAGAAACCTGTTGGATAAATGTTTTACCCCGACATCTGGGGGGGCCACTTTCTATAACTTTTTGATTCTGAAAGGCTCTTATAATTTAGTTGACGAACAAACGGAATGCCGGGCTTTTATAATCGAAGGCTAATGCTACTACTCATGTGTCTACTCGTCTATCAGCGACCCAAAAACTATTGATATATTTTGCTCTGCACAGGTTGATGTACTCAAAAGTGTTCCCCAAACGTTTACCAAGATAGGAGTGTAACGTTACGGTAATTCCATTGGTTGGCAATAGTTTTATCAATAATTTATTTGTGTTGCCATGCTGACATTTTAATAAATGCTTAATTTTGATTACAGTAATGTGTCGTTTAAATGCATAAGAATACAATTTTTAAAAAGTGTGCATCTATTTCAGCAATGCAACTTTTCGGTTCATGTATTTCATTTTTTATGCGGAGAAACTGATCTATTTATTCTAGATTTGAAGCTTTTGTGACTGCAAGGTTTCATACTCTTAGTTTTTTCGGTTAAGTCACGTAGGTAAAAAATGAAATTAAAAGAAAAAAATAATTTATGATCTATGATCTAAAATTAATTTATGATCTATTTATGACCAATGAAAATGAGCAATGCGTTTATTTTAAGTGTAAGCTCTTGACGTTTAGGGCAACGACCCCTCTTTATCGCAGACGTCTCGTGTTCAGAGCATACATAAGGTTTATTGCCCCAAACAAAAAGAGTGATTTCCCGTTCAAACAAGAATCGAGGCGGTGATAATCTCATCTTTACAGCGCTGAGCCAGTTGGGTAAATTCCGCATTCCGATGGCGGGGGCGAATACATCGATAGGACACCCACTGTTGACTCCTCCGCAAAGTGGTACTTATTTAGTCGACCCCGTCGGGATGATGTGCTGAGTCAACCCCCGAATCAGGATATGAATCTCGCAACCTTCCTCCTCGCTTTGATTGCGAGGTGCCCGCCCCTGGCTCCGTGTGGCGTCGATTGCCAAAATCAGCGAGCTTCACTCATCCCGTGGGACCCCCCCCCCACCACAAAAGCCATCAAAACGGGTTACAATTCAATATATTAACAAACTCAAAATGGCAATATATAAATTAATAAAATCACAATATTGATTTCTCCTGGAGGAATCTGATGAGATGTAACGGTAATTTTCACAGATGGTCCAGTAGTTGTGATTTAGGAAGGTAACAACGAAACAAAAACACGATAGGGGAGAGTGCAAAGTACGGGAAATAAAACCAAATCACCCCCCCCAAAAAAAAGATACCAATGAAACTAAAACCACCCTCTTCCTTCGCAGGCAAAGTCCAGCGAGGTATTCAATAAAATACACACTGGTGTGCTGTACTTGTAACGAATGTTCACGTTCTGTTTACGTGACAAACTTTACTAATTGGCTGTGTCGGGTGGTGGCGGGTTTAACGACACATTTACGCGATTTAACCACAAAAAAGCCTGTATCATGGATATTGGTCGCGAAAGCATCCTTACGTGTTAAACCAAAAACAAAATAACCCTCTGCTCAAAAAATAAATAACGAAGTGCGTTCATAACGGGACAAGCAAACAACAACAACAACACGCGGACAGACGGGCGGGCAGCAGCAAGCAGCACCACCACCACCACGCGCCCGCACTTCCCACTGCGCATCAGCGGCGCCGCGCGCTCCCATTGGCCCACGCCGGGGCCGGAGGCGGCGCCGCGCGCTCCCATTGGCCCACGCCGGGGCCGGAGGCGGCGCCGCGCGCTCCTATTGGCCCACGCCGAGGGGGAGGGGGGCGCAGGGGGGGGGGGAGGCCCGGAGGCGCAGCCGCCGCTGCGGAAGGCGGAGTCCGCGCGACGCCTGCGGGGCGGGGGGGGAGGCTCCTCCCTCCTGATTGGCGGGCGCCCTCCCCGGACTTGACCAATCGGCGGCCGCCGGCGCTTTCGCGTCCGCTGTGGGGAAGTTGTTGAAGCGGCGCGCGCGGCCGCTCCGCCATTGCCACCACCGCCCCCCCCTCCAACACCCCCACCAACCCCCCCCCACCACCAACAACCACCACCACCAACCACCACCGCCTCCTCCTCCTGCTGCTGCGATCGTCGCTCTCCATGTCGCGGGAAAGGTAAAAAAAAAGGTAACAAAAAAAAGACGACTCCGCCGCGTGGTATCTTCTCTCGCCTCTCGTCAACCTTCAACCTCCCAGAATAGCGGCAGACGCGCGCCGATTCAGTTGGGGGTCGATTGGCCGAATCCCATCGTAGTTGTAGGGGGGGGGGAGGAGGGGGTGGTGGTGGGGGGGGGGGCTTTGAGGGCTTCGTCCTGGCCCGGGGCTCGTGGCCTCTCGTCCGGCAGGGGGAACTAGCCGAGGCCGTGGTCTGACTAGGCCGCGTCAAGGTTCCTCGAACGATGTTCGCCCCGCGGCAGATTTGAGGCCGTGCGGCGTGTGCGTGCCGCTTGCGAGCTCTGTGCGGCCTCGGTAAGCGCTGGGGGAGATGGGCAGACTGCCTCGGGTGGAGGTGGAGCGTGTGGAAGGAGCCTTGGACGTGGGAGATGAGGCACAATAGAGCGCTGTTGAAGCGTGCGCCTTCCCTTAATTAGCAGCAGACGGTACCACCGCTGCACACAATGCGTGGTCAAACAGTACACTGCAATACCACGGTGTTGTACCGCAATAGAATAATGTAGCATTAGTCGAACATGCTCCAGTTGGAAACCAGCACCACGGCACAATAACATCGCAATGGGATGATGCCACAGTGCAAGACTACATCACAAAGCAAGAACTATCAATCGAAAATATCACGTTACTAAACCCGAACATATTAACGCCGTATTACCACGCTTCAATACCGCAGTACAACACAAAAAAAACACCCCAGTATATAAAACAACACAGTACGGCATAAATTTAGTTTAACCTAAATTGTTGTTGAACACGAAGGGACATCTGCAAATGATTCGTGTTAAGTGAGAGCGGATTAATCGCAATGGCGTGGGCAAGCCACCATCCAGCAGTAGAGGAACAATGGCTAATTGTGGTACATCGTGGTGTGATGCATGCAAAGTCCTGGATGAATCGTTAGGGGTTGTTGGCCACGAAGGGTCCTGCTTCTTGGGGTATTTGTTCGAGTGGGAGCAGGAGAAATGTGTGGGACTGTAGTAACGATGGTCTCCGTATTGTTTACCGTGCAAAAACCCAGGGCCTGAGCAAGCGTAAGGGTTTTAACGTCTAATATAGGAAAACACGGTCTATGATATTCTGTGTACAATCGATATGAAAGTCGAGGAAATTTTGTGTTGATTGAACAATTATAATTCAGCTGATTGTTACAGATCACAGAAATGTGTATACCTTATTATACGTACCTATTTTAAAAAACACTAAAACTTCGCAGTGATATTTACAATTTGCGTTAAAACTCGCCGAACTTTCAAGCCGTCGACTGAGACGACCTCGTGTACTTACTATCAACTATACTACTTACTATCAACTCCACTACTTACTATCAACTCCACTACTTACTATCAACCACGCTACTTACTATCCACCACACACACTACTATCGACCACGCTATTTGTACTGTACATCAACACGCGTGGTGCGTTGTGTGCTCGCGTTTGTTTACCACCTCCCCTCCCGCACAATCGCTGGCAGCGGTGTTTCTCGTCCTTTCTCCACTCTAAATAAAGATTTATTCGATTGATTCGCGCACTGCCACGATACGGTTCGCCCCAAAGTTGCCTTTCCCCAAGTTCTCGTCCCTGAACCTGGCTTTGGTCTCCCACGAGTCCGTCCCAGTGGCGAGCACGTTGAGCGATGTCGCTTAATTGGAGATGCGGTAACAATGGCGACCTAGCGTGGATCGATGCTCGTGATAGAATAAGTCCTTTGTATGTAGTATTTACAATTACATTAATTGTGTTTTTTTTTATTAAAACCTTACCATTGTTTTAGTAATATTCTTGCAAGGACACCGCTAAAGTTATTCATTTGTGCTGTTTGATGGTAGTTCGTGGTAGTGATGTGCAACTTGAGCGTGTTGTGTGTGTGATGTAGCTACTATTTGTGTGGTTGCGTTCGTTATAAGTAAATAGGATGTTTAAAACGCAGACTCGCGCAGTCGTGTACACTTTCTGCAACATCCATTGGGCAGTAGATGCAACATGGTTATATGTATCCGTTGATTTCGTTTAAAGTGGGTAACATTGATTTCCAAAATGGTATTGATCTCTTTACGTGTCGTAGCTGATTATTTTTTATTTAGGTAGCTTTTTTATAAACATAATCGTACGGAATCCACCGTGTCACTTGAACCTAGTCACTGCATATTAAATTAATTTATTTGTGAAAATATAAAGAACGCATATATTTGTATCCAATTAATAAATAAGAAAGGTTTTTAGAACAATGTTTATGCACTCTATAAAATTTCCAAACCATTTGCAATCAAATAGTACTTATCCAAACAAATACGTGGCTTCGAAATCTTTTCCCGTTCCGATGATCTACACAGAACCAGAAGAAAACCAGAGGTAAACTAAAATTAATAACTTTTTTCGGTAGTGAGGCTTCCACAAGGCCAATGCGGGAGGAAGTGTGGCACAGATTGGCGCCAGCTCGCATAAAGTACGGTCGTGTCGCTACAGTTCTCTGCGGTGAGGACAATGTCTTTAAAAACAACGGCGCTATGCCTCTAAATAAAATTAACTCAAACCGCTTGCACATTCCGAGATTCAGCAATGATGAACGGACCCACCCTGCAACTTGCAGACGTCTCTGAACGGAAAAGGGTTAAGTACTTACATCGCTATACAGGTAGTCTTCTACTTACAATGGAGATGCCTTACGACGACCCCATCGTAAGTAGGAAATATCGTAAGTCGAAGATGGCCTAGCCTACCCAGGAGTCTTAAAGAATGGTGATAATTTAGCAAAACAGAGCAATTTACAATACCGTACTGTATAAACTATATACTGTATGTATTTATTAATTACAATACTGTATTGCACAGTGAAATGTAAAGAAAAAAAACCAAGGTCAATTCTTAGCCTACCTATATGAACTGCAATTTAATAGAAAGTTTTTTCAGGAAACAATCCTATCTGCTATAAAAAAATTAACTTTTAAAATGCATTGAACGTATCGTATTGTGGTAACCTTAAAATAACGTATCATACATGCATTGAAAGTATCGTAACGTATCATATTGTACTGTACGCACCAAGAATCTGTCCGTCTGCATACTTGAACGATGTTAGGTTGTTGATGGCAATTTTGTCGTATCGCCATCGTAAGATCGAAATATCCTAAGTCGGACCATCGTCACTCGGACTACCTGTATTCCTCCACACTTATCTCCCCAGCCATGGCAGACGACAAACGTGACTAACGAACCTGTGCTCTTGCAGGCGACACCGATGATGGCCGCCCTCACCACCGCCGTTGCAACCACCGCCGCCAGTCCTACGCAAAGCTGAATGAACCTGCGCCCTCCGCTACCTACCTACTACATACCTACCTCTTTTCTTCCCGCGTTACGAGACCGGGCCGCCAGCAAGCATGATGATGAGCAGTCCAGGCCAAGATCGCTACGTGCACGTGCTGTACAAGGCGGGCGATGGCAGTGGTGGTGCGACTACAGCGGCGCACATGCACATGCATGGTCTGGGCGGTGCGGATGCCTGTGCAGGACCTGGGATGCAGGTTCCGGGTGGGGAGCGCATGCACATGTCGCTCACCCCTCGTCACAGGTGAGTGCTGAACCGTCTGGAGTGACCGTAAGTTAAATCATGGTCCTTGAAAAATATGAACGAGTTGACATTCAATACGACTGAATATAAATGGATCACCCTATATGTGCTTGATCTGTTTGAATATCAGAAGCTTAGTGGGATTAGCAGAGTCAAAGATTACCGGATGACCACATTTCTCTGAATGGTCAGATCTTTAAGTAAGTACTTTGATGAGATAGTGACTGGTAATAGGAGGAGTTGTAGGCTTGTGTGCTGCAAGGTATACGTTTGAACTGTGATGTAGGGTTTTCACCACCCACAATGCTTGCGATTTTCTTTGACTTGCAGGTTCGGCCGGATTGGTGGTGGCGGACCCTTTGCATTTGATGGCACCGAGGAGGATGACCATAATCCGACAGAGGACCTAACAGAGGGATGCCTCATTCTACAGCACGAGCTCATGGTTCCAGATGACATGGTGCGAAGTGGGGCATGGGGCCTACAGGGTCTTCTGGTAGCCTTATTAATGGTGGTGGTGGATCATGTAGAGGTGGATACATTGAATGACACGTCCACCTGCAGAGCAACAAGGTGTTGCCTGTAGGAGAGGGCACAGGAAGTAGATTTCAGCATAACATGGTGATTGATGCAAGGGTTGGTAGATCATGCATATTGGTGAAATTCCCAACCCACTATTCTACAAGTTAGGCAGAAGATGGCAAAACAGTATTTCGGTTGCTGAACCCATTTGTGTACACCTTGGAGTGTTTTTACCTTTTTGGGGTTTTTTTCTTTAAATTGGCTACTGCAGTTTTTCATCGTTTATTCCAATTCACATGACGAGAATTTATGTAATATCTCATACAGTACTCAACTGGAGAATGGTTTAAAGACTCAATGAGGCTTGCTTAGATAATGGTTATCATGACCCCATATAGTTTCCAACTTGTGTGGATTTAGATTATTTTCTTGTATATATTTTCTCAGCACTATACTTTTATCTCGCACAGAAGTATTCAAAGCAGAAATTAGCAGAAGGTTAGAAAAATATATTTTTTTCTGATATGTGAGGCATTCTTGAGTAGTTTACATGTGATGAGTAAAACGATTATGGATGTAAAACTGAAGTTTTCTTATAATCCCATTTGTGTCTAGGCACAGCACTCCATAGGTGACTTGAACATGTACAGCGACACAAGGGTGAAGGAGGAGAGGAAAAGGCAGGTTCCCAAGAAGAAGGCCAAACGGAAGCCACGAGCGCCGAAGGTGCTTGTTTTAAATTAAATATTTACTGTTTCATTGGAGCGCGGTGGTAGCGGAGTGGATAGCACACCGTGTTACGAACCCGACGACCTGAGTTTGATTGCCAGGCATGGCCAACCTTGGTGAATGAGTGATCTCTAAACAAGTCCTGGGCCCCATTTCCCACACCATCCTGCGATAACCAGTGTGATTGATGTATGGTCAAAAATACAGTCACGACTGGCGTGGTGCATGAAAGATCCATCCGATACTGGATTGAAAAGGGTTGTAAGAACTACTTTGTACAAATTTAACATTTCCGAATGATTCAGTTCATTGACTTGCTGAGGCTTACCTGGATAACATAGTTATGGATTTTGACCGTGAATCACAGGGAACACATTTTTGAAGATCTCACCACTCCCATCATTATTGGTCCATGTGTTTTTTTTGCGCTCACGGTAATTGATGGTCAACAACTCTTTGTTTTCAGGGTTTGGCCGGAGAAGGAGGGGAGGATGAGATTGGAGTCCCAAAGGGCACCAAGAAGTTTGTGTGTGAGCGCTGTTGTGCCGCCTTTCGCACCAACTACCACCTGCAGCGTCATGTTCTCATTCACACGGGTAAGCTATCGGACTCAAATAAAACTTTCAGGCTGACCTGGACACCCTATCTCGGGGTTTGGGAGCTTGCAAACGTGCAGTCTTGATGAAACCAGGTCTGTAGCTTTATTTCATACAGCTTGGGGGGACACATTCTGTCCTTCAACTTTGAAACGCCCCAAAAACAATATTTATAAAAGCATCGCTGCAAGCAACTTAGCTACATTAATCGAATACTAGAGGGGAATATCCTTTGTACTTGGCAACAACATTGTTTCAGTGTTGGTGTGCTCAATCAGTCACCACTGTCACTGCAAGAGCCTCTGGCAGTGGGGAAAGTAACTGAGGTGTGTGTTCATGTGTGGCCTGCAATAAGCATTTGAATTCATTCTTGGGCCCTCTGCAAAGAAAACTTTTTACAAGAATACCATTATACCCCACACTGGTCGTTTTTGGATGCACACTCGCCTTGAGTGGTAATTTGGGCGCTCTGTTTTCCTATGTAAAACAAAACAAAACACTCCTTAAATGGAATTGATCATATATATTTTTTTAAACATCCTGAAAAAAATCTTCACGCTCAAGATTTTTTGGATAAATAAAATACATGATTCTAAATGTAACAAGTTTGCGGTGTGGTATCAAATATGCCGCCCCTAGGAGTGAAGTATTTTTAATGCTCGTATGTAAACAATACCATATTTGGACATGACCCAAGTGACTCGGTGCTGCAGACGATGCGGCTGTACTCTGCTAAGTGCTTCACTCGGGTCTTGATTGGTGCTGCTTTTAGGTACGAGTGGTACATAATACATTTTGCTGTCGTAATAATTATCCTCATTTCTAATTGCATTTACATTTGACTTTGTTTTTATTGTCACGTGATGTACATTATGTATGCAAAGATTAATGCCTCCCCACAGAGCGATGTGATGAATTACTGTGCAACCTTGATCTAACATTCAGGGCACTGGAAAAAAAACATTTGAGTCCAGGAATGCCATTTCCTGCCATAAAATCCATGCTGTCATTTTGTCTGGCTCTGCTTCTTTTTCTCACTCATTGGCTCTCCCATAATTCTCTCTTCAAAGCTTCTCTCCTCACTCCATACCTCCATTGCAGTGTCAGCTTGTCAATCCATATGTACTCTTTGATTCTTTTGGTAAAGTCACGTAGGTATAAACGTTTCGGGCGCGACACAAGCATCCTTCATCAGGTGGGATAACCACAGAAACAATTCAGCAATTGTTTCTTGCTGTACTTTTTGGTTCTTTCAATTGATGTGGTTGTCTCACCTGATGATGGATGCTTGTGTTGCTCCCGAAACGTCGTAATTTATTTATTTTCTACCTACGTTACTTTTTCCGAAAGAACCAAAGAGTATGGATCCCTGCAGTCACGAAAACTTCAAATCCCAAATCACTCCATATGTCTTTGTGCCATATCTCTCTCTGCTTCTCTTCATACATTTCTGTGCCATATCTTTCTCTTATCCATTTCACTCCATATGTCTCTGTGCGTCTGCTTTCTCTTACTGCATACATTTCATGTGATTTCTCTTTCCAATACTCCACGCATTTCCTGTGTTGTACCCATCTCCGCCTTCACTCCCTACGTCCCTACAGTGTGCCTCCAGTTTTCTCTTCATGTGGCCCAGTGCTCACAAATGACGCCGCTACTCTTGACGCATCGTTAGCGAG
Source organism: Lethenteron reissneri (assembly GCF_015708825.2). Classification (NCBI taxonomy): domain Eukaryota; kingdom Metazoa; phylum Chordata; class Hyperoartia; order Petromyzontiformes; family Petromyzontidae; genus Lethenteron; species Lethenteron reissneri. The sequence continues at coordinate 1,776,898 of NC_083809.1, forward strand.
TGTCGGGCCATGTGGGAGGGAGTTGGAGGCGATGAATTGTCACCTTCCAGTGAATTGTCACGATTCAGAGTCGGGATTTGTTTGAAGAATCGGTCCTTGTTTGTCTCTTTTTACAATCATGTTTATGGTTCAAAATTTCTGTACCTTGTGTACGGTTAGTTCGTGCCATTCGCCTACATGTAACAGCATATCAGTTGCATATAGATTTAATGAATGACAAACGCACATTTCAATGTGGTGTTGTAACAATTAATTTAAATAAATGTATTATTTCTTGCCAAACGTGCGTATAGAACGTATCTTTGTTTATGGTATGTTTACCGCATCTCTCGGCGTTCTTTTTAAACTCCTCGCGGACAACTCGTTCGACTTTCATTCACTTTCTTTTGTTAAACACCATCCGTCTCCTGTTGCACATGTCCAGGTGAAAAAGCGTACCAGTGCAGCCAGTGCACCATGCGCTTCATTCAAAAGTACCTTCTGCAGAGACACGAGAAGATTCACAGTGGTAAGCCCTGCAACACGTACCCCCATTGTTACTCCGAGCATTTGCCTTTAGCCCGTGCCCTTTGTGTTGCGGCATCAAAAAACATCCTGGCCTCCGAGCCGCTTCGGCCAGCTCTGCAAACCCAGAGAGGAGCCGCACCTACAACTCGGTGTTATAGTAGCGGTGTCGTAAATACGGAGGTAGTGGAATGAGTTTACGACCCTATTGCTCTTTGAAGCCAAACAACCAGGGGGTGGTGACAGACTTGAGCGGGAAGAAGGGAGATTGCATGTGGGTACAACATTTTTTTGCAGTGCATGCCTGTGTCGTCGTAGCTTTAAATGTTAGGCATTGGGCAGCACCATCCCATGAGCATCCATAAAGGTCACTGAAGGTCTGTACATTCGATAACCCTGCCTCAGTATATTTTGTGAGGTTATAGTTCAATTTTAAGACATTTTAAACTGATTGGAGCATTTATGCAGTGATTGGCGCATTGCACTGTGAACTCAAGGAGCCGAGTTTGATTACCGCTCATGGCTTACATCAGTCACAAATGATATCTGAATTGGTCCTGGCCCCGTGCCTTCCAACCCACGCCGACCAGCATGGTGAAGTATGGTCAAACAACCTCCATTGACCAACTCTTGTGTGGCAACGCCTTCAACTTGCGGGATTGATCAAAGGGCTGTTTGTTTATTTATTATCTAACTTAAACCCTAGAGTCGAGTGCACCAAAACAAAGCAACGGCTAAACTGAAGCGGAAATTCAATGCAAGTGAATGTAGCACGAAGGAGATGGGTCCCTTAGTTTTGGCCCCCGTCCGTCGCGTGCAGGAGAGAAGCCGTTCACGTGCGAGCAGTGCGGGATGCGCTTCATCCAGAAGTACCACCTGGAGAGGCACAAGCGGACGCACAGCGGAGAGAAGCCCTACGAGTGCGACTACTGCCACCAGGTACGCAAAAAACACTCGTGGGGTGGTATGGGGCAGAGGAGATGGGTTGGTAGTGGATAGGTACGTTGCTTACCTGTTCGTACGGGACATTTAAATGTTTATCTGTTTGCATTTTTTCCAGTTTCCTTTCGTACGTCAGAATACAAAGGAATTGGCCAGGGTGAAGCGGTGACATTGCAATAAAAACCTGGTTACCTATTATGCCTATTTACCCGGGAGAACTCCACTGAGTTTCGTGACTCTTTTTCAGGAGAATCCTACCAATATTTCGCAATAGTTGGAGATGATTGCATATTCCAATTGAGTCAATTTGCAGGTAATTTTCAAATTTGGACCGTGACACCGGCAAACAATGGGTTACCATTGTGAGTGACGTTGCAGAACATTTACAGGCCACCGTAAAGCAGACGACTTGTATTTTCATTGTTAATACACCCGCAGTGTTAATTAGGACGGCACGCTGGATTCAAATCGTTAACCTCCGCAACAAGAGGGGAATCCGCTGCCGCTAGGCTCCGTTGCCGAGTCACTGGCCTGAGTTGGATTTCTAGCCATCGCTAGCATCCGTGGCGAGTTGTGTCTGAACCACTCTTCACCTGTCCGCCCTGGCACCAGTCCTCACTGACCAGCATAGCAAAATGTTGAAATTACAACCCCCGACAGAAAGATGTGGGGAGGCCTTCATTCAGCAATTGATTAACAAATAGGTTAAAAAATTTATTCAGGAATAGGCCAAATGAATCGATGCAGAAAGCTGAGAATTGGGTGATATGTTACAGATAATTAAGGGGACTATCTGAATTGGTGAGGGACCAAAGATCTTCAAAATTTCAGATCAGGACCTACATTGGCTGGTATTTAATTGTGTTATCACCCTGCACTGTCTCACACCAGATTTAAAAAAAATCAAGTTAACTACATTATGATTACATAGGTATCAGATGGAGACGATCATGATGGCTGTCGTTTTTCTGTCACTGCTCTTGCGCAGTATTACTCTCGCACAGACCAGCTCGCCAAGCACAAGCGCATGTGCCACGAGGGGCCACTCGCTGGCAAGCATGACATGAATGCGGGAGACTTCACTGCCGGCATCAACGGCGGCATGGACGCATTGCAGGGGACCACCCAGGGCCCCCGGCGCTGGAAGAAGAGGGCGTCGGGCACCGTCGCGGCGGATGGTTCCGCCGGGCCACCGGCTTCGGGCCGTGGCAGCAAGAAGAAGAAGAACACCGCGGGTCTTCCCGGCGGTAGGTACACGGGCGAGAAGCGGCTCGTGAACGTGGAGTGCATCATCGAGATGGGCGGACAGCTGGAGGATGGCTCGCTGAACCTCGTCGACATTAGCGAGGATGCGCTGACGCCAAAGCTGGCGCCGAAGAAGGCGAATCGCGGGCGCCGGCGCCGGGCCTCTCCTGAGCTCAGCCGCACCGTGCCCATTGACGCGCTCGCGGTGATGCACCACGAGCAGCACAAGGGCGCGCTGCACGACTGAGGATAAGCTGCTCGGAGACCCCGGTGCCATTGTCGCCACCGATGCCGATGGTGACAAGTCGTCGTCCGAGCCGGCGAACAAGCTGCAAGCACATGCTCAGCAACAGCAGCAGCACGAGACGAGCGGAAACACCTATGGCGACGCGATGCAATTCCTCAAGAAGCGGCGTTACCTGCAGGCGGCGAGCAACGGAAACTGCGGTGGCGGCGCGAGCGGCAGTGAGCGTCGTTAGCATCAGCACTTCCCCGCGCGTCGCCCCCGAGCCCATCATGGTGGTGTCGAACCAGTCCATGATGGACGACGGCCACTTGCAGGTGGCCTCGATGGAGGTACCCAGCCTGATCTTGGACATCAAGGCGGACCCGGACAAGGTCGGCTCGGGTATCCCAGACGAGGTGCTGCAGACAATCCTCGACCACTACTCGGCCAAGGATGACTTCGGCATGGGCGACGGTCTCCACGAGTCGGCGCACCGCGACGCGGCCGACGTCACGTCGCAGTCGGCGTCACCGGACAAGGCCGCGATGCTGCAGGAGTATTACAAGTACCTGCAGCAGGCTCTGGACCGCAGCAGTAAGAGCGACCATCAGGCGGCAACGACGGCCACCGCGTTGAGTTCCGGCGTCGGGGTTGGGGTCGGCGTGGGCATCCCGTTTGGGCAGCTCGTGTCGACGGGGCGGCACGCACACGGGGACGTGAGTGCCACCCCGGTGTACTTCAGTGCGCCGCATGAGCCCTTCATGTCGCACCACGTCCATCATCACCACCACCACCACAACTTTGGCTCCACGCTATCGGGCGAACCGTCCTATCACACGGTGCCCGCCGCCAAGCTGCAGCCGTACGGCATGGGCGTAGGGCAGGGGTTCACGTTCGCCGAGTCGGCGCGCGACCTCACCACCCTCGCGCACGAGTTCCTTGAGCCGAGTGGCGATAAGAAGGGAGACGAGACCTCTGGGTACGGGCTGGAAGACCTGGAGCACGTGCTGCCATCGCCGTTCTCAGCAGTGCAGTCGAGCAAACAGACGTTTGGTCGCAAAACCAAACCTGCGAGCCCCACCATCCCGTTCTAGCGCAAGCCGCTTCAACCTGCTGGTTCCTTGCGACCTCGCCACATGGCACGAGACATGCCCAATCTGGTCGTGCGTTCAGAATTTGAAGTCGACACTTTGATGCCTTAACACTCAAAGCAGTTTTTATTACTTTAGCCGGTCTATTTTGCTGGTTCACACTACACCTGTGGGTTTACCGTATGCCACTGATGGGGAGCTCACAGATGTGCATTTTCTTGCCTTATTAACTGGGGGGGGGGGATTACGTTTCTCCTGTTTGGAGTATAAGCAGCCTGTATTGCATCGGCAAGAGCGTCTTAGTTTTTGTACCCGATGGCTTTTGTAACTCATTTGAAGACACTGTAAATCGACATGAATGATATTTAAAACATTCGGAACTGCAAAAATCGCCGTGCTGCAACGTATTGGAGAAGACTCAAGATAGCAATATGGACATGTTTTTTTGTTATCATCACTTTATCATGTTTTAATACAACTTTGGTCTCCGATTGCCACCTGTTCTCAGTGTTAGGCCCAAGATTTTTTTTTATTTCCTGTGCGCGCTAATGTCCTGGGTTTGTATCTGCTGCAGCAGAGACTCATTTACATGCTGCTCGTGTATAAATCAACGCAGCGGTCCAGATCACGCAGCCACCTGCTATTTCCTCATCAATGTGTCATCAAATTATAAACTAATCAGCCTGCTGTAAAGTGCATTTCATAGACCCAGTGGCAACCCTGAGGGTAGCCGATTTTATACCAGTTATATATAGCCTATATCCCAAATGTGAAAGTTTATCCACAATAGGTGAAATTAATAGTAGCCTCCCCTTGTATTATCACCTCTGCCTTTAGCAAAAAATAGTTGCTTAATTCAGTCTCAGCTTGCTACATTAACGATAATTGGATTAATGCTTACTTATGAGGTACATGTTTATATGGTCTGGCAGCATGCGCAGGGAGAAACAGAAAGTGGTCACGTGTTAGGGGCTTTAAGTGGCACAAAGGTGACAACTTTAGAGTGACGAGTAGACTGGTCGAACATGATTAAACAAGGGTTGCTCACTTGCACAAATCCATCATTGTGGCGTGGGAAGTTGTTAACCTTTCTATATTGGTAGCTATCGACCACTACCAATGGGTGAAAACAATTTTTGTACAATATAAAAAATATCATGCATCTTTCTTCGTACATTTTAACCGTCGTGGCACCCTACAGGAAATTCTACATGGTTTGAATTTCATTAAGTATTCCCGTTGAGTTATATAAATAATCTACTTCAATATTCGTGTTTTATGCGCATATACTTTTGTTAATAATTTTACTACGTAGCAGTGGAGCAGAGGATGAGTCGATGACACAGGGGGTGAAACTGGCGATGGGCGCCTTCTTGCCCTCTCTTTCCAAGCCCCCTCTGGGCAGCGCAACCCATCACGCGCGAGTCACTGGAACCGATCTCGAAGCCTGGCAGTTGCTGCGTGTGGGTGGCACCAGCGGCACCGACGACCGAATACTGGACGTGTAGACCGACCCGCGTCTCGCCGCACCACCGTTGCCCAAGACCTAAATCTTGGGCCCTGTCGGGTTCAGGAGCGCTGGGATTCTGCACAGCTTTCCAGACGATCATTCTGAATATTCAGGGAACATGACGACGCCACAGGGGAGACGGGGTTGGTGAAAGAATGCTTTTTTTTCTTTCCCCCCCTCTCCCTGCGGAGAGAAACCGTTTCGGAGTCGCCTCATCTGTCTGCTGTTCCCTCCCCCCAGTTACACAGTGCCTCTCTCGTCCTTTTGCAACTCGTATGCATAGCATTGGCTGGCAAAACTGGCCCATTCAGTGTTCCACAAATGAAGTTCTTAGCCGTCTGGAGTAATGCATTCTGTTCAAAAGTCAGAGTACTGTGATTATAAAACTGTCCTGGTTGGTGAACTTCCACAAGACAAACTTGCAGTGCCTTTGCGTTTCTGTTTGAGAAACTCGGCTGAATGTTTAACGCTATACGTAATCTTTTTTTTATTTCTGTACTATTTTGCCCATTAATATTTTATAGTAATCTGCAACAGCTTTTGCAGAACTGTATCTGCGTGAGGAGACATTTTCAGAGTCTGTGAAAACGTCCCACAGAAGCTGTATTCGAGGAGTTGAGCGGGTGTGAGATGAGCGCCACGTGCGGCTTGCACATTCAAAAGCCAAGCTGTGTTTCATGCGGCCATCTACCACAAGCGGCAGATGAATTGAAATGCTGCCCAGTGAGTGAAGCAAGCCACAAATTCATCGGTGTGGAGCCTTAAGTCGGGTCGCTGGCGTCAGTTTTCCCGTCGACATTGAACTAAACCGGCAGTTGCAAGGGACAAATTGTGTAACGTGAAGTATTTTTCAGCGTGCGTCCGGTCAGCAGAATTCAGGTTCCGGGGCGAATGTTTTTCTTAAACAAGGTAGTCGCAGACAGGAAGTCGGATCAGCTGTGTAGTCATGTGCTCAATGTCTATGCAGTTCATTCAGTTGACCGTTGGCTGGTAGACTGTTAAATTGCAGTGTTTGAATGTTGTTCCTATGCAAGCTTATTATTTCGTTCTTATCTCATGGTACCTGATGACAGATGTAATGTATTACATTGTTAAATGTGGAGTCACTACACGCAGTTACACTATTGCTAGTGGGTCCGCGCTGTGTTTCGGTGAAGATAGCTCGCGTGAGGAGAAACAGATAAGTTATGGGCAGGTTTACTCGACGACGACAGCCGGTGTTCGTCTTCACGGAGAGTTCGTGTGTGCGTTTTCGTTTTTATTTTAGTTTTTATATACAACAAAGTGGGGATGGGTAGCAATGGCTCGCACACCTCCCTTCCAGTTCCTCATCCACAGCTCTGCTTGGCGCGTCAGAACATTTACCAGACAGTGGGTGCAATGCACATTTATCGAATTTGCCGAATCAGTTGACAGGTTGAGATCACATTTATGTTTCTGTTTATTCGTGGCAGGGAAACAAAAAAATCACTGAAGCAGCATGATAACAGCCTCTGCCGTTTTCACTAATAATGTGTGGAAATCGTTTTTTCCCTCGCCATTCAAAATATGAATGAGTCCTGAATTTTGCAGGTAAATGGATGGAATTGGCAGATGCGCAAAGTTGAAAGGGTGCGTGTATCATCGGCAAGGGAGGAAGCAGCTACGGCTCCAAGCTATTTCATTTAACTGCGGCTGTTAAGGCTCAACCCCGGGTGTAAAAATAGCCCATGAGCAATGCGGTTATGTGGCATTCGCGTGTTGTGCGTAAAATGCTCCGCCTCTGAAACATCACCGTGGAGGGGAGTGGCCGATTTGGGTCGATCGTCTGGTTTTATAAGTGACGAAGCCACGGTTTAAGTTGAAGCAAAGAAAAAAAAATCGTTATTTTGTGATTTTTTTTCAAGTTACTCGGTAAATTTTTCCTCATTCAGCCAGTGTTTCATGTTCGTTGCTGCTAATTAATTTAATAAGCTCGCTGAGCGATTCGTTTTGTTTTGTTAGCGTGAGAAATCGGGTCTTCCATTTAGAGTAAAAAAAAAAAATCGTGCCGCATTCTGTAGATTTGATCATGTCCATTTTGTCACATTTACCACCGCGTGCTGTCATTTTGCAAGCATGAACAAAAGCAAATGTAATCGAAAAAATTGCGGGTGCGTTTTGTCATGCGCGTTCTTCATAGACTCATCACCATATCCACATTCCACCATTTTTGCACAGTCATTTTTACTTTTTTGGCGAGGGGATGGGAGGGGGGGACTTGTGTAAATGTATACCTTGTTGATGCTGATGAGAATGATCATTGAGGTAAGAAAAATAATCTCGGAAGAGTGGAGCCCAATGAACAGAACTGTGGATTCCAAGTCTTCCTCCGTGACCTTCCGTATGCCCATCAAATACTGTACATAGCAACACTGAACTCTATATGAAGCTATTTTATATGTTTGCAATTTGTATACAATGTTTTGAAGTAGATTTGTTTGACCTAATTCAGTCGGAACCTAAGTATTGTAAAATTAATCGTGTTATTTACTTTATTTTTACGTTTTATCTTCTCGTTAGTTTACCGTAGCGTTGTGTTTGTAAGTCATGCATTGCAGTACAAAATACGTCTCTTGCTTTAAGGCTCATTGTTCAGCAGACCAAAGTTATACGGAGATGTGAATAGACGTGGATGCATTACTGAAACGGTATGTGTACATTTAGTGAATTAAAATCGAAAACTTCAAGTGTTTTTGTGTTCATTTGTACGCATATGAATTGTATATGTGAACCTTTTTTTGTTGACAAACTCAAACCATGTTCATAATTATTTCAGTTAATACTGCAGCAGCAATGTTCATAAGCAATCCAATGAAATTGAATGCACGAATTGGGTACATTTTACTCGCTGCGTTCTACATAGAATAATGTAGGTAATCGAGAAGTAAGCATGTGCAGGGAGACAGGGATTTCAGTAATACTGCTGTGGTTGTCCCACCTGATGACGGACGCTTGTGTTGCGCCCGAAACGTCGTGATTTAATTTTTATTATTTTCACCTACGTGACTTTACCGAAAGAACCAAAGAGTATGGATCCTTGCAGTCACGAAAACTTCAAATCTAGAACCTACTTATACGCTTCCGCTTATTATATTTTTAGTTCATTTAGTCAATGGATTATTAAAATGTTATGTATAATGTAATTACTTATATACCGAGTGCTGCTACTGTGCCTGTACAGAAATTTGAGATTTTACTTAATGAAAAGCCGCGACACAAGGGTGGTAATTATTATTTACACCGCAGAGGGTGGCTTGAAAGCACAAGTATTTTTAAGTTTATTTTGTTTAACAGTGTGAGAACTTGAGACGAGTCTCGTTTGCAAGCGTGACGTGGCTTACAAAAATGCCAAAAAGTACAATTTTTTTTTAAAAGTACAACCGTGGAGCGACTAGAAATCCGCGCGAAAGCAACCACGTGGCAAAAGCAATCGAGACTGAGCACAGGAAGTCTAAAATAAATGTCCAGTCACAAAAGTTAACTGACGTATTACTTTAAGAAATGATTTCTAATAAAGTAAATTTAGGTTGCAGAAACCCCAAAATAGGTGTTGACATTAAATTGTGATACTGCATTGGCAGTGATGCACAAGCACAGAATAACAACACTAACACGAGCCTGAAAAATAAAAAGTATAACATTTGGCGACTGCTGGCAATGGCCCATATTGAAAGCGCAGGCCAGATGGTGGATAGAGGTTGCAGGCAGCACTTTATATACCATTGGGTCTGATAAGAAGTAATACTATATCGTTTTTCCTGATAGACCGTTATACATAATCTACATAGTGATGACAACAATTGATGGTGATTATTGCGCGAGTATATATATTGTAGGGAATCTACAACTTGGCAGAAACCGTGATTTAGATGGAAGATTAACAAAGGAGTGGATTGATTAAGGGATTTACATTGCAGTAAATTATAATAAAGACGAGCCGCGTACGTCTGGCATGGAGAAGCACATCATCGCTACGTATCGCACGTTTGGGCCCTGCGACTGGAGTTGCATCGAGTCGCTGTGCACAGCGGTAGGGGGCAGTCTTTGGCCATCTGACCAAACCAACGCTGGGTCGCCTTCGATGGCAAAGACGAAAAATGAATTCCTGGGTCAGTACTTGGATGGATGGCCCACCAGTACACGCCGGATGTTGACCAGTAGACACTACCGCAATGGGTTCAGTCCACACATGGTTCACTGGATTGGGTCTGTCTGGATCCTAGGATGGAATGCGCATTATAAATTCTGATTATTAAATTATAATTTTTGCATTGAGTCTGTGCATCTGAGCTTCAAGTGTCAACCCACTATCACAATGCCCCTTCACACAAAACCAAACACGGAAACACATTTTCCCAGACACATCAATGACGAAGGACCCTCCAGAAAAAAATGCCTTTAGACTCCGTGATACATTCCTGAATCATATATTTATATTTTAAAAACTACATTCATATTTTTGTTAAACCTCCCATCCACTGCTCGCTGGCTGGTGCGGCAGTGTGGAGGTGTCTACGCGGAGCCGCGTGGCTCGGGGCCGGGGGCTTCCGTGAGCCTCGCCCTTTCCGCTCCGTGAAAGTGGCCAAGATGTGTTTGGGGGAGGGAGGGAGGGGGCAGCACTGGGATTGGGGGATCAGTCCACTACGCCACTCTCGCTCAGATGTCACCGACTCAACGCGGGTCAAGGCAGAGCTTGATGAAATAAAACATCCACCAGGCACAGACTTAGAACTGTCAGAAAAATAAATGCAATAAAATGTCAAAAGCTGTGTATTTTTCGTGTAAAGCGTCCTTTTGCATGTCAAGAAAGATGAAAACCATAGTTTGGTCGGGAAGCAACAAGCGAGCCCGTGCCTGTCGGAATGTTTCATGAGACCCTGGGTCAAGAAGTTAAGAGGTCACCATGACCAACGGGGTTGATGCCGCTATGTCTTGATTAAAATTGATTGTTCATCTTTTATTCGGCTGTGGCGACGTGTGCGACTTGGTCGCGCAGTTGCTGCTCGAGTCAGCCTCCCTTCCACCGATTCTCGCAGACCACAACGGCAACCAACGACTTGGGAGTGGGCATGTAACACGATGGTGAATGTCACCAGTGCACGCCGCTGTAGTGCTCCACGATCGTGACTCGCTGATCAAGAGCCTCTTCCGCAGGGAAAATAGAGGCTCTGACCTGGATCATTTGGAACGGCGAAAACAATCACATGCCCCACTTGGCCCTCCAATACAATGGTTACAGCAAACGTTAGGTTGACCAGGCACTTATCACCAACATTTAAATATAGAAAACATTTGAAACTTCAAATTGCATTAAATTACCATATACTGTACAGCAAAAGTCCCACTCATAACACTGGTCAACACTGGCATCGGTTTTTGTCCATCACATCAGGTTTTTGAGATATCAAATATTGCATTTCAATAAAAACTGCAGAAGAAAAATATTAAATAAATGTGGATATCTACATAAAATGATATTATAAACACACTATCCTAAAAATACAGCGCCATATTTTAACAATAAAGCAGTCACTGACTCGCAACAACTTGCAATCATAAGTGACAGAGTTAATTTCGGGTAAAATAAATGAAAATGGGGTATGCCGATAGCATAAAAATGAGATGTGATATAGCAAATCTGAGATCAGATTTGGAATCAGCACCCTGAAATTAGTCTAAAACAGCCGCAAAAGTCCAGGCCAGAAAAAAAATGTTTTTGTTGTTGTTGACCAGCTGTTTTTTGTTGTTGTTGACCAGTGTAATTCGCCGTTTGCCTTTATGGTCTACGGAGACCGGGTGGATCGTGGACGACTTAAGGAACGACTGGTGATGAAGTCACACACGCAGTTATACTCGAAAAAAGTTGAAACATTTAAAATCGTGGTCTTGTGTAAATTGTGTGACCGGTACCAACGAGGCCTCAACAGTGGCTTTTAAGCAAAGCTGGGAAACATTTTCATTATTCATGGCCGAACAGGACTTTCAAATACCTTTAGCGGACAACCACACACTCGGTCACTTATGTCCCTGCAAGAGGCCCTTGCAGTGACAAGACTGACTGAGCCGCGCTAAAATTAGAAACGCATTGTTGCCTGGTTGAACACATTCCACTCGAGTACCCGATTAATGCGGCTAAGATGCTTGTAGTGACGGGTAAATTGTGTTTTTTTGCGGGCCATTTAAAAGTTGGTAGGCCTCGTGTGGCTGCGGGCTGTGTTAAATTAAGTAGGGGTTGCCACCTGTCTTGCTTACCTCAAGATCGTCCTATGTTTGAGGTAACTCAACTGGGAAATCTGTAATTCTTCCCGGAATATTAAAACCTCCCAGGTTTTGCTAGTTGCGTAATAATAATACTACAACCTTAGTGCACTACTCCAAACAATGCATGTGCGTGCTCTCTCTTCTTCTGGAAGTGTGAGATATTCGTCTTATCAGAACCTATCCTGGGTTTTTTGTTTACCTGAAAGGTAAACTCCTGTCATCCACGCTGCGGCTGTTGGCTAGCCATCGAACAAAGACGGCCACTGCATTCCGCGCTTTCAGATGCGCTTCTGCGGCCGTCTGGAACGCTCTTCACACCGATATTGCGAAGGCACTGGAGCTGTGCACGTTCAAATCTCGATAGACAAACTCACCCCGCACCTCTGATGAGCACGGTTGGCTACGTACGGTGTGCACGAAGTTCAACGTACAGTACATACAGGCCATACGATCCCCCCACTGCTGCTTTACAGAGAGGTCAGGGGTCGTGTGGAGCAGGGTCGGGTCAACCGTGCGGGCAGCAGGGAGAGCAAAAGGCGGTGCAGACTCAACTGGGGGCTGGCGAGAGGAGGGGGGGGGGTATGGGGGAGGGAGAACGGGAGGTGGAGGGGGGGGGTTTCACACGGGGTCATGTGCGTGACACGGGAAGCGTCCTGGCTGCTCTCCAGTCTCCGAGAACAGAGGCCCTCGTTCCATTTACCACGAAGAATAGGCAGCGAGCCACGGCGAAATTAAACGGCAGAGTTAAATTTAGAGAGACAGCGAGAGCGATGTATCCTGGGGCCACAAGCCGATTACTGAATATACAGTGCGATGAGTTCGCCGTGCACATTGGCACTTGTGTGTGTACATTTTCACTAGATATGGCATTGGCAAAAGCGCTCCGGCCTGCTCTCATCCTCCTCTTGATTTCACCCTTTTGATCTCGGTCCACCTTCAGGAGGTTGCCCGAGGTGTACTTGTTATGCTGTGTCGATAACGAAAATCAACATAGAGCAAAATGTCTGCAGAGGAACGCCTTTCGTCATTGTGTACTGCCCGCTGTGACGTACGGATCAGGGAAATGGACATCGACAACAGAAAAAACATGGAATGAAAGCTGAACAATGGCACAAAATAAACTTTATTCGTGGTTGGAATTAAATTGAGGGACTGAGAGGGGAGCACGTGGATTCGAGAACACGCATGTTGAAGACATCGCGTGGACTTTGAAGAAAAGTAAAAGCGGGATTGTTCAGGACAGGTTGCTGGACGGCTTGGGCGATAATCACGGCTGAAAGTGCTGCCACAGGAGTGGAACATCCACCCTGGAGATGGAGCGATGAGCTCCAGCTTGTGAGCACGTGCTGGGCGGAACATCGCTCACGGCAGAACCGTGAGCGATGGCCACGGGATTGGGGAGGTTTTCCATCCAGCAGTGGCTTGATCATGGCTGCTGCTGATGATGATGACGACGACGATGATGATGTGGCTTTTCACAATAGCGCAATATAACTTGGGAAAAATGTACATCAGCAAATCTTGGTAATCACGATGTACCTTAATATCGCAGTACGAATTATAATCACGGTAAACCTCAGTATGGGAGTAATGTTAGTTTCACGGTAAATCTCAGTCGAGTATGCAAGAGTTTCCCTCTAGGTAAAGCCCCACTGAGTCGTCGGTACCCTGTCGGGTTTAGAGCTCCCCTTGGGATGAGGGTAGCCACCCGTTCGCATTAAACCCGGGACAAGTCCTGGAGCTGGCATCTGTGGCAGGGTTTCTGGTTTGTATCGAGATCTCGCTCCAGGCATTGTGTTGAACTTTATCCCAGTCGACCGCACAGTTTTGATAACGGACGCCAGCGCTGCCGAAGAAATATATCCTGGTTTTGGTCTACGGTGGGACGTGAATTCAAATTCCCGTGACAATTAAATTGTTTTTGTTGAGCTGAAGCCGGTGGGGGGTTTACGGACAATTTCTCAAAGTGTGGATTTACGTTGCTCGCACGCCGGTGGCTGATTCACTTTTGTCTAATTAGACGCCTCTTCGTGTGATGGTCTTTGTCTATTTATTTGCTCGAGGTGACCTGCTGGGCTCGTGCAGAATACCCATTAGTTTAAGTGAATGTCTTACTGCCTAAAGATTCCCATTAGGTGAATGTGTCTTGCGTGTCATTTTAATGTAATTGATACTGTCTTATATAACTACAATGTATACATAAAATATACCAGGCTCGTGTGTTTGTGGATAGTGCCCTTTCTTTAGGGTGCAGAGAGAAAGAGAGAGCATTAAGGTCTACTGACATAATTCTAGGTGGCACTTTTCACCGTGATGCCGCGAAAACGTGAACTGCTTTTGAATTGAGAATGGGTTTTTTCCTTTTTTCTGGCAACAAAACAGGTGTTAAGATGTTAAAACACCAAACTGAAACCTTTTACAAGGAATCATGTCTGCATTAAAAAAAAAGGGGAAAACCTATTCTCATATTTTGGTACTTGCTAAGGAAGTCCCATGATGCTTTTGAATTGTCAATTCCACTGCTGGATGAGGGCCTCCTAACTTCTTCACGTTGATCAGTGCGGGCTGGTAAAGGCATTGAGCAATAGACGTGGGAGCATAGAAGTACGGTGCTTGCATCTAATTTACAACACTGCCTCCTGTTGCCAGCTTTGGAGCCCCGCAGACTGTAACAATCAGTTGTGTACGGCTGCGGTCGTTATCCAGGATTCAGCCCTTCTGAGCTTCTGAGATTTGCTGAGATCGAGTGCATTCTTTGTGATTTGATCACAGGCTTTGAATTGATGATGTATGAAGAGGATTTCCACGGACAGATGTTGAGTCACAAACAAACCCTTTCAGTGCAGTGAGTTTTGTGTTTTTGTTTTACATTGTGCTGATTCACAACTGCCAATGCAGTCCCACCGTCCCTTACTTGAAGTGTCAAGTTCAATCTGGATTTGAAGCTTTCGTGACTGTAGGAATCCATACTCTTTGGTTCTTTCGGTAAAGTCACGTAGGTATAAAATCAAATAAATCACGGCGTTTCGGGCGCAACACAAGCGTCCGTCATCAGGTGTGAAAGCATGGTCTGCTGCTGAGGCAGACTGTTTTAAAAGGTTTGAAATGGGTGTAGCCCAAGGGTCATAAATAAGTTCAACTCCACTGGAATCATCACGAGACACTGCACACATATTAACCAGCGTTGTGGGTCTTTAGTTATTTTTTTTTAAAAGACATGTATACGGACGTATAAAAAAAACGTCGAAATATGAATTGAAAACAGTTGGGCGATCAGCTGGTAGGGTAAAGCGTGGGTACTCCCACTTCTTCCAAGCGTTTTCGCCGGCATGGAAGAGTAGGCCAACATTCTCTGCAGAGGAATCTCTCTTGCGGGTACTTTTCTGTCAGCAGTAATGTAACCCAATAATTGCAGGGGTTGTACCTCTACCTATTAATTGACGTCGGCAGGAATCTAACTCAGGCTGACTGTGCCACAGCCCCAGACGCTGACCACGACACATCTCAGGCCCACCCAAGACTGGGCGTTGCCTGCTTGGGATCCGTGCTGCTTCTAGATTTGAAGCTTTCGTGACTGCAAGGATTCATATTCTTAGGTTTTTTCTGCTGCTGGCAATTCTTGTCTGCAGGTACCGCTGTGAAAATAAGAAATTTGCGGCGATGTTGAAAAGATAATCTGTGGATTTAATCTCCCGAGCAGTGCCCCGAGTTACGTTTGTTAAATAAATATCCTGCCGCTTTGTTAGCTCCAGAATCGGGCCCATTATACATGTGCAGAAGCTTTTCCTTCCTTTGTACAAGTCTCAGGCTCACCCTGGGGGGGACGGCTCGGCCACTGCAGCAGCAGGGCCTGCGATTGTGAGATTTGGGAAGTCATCATCATCGTAACCGTCATCACCATCATCATGAAGCGGTGTGCCCGGTTGTGAATTCATTATCATCGCCATAATGATTGGCGTCATCATCATCATCAGCAGCCGCAAAAGCGTACAACAGGGCTTCGATTTGCGAGATTGTAAAATCATCATGATCAGCTATCATCACGATCATCATTAGTTCCTTCGATTGTGAATGAATCATCACAGTCCGTCGCGATTCTCGTCACCATCATAACAATCAACAGCAGCTGCATGAGCTCCATCAGCATCGAGCAGGGCTTGCAGTTGTGAGATTGTGAATCCATCATCATCATCTTCACCAGCATCATCATCACCATTATCATCATCATCATCAAACATGGATTACATTTCTGAGATTGTGAATTCGTCATCTATATTCTTTGGTTCTTTCGGTAAAGTCATGTAGATAGAAAAGTAAAGTGAATAAAACTATAACGACGTTTCGACCGCAACACAAGCGGTCGTCATCAGGAAAAGGGGTTAGCCTCTAAAGGCAAACTGTTCATAAAAGTTTTTGTTAAATTATTTTTTCTATCTACGTGACTTTACGGAAGCAACCAAAGAATATGAATTCCTGCAGTCACGAAAGTTTTTAAGTGAAAATGCATCATCTAATTAATTGCAAAATTATCCAATGTATTGCTGATGATCGCTGAGGTTAGAAACTATAGCCCAGCAATAGACATGTTTAATCTCTGCACATTGCATTATTTTTAAATCTTGATGAAATGAACGCTCTCCTCTCACGGTATTTTTGTTACTCTACGGGCGGCTGTTTTAGGCGCGACCAAATTAACCCCACGTCCTGTGTCGCGCTCCCTCTTCCTGCCTCGAGACTCAAAGAACATGCAGCCCCTTCCCTGCAAGCGCAACCACTCCCCACCACCCCACCACATCACGCACCACCACACCACCACATCACGCACCACACACCACCACACTACACACCACCACACTACACACCGCACCACACACCACCACGTCACGCATCACACCCCACACACCACGTACCACACTACACACCACCACACTACACCACCACGCCACACACCACCACACTACACACCGCACCACGCACCACCACACCACTCACCACCACACCACACCACACACCACACCACCACACTACACACCACACACCACCACACCACACACCACCATACTACACACCGCTCCACACATCACCACACCACGCCCCACACCACCGCACCAAACACCACACTACACACTCACCACACACCATCACACACCACCACACTACACACCATCACACCACACACCACTACACTATACACCACACTATACACCACACACCACCACACCACGCACCACACCACACACCGAACCACACACCACCACACCGCCATACTACACACCACTACACCGCACCACACTACACACCACACACCACCACACTACACACCGCACACCACCACACTACACACCGAACCACACTCCACCACACCACATCACGCACCACGCACCGCCTCACACATCGGCACACCACACTGAAACGCACATCACCACACTGCACACCACCGCAACGCACACCACCGCATCGAACCTCACCCCACACCACCACCACCACACTACCCCACACCTCCAATACTCCACAACTCAATACACCACACCATACCTCAACACTCCACGACGTAACACTATACCAAACCACATACCAGCACACGGTACTATTCCCCGCTGCATCCCACTACACCACACCACAGCCTTCACATCACACGACACCACACCACACTACACGTGCTACTCCCTGCCAAACTACCACACAACATTGCGTCACAATCAAGCAACACACGTGCGCGCCCACAATGCACCACAACTCACCGCACACTAAAACCACAGCAGACACAGCACTGCCCCGCACTCACCACGACACGCCGCATACCCATCACGACACGGTACCATCGAGCCAAACCCTTGCGCTACAGAGGCGGATCCAGACACTTCCATTGGGGGGGGGTCCCGAATTTTAAAGCATGCTAAATAGGGCCCTACATTGATGGCAAAAAAATCAATCAATTCCGGTACTTTATCTGGTAAATATCAATAAAATAAACATGGATGAGCCACTGATTCACACGACGTGTGCGCCAGCTACACAGTGACCCGGGCGAGCACGTGAGGATGTGTGATGGTGATGGTGCGTGCAGGATGTGTGATGGTGATGGTGACAGCAGGATTGTGATGGTGATGGTGACAGCAGGATGTGTGATGGTGATGGTGAGTGCAGGAGGTGTGATGGTGATGGTGAGTGCAGGATGTGTGATGGTGATGGTGAGTGCAGGATGTGTGATGGTGAGTGCAGGATGAGTGATGGTGATGGTGAGTGCAGGATGTGTGATGGTGATGGTGAGTGCAGCATGTGTGATGGTGATGGTGAGTGCAGGATGTGTGATGGTGAGTGCAGCATGTGTGATGGTGATGGTGAGTGCAGGTTGTGTGATGGTGATGGTGAGTGCAGGATGTGTGATGGTGAGTGCAGGATGTGTGATGGTGATGGTGAGTGCAGGATGTGTGATGGTGATGGTGAGTGCAGGATGTGTGATGGTGATGGTTAGTGCAGGATGTGTGATGGTGATGGTGAGTGCGTGATGTGTGATGGTGATGGTGAGTGCAGGATGAGTGATGGTGATGGTGAGTGCAGGATGTGTGATGGTGATGGTTAGTGCAGGATGTGTGATGGTGATGGTGAGTGCGTGATGTGTGATGGTGATGGTGAGTGCAGGATTTGTGATGGTGATGGTGAGTGCAGGATTTGTGATGGTGATGGTGAGTGCGTGATGTGTGATGGTGATGGTGAGTGCAGGATTTGTGATGGTGATGGTGAGTGCAGGATGTGTGATGGTGATGGTGAGTGCAGGATGTGTGATGGTGATGGTGAGTGCAGGATGAGTGATGGTGATGGTTAGTGCAGGATGTGTGATGGTGATGGTGAGTGCGTGATGTGTGATGGTGATGGTGAGTGCAGGATGAGTGATGGTGATGGTGAGTGCAGGATGTGTGATGGTGATGGTTAGTGCAGGATGTGTGATGGTGATGGTGAGTGCGTGATGTGTGATGGTGATGGTGAGTGCAGGATTTGTGATGGTGATGGTGAGTGCAGGATGTGTGATGGTGATGGTGAGTGCAGGATGTGTGATGGTGATGGTTAGTGCAGGATGTGTGATGGTGATGGTGACAGCCGGA
The DNA here is from genome assembly GCF_015708825.2 of Lethenteron reissneri. Classification (NCBI taxonomy): domain Eukaryota; kingdom Metazoa; phylum Chordata; class Hyperoartia; order Petromyzontiformes; family Petromyzontidae; genus Lethenteron; species Lethenteron reissneri. The sequence continues at coordinate 1,795,801 of NC_083809.1, forward strand.
TGTGTGATGGTGATGGTGAGTGCAGGATGAGTGATGGTGATGGTGAGTGCAGGATGTGTGATGGTGAGTGCAGGATGTGTGATGGTGAGTGCAGGATGTGTGATGGTGAGTGCAGGATGTGTGATGGTGATGGTGAGTGCAGGTTGTGTGATGGTGATGGTGAGTGCAGGATTTGTGATGGTGATGGTGAGTGCAGGATGTGTGATGGTGAGTGCAGGATGTGTGATGGTGAGTGCAGGATGTGTGATGGTGAGTGCAGGATTTGTGATGGTGATGGTGAGTGCAGGATGAGTGATGGTGATGGTGAGTGCAGGATGTGTGATGGTGAGTGCAGGATTTGTGATGGTGATGGTGAGTGCAGGATGTGTGATGGTGATGGTGAGTGCAGGATGTGTGATGGTGATGGTGAGTGCAGGATGTGTGATGGTGATGGTGAGTGCAAGTTGTGTTCTTAGGTACGCAACCAGTGGACTCGTCGCTTGCGAAAAGCTGAATGATTTTTTTTCCTCCTCGCAAAAATTTATTTTTTATTTTTCTCACAAAATCTAAAGTTGTTTTTCTTCTATTGGCCTCCAATGGCCAGTTCGGTTGCAGGAAAAAAAAATCCTTCGGCGACATTTCAGCTCGCACTCATTTACATTTCAAACCCGACGGCCGTGATTTTATTCTTCGGATATGGCCACGTCGAGGCAGGGCTGGGACAGGACTGAAGTGCGTGGGGGGCCAGAGGGGGGTGAGGGTGGTGGAGTGGGAGGGGGTGAGGGTGGTGGAGTGGGAGGGGGTGAGGGTGGTGGAGTGGGAGGGGATGAGGGTGGTGGAGTGGGAGGGGGTGAGGGTGGTGGAGTGGGAGGGGGGTGAGGGTGGTGGAGTGGGAGGGGGTGAGGGTGGTGGAGTGGGAGGGGGTGAGGGTGGTGGAGTGGGAGGGGGTGAGGGTGGTGGAGTGGGAGGGGGTGAGGGTGGTGGAGTGGGAGGGGGGGAGGGTGGTGGAGTGGGAGGGGGTGAGGGTGGTGGAGTGGGAGGGGTGAGGGTAGTGGAGTGGGAGGGGTGAGGGTGGTGGAGTGGGAGGGGGTGAGGGTGGTGGAGTGGGAGGGGGTGAGGGTGGTGGAGTGGGAGGGGGTGAGGGTGGTGGAGTGGGAGGGGGTGAGGGTGGTGGAGTGGGAGGGGGTGAGGGTGGTGGAGTGGGAGGGGGGTGAGGGTGGTGGAGTGGGAGGGGGGTGAGGGTGGTGGAGTGGGAGGGGGTGAGGGTGGTGGAGTGGGAGGGGGTGAGGGTGGGGGAGTGGGAGGGGGGTGCGGGCGGCATTCCGGCAGTCCTGGGCGGCAGTGTCCGTGGCGACGTGGAGGCCGGTTCCCAGGGTAAACTTGTCCGTGGTTACGCGGCCGGCTGGACACAAACCCTGGCAGCTGTCCCTCCACACCCCCCCACCCACCACGATTCATCACAGCCAGAGCAGCTGTCACTTATTCGCCAAATTCGTTGGCGCAAATAGAACCAAATTTGGCTTTTTTTCTTCTTTATTTAAGCCAGGAGGGCACCCATTGATTGAGACGCGTTCTCTTTCGCAATGTTGAGAATAAGTGCAAGGCTGCAAACTGGGGTGGTTACAATGTATACAGACGGCAAACTTTGCTGTGTTGTCGGTCCACAGAAAGCGAACGTACGGACGAGTTTCTTAAATCCCCTTTGGCCTCCGTCCACCCCAACGTGAACCCCGCGCGGCGTGTCGACCATCAGGTCGCGCGCATGTCGAGGTGAAAGTGCGTGGGTACTACCACCTAATTCCAAGACGTCTGGCCATCGTTGAAGAATCGACCTAAAGCACTCCTCGGAGACTGGAGGGGCTTTGGAGAGCTCCTTCTAGTGAAGACCCTTCCGCTGTTCGTGGCGCGAACAACCAATGCAGGGCTGCACCTTGACCACCTCATGATCATCGAGTGGCAGAACCCATCACTCGGGGTTACGATGCCCGTTGCTCGGAGTAACGACGCCCATTATGAACGGAAATCGACCGCGGCAAGAGTCTCTGGGAGACCCCTCAGATCAACGTCTGCACAGAGCTCCCTGGCACGCACCCCCTTAACCCTGCCCCTAGCCCACCCCATCCCACGACGTGACACCAGAAAGCCCTTTAGCCCCTGACTCTGAGGCCGTTCCTCTTGGCACTCCATGAAGATGTCAGGGGTGGCCACTGAGGTGTGAATGCTGCTTTGCCCTGTGAGGAATTTTTGGCCTGTGTAAATGTGTGCTTGGGTCTGTGTGTCTCTGAGGGTGTGGGTCTGTGTGTCTCTGAGGGTGTGGGTCTGTGTGTCTCTGAGGGTGTGGGTCTGTGTGTCTCTGAGGGTGTGGGTCTGTGTGTCTCTGAGGGTGTGGGTCTGTGTGTCTCTGAGGGTGTGGGTCTGTGTGTCTCTGAGGGTGTGGGTCTGTGTGTCTCTGAGGGTGTGGGTCTGTGTGTCTCTGAGGGTGTGGGTCTATGTGTCTTTGAGGGTGTGGGTCTGTGTGTCTCTGAGGGTGTGGGTCTGTGTGTCTTTGAGGGTGTGGGTCTGTGTGTCTTTGAGGGTGTGGGTCTGTGTGTCTCTGAGGATGTGGGTCTATGTGTCTCTGAGAGTATATTTGTGGGCAAATCTATGTATTGGTGTCTGTGTTTCTGTGTTTGTATCTGTGTGTATGTGTGTGTGTATCTGTGTGTGTATGTGTGTGTGTATCTGTGTTTGTATCTGTGTGTGTATGTCTTTGTGTATCTGTGTGTGTATGTGTGTGTGTATCTGTGTGTATGTGTGTGTGTATGTGTGTGTGTATCTGTGTGTGTATGTGTGTGTGTATCTGTGTGTGTATGTCTTTGTGTCTTCTGAGAAGTTGAAATTCTGTACATGGGTTATTAAACTTTTGTAATAGTGCTAAAACTAAATTTAAACAAAACTTACATTTAAGAAATCTTTATTAGGTTTTATATCCCCTACTTGACCTTTTCATTTACATAACCAACGTTGCTTTAAGTGATTCACAACTCTAAATAATTCAGAGCTGAGGAAACTGCGTTGAGATCTGAGATAGTTGCAAAGGCACAGGACCCATTACCACCATCATGATCATCATACGATTCCTAAGAATGATGAAGCCAGTATTGTCCTTCTGCTGCTGTCTAAAATAACATGGTCACCAGTTTGACTCTTCTGAGTTGGTCGTCGAAGTCAAGGCCCTCTGATGCATCATAGGCGCAGAATGGTGATTTCACGTGACATGCAATGCATCATGGGAGGACCGATCTTAATGGTCAAAATTACACCTTTTGGTGTCAATAAACGTGAGCGTCTAGCCTTCTTTGCCCTTCTTTGATTCCAACCTGCACGCAATTTTGCTTCTGATGAGTTCCTCATCGTTAATTTACACAGTTTTCGAATTGGTTTAAAACAAAAGTATTTTCAGCTCGCACAAACTCAGGCATAGCTTGACCCCACTCACACCTCCCCACAGTTTGCAGTGCACGCTGTGCGGACAACCTGGCGAGCAATGAAACCTTCACGCGTTAATAGTTGGCTTCGGGGATGAGGTCTGGTCAGCAGTGGCAGCAGTAGCAGCCGCAGCAGCGGTAATAACTGCAGTAGTAGTAGTAGCAGCAGTAGAAGCAGCAGTAGTAGCAGCTGCAGTAGTAACAGCAGTAGTAGCAGTAGCAGCAGTAATAACAGCAGTAGTAGTAGTAGCAGCAGTAGAAGCAGCAGTAGTAGCAGCCGCAGCAGCAATAGTAACAGCAGTAGTAGCAGTAGCAGCAGTAGAAGCAGCATTAGTAGCAGCTGCAGCAGCAGTAGTAACAGCAGTAGTAGCAGTAGCAGCAGTAGAAGCAGCAGTAGTAGCAGCTGCAGCAGCAGTAGTAGCAGTAACAGCAGCAGTAGCAGTAACAGCAATAGTAGCAGCAGTAGCAGTAGTAGCAGCTGCAGCAGTGGCAGCAGTAGTAGCTGATGCAGCAGTAGTAACAGCAGCAGTAGCAGCAGCAGCAGTAGTAGCAGTAACAGCAGTAGTAGCAGTAACAGCAGCAGTAGTAGCAGCAGCAGTAGTAGCAGCAGCAGTAGCAGCAGCAGTATTAGCAGTAACAGCAGTAGTAGCAGTAACAGCAGCAGTAGTAGCAGCAGCAGTTGTAGTAGCAGCAGTAGTAGCAGCAGCAGTAGTAGCAGTAACAGCAGTAGTAGCAGCAGTAGTAGTAGTAGCAGCAGCAGTTGTAGTAGCAGCTGCAGCAGTGGCAGCAGTAGCAGCAGCAGTAGTAACAGCAGCAGTAGTAGCAGCAACAGTAGCAGCTGCTGTCATGGGCAAACATTCTTCCGGATTTAACCCGCAGATTCCAAGAACACATGATGAGATGTTACTATCCTTTGTGCAAGCACTTCCAAGAGTTCATGAACAGTGAGCCTGGTGAAATTTGGGGAGCGCATCGTCAGTAGTGAACCTTTGGTTCCTAGGGTGTTTCGGCCTTTCACACTATACACCCTCCCCAAAGGCGGCCAGCGACAGGGTGATCAATCCTACGCTTGCGTCCCATTCCCAATTAGTCATAGGAGTTGCCTTGTTGTTTATAGCCAACATCCCATGGGACTATGCATGGCAGGGGCATAGTCCCATGGGATGTTGGCTATCAACAACTGCAGCAGTGGCAGCAGTAAGCAGCAGTAGTAACAGCAGCAGTAGTAACAGCAGCAGTAGCAGCTGCTGTCATGGGCAAACATTCTTCCGGAATTAACCCGCAGTAGTTAACCGTGCCTGGTCGAGGGTGTGGAAACAACGCCCTTTGCTAAAGAGGTTTGTGCCGACGCTGAGTGTCTGCCAACGGAAGGAGGAACGACGGAGTCGCAGACAAAGGAGGACACGAGCCCAGGTGCCGGATGGATTGTGTCGCAGGCGGAGTTTGACTTCGACTTTTGGAGGGGAGGGGGGATGGGCAGGGGTTCGCTTTGTCCCTCGCATTAGGAATCGCGGGTGCATACAAATTTGTGAATTTATTTAGATTTTCATCTTAATTGTAATCTACTGAAAATAATTTCAATTTTATTTGGGCTGGTCGTTGCCCCCCTCCCGTGCCCCCGTTGAACTTCTTTCGCACCGTACGTAGCCAACCGTGCTAATCGGAGGTGTGCGGGGGAGGGGGGGGAGGTTACAACACATTCAACACAAAAGAGCACGGATTGTTGTGCGTCGCGGGACCGTGAGAGGTGGTCAAGACAGCTTGGGGGGGGGGGGGAGGCCGTCATCAGGCAGTGGATGAAGTCCCCCCACCACCCCATCCAAGACCACGCGCAAGGGCTCCCAGCTGGTGAGCTGCGAAGTTCTTCAAAGTAGCAGCGACTCGGTGCCACGTCTTGGCTGTCGCTGGCCGCGTGATTATGGCCGCAGCTTTGGAGGTGACTCTGAGTGAAACATTTAAACAAAAACCGTCTCTGATTTCTACTCTTAGTGCTTTCGGTAAAGTCACGTGACAGTTTCACCTGAAGACGGAAGCTTGTGTTGCCTCCGAAACGTCGTGATTTTTATTGTTTTATTTTTATTAATTTTTATTTCATTTTTTTTTTACCTACGTGACTTTACCGAAAGAACTAATAGTATGAATCCTTGCAGTCACGAACGCTTCAAATCTAGAATTCGTCTGTGATTAAACGGTCAACCAAGACTAGGACGCATTGATCCGAATGACCAATGAGTCGATAGAGGAAAGCGTTATAATATCTTTATTAACTAAACCTCTGAAATGATTGTGGGTGTTACAAATATACTAGAATCGTCAAATCATATCAGTCATTCAGCTCACGATACGCACACGTTGACTCATGAGGCGTGATTCTGGAATTCACATTTTCCCATTCTTATTTGTTTTACGCAACAGATCCACTGCGTGCACTACAGGGGAGACAAAGAGCTTGTACAGTGCAATTATTATTAGTACTAAGATTCTATTGCAATCACAAGATTGCCACTTCCTGTTGGAATGAAGCGAGTTCAAGAGCAGCGTTTGAATGCCAATGGAAGGCGACACGACACAATCTTCCCGCACGTGTCCTCTCGTCGATTGAACCTAATTATTGTATTTGGAGAGAGAGAGAGAAAGACATTCCACGCGAACATTTGAGAAGCCACTCAACGCGTTATTTAATCAGGCTGCAGCTGCGGCCCTCGTGGAGTAGCCTACTTGATCTCCTCCAGCCAGCCAGCCACCCCATCCCTCGCTTCAGCTGGAGTGGCTTACCGCAGAAGCAGCTTCGACAAGATGACGAACAGCAAACAAACCTCGCTACAGAAACAATACAAGTTGATTCAATGAAAAAAAACACGTATTGCTGTGTTTTGCTAAAGCGTGCTAAACGACACGGGTGTACGCTCGTGCTAAAATGAGTGTCTGTCCTGATACGACGTGGACAACTTGGACTTGAAAAGCACATTTATGAATAAGAAGCGCGCAAGGGGCGATTCATCCGAGACACGTCGATGCCGAGTAGCAGCTCACCGGAGATGAAACGCACCCGGGGGGTGGGTGGGTGGGTGGGGGGCACAAGGCAGACACTGTACACTCACCGGGAGCCCCCCCCCCCCACCCGGCTTAAATATAGACCCCCCCGTTAGTCACAACACACGGGTGGTGCTGTCTTTAAAAATAACTACGCCTGTCACTCTGGACTAAGCGAGGGTGAATGCGATGGTAATGTCATGAGTTCACATGCCGGTTGATGGTCGTCAACTCGTTGGTAAATGAACCACGTGTGGAGTGAATTTAGACCTTTAGATTTGGAATGCATTTTGTTGCATAACCTGGAAACCCAGAAAGTGGCTGAGTGGCTCCGAGGTCAGAGTGCTGAGATCCCGGGTGCGCATCTAGGCAGCTGCCTGTGTTACGTCATAGTTTCACTGTGAGTGATATGGTCAGCATTCACGTCCTTATGTTAAATGTTACATACATACCAAAAACCCGATTGGTGTGTGTGTTGGCAAACGTGTGCATTGGCAAATGTGGCATTTCCCAAACACCCATGCCTGAATCGAGCAACTGAAGATGCAGAGTGATGCGTTGTTGTTGATTTAGCACTGTTCTTTACATCTTCAATGTGCTGTATAAATGCTTGGCTTCGTTCAAAACCAGCAATTTGAACTACACAATATTTAAACTGACAATATCTCAAAAGCACTGACAGGAAAATATACGACTCGTGCTGAACACGTTTGAGAGAAGCTGTTTCTTCTCAAATAATTTTGCATCACTCTGCCCACAGCCTAGCTCATTCTTATGCATATTCAGTACCCAAGATCAAGAGAGTACGGTAAATAATAAATGATAATTCTCAGCCCTGTGTTAATCCACTGCAAGGTGAAGGCCTCTCCACCCTGTGTTAGCCGTGACGACGGTTGCTTGAGCATATCTCACGAATCTTAGCCGTGGCTAAATCAGGTCACCGAGTTCATAGCACGAGCACAATCCGCTGCTCTACCGCTCCAACCCAAGACCATATCACGAGGTTTTTCAATAGTAATTGTTTTTATTTTCACTAGTAATTGTTTTTATTAAGTGTGGTTCATACGCAGCGTGAGGTTGTGGCTCAGCTGTTCACGTCACGTGGTCGGCTCACAAACATAAACACGATAAGGACGCTTGCAGGAAACCTGGGCCAGCCAGGACAGAGGAACGTTTTGTTTTTATTTTTTGTCTTTCCCCCACTTTTATCCCGATGGTGCTCTTGTGCCACCACACGAAGTGCCCATTTGGACCTCTCGGAGCAACCCTCGGAAGCACGGAGCTTCAAGTGACCTCTGGCCCACAAAGTATGGGAAAATACTTCCCCACTGCAGGGATTCATCTTCTTGGTTCTTTCGGTAAAGTCACGTAGAAGGGAAGTAATAAAATAATAATAAAAAACATAATAAAATATGTCTCACGACGTTTCGGCCACAACGCAAGCAGCCGTCCTCAGGTGCTTGCGTTATGGCCGAAACGTCGTGAGAATTATTTTATTTTGTTTTATTTGTATTATTTTATTACTTCCCTTCTACGCTGACTTTACCGAAAGAACCAAGAAGATGAATACTTCCCCATTCAGCGTTCCCCCGCACCGCCGATTAGCACGGTTGGCTATGTATGGTGCGAAATAAGTTCAACATATCGTGTGACAGTCCAACCGATTTTTTTTAAATTCTTAGTGCTGGAATGCATTCAAATTAAGTGTAGAACCAAATTGAATGCTACGGGTATATTTTATGCAATCAGCCTGTTGACCAGGCTGAGACCAACCACTCTCTACGCTCGGGAACCAAGTTTGATCGGCCGGCAGCTGAGCCCGTTATTCGAACCCAGAATCTCAGAAGTGTCGGCCACAATTTCGCATCCCTTGCCATCTTTCATGGGCCGCCCACCAGAGCGGGCGGCCGATATCACGGCAGCGTAGGGCACCGATGAGTGGGCAGCGCCGTGGCTTATCCCTGTGCGACGAGGCACGTTGGCTGGCAGCCACGCTGGGTCTTTTGTCAAGGGCCAACTGTCACGAAGTTTAGCTCCACAATTCTAGATTTGAAGCTTTCGTGACTGCAAGGATTCATATTCTTAGGTTTTTTTCGGTAAAGTCACGTAGGTAAAAAATTAAATTAATAAAAGTAAAATAAAATTAAAATATAATAAAAATCACGACGTTTCGGAGGCAACACAAGCTTCCGTCTTCAGGTGGAACCGTCACAGCACGCTTGCTGTATCAAGTAAATGAGATATTCCAAGAGATACTACCCCGTATATATACTGGTTGAGGGGGGGAGGGATGGGCCAGGACAGGCCCCCTTTTTATTATTATATTTTAGCTCCACACTCTGGCTAAATCCTGCAGCCAGCCGGCCACCTGCTCTCCACAAGCGATTTGCTCTCCCACCGCTGAGCCCTCGCAATCACTCTGGGAGGCTCGCTTCTCTCGACAGCAATGGAAATTGGTCAACGAATCCACGTCCAACTGTTCTTCATCAACGATCCGCTGTAAGCTATCCTTTGCTTGACGAAGGCTTCCCAAAGCCGTCGCAAATTCTCAGTCTTGCGAGGCAATAATCGATCTTTCGCCTGCACACGACACTGATTTCATCGCTCCATTTCTGCGGTGTGCGTTCCTCCAAGTGTGTTCTCTCCTTTGTCCAATGTCCAGCTCATTAGACCAGGCAAAAAAAAAAGAATACCCTGAAAGAGACTAGAATATTGTCTTGACGAAGACCGGACACGTAAAATGATTTGTATGTGGTTTAAAAATCTTCCGATCAGTGAGATCTACAACCCACAAGCTGACTTTAGTTTTTCAAATAAACGCAACGTCTATTGATGAAGCAACATCGGTCTACTTTTATGGCAGTTACTCTACGATGTACATAAGCCCGAATCCATGACACAATTGAGCGCGGGTGCGAGCTGAGTTGTGACAGCCGCGTGAGGGATGGAGCCTGCGGGCGGCGTTGAAGCCTTCAGCCCCGCAGACGAGAGCCAACGGCCGAGACAGTACGCGGCGCTTTACGATGGGGTCATCCTCCGCCTTCATGGTGGTGCGGCGTAAAACATCGCCTCGTGGATGAAGAGGGAGAGAGAGAGAGAAAGCGGGCAAGGGGTGGCGTGAGAGCTCACACGAACAACAACACACACACACAAAGTCACTGATCCTGTCCCAGGCCTCCAGGGCGTGTCTTTCCGACATACAATGAATCGCAAAGGGAAGCGTAAAAAGTTTTTTTTTTTCTCTTAACAAACGTTATTTGTTAACGCTTTGTGCTCGAGAAACTTCGCTTGTGGGATGTTTGTCTCCAGCCGAGTTTGTTGTAGTCGGCTACATTTGTGTCTAACGAGGCCCACTTTTGCATTTCACGGCTTCTGTTAGAGATGACACGAGGCTCCCTTGCAGTGCTGAAAGTTGTGTTGCGGTTTTTTTGTGTGTTTTGGGGAAAAAAAATTCCGCTTACGCTTTTAAGTGCTCACCAGGGAGACTTGAGAGAGTTGCAAGGGCGCTGTTGAACCACAACTGCTCGCAAGCAGTCGCATTATTTTGGAAAGTGGAACGAATTCTACTTGTGCATTTTGTGCAGTAGTGACGCTTGTGCAAGAAGCAACAAGCCAAGCACAAGCGTAAGGCCACAAGCAGCTGCAGGGGCCCCGGATTCATGAAAATAGAGGGATGCGTAAAATATCCAGCAGCTTGTACTCCCATTCCACATGGCAATCTCACACTTTAAACGTGTTTCATTGTAATAGGTATCTTCCCGAAATTGTTTCACTCGACTTAGATATAATTAAGCAACGTAGCTGGCCCAAGCGTAGAAGTTTTGTCGTCATGTGACGCACACAAAATTGACGCCTGCTTCGAACCACCAACGAATTGTCTGGCACCACCACAGATCTCGCGTTCCCACAGCGCTGAGAACAATCGTGTATTTTAAAGTCCAGAGCTGTCATATGTTTCCTAAACTTTGAGGACAACAATGTAACATATGTGTAAATGTACATCCCTTTCGTCAATACACTGCTGGATAAGGGCCTCCCCACGCTGTACGCAAGGGTTGTGGGGTGGACAGTAATTTGGGCAAACTTCAACACCCTGATCAGTGCGGGTTGCTGTGAAGGTAGGGCGCATAGACGGTGGATCATAGTACATTACAACAACTGGAATTTGGTGCTGTGTCTTTGTGTAATGTTAGTAATACATCGTGTGCTTTACATAGGGGTGCAGCATTCACACGTGTCTCCTGTATACATCCAGACGTTGCATCGTCTGTGGTCAGCGTACTTGACTCCCGAGCAGAAGGTTGTATTTCAATTATGATTCAACTCCTGGAAATCTGTGAAAAGAGCTTCAGTGCTCAATGGATTCATCCAGTTTAAATAAACATTCAGATTCTGAATTTTCAGTTGGGGAGGTCAACTCAGCCCATGATTCTTGCAAGCTCAGGAAATGTCGTAGCACTTTGTGGGAAGTCAACAGTGGGTGCTCCAATGGAAAATAATGTACTTCTGGCCGTGGGAATGTGGAATTGCCAGGAACACGTACAAAGATGGTCATTGTCTCATTGCTTGATTTATCTTTTAAAATCACGGTTGCTGAGCACAGGCCCCAAGGTTCAAACCGCCAAGCATCCAGTAACAAATAGCACTCTTGAGGGGTATCATCGATACAAGTTACCATGTTCTCCAGATTATAAGACGCACTTTTGTTTACCCCTGTATTTTAAAAGAAAAGTTGGGGTGCGTACAGTGCATTTGGTGTGCGTGACCAGATGCGTATATCTTTATTAACACCGATTCATACTTCATATTTGGGTCAGTCCACGACGTAATAATCATTGTGGCCTCACCCACGAATCAGTTACAGATCTTATTGGTTGTGAAATCCAACGCGTAAAGTTTCATGACATAGGCCCACAATACAAAAAGAAATCACACATCCACACCTCTGGTGAACGCAGTATTATTAGTATGGACTTTTTGCTTCGTGTTACTGTGTTTTGTCGCCGCAACGTGGCACTGACCTTTCTCTGCGCACGTTGGGAATTTCTCCTGCACGTTGGGAATTTCTCCTGCACGGTATCCATGCCGCAGCCTGCGCGCCGCGCGTTGGTTTGACAACTGCCTGCCCTGAGAAGACTTGGTAGGAAATTCCAGCGGTTCAAGGAGTGACCATGAGTTTACACATTGCACGTTGCTTCTCTGCTCGGTAATTAATTGGCTCTGATTAAGAGGCCCAGTCGCCCCAGAGATTCAAACGCACGCCTTTTAATTTCACACACCAACGAGCACTCAAAAAGCCTCTGCATGAAAATCAAAACCGCGAATTCCTCCCGTGTTAAAAATTAGCGGTGGGTCACCACCGGAGGTCGGGCGTGTTTGTATGGACAACTACAATGTTGGAGGTTAGAGCCGCCTTGGGGGTAATGGTTAGCGCACTTGACTTCAATCACGAGGTCGGCGTTTGATGCCAACTCCTAGCGCGGCGGTTGGAATATTGGGCGAGTTTCGTGGATCCCTCCACCTCTGTTCACCCAGCAGAGCATGACAGTGGCAGTCAATGTGCATGTCGTGCGTGGCGGGGTGAGGCTTGGGTACTACCACCTCTTCAAAGACGTCTTGTCAGCGTGGAAGAGTAGGCCGCATAGCCTCGGTGTGAGGATCGCTATGTTGAACTTATAACTTTTTTAGCACCGTACGTAGCAAACCGCGGCCCCTTTCTCGTGGATGCCCTTCTGCCAGCAGTGGCGTGAGAATGCAATTGCAGGGCTGCGCCTTTACCTGTTATTCCTCATGCGATTCATTGCATAAACTACCGTATACAAATAATGCAGTCGTATGCCAATAACTCGCCTTTAATCATTGCAGAATCCCAGTCTTCAAGGCAGGCATGTCTCTGCCTATCTAATGAAATGTCCTTTAATTAATCACAGATTTTGTTTATGAATGCCGCAGAATTAAAATGTATGAACATTAAACAACACGCATTGTGTGTGTGTGTGTGTGCCACAGTGGTTCATATGCTGTCGAACACCCCTGTGACCTCAGGCAGATTCACGGTAATCCACACAAATTCGTGGTATGCAGGGAATCATTTAATGTGGAAGAGTGCAGAACGCTGTTCCGGGAATTATTTGGCACCACACATCCATCTCGCCTCATTTTGTCCTCATGACAGTGTGGTATCGCAGGATGATGGACAGTAATATTGTGTACCAGATAATACTGCATGTGATTATGGATAGGCCTACCTTGCACTCTTATGCCGATAATTCCAAAACCAAAGCCTGCCGAGCAATCCTACAGAAAATATATCGGAGCCATTAAGCCCTGGTGGTAAGTGGTATGTGAACCGGTCACGGGCCTCCCCTAGGTCGACTCAGCCTGAACTTAGTAGCTGGTGCGGTGTGTAAACATCGCCACTAGGGAGACAAAGGCGACCAGGCGTGGTGCTGGCCACCCACCCCCTCGTGTGCCGTGCAGGCCTTCATAAAGTGCACACAGACACACCTACACACACCACTTCAACGCCCTCTTTTATATTCTCGGCGCTTTTCCAACAACGACCTCATGCAATTACAACTCTGGCGCGATTTGGCAAGATTGCAGCTCACACACACAAATGCATCGTCTCCGCCTGCACGCATACCTGCCTACGAGACTGTAGTGCTAGTAGTGAGTAAGCATCCATTCAGATCGGCAACAGCCACTTGATGTATGAGTGGCCATGCAACCACACACGCCACGGCTCGGCCGGCTTTGCCTGCCACGTGCCGATGTTGACTACCTCCGGTGAGATGCTGCATGACAAGCACATAGCGGGGAGCGGTGGCGCAGTGGTTAGCGCGCTGCGTTATAAATCCCGAGGATCCATAGTTGGATTTGAGGGCTAACGTGAGCGGTCATTGTTAACGGAACCTCCAGTGGGCTCCACCTCCCCCAGCCTACACGAACCGGGGTGGTGAAGTATGGTCAAACAACTGGCGTGACCTTGGGGATGCCTTCATCTGGCAGTGGATTTAAACAACTAAAAAACTTGTACAGTATTAATGAGGCAAGTGCTGTTAGCAAGCATCTATTTAGGATTGCGGGGCGAGAATCACGCCGGGCCGCCTTTGTCTTCCCACTGCTGATATTTACACAGCGCACCGTGTACTCATTTAAGGCCGAGTCAACCTAGGGGAGACCCGAGGTCGGTGTTAGCCTGCTGACCTACGAGGCACTCAATGGGTTAGCCTCGCAAGATGTACAGCCAACTGCTCCATCCTTTGTCGAGCAGCGAGTTCCCTGAGGTCCCCGGATCACCTTCAAGGCTCGTTTCCCGGGGCGATGGGGGATGTTTGCCAGTGCAGCTCCTACTTTGGGACCCTTTGCGAGTAAGACAATCAGAGCGCATTGGGATCTAGGGAAGAAATGCGCCTTACAAATGTACATTTTTATTATTATTAACTCAGATCACTGGGTTCGTAACGCAGTGCGCTAACCACTGCGCCACCGCTCCCCACCCACCCATCCATCCCAAGCACAGCGATTCGCAGTGATGGGTGTGCGTGTGTGTGTGCGTGCGTGATGCCGGGCTGTAATGATGGGTGACGTGATGATGATGATGATGGTGGTGGTGGGGAGGAGGAGGAGGACGAGAGGGAGTAGGAGGAGGAGCCACCAGGATTCCCCTCTCATCTCACTCGTGTGCCCCGCGCCGGCTGCGAAGGCACGGGATTATCGTCATCGGCAGCAGCAGCAGCAGGAAGATCATCGGCAGCAGGAAAATCATCGGCAGGAGCAGCAGCAACAGGAAGATTATCATCAGCAGCAGGAAGATCATCGGCAGGAGCAGCAGCAGCAGAAAGATCATCGGCAGCAGCAGGAAGATCATCGGCAGCAGCAGGAAAATCATCGGCAGGAGCAGCAGCAGCAGGAAAATCATCGGCAGCAGCAGGAAAATCATCGGCAGCAGCAGCAGGAGGAGCAGCAGCAGCAGCAGGAAGATCATCGGCAGCAGGAGCAGCAGCAGCAGCAGGAAGATCATCAGCAGCAGGAGCAGCAGCAGCAGGAAGATGATGGGCATTGTCGACCCCGTGGCTCGGCGTGCCAGCCCCGTGTCACCGCGCACTCGATGAAGGGAGGCGCTGTCGACTGCGCTCAGTGCGGATCTACCGTGAATGATGTCACAGGTCGAAGGTGCGTTATTAACTCGGTTGAACAGTTCGCGTTCAATTGAATGAGTATTTATTTTGAGGCGTCGCGTATCGCGAAGACCGACATGTCTGAAATATTACGTTGATTTGTGATGTTATCGTACGGACGGCGTTGATGTGAAGCGAGTGCATCAGATGGGACTGCTGCCGATGACCAATGCTAGCTGGGGGGAATATGCAGACCGATTGATCTATTTTGACATCGTGTTTACCCAGTCGCAATACGACACAAGTGATGGAATGAACAACAACAACAACAGCAGCAACAACCCACAACAATAATAAAAGACGAAACCAACAACAACAACAAAGACAACAACACCATCAACAACAACAATAATAGAAAGACGAAGGCAACAACAAAGACAACATCAGCAACAACATCAACAACAACAACACCATCAACAAGAACACCATCATCAACAATATCATCAACAACAACACCATCAACAACACCATCAACAACACTATCAACAACAACACCATCAACACCGACAACACCATCAACAAAAACACCATCATCAACAACAACAACAGCAGCTGAGCGACTCTTTGACAAGCCATTGATCACGTGCGCTTTTTTGTTGACACCGACTGAACCTCACGTCGACAACAACCGCCGAGTTGACGCCAAAATCGATCGTCGGCTCTCGGAATGTTCGGGGGACACCTTTGACGTCGACCTAACGCTGGCTGACACGTGGCGGATTTGAAGTCAACGTCAACCAAAGTGGACAACAACAACAATAAGCGGGCTGCGAGAGTCGCCGTTCGATTCGAGGAGCGGTTCGAGGTGGAGCCGCGGTAGGAAAGGGCTCGAACCGCCTCCGTTGTTCGAGCAGGAGTCGATGAGCGCGTGCGTGCAGGTGGAGAGAGGTGTGCGTAGGCCGAGTTTACTACGAAGGCGACAAAGTCAGCTGCTTGTGTGACGACGAAGGGCGTAGAGGTGGCCTTGCATGCCGTGGTCGGGTTCCGCCGAGGTCACGACCTCCACAGCCACGTTGAGAAGTCGCTCGGCTCCACCAAAACCAATCCGGTGACCTCACCTGTACCCCCCCCCCCCCACTTCTCTACTCGCACTGCTCCACTTTGTAATTTCCTCGACATCGGCCACTTTACCCTCATTTCCTGTCACCTGGCTCTATTCAAGCAATGTCGTCACTCTTGGTCAACGATTCTACTCGCTACTAGTGCCGTTTAGCGCTGTGTGTGTATTTGGACCTCTCTTGTCCATATACCCATCGGTGACGACTTCTGTCTATTACATTAAGAAGTGTCTGCGTCAGTACAGGTGTACAAGTCCACATTAGTACAGCTGTAGCTGTGTGTGGAGCTATTGTATTAGTCCCATCAGGTGCAATTGCTCGGGCAGGTGCACACGTTGATAAGAGACAGCTGCTTGAAGGCAGCACCTCGTGCTCATCACACATCAGGCAGGAGAGGCGTGCGACTGCAAGCTCGCTTAGGACAGGCGCGAGTGTCTGTCTTTGTGGAGGAGTATACACGTACAGCGAGGCTTTATTGGGGTGGACTGCACAACTTGGAGGCCAGATGGCTCTGCAAAACAAGCCGACTTTCCCAAGGATCCCCCTTCTCCTCGCCTCCATCTCATGTCTCCTCGTGGCTCCAGGAGTTGTGAGTTCCGCCAATGGGACCTCTACCACCACCACCACCATCGCCCCCCACAACACCTGGACAGGCAGCCAAGACCCAGGCAGTGAACAGCCCCTGTTGTTGTCCTCCTCAAGCTCGCCTTCCTTCTTTTCCTCGTCATCGTCCTCCAATTCCACTTCCTCCACCGCGTCCACCGATGCCTCCTCCTCCACCGAGGACGGTCAGCTGCTGCTGAGTGCCGCTGGGACACGGGAAGAGACCCCTGGGACAACCAGAGCAGAGCTGGAGGAACGAGGAACGCCATCCAGCACAGCAGGTACGGTTCACACCTCTACACGCGAAAAAGTCGAACACAAATTTCTCAGACCGTATTAGGTCTAAGGGGGCTGAGGTGTGCGAGCAGCAATGCTGAGATCCTGGTTGAGAATCCAGGTCTCAGAAGCTCAAACGTGAACGAATTTGATTCTCATGAATAGAAATGAATAGAAATGTTATTATTTCAGTCGAGTCATTGATGATTATTAACAACAAAAACTAAATTCTAATGCAGTTTTTCACATGGATAATTCCAGCTCTGAGAATTACAAATATCGGTTTGACTGTCATACAACAAACAACTACATTATATCTCTATAACGTCTGGGATAGCGTGTCTCATCTATGTGGATTAAAGAGGTCACTTTTAATCATATTTAGTTTTGAATAGTGTCGTTAATCACGTGAATTTTATCTCACAATCGCCGAGGGACCACAGACAAGGTGCAGGGCAGGCAATGAATCGACGCCAACACATTCCCAAGCTCTGCATTCCTTTACACATTAAGATGTTTTCAGGCAGTTACTGAGTGTTTGTACTTGAAGGGCTCTCAGAAGGCGTTCTGTGACATTACCTTCAGCGGGCCGTCGTCTCGCACTGCTCTGCGACGGTTACAACTGAACACGTTGCCTCGTGCGGAACACACCGGTAGCTCAGTGGAAACAACATCGGGAGTCTGGATCTATGTTGAACTTCTTTCGCACCGTACGTAGCTAACCGTGATAATCGGAGGTGCGGGGGAAGGACAACCAACTAAACACAAAATCAGTTCTGAAGAAATTAGATAAGAAAACCGTATAATGTATATAACAATAATATTTATCCAGAAAAGCCTCATTTCGTTTCAAATCAAGACTCGTTTAGTTTGTTTGGCACGTGGAAAGAAACCCGAGGACCTGGAGAGAATCCACCATCACCCGACAATCCGTACAGATAGGCTCTATCGGATGGTCGAATCCATTTCCACGTGTTATATTTATTTGTATGACTTCTATTAACTTTGCCTGCAATTATACATTACTATAGTGTGCGATCATAATTGGTTTGGTATGCTGATTGATCAACGCCATCTTGCCTGGACCACCTTGGAAGTGATTTGTGAATCTCAAGGCTTTAATCAGGTTACATAACGACAATGTGCGCTAAATAAATAGTAGCACTCCACCGTTACGGTCAGTGTGGGGTTCGTGAAGGGAAGGCCCATGATGGATTCAAATGTCACTCGCCACTGATGTTGGCCGTGGCCAGGAATCAAATTCAGTTTTACTGTGCTCATCAGCGGATGAAGCTAACCACTGCGCCACCACTCCACCCTGGTTACACAGAGGAAACTAAGTATAAGTGTTAACTATGTTCAGATGTGGTACTGCACATGTGACTTTTTCTACACAAGTGGGAAAATGTTATCTTGATCTGATCTTGAGCCCCACATGGTCAGCTCAGCCAAAACAAAAATTTAGTTTCAAGCAAAATTTTTGTTTAACCAGATGCAGAGTCTCAAGACACTAGTAAAGTCTCCTTTGCAGGAGTGAATTGGGTCGCGACAAACAATATAACGTGCAGCAATGAAGCAAACAGACATCGGCACAACAACTAAAAGATCTGTGTCCCATGAGAAACCAAAACCATTGCACAAATCAATGCCAAATACTAAACTCGAGGCAGCGCAAGTTGGCTTATTATATCCCTACATGGATCATAGTACAATTACAAACTAGGTTATAGAATCATCAAACAGATACAGGGCTAGCATTGTACCAACGTACAAACAAACAAGGATATATAATTAATTTAAGAGGTTTTTGGGTTAGATCACCTAAATATAAATGTTTCGTAAACCCACCGCCACCCGACACAGCCAATTAGTAAGGTTTATCACGTGGACAAAACGTGGCAATTGGTTACTACGTCAAGACGTCGGTGTGATGGCGAGTAAACCCACGAGATTTACAATTGAGTACGACGTTTAGCTGGTGATTACAAGGATATACACCAAATGCAACTGCAAGTAAAGTTATTAGGAAGACAGGTGATGGGTCGGGGACGTGGGTGCAGCGTGAGTGTTGAGAAACATGTGGCCGAGCGTGCAGAGTGTTGGCCTCAACACTCCCTTGTGCGCTGCCCTCAACAGGTGCTCGCTAACAGCGCTTGTCCCATTCGTCTACAAGGCTAAATTTGGGACCTCTGCGTGTACGCGTCCGTGTGTATATGAAAGTATTTGTGCGCGTGTGTGTATATGAAAGCATGTGCGCGTGTGTGTGTGTGCGTAGCGTTGAGCACACTGTGCTCCGAACGGACAACAGCGGTGACGATTGTCTGAACTGGTCATGGGTCTCCCCGAGGTTGACTCAGCCTCAAATGAGTACCTGGTGCGATGTGTAAACATCACCGCTGGGGAGACAAAGGCGGCCGGGCGTGGTGTTGGCCACCCACCCCCTCGTCTGCCATGCTGGCCTTCATAGGTGCTCGCTAACAGCACTTTCCCCAACAGTATGTTAAGGCTATACGGGGGTCTTTGTCTTTGTGTGTGCGTGCGTGCGCGGTGTAACGGTAGTGCAATGGGTAGCGCACGCATTTGCCAAACATTCCAATGTGAATAGAAAAATATATATACATGCAAATGACTAAATTAGGATACACATCGCAACATCGCCCCTACTGTGAACACTTGGCAGGACTCCCCTGTAAGAGAATTGAGGCTTTCCTAGGTACACACGAATAATAACAATCACGACGTGAACAACAACAACATCCTGTTGGGCCGATTCTACACGAACTCTACGTAACAGATTCAGATGCGTCGACGATCAAAAACGATGAACCGGATGTCACCGATTCCAAAATTGTAATTCTTATTGACGCAATCGTGCACTGAAAGTCGGGGGAAAGGTTAGAAGAGCAAAAGTAAAACAGTGAATCGTGTCACCAAGACATGGCTACGTGAAGCTGATTTTTATTATTATTATGAAGTCATAATGACCATTAATAGAGCCGGGAAGGCTGCACAAAGACTTCAGGCTTTTCTTTTGGGTGGTTTCCCGCAATTGGGATGTCTTTGCCGACTCCTCCTCAACATCTTTACACGTGGGATGAAGCTTATTGTGCCTGGAGACGGTCCACACACACGGGGAGATGCCACTCCACGCTCGTCCACACAGGTAGGTGACGGACGCATATTTGGTGTCTCTGCCATCTGCTCGGCCACCGTGCACGCTCCTCGTCCTAGAAGGGAGACGTTGGGGAAGAAGCCAAGAGGGAGACGTTGGAAGATTCGGCTTGAACGCTTGAAGGAAGAAAATGGCCATTACAGTGAAATAAGGAAGAAAGATAGGGACTGGAGGGAGCTTGATGGAGGGATTTCGAGCCCAGGAGTTACCATTGGGCAGAGGACTAAACAACAAGAATAACCTAATTAGTTGGGAATCCTATAGCACCTGGTAGTCTCCGTGTGAACCACCAACCCCTGAGATGTAGACCCACGCGTCACTGAGCCACGGCAGTCGGGGAGGATCCAGGCTGAAACTCCGTCGCGTCGGCAGAGCCAGCGCGTTCGTGTTTATCCAAAGTTTTAATTTTTAAAGGGCACTTGACCGCAAATCAAGTGCCACCTCATATGCAGGACCTTGAGAGAGGGAGAGAGAGAGCGGAATACTTGTGCCCAGCAGCTGTCTCCCTGCCGAACTACGACCTGTACGATCAACTGGGTAGCGTTGTAGATTGCAAAGGTAAGAGATTTGCATTCGTAAGGCGCTTGCTTAGATGCCTCGGCAAACCGAAGGCGTATCGCATGACATCTCATCTCGACGACTCCGACGACCTGCTGCGTTCCAGCCAATGGGAGCTGCAGTGGCGACCGTCCATTCGCAGCATATTTATGTACGTATGTTAAAATGTTGTGCCATGCGTAGCCAACCGTGCTAAGCGGAGGTACGTGGGAAGGACAACAAACTAAACACTAAAAGGAATTCTAAAGTTTTCAATCGAGATTTAAAAGTGTATAGCTCCGGTGACTTCCTAATATCGGAAGGAAGAACGTTCCAGACGGCCGCAGACGCGCATCTGCTGCAAGGATGACCCGAAGAAAAGCACTCGTTGCACGCAGTACAATTGACAACATTCATTAACGTGCAACGCTTCATCAATCCACTGCTGGATGAAGGCCTTCCCACGCCTTTCGGTCACAGGGTTTGTGACCGTACAGTACTTGGCCATGCTGGGCAGTGCGGGTTGGTGAGGGAGGATGCACACAGCCAACGCCGGTCGGTTCCAATGTCACTCGCCGCTCACGTTAGCTGTGGCCATGAAGTGAAGTGCGCTAACCACTGCACCGCCGCTCCCCTAAATTACAATGAGCACAATAATGATCATAAAAATTATATTATTAATCAGAAAATAAATGAAAGTTGTGATGTTTCCCTCAAACATACTAAAACTTGGCCAATTAATATTCTTGATATTTATTAGTTGAAAGTTAAAAACGTTAAACTTGTTGAGAAATCTCCCCTTTTGCACTCTTGGCTTGGTGCTCAATAAACAAATTGAGTAAAAAGGAGACATTATTAGATTTGTGGGAAAGGTACGTGGCGTTTCGTGCAGATGTACACAGTTCTACGTCATCTTAACACCTGCATCTGTTCAGCTCATTACAGTGTGACGTTACCACATTAAAAACAGGAGATTGTAAATGCGTGTTCGGCAATTCTACCAGATCGTCAACCTAATCAGCGATATTAAGGGAAACATTTTGTTACACGAAGCCACGTGACGCAGAAGTGCAAGATATTCCCTAAGTGTTTCTTGGCAACGGGATATATCGCTGAAAGTATTTTTTTAATACATAGCGAGCAGTTTTAAAACGCCACCGTCTACAGCGCATCACGGCGAGATTAAAACAGACGTTTGGCGAGGGTGGTGCGTCACGGTACATTGTCCAGATCAATTATTCACGTCCCTGGGCATCGGAGTGCAAAGTAAATCATGTTCCCTGTCCCCTTGGTGGCAGAGAGAATTGTACAATGTGTGGCGGGGGTCGCTGATCACTGCTGAGAATTAAAAAAAATGGGAAAAATTTAGTTTGCCCCCCCCCCCCATCCTTCCCTCACCCGCCGAAGTCTGCGATGTCTCACTGGCCCTCTCCACGGTGGCATCACCAGTGCGTGACTCAATCCGGTGTCTCCACACTCAAATGTTTCTCCTGAGCCAATTGGCACTCGCTGGTCACGCATCGCGTGAAGTCCCTCATGTTACGGTCGAGGTGGGTCCCCCAGTCCTTGCTCGCCGAGTCGTTTCTGAGATGAAAAAGGCAGGTGGCAACAGTAGCCACGGTACGTGTGTACGTTGAAGTTCTTTCGCACCGTACGTAGCCAACCGTGCCAATCGGAGGCACGAGAGAGGTATAATGGATTTGGTGTGCCGGATGCAGACGTATTTAAAAATTGCCAACCCCGGGACAATCCCCAGCTGAAATTAATCTCTGGCGTCATCTGCCTGTAGGCGCCACCCCGACCGTGAGCCCCACGGAACACGGCGCCACCGCAAACGTCACAGCCGCCGTCACCGCTGCCGTCACCGTCACCGCCACCACCGCCCCCGGTGACATCGCGCCCCTCACCATCTCACCGCCACCCGGAGGAGGAGGAGGAGGAGGCGACGCCGGCGACGCGTGGAACAGCACCCGAGCAACAGCCGGCGTCTCCAGCTCCGCTGGCGGCTGGACGTTGCCGACCGTCGCCAACCAGTCGGCCGAGGTGGCGCGAGTGCCTTCCCCCACGACTCCGATCCACGGCACGCCGGAACCAGCGCACGCGGCGACCGCGGCGGCGGCGACGGCCGTGGACTTCCCGACAGGCGTCTGTCCGCCCCACGGCCGCGAACGGCTTCGACGCGACGGTGGCCACCTCTCCGACCGGCGAGGGTTCACCCACCGGGCCGGGTGGGACAACGGCGGCGGTCGCGACGGAATCTCCCACCACCACCGCCGGCGCCGTGCCAACCGGAGGTCCGGAAAGCGTGGACGCTGCCGGCGCGGAGCTCCCGCCGTCTCTGCCCGTTCCGCTCGCCGTGACTCGCCCCATGCGGACGTCCCCCGCCGTGGACCACCAGGGCGTGCCGACGGTGCCCCGGCCCGGCAGCATGGGGCCCCCCGCGACCGGGGAGTCGAGCCCCGAGTGCAACGGGACGACGCACGCCAGCGAGGAGCGGGACACCGCGACCCCCACAGGTGATGAACGGAAGAAGGGGATTTTAGTTTTTTTGTCACTTGTTGTTGTTGTTGTTAGTGAAACTGTATAAAATAACGAGTGACGCTGCCAGGGTTTTAATGGGTGGCACACTCTGATGGGAATCCTAAAGCTCGCCGATTAGTTCAATCTCCCGGCGCTGCAGCTGAAACAATGGGGACAGTTTCCAAAAGTACCCTCCGTCTCTGCCGCCAGCAGTGTAAATGGGTTGCATCCACAGTCAATGGGCAGGCCACGCACGTGTGGTGGGGTAAAGTGTGGTGGGGTAAAGTGTGGTGGGGTAAAGTGTGGGTACTCTTTCAACATGTCCGGGTCAGTTTGGAAAAGTTGGTGAAATACCCTCTGAACTCTGGAGGGACTTTCTAGAGAGCTCTGTGTGGTAGAGGTTGTTCTGCCAGCAGCGTTATAAGCAAGAAATTGCAAGGCTCATTTAATTTAACCTTTTTTATTTTTGGTTTTTGGATATTATCGTGAAGTGTTTAGTAATAATAATTTGCCCAGGAACGCATCGGTGAGACTGGAGTATCCAGAGGAAAGCCACGAACAAAAGGAGATAACTCAGAACACTTCACAAATGTAGGGCTCAACCTCATGCTGTACTGATTTTACATCCTGGCCAACTACAGTCCCCAAGCCTATAACACCTGATATTCCCAGGGAATCTCACATCCAAGTACTCGCCAGTCTCCAGCCAGCTTCGCTTCTGAGATCTGACAAGACTCGGAGCGTTCAAGGTAATTTTTAATCTGCTCATGGGACTCGGCTAAATCTTTAGTGCCAATTACTTTATAACGTGCAACATATTTCATGAATCGGATGCATTGTGTGGTTGAGAACTCGGAGGCGTGTAGCCAGAGCTCAAAGCCCTCATACGCAGCCTGAATGGGTGAGAGCCTGAACCAGGTGAGAGCCTAAACCAGGTGAGAGACTGAACCAGGTGAGTGCCTGAACCAGGTGAGTGCCTGAACCAGGTGAGAGCCTGCACGTGTGAGGATCTTGAGCTGCCGTGGATGTGGTTGGATGCTGCGTCTTCGCAGCGGGAGAGAGTTCCAGATGGCTGGTGCAGCTACGGAGAAGTGCCGCTCAGCCAGGACCGTCCTCGTTCTGGGTACAATGATCAGATTGTTCGATGTACCTTGTAGGACGCGGTGGTTTGCTGTGGTTAGTGGAGTGAGAGGTATGGGGGGAGACCTTGGGAGAGAGCTTGGTGGCACGGGAGAGTAAGATAGTAGACTTGGGCAGGGCACGTCTCGTCACCTTAGGGGGGGCGATGATGACCAGGGGGTTGAGGCTGACAATGGGGTGGAAGCCAAAGGAGGAGACACGCCAGAGAGGATGTACACAGCGGAGATGCGCCGACGAGATCGGCTCATGTGGTGCACAGATGGATTGTCGCATCACGAGATCGTGAGACATGGCGACGGCTGGGGGAGAGGCCTTCACACACCAGATCACGCTTTTTGATGACAATGATGATGATTCTTCATTAGAGCGCTTGTCCTGGTGAATCGTGTGGGAACATTAACTAAGTAATGTGCTCACCGTTCACTAAGGACTTAATTCTTAAAAGCTTCAGCCATGTGTACCTGCGTCACTGTAAAAATTTGTCAAACTTGTATAATTACCCGCGAACATAATGAAGAGGGTTAAGATATATAGTTAACATTGGGAGCAATGACCCATATCTCTGCTATAAGGGTCATTGCCTTAAACGTCGCCTATCATATACAGGGTGGCCCAAAAGTCAGGACACATCGGGTTATTTTAATTATTTAACACATGTTCCAACCGACTTCCATTCACATTAATACATGATGCATGATTTTTTTTTAAACGAGGTTAGGACTTTAAAAAAAATATTACAGCTGTTTAATTTTTGAACATTAATTATGTTTTATCTCAATAAATTCTGGGTTCTTCGTCGAGTTTTGTAAATTCCTCCACAGGAATACAAAAATATTAGTAATGATAATAGAGAAAATTTTAACTTAAATAATAAACAATTAAAATGTTTTAATGCCAGTGCTAAAAAAAATGCAATAACCCTATGTGCCCTAACTTTTAGGCCACCCTGTACATACATACATACACATTATATATATTTCCTTTTTGGGCAGTGATATTGGCATCCTGCTGCGCGTGCGATCGAGGAATGTGTCGCGTGTGCGTGCTCTCACGGCTGTGTCTGCGTGCAGAGCCACCGGCGAGCGTGTGCCACCCCAACCCGTGCCCCGTCGGGCAGCGCTGTGTTCCCGAGCCGCAGGGCGAAGAGGGGAATTCCTCTTCCCCAGGGAATTCCTCAGCTCTCTTCACCTGCCAATGCCCTCCCGGGTGGCAGGGACTCAACTGCACTGACGGTTAGTGAACTATCGCAGGGACAATTGTTAATAGATAAATACAAATTCGGTTACTCTTTTCCTCAGTTACACTTCATTCGAACAATTTTTACGATTACGTTTTTTTTTATTTGACCAGATAAGGCTTATTGAGCTATATAGCTTTTTTCAGAAGCGACCTTGCCACAAATGATAACTCAACGAAGTGGCTTATCACGTGGACATTTATAGCAGCCAAATACTCTAAACGCGTGACGTTGATTCTAACTGTGAAGGGAGAAACCGGAGGACCAGATGAAAAATCCACGCGACCACGGGGAGAGACACACGCACACTCCACATGTACAGGCGTCAGGATCGGGGATGAACCCACAACGGCCTGGAAAACCAGGCGAGGTAGTTAACATCTCGCCATGGCAGTGCCGATGACCTGCATGGCATGGTGTGGTCCTAATCCAGCAGTGGAATTGAAAACGTTCCGTGCATGTGCATCCCATTATCATGCTGTTGGAGTCCTACCACAAGACAAATACATTCTTGTTTGGAGTTCTCGCAGCGAGCAATTAATCTCTCCCGTGTCGGTGAAGGGCCACAGAATATGATGTCAAAGGACTACATCTGAAGTCACTTCTGCTTCAGATGTAGACTATAGCGTCTATATTCTCTGCAAAGATTGTTTGTAGTGTGTCATACATAAATAGAGGTTTTTTTGGGTTAGATCGCGTAAATATATAAATGTGTCGTTAAAACCCGCCACCACCCGACACAGTCAACTAGTAAGGGTTGTCACGTAAACAGAACGTGGCCAATTCGTCACTAGTACAGCACACCGGTGTGTGTTGGAGAGCCAAGCCACAACATTTACAGTCTGAGCTCGACGTTTCGCCAGTAATTACAACTAGCTTCATCAGGCAACAGCCAGATTTGTGGAGAAGTCAATCAACCTGGGCCTATGTCCAACAATTTATAACTTACACACCCTGAAGTTTTACCCCTTATCCACCCAATACCTATTCTACCTGCTCTTGTTTTACTGCAGCTGATGCATTATTAAACCGAATGTCGTGCATTAACAAAACTTCTACGAGGTGGGTGAATCATTGGGGTCGAGAATAACGACGGATGGGCGGACAAGGGAGGGACCGTGCATGACCGGCGGAGCCGTGAAACCAGCTCGCGTGCACGAGCAAGGGGAATTGTCGCGTCGCAGCAGGGCGCTGAGAGATGGCGATCAGCTTGGGGACGCCTTCATGCAGCAGTGGATAGATCGTGGCTGATGACTGTGGGCGAGCTTTGCTCCGCGGCTAATCTGTCGCCTTGGCCGCTCCCGCCCTGCCCGCTCGCGCAGACGTGGACGAATGCATCGGCGACGGGACGAACCCGTGCCCCCCGTTCAGCGCTTGCCGGAACCGGCGAGGCAGCTTCGTGTGCGAGTGCCCCGTCGGCTTCTACCAGGACTACCCGCGCGGCTGCCTCGCAGGTGCTGCTGCTGCCTACCTACCTGGCCTCGCCGCTGCACCCCCCCCCCCCCCCCCCCACGCGTCTTGAGCGTGTCACGCGCTGGTTGGTTGCTTGGTTTGGTTGTTGTGTGTGGGGCTGGAGTACAGGACGAGCAGCAGGCCTTCCCTCGGGAGACCAACCGCTTCAGGACTGTGCGAGTGACGGACCGTGCGAGTGACGGACCGTGCGAGTGATCGCTCTGTGGCGTGGCTGTCGAGCAGTGTGCAGGCGGTGCAACTGCACTGGGCCCCGGCGTGGAGCTATAACAGAGGAGGGTGGGGAATTGGACAGGGGAGGGGCCCCCATTTAATTGCTTCACCAGGGCCCATGCTAACCACGCCGCGCCACTGTGTGTGCGCGTGGGTGCTGATGATGATCATGTACAACGGCTGAGTCTGGACTGGGGTAGGGAAGAATGGTGTCAGGACAATGACAAGGTTTCCCCACAATAATGTTTAATTGATATTCAGTTTAATCAAAGGCGTGTTGTTTGTTTTGTGTTTATTTTGTTGTTGTTGTTGCAATTATTGTCCTTTTTTTGTTAAGTTTATTTGCTTTTGTGAGCCAGGCCTCACTTAAATAAGAGAGTTGTAGCCTCGGGCAGTTCGCGGAACTCACAATAAAGATTTCACTTCCTTGTGCCACCATCTCCCGTGTGATTTCCACAGCCAAGACGTTCCTAGGAAACATCACTTTGAAGAATTCCGTGTTCACGGCTGAGATGGGAGACCCTGCTTCCAGCGTGTTCGTGGAGCTGCAGGACAACATCACGGGAGTGGTCAGAGATGGGCACACAACACTCACCCCCGAACTTCAACCAAATCAGAGTCTTTATTTATACCGGAGGAATCCGATAAGCTATACATCTCTTTTTCGCTGATGTCCTGTAGGGGCGAATCAGAGATTTACAACAACAACGATCAAAAAACAATATAAGGAGTCGAAAGTGATGAAGGAAGCTTGTGTTGCCTCCGAAACGTCGTGATTTAAATTAGTTGTTTTCATTTTTTTTATTGATTGTTTTACCTACGTGACTTTACCGAAAAAACCAAAGAGTATGAATCCTTGCAGTCACGAAAGCTTCAAATCTAGAAGTATAGGAAGGTTAAGCAAATCACAAAAAAATATGACTATTTTTATTTTACCAGGTAAAGCCCACCGAGCTAATAGCGTCTTCTTTTAGAAGTGACCTGGCCACAAATGATAGCTCAACGACCACGGGGAGAGAGACACGCAAACTGTAGTCACGGCCAACCAAACGACAACACGACAAGAACATGACATCATCACAACAATGTCAACGAGTCCATGGTAATGCAGAGCTATCACAAAAGTGGTCACCAGTTGATTCATAACGTGCCGCTTATCTCACTTGTGTTGTCCGTCTCGTATATTCTATCTTGTTTGTTGCGTCTTGTTGGCTTCATACACCTTAGGGTAGCATTCACGTATGAGATAATTAACACAATAGATTGAGAGCCCTTTGTCGATCGCACAGCAGTCGTTTGACCATACTTCATCACGCTGGTCAGTGCGGGTTGGTGCAGACAAGTAGAGTAACGGTTCGTATATCACTCGTCACTGATGTTAGCCGTGGCCCGGAATCAAACCGAAGCACCACCATTGCCCAAATGACTGTATATTGAACATTTTTGAACCTTACATTCTTGATAAATGACTCTTTCCCCCCCATAATATCAAGCCATCTAATAAACATTGGTTTAAGCAGCCACACACTGCTGACGAGCCTCGCTAAAGTTGAAACCAGTCCACGGTTTACAAACAACACTACCGGGACACGTGACATCTGGAAGATTCTTTCCGTCGGCAAAGTAAATGCTTTTGACTTTCTGCGAAGGAACACACGGCCTGTGTGTGATTCCATTGCTGCCCCCCCCCCCCCCTGCGATTGTTTTCTGTCTGCGACTCCACCCCAGTGACCCGTGCTCTTGTCTCGTTGTTGTAGATGAACGAGACGTTCAAGGGCAAGAACTTGTCCTACCAAGGCACCACTGTTCTCAGTGTCACGTGAGTTCACGCCCAGCTGCCCAGCTGGGTGGCTACGAAATTAAACACTTACAGAATAATATCAACGTATGAACAATCGCTCTGTTTGTGGTTAAATTCCAATAACGCGTTAATATTTATCAGCACGCGGTATTTGAATGAATGGCATTATTTACATAGCCTTGAGAACGATTGGGACACACGCACAAAAACAACAACAACAACAACGTCGCCATTCGCCACCAAGTGGCGGTGTGCAGCCTTTAAGGTTCTCTGGCCAGAGGTCGTGGAACAGACCCACATGTTATGGGTCAAAAATTATTTACAGAGCTCTCCTTGTGTTTGGCCAAACAGGGGTTGGTTGGGCAAACACAAAACTCTTCCCAATAGTTTAGAGGTTAAATGTGGTTATGTTTTTTTTTTACATGGAGTAGTGATAGTAGTGATCTTCATCATCGCCATGATCACTACCACCACCATTTTATTTCAAATTATGTAGCAGCCAGATGAGAAAGCAAGTCATTTTGTGTGAGACGTGAGTTTATCATGAAATAATATAAAGCAAGCAAAGGTTAATTGTATAAACATTAAGGGCATTATTCAAAATGTAAACACAACATTCAAATGGGGGATTATAAAAAAAGGGGGGGTATGGAATATTTTCTGTAAATCAGCCTCAGACAGCTCCGGCTGAGTTGAAGCCGTACTCACAGTGGTACGTGGCAAAAGTTTGAGGGAAGATCAGCGCTCGGCCTATCTCGGAAGACCACACTTGCACGAACTCTGTTGGCTGATCGGACCGACGTGTGCGCGCGCGCGCGTCCGTCGCCGGTGTCAGGAACGGGAGCGTTGTCGTCTCTGTGCTGCACCTCTTCGCTTCGTCGTCGGCGGCCACGAACCGCAGCGTGAACGACGCCATCCGCAACTACACCGGGAGCTGCGCCAACACGAGCGCCTGCGAGTTCGCGCGCGGCAACAATTTCTCCTACAGCGGTGAGCGCGCCAACGGCGCCCCCGTCCGTTCGGATTTGTGCCCCGTGGTTTTTGGTTTGTGCTCTCGCGTTTCATGTCTTCGTTACTCCGATTGCATTTGAACACACCTGAGAAGGAATGAGCCAAATATCTCCGCAAGGGTTCCTCCCCACAATGGAGTTGATGATCAGCAAGGCGCATCCCTGAGTGAAGGACTTTTGATATCCCTATTTTATTCGCTCTGGGTCCAAATCACCCAGAATGCACCCGATCTTGTACGATCTCGAAGCCAAGCAGGCTTGAGCCTGAAGCGTGCTTTAATGAGTGGCCATCATGCATAACGAATTGTGTTGCAGGCTCCTGCGTGGCGACATGGTCAGCAACACGCTTGTTCTAATGTTTGTTTTACGCAGCCATTGGTGATATGACGACAACAACAAAAATCACCAAATCTCTGCGCTTCCACAACCATCTGTGCTTTTGCACAGGTGGCTGAGAGCTTGGATTTAAACCCAGACCCCCTGTGACTTAAAATTAAAACTATAAACTGAACTATTTTCAATGTATCAGGTAAAGCCCACTGAGCTATATAGCTGTTTTTCAGAAGCAATCTGGCCACAAATGATGGCTCAACGAAGTGGCTTATGTCGAAATTCATAGCAGCCAAATACTCTAAACGCACGTTGATTCTAAATGTGGAGGAAAAAACCTGAGGACCCGGAGAAAAATCATACACAAACACGTGGAGAACACGCAAACTCCAAATACACAGCAGGCGTCAGGGTCGGGATCGAACTCACGACCTCCTGCGTACCAGGCGAGGTAGTTAGCATCTCCTAGCCACTGTGGCTTTCGCGTCCGGGATGGAACCCACGACCTCCTGCGTACCAGGCGAGGTAGTCGACATCTCACAGCCACCGTGATGTCCGCGCTGTCACCAGAGGGTGACGTGTGCAGCCTGTCGGTGTGCGACGAGAGGAGCTCGCGCTGCGTGCACGTCGACGGCGACGTGTCGTGCGAGTGCCGCGCCGGCTTCTTCAAGCACAGCGCCATGGACCACGTGTGCAGAGGTGAGCACCACGTGTGCAGAGGTGAGCACCACGTGTGCAGAGGTGAGCACCACGTGTGCAGAGGTGAGCACCACGTGTGCAGAGGTGAGCACCACGTGTGCAGAGGTGAGCAGCACGTGTGCAGAGGTGAGCAGCACGTGTGCAGAGGTGAGCACCACGTGTGCAGAGGTGAGCAGCACGTGTGCAGAGGCGAGCAGCACGTGTGCAGAGGCGAGCACCACGTGTGCAGAGGCGAGCACCACGTGTGCAGAGGTGAGGACCACGTGTGCAGAGATGAGAACCACGTGTGCAGAGGTGAGCAGCACGGGCGAGCCACCGGTGGCATCGCCGTTAAGTATTCATGAAAGACCAAAAAATTATCGTCGTCGAATAATTATGATGTCATCATTGCCCAATCATCATTCATTATTCGTAAAAAATCATCAACAGATGCTAGTAACTGATGATCATCAGCATGGTCTTGCAATTAAAGATTAATTTGCAATCATGATAATACAATTATTCATATTCGGATATCATCGTTATTCAATTACTGTCACTGTCGTTATCGTCAAATAATCAATTTTAAATAATCTAAATTAAATAATTATTCTTCCTCTTCATCAATATTATCATGTCATCATCATCTGCACCATCATCATCAATACGATCAGGTATTGGCCCTGACGATAAGGACTTTACTCGTTGTGATGAATGCTTATGAACACAAGAAATGTCGTCTTAACCATTAAATCATCGCTATCAGTATCGTGATCAGCATCACCTTCATTAAATCATCACTATCATGATCATCAGCAGTAAGCAGCAGCACTGTTAGCAGGTCCTACTTAAAATAATCATCGATTGTAGACGTTCATTGGAGGCCTCGTTAATTCTCGGTGGTGCGATCACGCATGGGAGATCTGATGATAATTAACGATGCTTTAATGATGATAATTTAAACATGACTGTGATTAATCATTTCTGGAAGAGGGAACGTCTTTGAATCGCACAGAAATCTGCCAAAGAGCAATGAACCCGTCCCTGTTTTCACAGCTTGTGAAAACGGCTACAAGCTGCATAACAATGCATGTGTCAAGTAAGTTTCATTCAAACTCAGCTGGGTTTAATTTGTATTATTATTTAAAGTTACTCATTCATATGAGGCACGGGTGGCTCAGAGATCTGAGCACTGGGCAAGAAACTTCTGGAGTTTAGGGTTCAAATGTGGGTTTCAGCCACCCTACTTAACCTGGCTAAAAATTCCAGCTATGGAAATTCGAAATATCAGTTTGACTGGCATGCGGATGGACATTACCCTCGTATGCTGACTTGCTGGGAAAGTGCTGCCCCCTGTTGTGTGTGGAGTAGAAGCCTCTTGACACGATCTCAGAGGTAGATCTGTAAAAGCCGCTTACTTGCGCCGTTCTCTATCCTGAAGCAGAAGATTAGTGCTGCATAGAATTGCATTTGCCAATGAGATTTCTAACTTTCATCCTTACCCATGTGTCGATAGTTTTAATATACACATTTATTGAGGGACTGTGTGTTGTCTTGGTGTGTTCTGGGACTGTTTTGCAGTTCGTTTGCCGCCTTTCCCAAGCTTAGGAATTGGTGTACTTATGCAATTTGAACTTATATACTTTATCATTTTTTTTAAAGATGTTGTTGTTGTTGTGATTGTGGTTCACCTGCTCCGCCAATGAGTGCCCTGCCTGTGTGCGTCTCCCGCAGGTGCCCGTTTGGCTACTACGGCCACCAGTGTGAGGAGCGTGAGTCTCGCCCACAACGATTGCCTCCTCCTCCCTGCCTCTCACACACACACGCGTTGGGTTTGGAGGTTTTTCAATCATCTCCTTGCCAAATCACTCGGACTTCACCCGATCTCGTCCGACCTCGGATGTTAGCTAAGGGGCCGTCCATAAATGACGTCACGCACCTGGGGGGGGGGGGGTCAGACATTTGTGACGATGTGTGACGAGGGGGGGGGGGGGGTGAGAAATATGACGTCGCATCAAAATGTGCAGATTTAAATAAATCTAGACAACACGTTCGACTTAATTAAATAGACTTTTTCATAAATGTTTTCTCCTACAACATCAGAGTGCAGCGCCACATTAAATACGCAATACAATGACAATAGTTTAAAGCGATTTGAAGCATGTTTTTTTGGGGGGGGGGGCAGAGCTTTGTGACGTCATATTTGAGGGAGGGGGTCTGACTTTTGTGACGCCGTGTGACGATGGGGGGGGGGGGGGGGGGATAAAAAATCGTCCAAACTCGCGTGACGTCATTTATGGACGGCCCCAAAGAGCTGCATGTGTGACCACGCACGTGCGTCAGCTGCCGGGCTGCCGCCTGAATCTGTGTTGCTTTGGCTGCTGTTGTTGTTGTAGCTGTAGCTGCTGTTGTTGTTGTTGCTGTTGTTGTTGTTGTGCTGCAACAATGGCTGAGCCCCCGTGTGGTTGCGCTGCCCGTGCAGGTTACCTCCTCGTCGCTGTCGTCCTGGGGGCAATGGGCGGGGGGCTCCTCGTCAACCTCGCCATCGCTCTCTCCATCACCTGCTACAGGTGTGGGTCTCTCTGTGTGTGTCTCTGTGTGTGTGTCTCTCTGTGTGTGTGTCTCTGTGTGTGTGTGTCTCTGTGTGTGTGTGTCTCTGTGTGTGTGGGTCTCTGTGTGTGTGTGTCTGTGTGTGTGTCTCTGTGTGTGTCTCTGTGTGTGTGTTTCTCGGTCTGTGTGTGTCTCTGTGTGTCCCTGTGTGTGTACCTGTGTGTGTCTCTGTGTGTGTGTGTCTGTGTGTGTGTCTCTATGTGTGTGTGTCTCTGTGTGGGTGTCTGTGCGTGTGAGTGTCTCTGTGTGTGTGTCTGTGTGTGTGTCTCTATGTGTCTGTGTGTGTGTCTCTGTGTGGGTGGGTGTCTCTGTGTGGGTGGGTGTCTCTGTGTGGGTGTGTGTCTCTCTGTGTGTGTGTGTCTCTGGCTGTGTGTGTGTGTGTCTCTGTGTGTGTGTGAGTGTCTCTGTGTGTGTGTGTCTGTGGGTGTGTGCCTCTGCGTGTGTGTGTGTCTGTGTCTCTCTGTGTGTGTGTGTCTCTCTCTCTCTGTGTGTCTCTCTGTGTGGGTGTCTCTGTGTGTGGGTATTGAGCTTCTTTTGCACCGCACGAAGCCAACAGTGCTAATCGGAGGTACATGGGGCGGGGGGACAACAAACTCAAAATAACATCGAGACAAATAACGTCGCGCGTTTTCCGACGCTGCTGTTGCGTTCGTTTTTGTTTTCTCTCCCCGCGCAGAAAGCGCCGCCTGGAGGCCCAGCGAGCCCGCTACAAGGACGAGGGCTTCCAGTTGTCCCCCTACGCGGAGCTGCCCCGGATCCCCCGTGCCCAGACGGCGTGGGGGCGCGAGACGTACGAGATGCAGGACAGCGGCAGCACGCGCAACCTGCTGCACCCCGACGAGAGCTACATCGCGGTACGGCGCACGCGAAGACGCCCCCCCACCCCGTAGAGCCTTGGCACCATGGGTGGAAAAAACCCGATTTTTCCAGCGGCAGGCATCGGGTTTTTTCTTTAATACAATTAAACCCGATTTCGGGGAATTACAACCTGGTTTCATGAATACGAAACTCTGATCCAAGGCTTAGGCTGCTTCCTCGTCGGTGCTGCTATCGTACTCGGGGGGGCCGTCGGGCACGGGGTAGTCGTAGAATGCGGCGGGCAGGTTGGTCTTGATGAACACGAGCTTCTCCTCCACAATCGTGGGCGCCGCCAGTGAGTTCCTTAGCTTGGAATGGATGAAGCCCGTTGTTGAGAAGTTGGCGAAGTGCGGTTCTGCAATTAGAACCAATTAAACCGGATTTCTCCCAATCTCAGATGATCGGGTTTCATATAAAAAGACAATTAAACCCGATTGTAAAAAAACTGACTGTACCACCCTTGCTTGGCACACTGCTGGGGACAAGGTGCGGATCGCGAGTAGCACCATGTCTAAGCAGGGCTGGCACTGTGGCACACGAGGGGCGATGTTTACACACAGCACCAGGTACTCATTTGAGGCTGAGTCGACCTAGGGGAGGCCCAGGACCGGTTCAGATCATCGTCACCGGTGGTTGGCCGTGAGCGGGAATCGAATTCGGGTCGCCGGGTCCGTAGCGCGGCGCGCTAACCACTACACTACATGCACGCGCACTCACGTGTACGTGTATATGTGTGCATGCACACGCATGTGCACACGTGTACACACATGGGGGTGGGGAACCTTTCCTTGCCCGAGCAGTGCGATCTGTTCATCACGTAAACCGAGCACTGCCCATCATCACACGCTTGCACAGGAGGTACAGACGCTATGCGTCTAGCAACGCTTGGTGCCATCGTATGAATTCCCAGACCAAATGCGCAGTCATCATGTTTGGTCTTCTAGTGCGATACGAGAGAGAGATTCTCCAGGGGACCTATCAGAATTTTTTTAAGTGGATCTCGTATTCAAAAAAAGCTTTAAATGAAGTTGAGTAAAATTATCGAGGAACATTCTGATGTAGGGCAGATATTCTTCAACACTTTTACTTACGTCTATGCTTCGTAAAATTAGAATCGTAAAAAATAAATACGTGTTTAAAACAACCCTTTGGCTGAACTTTTATATAACACGCTGTTATGGGAGGAACGCAGAGTCATGTGACTGAGAGATGACATCACCTTTGAGCTACCTGACTGTTGCTATCAGCTGGATATGAGCAGCATGCGCTCACTGGTCTTGCTGTGGGTCAAAAGTCAACAGTGGATGCCCTCTGGAGAGATTCACGCCCACTTTAAAATGTGGAATTTCAACCTCTGACACAGGGCTGTTAAACACGGGGCGAAACTCCACCCCACTCTCTTCTGAGCAGCAATAAATTACTTTGACCTTAATTGTATTTATGTTTAAGGTCAAGCCACGTTAGTTGCTTGTGACCAAATAAACAGGAATTCAGCCGATCTCATCAGACCTCAGAAGCTAAGCAGGGTCGAGCCTGCTTGTACGGTTCTTTGATGCGTGACCACCGTCCAGCAGAGGGCATTGCAGGAAAATATAATTTGATTTGAAGCTTTCGTGACTGCAGGAATTACTCTTTGGTTCTTTCGGTAAAGTCGCGTAGAAAGAGAAAATAAATTGCATAAGAGTACGACGTTTAGATTGCAACACAAGCAGCCGTCATCAGGTAGAACTAAATTTGAGAGAGAGACAAAACACGGACACGGAGACACACAGACAGACACACAAGCAGAGAGAGAGAGAGACAACACCGACACACACACAGAGAGAGTCTCTGTTTTGTCTCTCTCTCAAATTTAGTTCTACCTGATGACGATTGCTTGTGTTGCAATCGAAACGTCGTACTCTATTATTTAATAGATTTTCTTTCAACGTGACTTTACCGAAAGAACCAAAGAGAAAACTACAATGTTGTGCTGCACTCTTCCCTGACGTTTACGCTCTACGCCTTCACTAACACGCTACTGACCAGCGTGGTGAAGTATGGGCAAATAATAAATAATAAAATAAAAATAATAGAAAAATAATAATAGAAATAATAATCTTATTATTTATATTATTCTTTATATTATTATTTATATCTACCTACGTGACTTTACCGAAAAAACCTAAGAGTATGAATCCTTGCAGTCACGAAAGCTTCAAATCTAGAAGTGTGGTCAAATAACCTCCATGACCACCACGGCATGGGGAGGTCATAACCTCGCAAGGGATTTCTCGACACGGGGCTTAATGTCAGCCTGGTCTGTCCAGGTTACCAAGATGAAAAATACATGAGGCAGCTGACACATCACACCCAATACACCTCGTGTCACGCCTGTGGCTACCAGTCACGTGCCAACTCTCGTCTGCAAGCGACGCAGAAATTATCGCGTGAGTAATGAGGCCCTGGCTCTACGCCGACACCGATCCAGTTTTACCACAGTCGGTTGTCCACCACCCCCGATTAGCACGGTTGGCTACGTACGCTGCGAAAGAAGTTCAAAACACATACACACATGAGGACAGTCTTGTGCAATTGCTCGTTACGAATTAAAGAATGGCGGAGGTGGAAGGGCAGGTGGCGTGTGGCGCCCACCACGGCTGCCCTGCAGCTTCGCTGAATGCTGCTGCCCTCCCCGGGTGGCGCTGTTACAACCTCCTTGCTGTACTGCCCATGACCCCCCAACCCTCCCCCTGCCTGCCTGCAGCCGGCGTACCGGAGCTCGGTGAAGATGGGCGAGTCGGGGCAGCCCTACTCCGTGCTGCCCCCAGGACAGTACATGTACGGAGGGCAGCACAATCCGTCCTATGTCCACGACGACACTCGCCGGAGAGATTACTTCTGAACGGCGACTTCGTTTTAAAATCGTTTTTGTTTTGCAACCTTCCTATGACGTGCACGATGCGCATGTGTGTTTGTTTTTCACTCGCCAACATTTCAGCCAGAAGCCGCTGTTTAATTTATGTTGCCAGTCGTGAGCCGAATATTTATTTTCGTTTCTTTTCTCTTCACCTACTACTGAAAAACGTCTTCCTCCGTGGGTATGAGGCAGTGTAATGAGCAACTGTGAAAATGAAAAAAATTCTAGAGAAGTGAACGCGTCTGTTTCTGCTTTTAATTGTGTGAGCTCTCTCGCCTCTTATTTTCGAGGAGAATTGTAAGTCCTGGTTTCTGCATGAATTGGTCTGGGCCAGTGGAATCTTGTTCTGGTTCAGACAGGAATGTTCACTTGCTGATCTTATCCCACTCTGGTTTTTTTTGTAAACAAAGAGAGAGAAAAATCTGACTTTTCTTTCCCGACAAGTGCAAGTTTTGGCGCTCAAAATAGTATTTGTAATGTTGATTTACGAGGATAGAAACATTGTGGGTTTTCCCGGTGGATCCTAACGCGCTTGCTTTCATGTTGCACTGCGTCAAGCGAGATCAACTTAAGTGTTCAAAGTTTCAAATGTTTAAGAATTTTGTTGTTTTATTTGTGCCACAGTATAAGCAGAATTGTTGACAAATCTTGAAACAAAGTATTTAAAAAAAAAATTTAAATAATTTAAACATCTCACCAACAAAGATTAGCCAAATTGTCAGAGAAGATCAATCGGATCATCTTTTTATCTGATTTGCTTAAGTTTTTGTTTATGATGTTGCCAAACTTCAGCAGAAACCACTGGTCAATGTTTGTGGTTGCTGCCAGACTCTTTGAAACTGCCTGGTGATGAGTGGTTTATGTTTTCACCCCGCATCAGCTCATTCGCTGTCCAGACATTCACGCGAAATGTCTAGACAGCATGTCCGGGTCCTGGTATTACGATAATCACCCTGTAAATATTTCCTGCCTTGGACGTTACAGCTATTGCTACCAATGAAGTATTTATGATTGATTGTATTCCTGTAAGCACGCACCGCCGTGTTCACCTCTTGGGTCCAGCAAACGTGCCCACGGAGGGGGCGGGGGGGGGGACATTGTTCGGATTTCATGAGAAGACATTCTCCAGTTCTGGGTCATGTATCGGGAAAAGTGTCGGATCGAAGTGAACAAGAGAAGTCGCTCGCCTCCATCATCAAAACCGATCAATCCACTCGTGGACGAAGGCCCCTCCTAGCCCCCATCACATCTCACGAACTCGCAACGGAACTATCCACCCGGTGCCTGCACGTGAACTTATTTCATCACTCCATCTCCTTCGTGCAAACCCTCTTGGCTCGGAGAGAAGTGCTGTGGCTCAAAATCGGCGTCCGTCACTGCTTGATGATCACTTCCGAGCTTCAAAGGGAACGTGGTGATGTGAAATCTTGGTGCCTGTCCGACAGCGCATCCTGAGCTTTTGGTGGACATACTTCATGCCACGCCATGCCCCCACCGCAAGGACAGTGGCACATGATGCGGTGCAAGAAGCAAGCTGGGGCAAGCCTGTTTGATAAGCGAGCCTCCCATAACTTTGAAAATTAACGTGGGATTGCCGTTTTTTGTTGAAGACTGAAGACAATGCAGGACGTGTCCTTGGAAGAAAAAAATAATTGAATACGCGACTTGCTGTTGTATATAAACAAATAGCAGTGACGACGATTTCACGCAATGAAATTAATTCTGCAAGGTATTTTATCATTGTTATTTCGCGGAGTTTCATTTTGCTGACTTTCATTGCACGTGTGCTATGAAACTCCTAGCGCCAACCACTGTTACCGCTCCCCATGCACACATTCATACAGATTTACACATGTAATATCCTAAGAGCTCAGACAAAGATTCCCCGGATAGCCTGAACAGACTGCTGGGGCAAGTGCTGTTAGCGAGCACCTATGAAGGCCGGCACAGCACACGAGGGGGTGGTTGGCCAACACCACGCACGGCCGCCTTTGTATCTCCAGTGGCGATATTTACACACCAGGTACTCATTTGAGGCTGAGTCGACCTAGGGGAGGCCCAGGACCGGTTCAGATAATCGTCACACTGGTGTTGGCCGTGAGCGGGAATCGAACTTGGGACAGCGGGTTCGTAGCGCAGCACGCTAACTGCTGCACTATCCTAAGAGCACAAACACACGCGCTAGTTCTACTGGTCAATTTTCTTGAGTAGCCTCTGAAGAAGACTTACCTGTTAAGTAAAGAGAAAATAAATTGCTATGAAAACGTGTAAGTATTATATTTTCCTAGCCACTTTTCGCTCTCTGGTGCCGTTTATAATTCTTCATGAATCGTGTCTGTATTGTTGGCATAAATGTTGGCTTGTGCATCCTACTGCTTGTCTTCTTGTTTTGCGTTGGTAAGCTAAACCGACTGACAGTCCATTATCAATCTACTGCTGAATGAAGGTCTCTTCACACCATGTTGGTCACGAGGCTTGTTTGACCATACTTGACGCTGGTCAGCGTGGCATGGTGAAGAGAGGGAGCCCTAAACTGGGTCCAGACATCACTCAACAGTGATGTCAGCTGGGCACTGAACTCGGGTCACTGGGTTCAGTTGTATAGCGCGCCAATAGTTTTGCTAATGAGCTTTATTTAGCCTTGGCTACGACTTACACCAAGCTTGTTACGAGGAATTATTATGTTGTATCACTTTCTTCAGACCATGTGTAAAACGCACAGATGTGCGACTGAGTCCTACATCTTATAACTGTTTGACACAAAACACAATTTCACAATTTTAGTTGTTCATAGTACATACTGAATACGTTCATTTTATTTAAAAGATACCCTGGACAAATGAGAAATGTGACGTCTCATTTGTTAGGATGTTCGGCCGTAATAGAGAAAGGAATCGAGTTTCTTCATTATCAGCAGTTGTTTATCCACTGCTCGATGTTTCCTCTCCATGCTATCGCCACCCCCGAAAGCCTTGCGATGCAACAATCTATCTCCTGCGCACGTGTCGATCGCATTGCGCTGCCTCTGGGCAAGTTCCTTCCTTTGGCTGCTACTACTGCATCGTTCGTCTCGACCACCAGTCATCATCGTAATGTTCCCGTTAGCCAAATGCCCTTCTGAACGACAGTTTTCCAGCAGCATTTGTTTTTTTGCAATCCCTGGACCGGTTTCAACTGTTGGAGCCTCATCAGCAGATTCAGGCGTGTTAGACAACATTGCGTGTTAATTATTGACGGCTCCAAAGGTAAGTCTAAACATAGCCCGTAACTTTTATTGCACTCTCACATAACGTAGCCCTAACTCAGGTCTACAAACAGGGGCAGTATTAGCCAGATTATATTTACTGCATGGAGCCCCCCACATGTCACAAGATGAGAGCGATGGAGACGACACGGAGAGATCCGAAAGCAGAAAAGAGACATGCAGGCAAGATCGAGCTGAACGGATGACTCAATTGGGATCATCCACATCAAAC
The DNA here is from genome assembly GCF_015708825.2 of Lethenteron reissneri. NCBI lineage: Eukaryota > Metazoa > Chordata > Hyperoartia > Petromyzontiformes > Petromyzontidae > Lethenteron > Lethenteron reissneri. The sequence goes on from NC_083809.1 coordinate 1,836,351, forward strand.
ATCACCCTCCACTCGTGGACTCATTTTATGTTTGCAGACGAGGTCACCTTGTGTCCACAGTGGCAGCTGCAACTGGGAGTGCCCTTTCAAATGTGTTGAAATTAGATAGAAAGCATTCTGAGACGCCCTGGCATATTGGAGGGTGCTGTATATATAAAAAAAAAACATTTATTGAAAAGATGCATGCAAACTATAGAGGTATGCAATCGTGAGGTGATGGGGATGTAAGATTGACAGAGTGATAGCGAGCGAGATAACGTGAACATTTAAGTTGTTGGACGTGGCATGAGGTAATAGGAGAGATGTCTGGAGATGTCAGAAAGATTATGGGAGACATCGTCAAACGTTTATTGATGTCAATGCAGTGATAACATCACGCGCTTAACTGCAACTTGAGAAAATACAGTGTTCTTATGAACTGACATTAAAGCCGATGTGGCAAAGCCAGGGACACAAAGTCCAGGTGGTTATCTACAAGATAAAACACACTTGTGTGTTTTTGGGTTGACGTTTGGCTTCATATGCACACAGACAAACCACGTGCAGATTTTACCGTCACTGGTAACACATCGCGCTGGACAATGTGCCGCATAATACTGGTAGGAACCTCCTGGTTACACCAGCCCACAGGGGATTATTGTGTCCGTCGTGCAGGGAGGAGCTGGGTGGGGAGGGAGGGGCGGGGCTGGGTGGGGAGGGGAGGGTGGGGAGGGTGGGGCTGGGTGGGGAGGGTGGGGCTGGGTGGGGGGTGGGAGGGGTGGGACTGGGTGGGGAGGGGCTGGTCACCCCGTGGTGCCCTTATAAAACTCAACGTTTAACCTACTCACGCCGGCTTGTGCCCGCCCTCACAGTCGGCCATATTTGCGGAATACACCACGCCGCCGTTGACCCTGGCCATTGACCGAGCAACCCAACGTTCCTACCAGCTCCCTCCGCAGGAGGAATGTGTTATTCAGAGGTGGGAAGGCCACACCATGATCCAGTGCCCACAATTGGCCTTGATATGTTTAAGATACTTACATGGAGGAGACAACCGGTGCATCTGGAGACAACCCACGCATTCGAGGGGGAAACACGAACTTCTCAACCAGAGCTATGAGTACTTTGAAACCTGCATTGCCGTTGTATAGTTCGCGTTCTTGTGTTCTCTAGTCTGACAATCCGTGTCAAAGACAGTGCGTGTATCATCAGAGCGCAGCCCTTAGAAGCAGTTGCATTTGGAGGCCTGTCCCCTTTTTTCTCTCCGCCTGACGAAGGCCGCTTGTGTTGCGATCGAAACGTCGTGGGTTTTTTGCTTTTATTTTTAACTTAATTTAATTTTTATATTCTATCTACGTGACTTTACCGAAAGAACCACGAATATTATTAGAGAACGTTTGTTTGCATGTTTTGCCACAAGTACGTGTGGATAATGCAGATTGATGCCTTGCAATAGGAGGGATCTGTTTGTTGTTTGAACATCTCAACACCTCGTGTTTTATTGCCAAAAAGGGTAAAGCCGATTCTTATTTGTCCATCCCTCCATCCCTTGTAGAAGGGAAGGGAGTTTTTAAATACAAGTGTGCTCCACCAAACCCTCGGTGCCTCTCCAGTGCTCCATTACAGGCCATGTCCATAGCCTCCACCGCCCGGCTAAATCGTGTGATTACCACGTGGTAATCACAGGCATGTATCTGTCAACCCCTTGTCAGTGCCTACCTTAGTAAAGACCAAGTCAGACCTTATTGGTCACCCCGTGCCCCTTAAACATCTCAACGTTCATCCTACAAAGTCCCATCACAAAGGGAGAAACGCAATCAAATAGACATGGATTTTTTTCGATTTATTGAAACGGCTGTACGTCGTATGGACCTGAAAACTCAATTTCCCTGGACAAGAATACGGAGAAACCGTATGGGTTGACAGGTATGCATGCATGCCATTGTGTTTCAAAATATGCGCAGTTATAAAACATTGCAATATCTATACTGTACACACTTTTTGTTATCAATCACACCCGAAATCATTTCTCACGTTACATTTTCCGCAACGCTGCCAGGAGTGGTTTGGAGTAAGGATAATTATCGGCGTAAGGCACTACCACTAAAGTCGACTTTTGCACCCTATATTCCAATGATCCCATGGACAGGTTTAGGACAAATTAAGGCGAGATGGATGTGGCTTGGCTAAAATATAACTGCTGGAAGTGCGTTCCGGACTGTAACAGCTGCACATCAATATGTCCACAGACTCATCAGCATGCTGTTGCCATCTATACAAACGTGAAACCCATGTAACGACACAGTACAGTGTTGTATATTCAAATAAATTATTCCTGTACGTACAGGAATGGGTCGATCATGGCTGGTGATTGTGGCTTAGTGAAACTTAATCCCATTATTGTGCTATTAAGTGAATAATCACGTCTTAAAATCCGCATGTGGGAGGGAGCGGTGGTGCAGTGGTTAGCGTGCTGCACGTTGATCATCAGTGGCGAGTGATATCCGAACAACGACCATCGTGGTGAAGTATGGTCAAACCACCCTCATGTTTACATTGCACGAGACGGCCTTCAGCCAGCAATGATTGGTCAAATGTGTGTGAATTGTACCGACTAATTGCCCTACACCAGCGGTCGGGAACCTATGGCTCACGAGCCATATATGGCTCTTCCAGTGGCTCCCAGACAATTTTTGAGTTGAAAAAAAAAATCTGTTTGGAACTGATTTTAAAATACTTGTGATAGTGCTTAATAATACCGTGTCATTTTAAAGTAAACAGAAATTAGTTTTGAAGATACATTTCACGGGTCACGCCTGCATGAAGCTCAACCTCACCACGTATGAACCAGACTACAAGGCCATCAGCAAAACCATGCAGCACCAGAAGTCGCATTAAAAGTAAGACATATTTAATTTATTATACGTAAAAAAAATTACTATATGGCTCTCAATGAAATATATTTAGAAATATTGGGCTTTTATGGCTCTCCCAGTCAAAAAGGTTTCCCGACCCTTGCCCTACACTATAGTATTATGTTGCCATATGGACGTATACACACGGAGGGCGCGTGCTCGCCACCTCAAGGCAGAGCGTGACGCAACGCCAAGGCGGAGGCCGACAGCGTCCGGGCCGTCGAGAAGCGCGCAGACCACGACGCGGGGCGAGCCCAACGTCAGTCGTCGTGAACGCAAATTAATCGCGTTCATCGTCGTGAGCGGTGATTAGCCTAATTGTGGCAATGTGCTGTGGAAGGCGGCGGGGGCGGGGCGGGGATGGGGGGGGCATGAGAGGGGCATGAGGGGGGGCATGAGAGGGGGGGGCATGAGAGGGGCATGAGAGGGGGGGCATGAGGGGGGGGGCCATGAGAGAGGGGGCATGAGGGGGGGGCATGAGAGGGGGGGCATGAAGGGGGGGGGCATGAGGGGGGGGGGCATGAGAGGGGCATGAGAGGGGGGGGCATGAGGGGGGGGGGCATGAGAGGGGCATGAGAGGGGGGGCATGAGGGGGGAGCCATGAGAGGGGGGGCATGAGGGGGGGCATGAGGGGGGGCATGAGAGGGGGGGGCATGAGAGGGGGGGGGCATGAGGGGGGGGCATGAGAGGGGGGGCATGAGGGGGGGCATGAGAGGGGGGTGGGCATGAGAGGGGTGGGCATGAGAGGGGGGGGCATGAGAGGGGGGGCATGAGAGGGGGGGCATGAGAGGGGGGGCATGAGAGGGGGGGCATGGGGTGGGGCATGAGAGGGGTGGGCATGAGAGGGGGGGCATGAGAGGGGGGGAGGAGGGGCACGAGGGGCGGGCGGCGGCGGCGATGGGGGGTCCCGAGGGGGTGCTGTGACGGACAACCCACGTGGTGGTGGTAGTGGGGGGTGGGTGGTAGTGGGGGGTGAGGGTGGGGGGGGTGCCGCCTCCCACAGCTCCCCCCGCCCCACGTCGCCGAACGTAGCCGGCGCTTCGCCCTCGCGTCGTCGGCGAGCCGTGAACGAAATCCGCATCGAATTAATTTGGCGACAATCGTAAAGAGGACCTCGGGCACAGCGAAGGCGTCGCTCTGGCGAGGCCGCCTCCTCCTCCTCCCCTCTGTTTCTGCTCAACGAGAGGCGGAGTTTTAACACGCGGCGGAATTGAGCAGCGGCAGCAGCGGCAGCATCAGCGGCATGCCGAGCGCTCGTCAGGAGGTATGATGATGATGGCCCCTTGCTTGACGTTGCAGTGCAGTGAGTGTGGTGAGTGTCTTCCCGTGGCTCCGTCTTCAAGTCGACTTGACAGCATCCCTCGTTGTTTGCGAGGCGGATCGCGGGTTGGGGAGGCCGGCGGTGGTGCGTGGGCGGCCTAGCTCGAGTCTCCGTGTCGTCCTGCCACTCGATCCGCTCGACCGAAAGTCCGAGACGCCCTCTCACGTCGCTGCCGAGCTCCGCGAACCTCGCGGCCAGCGCGGCACGGCCAGAGGATCCGTGTGCGGGGAGCGGTGGCGCAGTGGTTAGCGACACTGCGCTACCCACAGCGGGAGTTTTATTCATTCGCGGCCGCGGCGAACACCGCTGGCGAGCGATGTAAGAACTGCTACAGTTCTGTTCTTGCTTTCAGCAATCCGCACTGACCAGCGTGGTGAAGTATGGTCAAGCCCCCCCCCTATGCCCCCCCATGCCCCCCCCCCCACCATGAGCAACAGCATGGGAAGGTGTGGATTCACAAGGGGATGCTGTTCTATGTTATCTTATTTATGTTACTATTACAGTATATACACCACCACAACGCCTGTGCACATACTCTAGCTAGAGTGGTATGAGATGTGTGTTTTGTATTTTGTATGCGTAACATAGTAATAACAACGTGAATCTCTTGTCAAACCACTCCCGGATGATTGCCTCCCCACGCCGTGCTGGGCATGGGGGTCTCTGACCATACTTCACCACGCTGGCCAATGCGGATTGATGAAGAACACGCCACGTTTGGGTTCGGTTATGACTCGCCACTGATGTTTGGCATCGCCTGGAATCGAACTCTGGTGGCCGGGTCCATAGCGCAGTACGCTAACCACTGCACCACCGCTCCCAACCTGCACGTGCACGGTGCTTTGTATGGACTCTACGTTCCTAGAATGATATATTTTATTTTATATTTTATTTAAAAGCAGGCGAGAGGTCATAGATACTAAAACAAAAAATTGAGACCTGGTAAATTAAAACGTAAATTACTCTTAAAGTAAAACAAGAGTATACATGACGGCTATTCAATTGCGGCAATTATAAACCAGAGAATACAATTACCGTAATATTACACATTCGCCTCTGCCAAATATCACCCGGAATGCCTCTGGAGCTCTCTCACGCTCTCGAAAGCTAAGCAGGCGTCGAGCCCGCTCAGCTCATTCAGGAATTTCCTGACGACCAAAGCCACTCCGGATGAGTCCGATGGGGTCAGATCCCCCAACCCGTCACGACCGGCCTGAGGAAGCATCTCCCAATCACCCCAAAGACTCGTGCCTTGTGGGGGAGGCCTTCACCCAGCAGTTGGATTGAGACAGAAGGGTTTTACATATTAAACACTCTGTGTGTGTGTCAATATGTACCCCGCGCGAGCAGTGTGTACACGTGTGCTGCATGCACAGTAGTGAGTGGGGTGTTCGCACACGGCTGAGCTGTGTGGAATGAGAGTGGGTGAGTGTGGTGGGACCGCATTGCGGACACGGCCGCTACGCACGAGGTTTTAATTACAATCAAGACAACTGTCAATCCACTGCTGGATGAAGGCCTGCCCCCCCCCCCCCCATGTTGCATTGGTCGTGGGATTTGTTTGACCAATTTCACCACGCAGTTCGATGCGGCTTGGTGCGTTTGGGATTCCCAGGAATTTGGGATGCCCAGAACGATTTCCACCGTGGCCTGGGAGTCGAACTTGGGTTTGCACGGTGAATAGGGCAGTGTGGCAAACCACCGTTGACATCGCTTTACGCCACACGAAACTATTTAAATTCCCTTGCATTGTTTCCCATCCCAGGTTCTTATAAGCTATTCAAGAATCCTATGAATTCCTGTCGATTACAACTGTAATTCGTGATATTGGTTGCTGGTCGTTTTAGACATTTGGGTCTGTGCTCAGCAACAGTGGTTTAAAAAGAACACAGTAAAATACAGTAATATTATGGCACTATTATAACACACTAGCACACGGAAGGTAAAACAAAGCTTCCAATAACCGCATACATTTAAGTGTACATTTTAGCATGCCTGGTGTACTTGCAGATGGCCGTAAAGGAATGCAGTAATTGCTGTGTTCGCTGCTGGGAGTATGGGAGATGCAAATGCGTTGCGTTAGGCAAGAGCACTTGGGTTAAAAATAATCGGGTGCTCTTGTGCATTACTTCAGGGCTACAGTGAGGGCCTGGTTTTAGTTGATTAGGCAGATGTGTTTTTTTTATTTGGTGTTGCAAGCCAGCCAGAAACTGGTGTAATGCCCCCTCGCTTGGATTTGTGCCAGTGGATTCTAGCGCCGAAGCTAGGCCTCACGTGTATTTGTTAAAACAAGCTGAGAACCCGAGATATCCGGATATTGTCACGTTCAAGAGTAGCCAGGGTCAAGAGCAAACTCACTACTACATCTACGTTTGGTTCAGGTTGTGTCCGCGTGAGGTTAGAAATCCCAGAAGTTCGTCATGCAGAGATAAATGTGCCGTGCTAATGTTGGTCGAGTTTTTGCTGTTGTTGCATTTGTAAGGAAAGTGACTGAGCTTGGGCCGAACACGTCACGAGTATTGATGATGACCTGTGGGCGAGTCTAATGACAGAGTGGCAGTCAAAGGAGGCAACATTTCCTCGAGCACCACTCTCGTGGTCCGTGTTCAATCACGGCCCATGAGAGATGGCAGCAGCTTGGGGAGTCCATCATCCAGCAGTGCATAGAGATCATGGCTCCGTATGATGAAATATACGCATTCAATAGATATGCGGGTGTTTTTTTTAAACATTTATTTGTCAATAACATTCCAATCGCACTATCGTCAGCCATATAATGAAATGGAATACATTTCCATTTGTAATTCGGTGAGCAGCGTCGAAGAACATCCCATGAAGGCGATGTAACAACTTTAATTTGCGTCTTTATCCACTGTAGAGTCACACCTTTTATATAATTATATAACCTGCAAAGAGTGTTTCCTTTAAGACTGAAATGTTTCATTTTGAAAGCTGGAGTAGTCCAAATTAAGTAAAAACAAACCGATGGTTTTCTTTTTTTGGGCAGCCATTTGTGTCCAGCTGAGACAATTCATTGGCCACACTTGAGAACCTGGGTTAACCAGGGGTAGCTTAATTGAGTTGAACCTAAGCATCTCAGCAGTATCGGCTCAGTGCTCTGGCACAGTATGAAACCCTCTGAGTCACCCAGCCACTTGTTAATCTGCTTCTTTAGTATGGCAGATAATTCAACCCTCGGCGTTCCTCCGTTCATGTTGAGGTTGGCGCGTGAGGCAGTGGACGGCCTCAGGAGTGAGCCTGATGAATGTGAAATGATGCCAGAGAATGATGGAAGCGGGCAGTGGGTTACCATGCGCTCCACTCTTTGAGATTGGTGACCGCAGTGGCACTGTTTGGTTATTTTTTTGTATTTCCATTTGGCCCAGGAGCTGTTCACCTATCTCCTGATTTATGAATATCATATCTCTTCACTGATTGGGCCCCTTTAACTACAAGTCCTACCACTGTTAATATCGAATAAAAAAACAGCTGATGATGTTTCAGCTCTGACTTGGCGGATGGGTGAGGACCTCCCCCCACATTATGCAGCTCATGGGGCCTCTGTGGCTGTATTTCACCACTCCGCTCAGTGCGTGTTGGTGAAGGCAGGTAGCGTAGATGTAGGAGTTAAGTACAGTCCTGATATATTTTCCCGTCCTGCTCACTGCTGCCCACAGCGTAGCCCTGCGGCTGCCTACAGCACCCATCCAAGCAGTAGCCATTCTCAACCCTGCTTAGATTCTGCATACTGTATCACAATTTTGGGTGCATTTTGGGGGAATTTAGTTGGCACTAGGTCTGACTTGCTGGGGGGAATGGTGCGGGGGGGTGGGGGTGACCTGCTACCAATAAACGCTTTCAATAAAAAAAATCCATAAAAAAATGTGGAACAAAAACCCCTGGTCGTTACCGACCTTTACTTTATGTTGTACTCTCCACGTAATGCAAAGCAGTAAAGCACGTGTTGTCCCGACCAGCAGCCAGGCGGGGGGGGGAGCATGTTGTGTTTCGGCTACGCGGACGTTGTCTCGGGTTCCTGGAGAGACGAGCGAATGTGTCGGTGAAATTGAAGCCGGGGCGTGGTGGCATTGCTGCTGCTGCCGCTGGCTACCATTTGGGGGTTGCAAGTTGCCCAACAAACGAGGGCTTTTTCAGACAACGTTGTCTGGCCAGGGTCAGAGCGGAAGTGACCAGTGTTTGTTATTATTATTGTTGTTATTCCAGAATGGTCACGTTTATAAGCAGCAGCGCCTTGCTGTGACCAGCTCAACCCATGTCATGAAGCGTGGACCGCGTGATTGTTTTTGCAGCGGCGCTTTCTGTTTTGTAAACGCGGGCGAAACGATTTGTCTGTTCGCAAGCGGGAACTTGTCCAGCAGAATAAGCTTGAACATTCCGTTTCGATGTGGCTGAAACTTGAAGCTTTAATTATTTTCTAAATAAAATCTGACGTTTAGTTCCACCTGATGGTGTTGGATTTGGTCCAAGTAAAGGTGTGAATTTGTTGTCTAACACTAAAAGCCACGAGACGTTCTCACGTGAAGTTTTATGAGAGTCGTTCATAGTTAACCCCCTCTTCGAGTTGTCGTAAATGTGAAAGTGATATTAATCTTGCCACGTCTTTCAAAGTGTTGTTCTATCGGTGTTGTAACATATTGATGCCTAAAGTTCCATAATTTTTTAGGACGGGTACACAGCCATTTGTGCTTTGAGTCCAAAACTTTTTAAACGATTTGCGAGCACTCAAACACAGTTCTGCATTTCAGGCGCATATCCTCCCTTTAGTTAAAAATTTTGGAAAACTTTCCTTCACCAGAAACCTCATTACATATAGCATGCGTCGCCACTGTTCGATGCCATCTTGGAATTACCCAGACTGCTTTGCGCAGCTGTAATATCACTTGACTCAGGCGTTCAGAAGTTGCCACGACTGCAAGATGCCTGACCAGTGTGGAAGAGTAGGCCAAGTATCCCCTAGAGGTAGGCTCTAGAGCCCCCCCTCGAGGGGAGGCCCTTTTGCCAATTGTGTCATGAGGACACAATTGCAGGGCTGCACCTTTATCTTATGTGTGTGTGCGTGTATAGGGGGGAGCGGTGGTGGAGCGGTTAGTGCTACACTGAGCTACAAACTCGGCAACCCGGGTTCGATTCCCGCTCACAACCAACACCATTGACGATTATCTGAACCGGTCCTGGACCTCCCTTAGGTCGACTCGGCCACAATTGAGTACCTGGTATGGTGTGTAAATATCACCACTGGGGAGACAAAGGCGGCCAGGCGTGGTGCTGTCCACCCACCCCCTGGTGTGCTTTGCCGGCCTTCATAGGTGCTCACCAACAGCACTTGCTCCTTCAATCTGTTAAGGCTATACGGGGGATCTTTGTCTTTTGTGCGTGTATATAATTATATATACAAAATCGGAACATGGTTATTTAAAGGCATTGTCCCAAAATACAGAGGGCAGCTGGCTCTGCACCCGACTGCCAGCAGACGGGTGGATTGGCGAGCCCATGGGTTTGGAAATTTGCCGAGAGCGGGCGTAACGGGGCAAAGGCCGTTCCTCTTTACCGCGTTCACCATTGACGCCTCATTGCCGTCCAATTAGAACGTTATTCCTGCCGTGTTTTATACGCCAGAGCCTTATTGACATTGTGTTGGCCAGATAGAGCATCTTTGCCTGGTGTATGAATGTGTGCATATCCGTGAAACATTTTAGATTTTTGAAGGTCAATTTTGTATCTTTTGGATCATTTACATTTTGCAATAATTTATTGTGTTTTTCTGCTTACAAAAGTGATCTCAGTTCCACATTTCATGGATAAGAATCTCTAATGCAAGTGATGCCACTCCCTGCAACGTGATACTTCAGATCAATTGGGAACAAAAGTGTTATTTTTTGGGAAACTTTGTATCTAGGTCCGATTAATTTCATTTTCCAGATTAATCCGAAAATTAGGAACACATATCCCTAATTCGTGTCGCACGGATGGTTCATCTTCCAGTCGTCCGAGCCCATTAACCCATAACACCTCTCTGCGTCGCAGTGGACGTTAAAGACCTGGCGTTATTCATCAGATAGGAGGCCATTGCGTGCTGGCGTCAAAGGGTTCAAATTTGGTAAATTCGAAAGTTACAAAATTGAGATCATACATAGCAATCATCGCCCCCTTCTTGCAGGCTAATGCCCCAGGTGACTCTTGCAAATGGGACTACCCTGATCGAGTTTTCACCCGATTTAACTCATCAACTTGAAACGAGATTGTGACTCCCCAATAAAATGAGTAACTGGTGCGGTGTGTGAGAACACCATCTCTGCTGGCTTTAATAGGTGTTCGCTAACAACACTTGTTGCAACACATGCTTTAGGCTGCACGGGGCACCTTTGCCTTTGTATGCACGTGCATGTAAGAAGATCTGTCACATGCCTGATGAGTTAGGTAAAAAAAAGCATCTATTTTGCAAACAGTTGAGCACAACACGTGTTTGACATTGTGAAGAGGTCATGTGAATGGTGGTGACTGCACTCATAGCCAAGTTTTCGTGCAAAGTCGAGCCTGTTAAGTTTATGATTTCCATCATCAATAGAATAAAAATTATAAACCTCATCCTGTTTGATGTAAAAACGTGACCTTCACTGCCGCAGGAAAAAGGAAGAGCCGCTGTTTGAAACCCCGGTCGCGTGGGTGGAAAACAGCCGCCTCCGTCGCTACCGCGCAAACAAAGTCTCCCCACCACCACAAACAACACCGACGCCACCCACCCACCCCATGGCGCTGCCGCAAAACTTCACGGCGATGCTCCTGCACGCTCCGCCGTCGTCGCCGACGCCGCAGTGGCCATTCCCAACCGATCCCAACGCCACGGACGATTACGGCGGCTCCGAGGGGTACCCGGGCGGCGTGCCGCCCAGCGTGGCGGTGGACCGCCTCTTCCCGGCGCTGCTCGAGTGCTTCGGCACGGTGCTATGCGGCTACGCCGCCGGGCGCTCGGGCCTGGTGCCGCCGTCCGGCGCGCGGGGCCTCGGCGGGTTCGTGTCGTCGTTCGCGCTTCCCGCGCTTCTCTTCCGCAACATGGTGGTGCTGGACTTTGCGGCGGTGAGCTGGGGCTTCCTGCTGGCCGTGCTGGCCACCAAGGTGGCCGTGTTCGTGCTCGTGTGCGCCGTCACGCTCCTCACGGCCGCGCCGGCCTCGCGCTTCGCCAAGGCCGGACTCTTCCCCATCTTTGCGACGCAGAGCAACGACTTTGCGCTTGGGTACCCCATCGGTGAGCCGGCCGAAGTCCATCGTTGCTGCCTGTTGTTTGTGGTTGTTTGTCGTCGTAGGTCTACGGAGAGGCCGCTCCCCTCGCCGTGACAAATTGATAAAGTGTAGCCCTGCAGTTGCTTGCTTGCGTAACTGCCGGTGGAAGGGCCTCCAATAGATGGCGCTCTCCGGTACCACTGCCACCTAGCGATTTTAAAATGCCCATGAAGCAAAGGTAAAAATGGCATCGCACAAGATCAGGACACCGATCGATAGAAAAACACGTGAAGACAAAACTATAAGGAACGGTTGATAATTATAACTTCAGCACCATTGTGGATACGACCAAGTCGGTCACTGCGTGTACTGTCCGATTTGTCGTTTTGCCGGCCGCGTGGTGTCGCAGTGCAAGCCCTGTACCAGGCCACCAACCCGGAGTACGTGCAGTACATCTACCTGGTGGCGCCCATCTCGCTGGTGCTGCTCAACCCCGTGGGCTTCGTCTTCTGCGAGCTGCAGCGCATGCGCAACGCGGAGGTGGAGGGGCCCGGGGAGGAGGAGGAGGTTGGGGGGGGGGAGACGACGATGACGGCGCCGCCGCGGACGCTCTCGGGCTGCTCCCGCACTCTGTCCTCGCTCCGAACTTGCGCCGGCGCCATCCTGGGCGCCCTCGTCAACCCCGTGGTGCTTTCCTCCCTCGTCGGCCTGGCTGGTGAGCCGCCTCGAAACGACGTTCTTTTCAAGACGACCGATAATGTCATGTAAACCGGAGCGAATAATAGTAATTTACGTCGATCGCAGGGCACGACTTGTGCAAGGCTTGCTTGAGAAGTACTCACTATCGGTCGGGGTTTGGGAAGGGCGAGGATTCGGAGCAGGTAAAGAAGGCGAACATCGGTCCGCTTTTACAACGTATAACGACGCAATGCCCGATCCACAAATACGAAGGGCACTTCACGCCGATACGCTCCGCTGCCGCTGATGCGGTTGTCTGGCGTGACCACGTGAATGTGAAATTGTAGTTGTTGCTCTGTATTTGCTCGAGCCCTACGAAAGAAGAAGGTGCGCTTGTTCTACGGGTGGCGTTGTGGTGGTGGTGGCGGTGCAGGTAACTTCCTGCTGGCGCGCAAGGTTCCCGAGCTGGTGTCGCGGTTCCTGGACAGCCTGGGCGCCGCTTTCGGGGCATCGGCGCAGTTCTACCTGGGCCTCTCCATGGTGGGGAAGATGCAGAGCCACACGCGCGGCACCGTCGTGTCCATCATCCTGCTCATCACCGCCAAAGTGTACGCCGGGGACCGCGAACACGGGGCGGGACACACCCTGACGCTCGGACCATGACCGTCCAGCTCACGATGTCTGCCGACGGTTGCGTCGGTTGCCGTGCGTCCGGTGTCCTTTTCCCTGTCTGACGTTCTACTTGTCTGTTTGGACGTTTGGCTGTCCACCTATCTTCTGTATGTCAGTCAGTCTGCCTGCCTGTCTATTTGTCTGGCTTGTGGTCTGTCTGTATTTTAGTCTGTCTGAATACCAGTCTGCCGTTCTGTGTGTCCGCGCGTCTTTCCATCTGTCTGACTTCTCAGGTGTTGAAGTTCAATTCAGAACGATTAACACCTTTCGATTCCCCTTGAAAATCAACTTGTCCCTGGGTGCTACCTTACGCACGTACCCGTGCGTACGTGCCTGCAGGCTGGTGTTCCCGCTGCTGTGCCGTGAGATGGTGGAGCTGTTGGAGACCAGGGGAGAGAAGAACCACACGAGCCTGCGCGACTTCGGCTTCCTCTACGGCGTCTTCCCCACGGCGCCCAGCGTCATCATCTACGCAAGCCGCTACGCCATGGAGATCGAGACGGTGTGTGTTGTTTGTGGGTGTCAGTTTTTGTTTGTGCGGCCGGTATGTGTCTGTGTGTGTGTGTACATAGGTGGGGAGCGGTGGCGTAAAGGTTGGAGCATTGCGTTACTAACCCGGAAATCCGAGTTCAGTTCCCGCTCACGGCCAACACCAGTGACAATTATTTGAACCAGTCCTGGGCCTGCGCTAGGTCGACTCGGCCTCAAATGAGTACCTGGTGTGGTCGTAAACATCACGACTAGGGAGACAAAGGCAGCTCGGTGTGGTGCTGGCCACCCACCCCCTCGTATGCCATGCCAGCTTTCATAGGTGCTCGCTAACAGCACTTGCCACAACATTCTCTTACGGCAAAGTCACAGATGTGTGTCTTGTCTGTGTGTTGGTGTGTTCGCGTGCGTGTGCCCACATGTTTTGGTCATGGGCGTTGTTTGACCATATTTCACACTGTTCAATCCTCGTTGGGGAGGAGTGGTCCAGGACCAGTTGAGATTTAACTGGCCACTGATGTTAGCCATGGCCCGGAATCAAGTTGAGGTGGCCAAGTTCATAGCGAAGCGCTTTCAACACTGCTCCACACATACAGACAGATGCTCACACGCGTACCGTATCCAACATTTTTGTGGTCAGCATCTGCGATGGGCAGGGGCCCTGACAGAACGGCATTCGTGCTATTCAATGAATCACCTCCATGTGCACTGCAACATCACTGCACTGATCCACACTGGACTTGTGCATTCACAAACGATAACGGGATTGTCTCCCTCCCCTCCCGCCCCTCCCCTCCCTACCTCCATACCTCTCTGTCTCCCTGCCCATGTGCGTTGCCGTGTGCGCGTGCGGGGCAGCTGTCGACGGGCATGGTGGTGTGCACGTTCCTGTCGGCGCCGCTCATGTACGTCTCGTCGTGGCTGCTCGCCATGCCCAAGCTCGACGATCGCGTGACGCGAGCCGTCCTGGACAGCGTGAGCTTCGACATCAGCATCGTCGGCCTCATCTTCCTGGTGGGCGTCGATCGCGACGCCGGTCACTCTCCCGTGAAATCGTTCTCGTCCGTTAAAACCACAAACCGCATTGCCATGTCCTCGCTTCCCGTTTGTTTGGTCCTCTGGTGCAGCGCCGGAGAGATGGGGGCGGTGCAGGTGGGGCCATTTCAGGCAGAACTCAAATCCTATGGGGGCTCAGAGGGGGGCTCAGAGGGGGGGCTCAGAGGGGGGGCTCAGAGGGGGGGCTCAGAGGGGGGGCTCAGAGGGGGGCCTCATCTGGCAGTTTTGCCCATGGCCTCTAGAAGACTTTTGGTGGCCCAGCTGCAATGGTATTTGACAAATTAAGTGGAAATGCTAATTTTACGTTGTGTTTTTTTTGTATAGTAATTGGTAACTGATCTAAGGCCATCAAATGGGTGCAATTAATAACCTGGTTTGTTGATGATGTCACATATGTCATTTATAGTTCCCGGAAAACCTTGTTGCTTCTCAAGATGTATTTTTCTGGATGATTCTGCACAAAGATATTTAGGGCACTTGCCCTCTAGAGGAGTGTTTTGCATTTGGTGGGGGGGGGAAACCAAAGCATTCGGAGCAAATCCACTTTGAAAATTATTTACGCGCGAAGCTCCAAAACAACAGCTTCACCACTCGCTGCACTGTCATCTTCAGCCACCTCGCAGCATCAGCGGCTTTGGGAGTTTCACAAATCTTCATTATCCTCCAACCCTTGTCTCCGGATTCAAACCCCGGATCTTGACTTTGTAGACGCATTGCTCATGGGGTCACTCGACCTCTCATCATCCACACCCCCTCGCTGTTTGATGTCCCCGTGTGGCGCTGCGTCTCTGTTTGATGTCCCCGTGTGGCGCTGCGTCTCTGTTTGATGTCCCAGGTCTGGGTGCTGCGTCTCTGTTTGATGTCCCCGTGTGGCGCTGCGTCTCTGTTTGATGTCCCCGTGTGGCGCTGCGTCTCTGTTTGATGTCCCCGTGTGGCGCTGCGTCTCTGTTTGATGTCCCCGTGTGGCGCTGCGTCTCTGTTTGATGTCCCCGTGTGGCGCTGTGTCTCTGTTTGATGTCCCCGTGTGGCGCTGCGTCTCTGTTTGATGTCCCAGGTCTGGGTGCTGCGTCTCTGTTTGATGTCCCCGTGTGGCGCTGCGTCTCTGTTTGATGTCCCCGTGTGGCGCTGCGTCTCTGTCTGTTTGATGTCCCCGTGTGGTGCTGCGTCTCTGTTTGATGTCCCCGTGTGGCGCTGCGTCTCTGTTTGATGTCCCCGTGTGGCGCTGTGTCTCTGTTTGATGTCCCCGTGTGGCGCTGCGTCTCTGTTTGATGTCCCAGGTCTGGGTGCTGCGTCTCTGTTTGATGTCCCCGTGTGGCGCTGCGTCTCTGTTTGATGTCCCCGTGTGGCGCTGCGTCTCTGTTTGATGTCCCCGTGTGGCGCTGCGTCTCTGTTTGATGTCCCCGTGTGGCGCTGCGTCTCTGTCTGATGTCCCAGGTCTGGGTGCTGGGTCTGGCGGTGCTGTCTCGTCGCTATCGTCAGCTCCCGCACTTCTTCTCCATCAATCTATTCGCCGCCCAGGTGAGACGCTGGAAACCGGCACTTCATTTCTCACCCAATATTTTCTGGGTTACTCATTGGCTGTAGTAGGTGGCATGTGACTGGTAGTAGCCAAGGCCACAGTGAGAGGAATACTGGATGCATTGTGCCATGTGCGGAAGTATTTTCCGGATCGCGAACCCGGACAAACCCGGCTGAAATGTGTCCCCGTTTGCGAACGTTTTTGCCCACGTACGTTATATCTCGATGGTTTAGCCGTTTTGGTTTTCATTGCCTTTCCATCGTGTCGGGTATTTCTTAATTTTCGTTGCATATTTTCGGCGTCCTGTTAATTGTATTCCGGTGTCACTCTATCAATCGTGTCCTCCCCTGTCCCCGTGTGTGCCTGTGACCGGGCGCGCGCGTGTGCATACCACGTGTGCGTGCCGTGCGTTTGACTGCATGCGTGTGTGTGTGCCATACCTATCGTGCAGCTGCTGACGTGTGTGGGTATGGTGTGCTGGCACGTGCTGGGCACGGGCGCCGGAACGCTGGCCCGGGTGCTCGCCTTCATCCTGCTCTACGCCCCCATGTGCAGCTCGTACCTCTGGACCGGTGGGTGCCGCCGTGCCGGCCTTACTAGCTGCTTGCCAACAGGGATGAGCTTTGGGTTTCTGGTTTTTAGACGTGAGTTTTTTTGGACTTTAAGACCCAAGTTTGGATTTTTTTCATGTTCATCCACTGAATGTAACCATTTTTGATCGTGCTAATGAATAAAAACATTTTTTTACACAGTTCCATCGAGTAAACTGCATTCACTGTAACCATTTTTAGCCATTAATAATGATTTAAGCGAAAGTGATGTCATGACGGAAAAAGCGTGGAAGCAATACCACGTGAGTGAAGTTACTTCTTGTGATGTTATACAGTCTGAAACAACAACAACAACATTCGGTCGGATCATCCGAAACTTGGTATCTATTGGAGAGCAGCAGTCGCGTATTGGTTAGCACACTGAGCAACACACCTGTGACCTCCAGTTTGATTCCCGTTCGGGGCTAAAATTATTGACTAATATTTGAACTATTCCTGGGCTTTCCCCAAGTCGACTTGGCCTTAAATAGGTACCTGCTATGATGTGTAAACATTCGGACTGGATAGTCAACTTGTTCCTCCTGAATATACACGTGTATTGGGCAGTCATCGGTGTGGCCCCCATTGCGGACAAGATGCTTGTGGCAAGGCTTCGGTGGTACGGCCATGTGATGCGAAGTGAAGAGTCATCAGTGGCCAAGACTGCCATGCGTATTGAGCCAGAGGGCCGCCGTCCACGCGGACGTCCGAAGAAGCGATGGATGGACCGAATAAAGCAAGACATGAATGCGGTCAACGCATTCCCCGAAGATGCCCTGGACCGAGCCAAATGGAGAAGACAATGCCGAAAAGCGGACCCTGCGCCACAGCGGGAACAACGCTAGGAAGAAGATTGGGCAGTCATCGGTGATATACGCCTGATGGATTGCACCTCATCACTCATCTACCCGGGTGCCATAGAATTGCTAAAGGAAAAAATACAATTGTAGCCGGTTGCTTTTTTGAAATGCCATATGAAAGAAGCAGAAGCACTGGGGGGGAGGCGAGGGCAGCCGATCGTGGTCCCGGCCACACCATCTCCTTGTGCGCCGTTTTACATTATCTCCGCGATTATCATAATTTATGCATATACGTATATACATTAGCATAATTTATGCGAATTACGCATTTTTTAAAATGCTATTAATGTTTATTACTTTTATATAAATTTCATAATCCGACATATACAACACCAGCCACACCATCTCCTTGTGCGTCGAATCGGCCTTCGTGATAACACTTGTCCCGACAGATTGTTTTGGCTCTACGGGGGATCTTTGTCTCCGTGTGGCCTACCGCGCGTGTGACACGCGTCGTGCGCTGCTGCTGCTGCTGCTGCGGCTGCTGCTGCTGCTGCTGCGGCTGCAGGCATGACGGCGTTCTCGCTGCTGGTGCTGCAGGTGGCCGGGGAGAAGAGGACTCGCTCCTTCAAGGGCATGATGACAGTGGTGGCCTGGGGGTGAGCCACTCTCCCGCTTTAAATCCCCCTCCCCCCATCGACACTGACGCTTCAACAAGTTCGGGAAAAACGATGCGTATGCATGCCGGAAGCCGAAGGATTAGCAGTCGGGGCGTTCTCCTCGGCTGCCCCCGAGTCTGCAAGTTGCTTCCCCCCCAGCCGTCTGTGCTGCCGACTCCCTGCCCCTGTTCAAGTCCAGACTAGAGATCGCTTACGTCTGTGACCAACCGCCTCTCTCTACAAAATAACTAAACCCGCTGTTTATGTGCAGCGTCTTGATCTGCGGTCACATTTCGATGGTACAGTACTGAGGTATAGGTGGATATGTGATGAGGCCCAGATATGTGAACCTCTGTAGAAAATAACAGTGACACCACCCTACACAAATACTGCACTCGGTGTGGGCGGATGATTCGCTCGGGTGGATATGGGACGGTCAGATATGTGACGTACTGTATATAAATTTGCACGTGTATATATATTTTTGTATCTCTCTCCAGCCTGCCGGCATTTGCCGTGGGGATTCTGGTGGCGTTGAGTGGCGACATGCGCAAGTACGAGATCGACCCGGCCTTCTTCTGGGGACGCAGTCAGGTCTGTCGTCACGGCCTCCGCCGTAACCACACGGGTCATGCCGAGGCTCGGTTGCAGTAGCGCGGTTAATTTTGAGGACGGCATAAGCTAATCGGACCCTTTTTAATGAATGAGTGGAGATGCGTTGACTTCTGTGTGTGTGTGTGTGTGGTGCATGTCGCATGTGTGGGTGTGGTGCATGTCGTGTTTGTGTTACACGTGAACTCTGCGTAGAATGCCGTGTGTATGTTAGTATTTGCAGTGGCTCCCCCCGTCTCTGTAAGCAACATGAATTCAGGATCCTCTCGTTATTGTACGTATGTATGTCGAACTTCTTTCGCACCGTGCGTAGCCAACCACGATAATCGGAGGTGCAGGGGAAGGACAACAAACTAAACACAAAAATCAGTTCTAAAAAAACGAGTTTTCAATTGAGAGATTGTTAACCAACTCTGTCGATAACGTGGCGCTGGCTGTCTGACTGATTTTACTTCATTGTCTTAGTGGGTTCCTCCCACAATGCCCCGCATGCCCTAATTGTTGTACTTGCACGGCGGCGGTTGTGGGGGGGTGGGGGAGCAGGTGGTGATGACGGTGGTGATCTTGGCTGTGAGCATTCTGCTCGGAGGCACCTCGCTCACCGTTCTCGGGCGGCGTGGCCGCGTCCAGCGTCCGTACGAGGCCCTGAGCAAGGAGGGGCCGGAGAGCACGCGGGTGCCGGATGACGCCCCCTCTCCACCTGCTGAGCCGCCCCCCAACGGCACCTTGGAGACGCACGGTAGGCACGCATATATATACACGCACACATATATATACACGCACACATATATATACACGCACACATATATATACACGCACATATATATATACACGCACACGCAAAGACGAAGATCCCCCTACCCAGACTGCGATATGAAGCCCCGGTAACCTCAGTTGATTCCCGGCCACGCCTAGTATCAGTGTTGGGGCGATATCAGAACTGGTCGTGGGCTTCCCCTTTCACCAACCTGTACTTATCAGCATGGCGATTCTTATGACCGGCACCAATCAAACGTGGAGACAAAAGTGGCGGAACTGAATGTTGCGTGGACCTGTCCTCTGCCCCCCGCTGCCCTCTGCCGTCTGCCCCCTTCAGCGCCGTGCGAGGGCGAGTGCCCGTGCTCGGGGTCGGAATGCTGCGCGAGCACGCGGTCCCTCCCGGCCGTGGCGGCCGCCAGCGACCCCACCGACCCGGCCGCCGGTAAACGTCCCGCGTCTCTGGAATGCGGGGACCACGGCGCCACGCGGCACCGTCGTTCATTACTCGTTCGCACGCACGCAAGCTCGCTCGTATATGCCGACGCAAAAACAACAAATCACTGCCTGCCGCTAAGTGGTGCTCATGCCAGGCGAGGTGCACTTCGAGGTCGCGTTATGGGCTTACGTGACCGAGATGACACTCGCACGCCCCCGCATACACACTTGCATACATACGAACGCAGGCAGTTGCACGCGCGCACAACTGTGCTGTCAAGCGATTTCGTGGCCAACATTGGCAGCAGGGAGGTGGACACACGGGCATGCAATGTGACACATGCGCTGCCCATGACAGGCACTCGCTCACCCTCCCTCGCCCCTTGTTTCTCGCGGGACCTCCCCGTGCAGTGGCGCGCTGCCTGGGCCCGTGCGGGCCGGGCGACTGTGCGCTGGCCGACGAGGAGCGGGCCAGGGTCCTGGAGCGCGAAGACCCCCAGGCTGGCCGCCACGTCCTCCTCTGCCTCCTCCTCCTCATCACCATGTTCCTGGTGGGGACGGCTACCTCCCACTCCCAATCTCGTGCCCTGCGTGGTGTTTAAATCTCAGCTGTGGGTATTGTTCAGAGAGCCAAGCAATAGTCGTGGTGGTAATACCATATACGCCTTTGATCCTGTGCCTTGGAGGCAAGACTTGGTGGATCACACTCAAAGCCGCTCGGCTAGAAAATGTCAGGACGCTGGATGGTCAAAAGTTTTTTGGAGGCTTCGGGGCAAATTCCAAATGAGGCCCCCTCTAAAGCTCCCTGGGATCTGAGACCCAGGACAACTGCCCCACCTCTTCTGCATCTATGCAACCGTGACGCAGAGCAAGTTCATTCTGTGAACCCATCTGTGCGGACCTTTTGAGTCTAATTCGCCCCCATCCCCTGCCACTACATCAGAGTATTCCGATGTAGCAGGACTCTTGCAAAATTAGCTTTGAAACTAGTTGAGGCTATCTTGGATAAATGATGGACATGGCATTATCACATTCGAGTTTGCCTTCAGTACTAGATGTACACACTCTGACGTGTTTTGCAGTTGTCTCCCTACAATAAATGCATCGGCCCGGTTAGCGAACTTGTCGTACATGACTCTTGCTCTACCTGTACCTATCTTGAGCCCTCCCCCACCCCCCTTTGGCAGCCTTCTTCTCGGTTGAGCTCCAACTGCTGGCCACCGGTACTGACTCCGCCACCGCCTGCTGCCTCTCTCCCCCCCCCCCCCCCCCCCGGTCTCGCGTGCGTAGAGCATGTGCACGGGACTGTGGTGGCTTTTAAGCTCGACGATCGGCGGCCCCTACCTCGAGTTCAAATTCACCTGCGCCGTCTGCAACTTTGGCCAGGTGAGGCGCCGCGAGTCCACCCGTTTAATGTCCTCGTCGTTGCCAACGTTTTATATGTCGGGTGGGGAATGCTCTTCCTTCAGGAGGGTCCAACAAGGCTTTGTCGCCCAACTTTGTCGGCAAACCACAAGCAGATGCTCACCCCCAGTGATTCGGAAATGATGCGAAACGTACAACGAGGCCTCGCCTTTACCCGCACTCAAATTGTTGTACTCAAATTGTTGTTGTTGTCGTCTGTCCTCTGTAGTGTTGTGTTCACTGGTTGTGGCAAATTACTTGGAAATATGCCCAAGTTTTGGGGAGGAATGTGGTCGGGGAGAAAGCCGCATAGATTCATTAGCATCGACTCTCACGCTTGCGATGCACCCATCCAATCGACGGGAGTAAGAATGCATGTTTTTTCCCATCCGTATATATTGTATGTAATCGGGTTTGTGCCATCGCTGCAGCCGCTAGAGGTGCTATCAGCGATACCTTTAACAAGTAATCGGCATCTTCTTGGTTCTTTTGGTAAAGTCACGTAGAAGGGAAATAATAAAATAATAATAAAACATAATAAATACAATTCTCACGACGTTTCGGCCACAACGCAAGCAGCCGTCCTTAGTTGAAGACGCTGTCTTTCCGACAGACCTGTTTTTCACCTGAGGACGGCTGCTTGCATTGTGGCCGAAACGTCGTGAGAATTTTATTATGTTTTATTTTTATTATTTTATTATTTCCCTTCTACGTGACTTTACCGAAAGAACCAAGAAGATGAATCCCTGCAGTCACGAAAGCTTTGAATCGAAGAGTAATCGGCAATTTTTTTTACTTGAATTGGTGGCTTTGAATCGTGACAATTCATGGAATTGCCAGAGTGAGGGTGATAGTGCCTGGGAGTGCAAGTGGTGAATTGCCAATTCGTTTTGTTTTTGTTTTGGATTCTACTCAGGGTTTCTTGTCGTTTGTTCTCTTCGGACTGGACAAACACCTCATCATCATCCCCTTCAAAAGGAGGTGCGGTTCCCATCACAGCATTCCCTCATGTTGTCACCCCGGTGCGTTGTACATGGCCTTCAGAAGGCACTCTAACAACGGTGAAACAAAGATCATGTTCTTAAATCGTTCATGACGGTGACCCAGGTCGCCCTTGCACAAGAAGCAACAATTATTCATGAGTGCTAATGGGTTTCTTAATCTCCTGCTTAAGCAAAGAATACAAGCAGATCATCTACGTGCAGAATGATTATTTTAATTTAACTTTTTCATTTTAGCTTTTTTCTCTCCGTTCTAATTGTGCCATTGATGTCATCTTACGGGACAAATAAATCATCCATTTGGAACTCTTTGCAGCTAACAGTTCACCACCTTGCGAGGAAGCTGGTGGCCGTCCAGCGTAGGCGTTGTCACAGAACTGTCGTTGTTGTTGTGCGATGCCGACGGGGCAGGCTGCAGAGGCTGTGGGGCAGCGCGGCGCTGAGCCCGTCCCCTCGCGGGCCCACTTCGGGGCCCCTGCGGGGACCCGACAAAGAGGTGGCCATGACGTGCCGGCAATTCCTGCACTTCCACCGCGAGCGCTGCTGCGGCGACATCGTGCACGAGCGCAGGTACGCACGCGCCGTTCGGCACCAAGTCCGACGTTTCGCTCCGCACTCTTGGGAGCTTCTTAAAAAAAATTTAGTTGAGTAGCTTCGAGTATCCCTCGATTTATACCCAAACACATCGCGAGGGCCAAATGGTAATCCGCTGGACTACCGCAGTACAAATTTGAATCCGTACAGCGTTTCAATATCGCCGCATCTCACGTACGCGAGGGAGAGGTGTCATGTGACAATTAAAGCATGTGGCATGTGGCAATGAAAATCACGTGGCATTGGGAGAGCAGAGGAAGTATTTATATATTCCCATACATATTTCAAACATGAGAGAGAATGTTATGGTGTTGGAGTAGAGAAAAGTGAGACATATGCAGAGGAGAGGAACGGCTGAAGCCGAGATGCGAACAGGGCGAGCGCGAGCCAGCAGCGTGGACGGCCGAGAGGGGGCAGCAAACAGGGAGACGGAGCTGCTCTTTAACGAGCTCTTGACGACGGATGACTAACGTCCTTGATGGCGAGCAGTGATTTCTTCAGGTCTGTCTGCGGGAACTTACCTGTCTCTTTCTCTTTGTCTGCCTTTGTTTTTTTTCTTCTCTTGGCGGTGGTGGTTTCTCTTTTCTTGTGCTGTTCCTTTACTTGTGTTTCTCTTCATTGCATTTTCCTTACTGGCCGCGCCTCTCCAGTTTGTGCACCAACGCTGCGGCGGTCGGAATTCGCGAATGCTCTTTGTGACTTTAACATTTGGAAGGGGAACGAAAGTAAAAAAACACATATTTAGCGTTTTGAGAGGTAGAAAAAAATTACGTTATCAGTTTCATTTCTCAAATCTTGACAACCGCGTGGGAGAAGTGGCGTTAGGAGCGCCGGCATCGGGGGGTGGGGGGGTGACGGGTGGTGACTTTTGAATGTCGCCCTATGGGGTTATTGAGATTTGGTTTGGGGCGCCGCTGACACAAAACCAGCCTTGCCTTGGCGCGCTCTCTCGCTTGAGCTGCTGCTGCTGCCGCTGCCCTGAGCGTGGCGGCGTAAACGGATACGAACATTCCTCAAAACGAAGCCATCAAGCGACAGACTCGATGACATTGTACGGAACGTTTGCACAAAGCAGGCAGGTGCCGCCTTAGTTGCGTTCAAAACTTCGGTCTACGTTAACGATGCTTTGGTTGGCAATTTTTCGTCTAATATTTCGGTGATATAAATATTAATATACACGTATAAAATAACCGGGCGGTGAAGTGTTAACAGTAATGTCACTTATCAAAACTTGAAATAATTCTACGCGTGCCGTTAGCCGTTCCGCTTGAAAAGCGATTCGCATTTTAATCGAGTGAATGTTTTTTGGCAAAACGCGCTCGCAGAGTTGGCGGAGAGAGGCGCAGTCGAGTGGCCCCACATGGACCGCTCGCTCCGTCTTTTTTTTGAGCTGGGTGGATGGCTTCCGCCGACCAGAACCAGCGTCCGAGCATCTTGACGTATTCGACTCGGAAAGCGCGTCGTTTTATTCGGAGACGGGCGACCGCCAAATCGAGAATTGAGGGAACCGTTTTGTTCAGGAAGCCGTCCCGTAAGGAATTAGGTGACTTCTTGAATAGTATTAGGAAGACGGTTGAGTAGGGCATCATCTCCGAGCGGTTTAAGGTCAGTCGGCCTTGCAGCCACGTCGTACAACTTTCCCAAGTGCGGTCTGCCGGGTTAGGCTTCTTCTCTCGCATTTCTTCTCTCCAGCTTTCGCCATGCACGACTGCGGGAAGCTTCAGCAGCTGAAGCTTCAGCAGCCGAAGCTTCCAGCAGAGAGAAGAAAAGCGAGAGAAGAAATGCTCATCGCGCTGCCAAACCTAGAAAGGCCATTTAACAGAAATAAAGCGACACTGCTGCCCTGCAGTAGCGCGCGGCAAAAGCTTGCGAGCGGAAATGTTCAACACGAGGTTTAACCCAGAAGATTGCACTAGGATTACGAGTGGCTGCGAAAGCCTCCGTGGTAGACTGGTGCAACTTTGTTCTTTGCCAGAGTTGATGTGGACATTCCATGCCCGACACTGCCAAATGTCATCCTCGGATTGTTTTAGAAACGTGACGATTCTTAACACACAAGATGTTGGCTTTCAGTTTTACAGCATTTGAAAAGCGGTAGATGTTCATAAGTAGGAATTTTACTCTTTTTAAAAACACAAGTAGTTCTTCCGTTACTGTGCAAGCCTTTGGACATTCATACTCGATGTTTGTAATGAGTCATACAGCAACGTTCACAACCGTAAAATTAATTCCTGAAGTTATTGAGGCTGGCGTGTGTACCTTTTTGTAAATAGACTGCTGGCTGCGGGCCTCTGTACGCAGTGCGGGTCGTGGGGGTTACTTCACCACGCTAGCCAGTGGTGGCGGGTTAATGAAGGCGCAGAGGGTGCGTGGATGTGGGATCACATAAGCTAGAGTACAAAGCAGTGTGTGGATCGTTGTTATCTAGTAAAGATACCAGTAGCGCCAATGATGATACAGTCATAGCAGCAGCAACGATGACGATGATGGGAAGTAGCGATGATGGTGATGATGCTAAAGAGAGAGCGCCGCCATAAAACGGGTTGAACCGGAGCTCTGGGCCGACCGGCGGTGGGGGCCGTGGCTTGGCCGACACCGCAGGTGTGGCCGGCGCCGCGTGCGTGTCTGCCTGGGCTCGGAGCTCGTCGGCTGGCTGGTGGCGGCGGGCCTGAGCGAGGATCGCGACGGAGCGACGCGCTACGCCGAGCGCCTGCTGTGCGGCGGCGTCATCGCGCGCCTCGCCGAGGCCGGCGGACGACGAGGAGACGGCGGCGGCGGCGGCGGTGGAGGAGCCAAGGACGACTTCAGCGCCGCGGCGGCGCTCGATTTCCTCGACGCTCCCCTTTACTACCGCGTCGCGCCGCCACCGGTCGAAGACTGGTGATGGGACGGTCGTCGCCGGTGAACAGTGGTTGGCAGTGCTCGTCGCCTGGGAACGACGATCATCTGCCAATGGGAAGCGACTGGGCCGGTGACTGAAGATCATTGCTTGTGTACAATGCTCACCTGTCATTGTTGAATGATGTACACTGCTTGGGGAACAACGCTCGTCCATTGCTGGCGACCGACGCCTGTCGTTGTCGAACCACGCTCGCGGTTGGTGAACGTCGCTCATTGTCCTGCTGAACAAGGCTCATCGCTGGTTACCGATGATCGACTTCACGCTGGTGAACAACTCGTGGCTCGTGAGCGACGCCGTTGATCGGGGGGAGCAACGCGCATCATAGATCAATGATTCGTATCTCTCACCGACGAGCGATGCAGGGAAATCCATCGTACTCCAGTAAAACAAAACTTTGCCTCCAAAACGAACAAGCGAGGATTATGAACAGAGAGCAGGCAAGCCCGACGTGCGATGCCATTACCAAATGCACGAGCGCAACGATTCCTTGGCATCTTTTGCACACCCCGCGTGCACTCAACTTGTACAAATGCATGCACGCATTCATTTAAATGTTGCATCCTTGGCTGTGCAAGTGCAGTGTTCGTTATGAACCTCGTCACTTTGTAATCGCCGATGTCCCGCGTTACTTTCCGCAGCATGTGCAAGGGCGGCTCGATTTTCTTCCGCGAAACTCCCAGTATTTAAATTAACAGCTCCTATTAAAACGATACCCTTTTTGTGTTTTAAGAACTAGAAAAACACACAACTTCTCGTCGCAGTAAAAGTAAAGTCGTGAAAATGAACGTAGAGTATGTTTACCACCTTAACACTCGAATGCAAATTTGTGTTCCGTTATACTACCAGTACCACAGTTCCGTGTGCGCGCGCGAGAGGATTTGTATGCTCATGACAGTATTTATGCGGCAATTACAGTATTTTTTTAATTGTCCAACGGAATGCAAATGCTGATACCCCTGCCACCTTTCTGATTAGCTGCACTGGGGTGGGGGTCGGGAGTTTTACTTTGTCTGGGTACTGGAAAACTTGGGCTGGAATGCACTTTTATTGCACCCAGAGTGGATTGCGGATTCTAGGAGGAGTCTTTAGCTATTCTTTCTCAGGACTTTAAAACGGTGGCGTCAGGCGGAGCAGTGGGAATGGATAATCGGGACTTTGATCGCGTAAGACCAGTTAACAAGCCCGGGCCAGCTCCATACAAGAAGCGAGCCTTGACAATGCAAACAATACATAGGTATCGAGTTCCATAGGCAACGGTGGATTGCTTGGGGTGTACTAATGCACCGATGAAATTTATTTAAAATCGATCCTTATTCTCGTAACACGTACATCAAGTTGTGTGAGAACAGAGTAAATTTAACGGGTGTGTTTCATATTTACGAGTACATTCAAGTCTCCGTCAATGTGCCACGTTTAAATAATTGACTCGCGATCCCAAATCAGAACGGGAATCTCAAACAGGGCCTGGCACGTCCGAAACTTTGCAGACCCAGCTTGTGCCGGATGATAAATGGAACAATTGGCGCCATTTAAAAAGAAAATTCAAAAACATTTATTCCCAATGGCTGCTTGTATTCAGCAGTTTCGTAAAGGTCACTGGTTCACGCAAAGGTAATAGTTAACAAGGAAGGTTCACTCAAGAATTAATAGTTGGAACTGCTTGTGATGAAATAGAATACATGTGCTTACTGTACAATATGTAAATGGTGAGGCAAAGCTAAAATGAACGCGTTTTTGCATGGAAATAAAATACTTGGGTTTCCAATTCAGATTGCGAGGCATTGCTAATTAATCAAAGTGGAATTGTTCATTGATGGGCTTCAGCGGCGCGCATCTGTGAAATGTGCTTCTCTTGGTGAGCTGTAGGATTTTAACAGCCACAGATTTTCATCTCCAGTCCTGAAGGCTCGACATCATCCCATGTTCACCAATCTTCTTATTCGGCGAAATACCACGTACATACCGATTTTAGTACAGGAACGTTTGTATGTGTGTGCTGCAAAATGATGTAGAACGTTGCACCATGATGGGTGGCATCTATTGCAACCGCTGGAGAGAATTCAAATTACGAAATGTTTCTTTAAAAACACAAAGGGAAAGCCACCAATTAGGCGAACAGTTTTTATCTCCTGTTCTGAACTTTAAAATAGCGTTTACACCATACCCAAGTATGATATTGCACTCCAGACATTTAAACGTTCACCAAGCTGTGTAATCACGGAGTCTCGAGTTTGTACGTCGCGCTAAAAAATAAACGTGCAAGGAAGTGTCGACGCGATCTTCGATTGCGGCTTTATTCAAGGTGCTTGAGCTGCACAAGGGAAGAGCAGCAACTCGCAGACACTCCCAGAAGCTCGCGAGGAGGGGCACACAAACTCAACTTGTGCAAAGAAACGTAGAGCACGCGGCACAACGCGTTGTAAAACCACGCAGCGATCGGCTTCACCTGCCATAAGAGTGCTTTTTATTGACCTGTGTGTCCGACTCAGACTAAATGGCAACCATTAATATGCTTGAGCCCTAAAGCCATGAGGAACAAGGGTAATTTTACAGCAAACGTTTGGTTGGCAAATGTCACCAGCAACGCATTTACTGTGAGCGGACGTTGGCAAAATTGGCAAGGTGCTGGCATGGTGACGATGGATGAGCAATGATTGATCTGCACAGCACACAACCTCGGGCAATCATGTGACCTGTGTCCGTGATCGGAATGGACATTGCCATTCCAGTTCACCACGAACAGAAGCGGTGAAGAAAACTGTTGATATTTTGGAAACAAAATTATTGCGAACAATCTTTGCCAGTAACAATCTCGGACGATGATAGCTCAACTTAATTTAGTGCGTCATGCTCTTTGGGACTACTCAAGGAGATGAGAAGAAATGTATGTAAATCTATTATGCAGCCTCAACCTCAACTATTCAACTGGTTGAATCAGTCTAGTACACCATCCATAATCCGGTAAAACGTATTCAATTCGACTAACAGTCCAAACCATTGCACTGTCTGAAACTGTCAACTCTTTCAGTATTCCATATGTAACCCTTCTAACAGTTTTTAAGCATGAGCGCAGATCAACTAACAGTCCTAAACGCGAGGCATGCAACCAACCACCAC
Source organism: Lethenteron reissneri (assembly GCF_015708825.2). NCBI lineage: Eukaryota > Metazoa > Chordata > Hyperoartia > Petromyzontiformes > Petromyzontidae > Lethenteron > Lethenteron reissneri. Next base: position 1,865,092 of record NC_083809.1, read on the forward strand.
ATCCCCCAACCCCGGCGATTTGAAATTTCGAATATTCATGGTTGCGAGTATCGGGATTTTTTAAAAGAATTTTGTCCGTAACGATTCTCTAATTTGTCTCGGCACGATATTGTTCATCACATTCGCATATAATTTATACAAGTTGGAAATAATCATTTGCATGCAAGATTCGATGCTCACATCGTGATCGTAAGAATCAATTTCAATCAAATCGATACGTTGTTGCATGCCCTACTGAAGACACAACGGCATTTCTTCAAATGAAAGTAAAATTCCACGATGCCGACACGCTCGTGTTGCACACCGCGCACGCCTCCTGGTGGCGCGGCGCGCGTGTACGTGCGCGTCGTTCACTTGTAGAACTTCATTTCCGTGTCGACGCAGTCGTAAAAGAGGTCGACCATCTCGGACGCCACAAACGCACGACGTCCAGACGCCACCTCCTCCATGGCGGCGATGCCCTGGCGCTCCAGCCCCATCATCGTCTCCAGCAGTCGCACGCCGCGCTCCTACGCCGCCGTTTACACGATGGGCACACGCAATGAGTGCACTCGACAAGGATGCACACGTGGTGCGTGCACACGTGGTGCGTGCACAACGCGGGTATGCGTGCCGTGTACATGGCACGGGCGCACCCTGCCAGAACAAAACCAACTTCGTCTTTAGCAACAATTTCTGCACACGCATTTTACTTGCGTGATACGACCCAAAAAAATCTAGCGTGAATCTTTATATTGGTCGCGAAAGCCTTCGTGTTAAATGTACACCCTCACTTTACCTGCTAACTCGGGTCGGCAACCAAAATAAGTGCCACTTTTTTCGAATTCGGTTAACTAAACAGTTCAAGAGCCACAATGCACTGTGGTGAATACGAGGCAGTGGTCCTTAATAAAGAACGTCACGAAGTCGCAGTCCTTAAAGGGCCGCATGCGGCTCCGGACACGCAGGTTGCTGACATTTGTGCTAACTGAACAAACAAGACAGGAGAAGAAACCAGATGGATAATATCAAAAAATAATCCGAATCGAATTGTGACAATTTGCGGGAGGGGTGAACGGTTAGAGCCCTTCAAAGCGCGCACGTGCCGCTCACCGTGCCGCTGTCGCCGGCTTGTTCCCACGCCTGCTGGTGCGCGCGGTACAGCTCGTGCCGCCGGTCCGGTTTGCTGCGGAAGCGCGGCACCACCCTCGCCGGGTCGTCGGCGCCCAGGTCCGGCGAAACCACCTTGCCGACGGGCTTCACCCCCTCGACGAACACAAACGGCTTAAAGATCGACCTGCGGGGGACGTAGGCCGGAGGCATCGAATACCCTCGAGTGGAATTCCCCCCAGGCCGAGTGAGATCGGACACGAAGGGAACTTTTAACGTAATCCAGGGTTCTGCGGTATCTTTCCCCAGGTTTATCTCGATTGCGCTTTCGCCCTCATGTTATGAGATGAATGATACAACTGGACCTCTTGCAGAGCGGTGCAACTGCAGATGGGCTATCCGATTTATTTATGTAATTAATTTCCGGTGATCTGTTCAACTTCTGATAATCGAATATCACGAAAATATTTGGGGGAAAAAGCCTTTCCTCTGTTCCCACGTACGTGGCTGGACGGGAGGTTATGGGTGGGGCTTGTAGGGGGTTTCCCATTTTTAGGCAGGATTTGGGGCGGTCGCTATTTTTAAAGGTGCCCAAGTAATTGTTCTCCAAGATTTAAAGATTGGGCTTCTGAAGTGAATGTCACAGAACTACCGCCTATGACCACAAATATTTTCTTCATTTTTTTCCCCCTCTCGATGGGTACTCTGGTGTGGTGGCACACTCCTGTGACCCAGCTCTTCAAAAGGCAAAGGTTGGTGGCTCGCACAGCTATTTGTCAAACCGCTGGGCTGCAAGGCGGCCGTGAGGTGGCAGTGCAGCAAGTGGGTTGAAGGACGCTTCTGTATGGACCGTTGTGTGTTACTCCCTTGTACACGTGTGTGTGTGTGTGTGGCGTAGCAGTTAGCGCGCTGCGATACGAACCCGGCCACCCGAGTTAGTTTCCCGCTCACGGACAACACCAGTGACGATTATCTTAACCGGTTCTGGGCATCTTCCAGATTGACTCAGCCTCAAATGAGTACCTGGTGCAGTGTGCAAATATCGCCACTGGGAGCAAAGGCGTGGTGCTGGTTACCCACCACCTCGTGTGCGGTTCGCCGGCCTTCGTACGTGCTCGCTAACAGCACTTTCCCCAAAAGTCTGTTCAGGCTATAAGGGGGATCTTTGTCTTTGTGTTCTCCAGCAACCTGGAACTCCCCTCCCACACGAAGGGTAACACTTCTTAAAATGGAATCTCAAGTGACATTACCGTGCTTTGAGTCGAGTTAGCAGAGCTTGGCTGGTTCATAGGAGCGCATCGCATATTAAAAAGCGATTGAAAGAAGAATACGCGGTAAGATTTGCACAAAACAGCACTAAACTATTACATCCATATTAAATACGAATGATGGTGCATCTTAATCTAATCATCGTGGCAGCCACTTCACCTGAGGATGACACCTCTACCATGTGTTTACACTTTCCAACGCAGGATAAAAGTCCACCTGGAGCGGTGGGAGGGGCGGTGTGGGAAATAACTCTCGTGTAGATGATGCAACAAACTTTCAAATAAAGTTGGGCGACTATTGGGGACTTGCCCTTTAAAAAATTGGCATAATTGATCAAATGGTTGCCTCCTAGCACTTGGCGACGCAAGCCTCTGTTAAAAGATCTTGGGGTCCCAGCAGAGGTCGCAACCGGGTACCCGATACCCGTACCCTACCCGATACCCGGCTACCCGTACCCGGCCAGGTACGGGTACCCGTTTGCGACCCTGGTGCGGCCGGGAACGGGTAAGGAATCAAAACTCGTTTGCGACCTCTGGGTCCCAGCCCTGCTGACCGAGGCGTGAGCCCAGTGGTCTCATCGCGGCCTACAAACAATGCTTCCTGCGCACACAGAGATGATGATCGCTGATTAAAAGACGTTGGGGGGGGTTGAAAAACTAATGCTGGAAAACTGCACACATTCAATGCGTACGCACGATTATTATTTTTATATGTATCCGTCTGAATTTCTTTGTGTGGCAGAACGGACCTGGAAGGGTCGGGAGTGGCGGTCAGGAAGTGGATGCAGGGCAGGGCGGGGTTCTGCGGGAGGATGGACACCATGCTGCCCGTTGTGAGGAAGGCGCCCTGCGCACAGATCCCACTCTCCTTGTCACGCAGGATCGACATCATGTCCTGTGCCGACAGGGACCCTTGTGATTGATGGAGGTGGGGAAAGTAGGGGGGGGGGGGGTTAGAGGGGAAGAGGTTGAGCAGCGGACAAGACATCGCACCCCGGGAGGCAATGTTGCAAAGCTCTGGTTAAGCTGCCGAGCGTGCCTGGATTACCAACGCCCGTACCGCCACCCGTACCGCCGCCCGTACCGCCGCCCGCACCGCCGCCCGCACCGCCGCCCGCACCGCCGCCCGTACCCGCGTGCTTGGCGAGCAGGCGCTTGCCGGCCGAGAAGCGGCCTCCGCCGCTGCCGCCGCCCTCCTCGTAAGTCCCCGCGAAGCCGAAGCTCGAGCGGCCGTCCCACCAGCCGGCGTCGCGCGCGTGGGAACGCAGCTTGGGGTGCTCCAGCGATACGCGCGAGCCGATGCTCAGCCCGTTGGAGATGTTGCGCGTGCCCTCTGTGCCCCGCGCCGCACGCGGAACAAACAAATGAGTTTAACTGCTTGCTTCACGAGTAGGGGTAAGAGTAGAGTTACAGATAAGGATATGGGCAGGGTATAGGCGTGTAGTTAGGGCAGGGGGCGGCAAACCTGTGGCTCCAGAGCCACGTGCGGCTCTTTAAGGGCTGCTTCGTGACGTAATGTTTGTATGAACGTAGTCACGTGCATTGTGGCTCCTAAAATATTGAATTTTGCACAGAATTAAAAAAAAATGGCACTTCTTGGAATTTTGGTTGCCGACCCCTGAGTTGGGATAATTGCCAGGCTCACTGCATGTAAGTTGAACTTCCTTCGCACCGTACGTAGCCAACCGTGCTCATCGTAGGTGCTCTGTGCCACACCTGTGACTTGCTCGGCCGCCCAGTACTCGCCGGCCGTTTCCAGCACCCAGGCCTCGGAGCGGTCGGCGATGAGGAAGCTGTTGTGGTACGTGAAGCTGCTCGTGCTCTCCATGCAGTTCCCGCCCTGGCCATAGCGCGCGAGCAGCGACGTGATCACGTCGAGCGCCTCGCGCGCCGTGCCGCCCCGCTCCAGCGCCAGTCTGGAGTCGCCCGGCACGCGAGCGTCACACAACGACGTAGCCACACCATTGTGCCGTCACGCCACCGTACCGCCACGCCACCGTACCGCAGTCATGTCACCGCCATCACTCAGCAGTCACGCGCCCCATCGTCGTGTGATCGCCCATCCGAGCGTTTTCCAGGTTCCACTCCGAAGCTAAGCTTTCGACGTCGGGCGCAATCGTTTGGTTTGGTCACACGCACACACAATAACCTCATGCAGCATGCGCACTGCACGACAACTACGATTAGCACGGTTGGCTTTGTGCGGTGCCAAAGCAGTTCAACACACGCACTATATAAGACTCGCTCCACAGCACTCGTGCATGTACTACTCCGCACAACACATGCGCGCAGCACACGCGCACAGCACACGAGCACAGCACACGCATAGCACACACACACCGCACACGCGCACAGCACACGCGCACCGCACACGCGCACCGCACACGCGCACAGCACACGCGCACAGCACACGCGCACCGCACACGCGCACCGCACACGCGCACCGCACACGCGCACCGCACACACGCACCGCACTAAGTCCATGCCCAGCAGTGCCTCCTTGTCGTCGATGGGCTCGTTGGTCCACACGGCCTCGTTGCCCACGCACACCCCGCGGTCGTTGGCGCCCATCTCGGCGCCCCACATCCACGCCGGCTTGCTCAGCACCACGGGCAGCGTGCGCTCCGCCTGCTCGATCTCGATGTAGGTGCACTACCGCGACACGGGCACGCACACAACCGCCGCCCTCGTCACAACAGGCCAGCTTGTACGTTTACACTCGGAATGCGTTCCCGACTTTGGGATGTGAAGCATAAGCAACAGGCAACCTCTACAGGGTAGGTGGATGCTACTACTCCGATGTTGCTGTTGCAGGCTGTAGGTTAAAAGGTCAAGGTGCAGCTCTGCACTCGAGGGGCAGCTCTAGAGAGCCCCACTGGAGGGTATTTGGCCAGATGTCTTAAATGTGTAAATACCCACAGTTTACTCCACCATATGCGACCTATCACATGTGCTGCACCCATTCATTCATACTGGCCAGTGGACAGAGGAGGGCGGGGGGGGTTAATTTATTTGGTATAGCCCTGTGAGCCATTCGGCTCTTGAATCGGGTTATTTAAGAAACTTGTTTTAACTTTAACAAACCAGCGGGGTGGGTAGGAGGGGGGGGGGGTCTCTGGATTGTCCAGCGTGCTCACAGTCAGTCACACGGCGGCTGCCCAAGCCGACATCCCAAGCCGACATCCCTCGCTTATTCATGCCCTGGCTTCTGCTCGGGTGGGTGCGGGAGGTCGCGATCTCCGTGCCTGCAGCTTGGTGCCCGGCGGGTGAGCGGCTCCGGGCAGCACCACCACCTCCTGCACCTCGTCGCTCGGCCGGTCAGAGTTCTTGCCGAACACCACGTGGCCGCCTGCCGTCGCTGGCGGCAAAGCCACGAAGGTGTCACATGACCTGGGAGGGCTGCCCGGGCTGCCCGTTCGGGACATCGTCGTGTCTTTGCTGGACGACACAAGAAGACACAAGTGGGATGAGAAAACAGACATTTGCGGGGAGGATACGGACAGAAATGCGTGTAAATCTTACAGCACTTGGTATATACAGCCCCGTATCAATCCACTGCTAGACTATAGCCCACCCCCTCTCCCCATGCCGCGTTGGTTATGGGGGTTGTTTGACCATACTTCATCACGCTGGTCACTGCGGGTCAGGAATTTGGGTGAGCAAGAGACGTGGGAGCGTAGCAAGCGCATCCATCATGCTGCTACACTGCCCTCTGCTGCCCAGACGAGGATGCACACCCTGCAGGCCGCCGCCTGCTTGGCTTGCGACGTCTAAACTTAGCGCGGCTAATTTTACAACCCCGAGCCCATCCGCGGAGACCAATCAGGCCGCCCGTCATACGTCGATCCACTGCTGGATGAAGGCCTAACATCCGCAGCAGCCATTATTGACGAATCCACGTGCAGCACCACCTGCCGATCTCACCGCTCCATCTCCTCGCGGACACGTTACACGCGGCGTGCGCTCTAGAAGACGCGGTGCGTCACGAAGACCCCCCCCCCCCCCCTCTGATCTAGAAGCATTGAGAGCAGACACGATGGGGGGGGGGGCGCTGTTGTTCGCGGGTGCCTCTTGCCGCGGCGTCCGGCCTAGCGTGCTCAGAGGAGGCGGGCGAGGCCCTTGGAGTGCTCGCTCGAGTGGGGGGGGGGGGGGCTCTGGCTCTTGGCGAGGGAGGCGATCGCCAGACGCTGTTGCTGCTGCTATTGCTGTTGCTGCTGCTGCGCTCTGCGGCGTCGAAGGTGGCGCACGCCTGTCAACACGCACGCGGCTGTGCGTGTGTGTGTGTAAAATATATATAAATGTAGCACAGCCTACAGAGCTTGCTCGTCACAGCAGGCGTGAAGATGAGGCTGGTGTGAGTGTAGAGGGCTGCTGTGAGTGTAGAGGGTTGTGTGATTGTAGCGAGGATTGTTGTTATCGCTGTGAGCGAGCGCACGCGGTGGGTTGGGGGGGGGTACCTGGAGACGGCGCGTCACGTGACCCCGCCCCCTCCCCCCTAACCCCCCTTTAAAAATAAATGAAACGAAACATTTTTTTGTCACACAACAACAAAAATTATTCACCTCGCCGCATTATGTTTAAGTTAAGCGCGTGACGGTCACTGGCTGGGTTAGAATTAAAAAAAAAATGTTTTTATTTAATCGTAAAATAAAAACGCGTGGAGGTGACGGACGTGACGTCATCGTCTCGCGCGAAGGGTCAAAGTTGAAGGCTTCTCTCGCTTGTGGTCGCGATGTTTTGTTGATTTTTTTTGTAGTTTCTCGTTTGTTTTTATCTCTCTCGTTCTCTCTCTCCTCGGGCTAAATTACGTTTTCGCCATGGGGAAGTCGTTCGCTAACTTCATGTGTAAAAAGGATTTCCATCCTGCGTCGAAGGAAAACATCAAACGGGTGAGATGGAGAGGCGCGTCCTAGCGGCTAGGACAGGCCTGTGTTGGACCAGGCCTCGCCGCGCCAGACTAGTTAAATATAACGACAACGATTGTAATTATTGTAATTACATAAAAAAACGCGGTTATACAACTGGGTATGTCTTATCAGGTCAATGTTTTCTTCACCTCCGTGTGGTGAAACGACGAGTCTATCCCGAGCTCTGGCATAGCAGTGCGACCCTTCGATGTTTGAGAAAAGGCCCGTGGAAGTGGACACCACAGAGCTACGATTGGTCTTCAAATGACTCGGTGGTGCACACGCAGGAGAGGGCAGCACTTTCCCCACCCTCCCCGTTACAGAGAGTAATGTTCATCGCATGACAACCAGATACTTTAACTCCCGAAGAGCTGAAATTCAGCCAAATGTAATGGCATGGTTTATTTGTGGAGTGATTGGTGACTGGACTGAGACAGTGAACTCACTACACTTGAGACCACGGTTTAATAACAGGCAGCTGCGTGGATTCAAACTCAATATCTGAGGTTTGCCAGTATCCTATATGTACCCAGGGTGCTTCAATAATTTTTTGTAACACTTATTATGAGACTATAATTTTTAATGGAAAAAAGAACGGAAATACACTGTAACATGATAACAAATGTATGTTAATAGCTTCAAAAAGTCAAAGAGTCTATACTTCTTCGCCATCGTTGTCAACACGTGCCTGGAATCTTCTCCAGGTGGTTCTCCAGAGCCCAGAGGCATTATTATTGCAAATTCTGAGAAGTGTTAAAACACATTTTAAGTACCCTGTTTAGTTTATATCCGGTAAAATCCGAATAGGGAAAAGGCCAGATCCAGATTAAAACCAGGTATCGGTTTACCTAATTTATTGAGATATACAAAGGGGATTTGAAAAAGAGTTGTGTGTTGTGGGTGTGAATCCGCTGTTAGCATAATGTATGAAAGGCTGGACCAGCGATTGATCGTTTGGTTTGTTTGTAGGTATGGATGGCAGAGCAAAAGGTCGCGTTCGAGAAGAAGAAACAAGACGAGCTGCTTTCGCAATACACCAAAGAACAGGAGATTTATAATAACCGGTGAATATTCCACCACTTCTAACATGTAGCAGCTGTTACACCCTCAATACATTATTAAATTAATATACTTCATGTAATGTTCACTTGTTCACGTTGTTTATTTAGAGTTCATCTGTAGTTATTTTATTTTGGAGAATATTCTTTGCGAAGCAGATTCAAAGTGACTTTTAGCCTCAGGATAATTGAAGAGTATTTTCCATGAGTGTACAAACTATGCAGCAGGGGTGGGTGGATAAACTCCAATGTACTCTTAAATACATATAAATGATAATTTCTCAAATGTTCTATTTTTCCCAGTTTGTCTTACATTTGAGTTCACAATGTCACGCCATGAGACAAAATTATGGAATGCATGGAGACACAAACCAGACCTGGCGTCAGTTGCAATAGTAATTGTGTATATCGTAATGAATTAATTAACATTTATCATAATTTTAGTTCATCATATGTAACCGCAGGTCTGAGAAGGTATTTTCTTCTTCACAAATAAAACTGAACAAACAAATGAACACTTTCAGCAGGAGAGTCCACTGCAGGGTTGTGATGATGGTTTCCTGGGTTTTGCAGGTTACTCATGGGAGATGAACGTGTGAAGAATGGACTAAACTTCATGTATGAGGCGCCACCAGGCACCTACAAAGGTAAGAAATGGTACTCCCTTGTGTTAACCCCCCCCCCCCCCCCCCCCCCCCCCAGTTTATAGGAAGACAAAACCCAACAAGTTAAATAGATTCTAAGATCCTATCTTAGAAGTTTACCCGTAGGCTGTGTCCTAGGAATGTTGGCAAACATTTGAGGCTTCAGTCGAAATAATAATAAATGTGAGAAGCCATACGTTTATTATAAAAAAAGCTTTTGCATACAGTAATTCATTTTTTCTGTCCACAAATAACTCGATACCCATCTAATATGGTATTGATGAGTGAAATATCTAATCTCAGCCCATGGCAAAGTTAATTTAAGCAATGCACCTCAAAATGTTCCTGGCACGGAAGAATCCAGCTTAAGGATCGAGAGACTCCAAAATGTTAACATTCAGTTGTTGCAAATTCAGTTATATTACAAAGTATATTAAAGATTAAAAAAGGCTTTTTGTCACGGAGTGGAAAAGATGTCTAGTTTTGGCTGAATGCCCTTGTTCACTTGCTCTGTTTATTATTAAGGAGCATCTTTTGTGTTTATGTATTCAGCTAAACTAAGTTGTCAAGCTTGTTTATTGTTCGCATTTGTATAACGCGATCCTGAAAGCCCTTGCGATTCATAAATAATAAACCACTACACGTATAAATCAACATAGCGAAATTATTATTTTATGAACTGCGGGTGCACAGATGCATCTTACTTTAAGCAATGTTTTGGTGCAATAAAAATTGCACGATATGACATTTCGCCATAAATATATGTCAGTTTGGTATTTGGTTGCTTTAAATTACAAGGACGTTCAACATTATTATAATTACACATTTTCCAAGGTGAGTTACATCATGCAAAATTGGCAGAGTTGACCAGAGATAATAAACAAATATGTTTTTATGATTCCCCCATGCTAGGTCTTGCCTTGGTGGTTTTTTGTAATTAGCTTGAATTTTGCAAAGCCTTTATTTGCAATATGTATTTTTCTATACAACAAACTAACATGTGTTTTACACTTCTGTCTGTTCTGACATATCCCTGCAGAAGAGGAAGTAAGTGCTATTTTCAAGCCTTCATTCACTTTTTTTATATGATGTTGTGTGGTTACATGTTGCTAAGTGTACTTCAACTACGCTCCAAATACCCTTGTTTATGAATCGGACAGCAAAACTTCCAAGTTATTGAATTTAACCCACAGTTCCACGGAAATATTTTTTCCAACTTAATTATTCTGCATTGAGCTCCTGGCACTGGAGCAGGTGGGATTGTTTTTTTGTCATTGTATATGCTATTGACACGGACAACTAAACGTTAATTTAAATGACTACATTATACCATATTTAATGACGTAAATACTTTTGTTTTCCCTGTGCATGACCTAATGGTTCACATTTGTGTTTTCTGAACAGAAGGAGACAGGAGGAGAAAAGGAGTACAAGTTTGAGTGGCAGAAGGGGGCTCCGAGAGAAAAGTAAGCTTCCAGATGCTCAGTGAAAGTGTGCGATCTTTACGCAAATTGCATCCTGCATTCTGGTGTGGTGGCCTTTGGTGACCAGCTGTGTTTCTGTCGCAGGTACGCAAAGGACGATGACAATATTCGCGACCAGCCTTTCGGAATTCAGGTGATGGTTAACTAATGCACACACACAGACAAAGATTCCCATGTAGCCCACAGAGATTGATGGGGCAAGTATTGTTAGGGAGCAGCAAGGAAGCCTGGTTTGGTGCATGAAGGGGGTGGTGTGGCTTAGACCGAGCTCGGCCATCTTTTTCTCCCCAGTTCTGATGTTTTCACACCATCCCAAGTTACTCATTTAAGGCTTTGTCAATGTAGGGGAGGCTTAAGACTAGTTTCAGTTATAATTTGCCACTGATGGTAGCCGTGAAGAGGAATCAAACCCAGGTCGCTGGGTTTACAGTGATGTGCGCTAATTGCTACGAGCACACACGGGAAAATTCTCATTTCTTTATCTCCATCGGTTGTGATGGAGCCAGCACAGCCCCCAATGGCAGTGGCAGGGGTTGCAGAGAGCAGTGCACCGCAGACACTGAACAGGGCTTAATTTCTCACTGAACAATTTCTGCATCATTTGCAGAGGGGAGTAGTTGGCACATAACTATTAACCACAGTGATAACAAGAAATATATATTCGTGTGCCAGCCACTGACCCAGACAAACCCGGCTGAACTTAAGCCCTGGCGCTAACGATGACCATGTCATTGTGGATGCGGTGCGCAGGTGCGGAACGTTCGCTGCATCAAGTGCCACAAGTGGGGCCACGTGAATACGGACCGCGAGTGCCCTCTCTACGGCCTCTCCGGCATCAATGCCACATCCGCAACTACTGATGAGCCAGGTGCGCACGAGTTTCCCTTTCTAGGTCACTCCACGTCAATACGGCACCGGTAATCAAACCAGCATGGCACTGATTGGCATATTTTAGTGATAACGAAGTGAAGGGCAATTTCGACAAAAGCTAGTCTCGTGGTGGAGACCTGTGCAGAAAAGGCAATAAAATGCACGGTAAAATAGTATTGGTCTGTGCAAGAAGACCAAAATAAGAGCATATTTAGACGAATTCAGTGCAGATAACAAAATGTGAAAACCATGCAGTAATCTAATGTGCAAGACGAACAATAACATGAACAAATGAATTATGGGGCATAAGCAAGTTAGAGATGTAATATTGACTTTTAAAGGAAAGTAAGTGGGCTTTGGCAAAAGCACAGCATGAAAAGGGATGATGGATGGCGATTGAGACGAACGATGGACAGACAGCCAGCGGATGTGACACTCCTGAGAAGCTGTCCACTGTGGAGACAGCGTTGAGATCAGCTCGTGTGCTTTAGCTTGATGAATTGTTGCATTGCGTGACCATGACAGCTGGCAACGGCTCGGGGAGGCTTTCATGCGGTAGTATACAGATTGATGGCTGATGATAATGAATGTGCAAGACGTTGGCGTGATACCAGTGAGTAGTACAGCACAGCACAACACCATTGCATCACTGTGCTATGCCACAAACATTTAATACAGCTGAATGAATTCCGAACAATTGCCTCCGTGAGTGTAGTTTGATTTTCTATATTAGAAGCAGAAAGCCTCATGATGGAGGCACACCGGCGTACTCCCCCATATAATGAGCCGGGCAAATTTGCTGCTTGCCCCGTGGGCATCGCGTGACGTCACGTCGGTTTGTGTCGCCCACAGAGCCGGCCATGCACCCATCTGACCTCATGGTGGAGATGAGGAGCAGCGGATTTGCGCTCAAGCAGTGTGTGCTGGGCAGGAAGGGTGACGCGGCAGACCCCTCACAGGTAACGCCAGCACACGAGAAACCAACATCCCCCATGCAGAACTCTTGTAGAGGCTTGTTCGCAAGCCTCTACAAATGCTTACACGGTGCATAAGAGGGTTGGGCTGGCCAGTAACAATCTTTTGTCTCCCCATTGCCAATATTTACACTGCACAATCATCGCTGAGTTGACTTAGGGGAGGCCCAGGACTGGTTCAAATAATGGCTGGGAATGGTAATCTGGTCACAGGGTTTGTGTGCAGTACACTAACCATACAGTATGTTATTGCGGCATATACACGCACAGATAATTCACCACATTGATGGCAAGTGCTGTTAGTGAGTGCCTATTCAGGGTGATACGATACACGAGGGGGTTAGGGGGCCAGAATCTCGCACTTTGGGGAAACTGTCTCCCCGGGGATGATGCTGACCACACCACTACATGAGGTTTTCATTTTAAGCCAAATCAGCCTTGCCCAGGCTTAGTTCAGGTTGCAGTTGTCACTGATATGTTCACTTCACCTCACACACATCTCTAAACATGCATTACCTCATCCTTGTTTTTAGTGCAGTCTTCCTGTTTTAGGTGCACTATGCTTGTGTAGATTGTCAATTGTATTGTTTTTTGTTCATTACGCTATTTTTTCCAGCACCTCTTAACGCATTCTATTCCGTTGTTGTCTGTTCTTCTGTCTGGTTCATTTTCATGATGTCGTTCTGTACTGATGCACCATGGATCTCTTTTGCACCTTAGCTGGCTAACTGGCTCAATGGGACTTTCCCCGTAGCAAATTAACGTCGGTTGAAATTGGTCGTGATCTGGGAGCGAACCCGGCTCGCCAGGAACCAACGGCACCACTTTCCACACGCAAAACGCGTTTTGTTGTTTGCAGCAATTGATCGAAAGTGAGGAGGATGAAGACCCAGAAGTGGAGTTTTTGAAGTCGCTGACGACGAAGCAGAAACGCAAGCTGCTGAGGTGAGTGTCACGATCGCCACCCTCCTCACCCAGCAACACCGTCAACGGCGACGCCGCCTGTCTGTTCGTCTGCGATTGTGATGTTTGTTTTTTATTTATGATGTGTTTCACTACTAACGTCGTTCATTCTGGTTGATAGGCACGTAACGTTACAACAATGCATTATAACTGATTATGTCACGCGTGATATGTTAAATGGCGCATGCATGTTGATTATTTTGGATTTTTATACAATACGTTGAATGCCATTTGTTTTGTTTTAACGCTGCACCTACCAAATTGCTACAAAGAATTGATTCTTGAAATAAATGGTCGCCGCGACAATTGAATGGCGAGTGGGGATAATCGCCACGTGCCTTGCGGTGTAGCGCAAGTGCCGCTTGAGGCGTCACCTTGTTTACGTGCGGCTTCTGTCCCTGCCTTTTGCAGGAAACTCGACCGCCTTGAAAAGAAAACCAAAAAGGACAAGAAGAGGAGGAAGAACAAACAGAAGAAGAAGAGCAAGGGGAAGAAGAATAAACGCAGAGAAGAGTCGAGCTCTGACGACACCGAGAGCTCAGACTCCCAGTCCGACACCAAAAAGAAGAGGTGCAAGCATCAGAAACATAAGAAGAGCAAGTTGCCATCCAACGACGGCAGCAGCACCTCGTCGTCGTCGTCGTCATCTTCAAGCTCCGGGTCGGACAGCGACGCGGAAGAGGAGAGCGCTTGCAAGAAGCGGAAGGGAGAAGCGGAGTCACGAAGCGCGGAACCACCGCAAAGCGCCGACGGCAGGCGGAGCGCCGGCGCGATGGAGCAGCCTGCTGGGTCGTCGCGGCACGAGCAGGGAGGCGCGAGCGGCAGTCGCGGGCCGAGGTTCCAGGAGCCTGCGGTGGGTGGCGGAAAATGTGGGGAAGGAGCAGGAAGCCATCGTAGGATTGAAGATGGGCGCAGGCACGGAGGTGGTGGTGGTGGTGAGGAGAAAGAGGGGAGACACGTGGGCGAGGGGAGAGACAGGGGAGACCAGAGGGACAGTCAACGCAGGGGTGAGGAGAGATGGGGGAGAAGCAGGGGTGAGGATAGAGACAATAACAAAGGTGGGGATAGAGAGAGTAAATACAGGGGTGAGGAGAGATGGGGGAGAGGCATGGGTGAGGAGAGAGAGGATAAACACAGGGGTGAGGATAGAGAGAGTAAATACAGGGGTGAGGATAGAGAGCGGAGAGACAGGGGTGAGGAGAGATGGGGGAGAGGCATGGGTGAGGATAGAGAGGATAAACACAGGGGTGAGGATAGAGAGGGGAGAGACAGGGGTGAGCAGAGAGAGCACAGAGACAGGGGTGAGCATAGAGAGGGGAGACACAGGGGTGAGCATAGAGTGAATAAAAACAGAGGTGAGGATCGAGAGGATAAACACAGGAGTGAGTATAAAGAGGGGAGAGATGGGAGAGAGCGGAGACACAGGGGTGAGGAGAGAGAGGTGAGAGACAAGGGAGAGCAGAGAGAGAATAACCACAAAGGTGATGTTGGAGAGCGGAAAAGAAGCAGAGAGTGAGAGGAGCAGGCATGGTGCGGAGTATCGGGGGCGACAGCGGAGACAGCGGGGAGAGGGGTGCGGAGAAGCGGGCGATGTCGAGCCTCGGGGCGACTCGGCTGCGAGCAAGGATAGGTTTTGAGAGAGGAGGCCTTGTGTACGTCTGTACGTTGAACTTCTTTCGCACCGTACTTAACCAACCGTGCTAATCGGAGGTGCGGGGGAAGGACAACAAACTAAACTGGTGGCGGCAAACACGAGCTGCAGGAGTCGTGATAAGGCGGGAGCCAACAACAGCAATAAAATAATTGCCGGATTAACATCCTTGGCGTTTGTCTAATTAGTGACCTCTGTACCGCGTGGGTTGCCACGGTTGTGCTCGGAATATTTTTCATGTCCTGCTGGGTCATACCAGCTTGTAGTTTGGCATTATGGCCGCCGTCTTGCTCCGTGTCCTGGAAACTGCTTCAGGTCACACCCTCCTGAGAGCTTTTTCTTGTCACAGAGGGTTTTCTCAAGCGATTCCTCTCAATGTGTTCTTTCACAGCATCGGCTCCACAAATGTGACCCGTCTTCACGCGCATTAGATTGACAGGCGAGATTGAGCATATGAAGCTGGGTTGTTGAGTAAGAAGGCAACAGTCAAGTCCTGGCCAGACTTAAGAATATTTTGGTTATTTGCTGTCAATCTCCTTGTATGATCCGTAGAGTGAATGGATTGTGCCCTTTCCTGCAATGTACTCTGTGTTGGTGCTTATAGGTTTGTATTCGTTTGTGTTGTGAGGACATGGGGAATGGTACCCCGTAGGAACATGCGGATTATACAAAGTAGTGTAAAGTCTTGAGTTGGATGTAAGGAAGGTCATACATTATATGATGACTTTACTGACAGCTCTGTTTATCCTAACACAACTAGGGTTTTCGGTGTCTTCGTTTTAATTTCTATTAAAGTTGTACAGAAAGTTCATATTTGTACAGATTTAGTGAGTAATCTTTGTGTAAATGTACAACATTTTTGGGGAATTCATACCTCTAGTAGAACGTGAATTAAAATTGAACCTCTGCATATTCTTTGGGTCTTTCGGTAAAGTCGTGTAGATATGTTCAAAGAAAATAACAATAAAAAAATTCCACATTATTTTAATTGAACCTATCTACGTGACTTTACCGAAAGACCCAAAGAATATGAATTTCTGCAGCCACGAAAGCTTTAAGTCTAAGATTTGTACCTCTAACTAAAACGTGGAGTTGTCAATGGTCGTAGCGTGTAGTACAGTAGTTTGTGGTCGTGGCAATATCTAAAGCACTATCTTTGTAAATAAAAACCTGCCCCCAGAAGTCGACGAACGGTATACATTGATGTTGCGTACGTTTTCATGTTCTTGAATATCGCAATGGACCTCCATTGGTCCATTCCAGGTGTTTTTCAGCCTTGTTCCCGTGGGCCCTATGTGATCAGTCTTTATATATCGTTCTCTCGGGGTGCTCCAGGTTCTACAAGTACAGCCCTCTGTCAATCCACTGCTGGATGAAGGCTTCCCTATGCCGTGCAGGTCATGGGGGGCAGTGGGGGGGTTGACTATCGGTCATTGTGCTGGTCCGTGCCGGCTGGTGCAGGCGGGGAGCGTAGAAGTACAGCCTGTACCACCTGTTGTGCATGGTGGTCGCCGATTCAAACCACTGCAATCTCGTTACCGTTTCCGCTTAGCTTCCAAATATCTGAAGAGACGGGGGGTGCATTCTGTCTCGTGTGCTCAGACTGGGTTAATCGCACTCCAAAATGCAACTTAAAAACCGATATTTATCAAACAACATAACTTTGCTGGAAACGTATACACTGCACGTTTTTTAGGCCTACCAACTCTTGATAGCCAAAAAGCCCTGGACATTTCATGGGAACAATAATCACAAAAGTAGAAGAGGGGGGGGGGAAGTGCTTGTGTACGAATTGTCTTGCGTGGTATTATGCACTTTATTAAAACAAAACGTGTCTGTTAATCTCTCAAGAAAGCTTACCGGTTTCCAATGGCAGCTATTTTAAAAAGAGTGCGAACCTGGGAAAACAAGGACATCGTATCTTACAATCCCCTTGAGATGCTTGAAACAACGCTGCGTCTCTGTGCAACTGACACACGAGTTGTATCTGCAGGGGGACTGCGGGTTCGAAAGGACGAATCCACGTCGCAGAGTACGTTCTGACCAAACAGGTTCATACGTTTGCCTTCTCTGCACGAGATGCAGTCATTCAAATCGCCTCTTGTTGCCCACGTCCAGGTAAATATCAGTGATCGATGGGAAAGTAAATCGTGTGTTTTGCTACCTCCGGCATTTGCAGTCCAGCTGTAGCTTGGAGCGTAGCGAGTTTGGGGTCTGTCACCACGGATCGACACGAGCAGTGAAGTTTGTGGACTCTGAAACAAGCGTTTTACAACAGCGCAATTACACCACCAATGGCGAAAGTCGCTGCTTGGCAGCGTCCTACTTTTGCAAGACTCGGGCGCCCTTTGAAGATGCGGCGATGCAGGTAATCTTAAACATTTTGTAACTCAAGCGGGAGAGTTGTGCGCATGCAATTTGATGTGTGGCGATGATGCAATGTGTGTTCTGAACGAGAGTCGTGTTTCGGGCTGAACCCGCCTTGGGGAGACCCAGATCACGTTGCCTCTTACGTTGAACATCATGACTAGGTAGGTGGTCTATGTGGCCGCTAAGGCAATATGAAATGAAGTGTTTGGACCGACACCTCGCTCTCATTCGTTCGTGTCTCAATCCGCTTGTCCTGGTGAGGGTCGCGGCGGCAGCGTGTTGAGTAGTGGCGGTCCAGAACCTCCTCCCTGGCCACAGACTCCAGCAATACTACACTACTACACTACACTATATACTACTATACACTACTACACTACACTGTATACTACTATACACTACAGCAGCGTGTTGAGTAGTGGCGGTCCAGAACCTCCCTCTCCCTGGCCACAGACTCCAGCAATACTACACTACTACACTACACTATATACTACTATACACTAATATACACTATACACTACAGCAGCGTGTTGAGTAGTGGCGGTCCACACCTCCCTCTCCCTGGCCACAGACTCCAGCAATACTACACTATACACTATTGTAGACTATAGACTACACTATACACTACTATATACTACTATACACTAATATACACTACTCTATATACTACTATACACTACACTATACACTACTGTAGACTATACACAACAAAACTACACTATACACTACACTATCGACTATACACTACTATACAAGACTACACTGTACATTACACTATACACTACGATAGACTATACACTACTATAGACTATACACTACTGCACTATACAATACACTACACACTACACGACTAAACTATACACTACACTATAGACTACTATACACTACGCTATAGTCTATACACTGCTATACACTACACTATACACTACTATACACTACACTATACACTACTATACACGACTAAACTATCCACTACATTATACACTACACTATACACTACACTATACACGACTATACACTACACTATACACTACTATACACAGACTCTAACTTGTTCCTGGGGAATGTCCAGGTGTTCCCAGTCCCGCCAGCAGCAGCGTGTCCTGGGCTGGCCCCGGGCTCTCGCTCAAATTGTTTTACATTTGCCCGAAACGTCGATTGTATATTTGTTTTTATTCTCAGGCAGTGTTGTTGACGAGTGTTTTTAATTTAACTTGGGGCGCTATTCTGTTCTAGCGCGCTAGGGGGCGACACGTGCCCTGTACGTTGTGTTTACAGCTCAATACTTAACAGAAGAACTCCATTGTGCGTCTCCACATCCACATTCAATGTTCGGTCCAGCAGCCTCTTGGATGTCCAGACCAGTGTCATCAAGCAGCATTTGTTTAAGCAAGCGAACTCTGGACTATTGGGGGGGACACCCCCCCCCCCCCCAATATTCAAATATGCTCAAAATATCCACCCCCAATATATTGCTATCAAAAATATTTTAAAATTTTCATTGCTATGTTATGTAAATATAAACAACAATTTGCTAAACCTTGGCCACAATATCTGGACTTGTCTTCATTTCTGTTCATATGATTGTGGTTATGGTTGTACTTTATTAATTCATTATCGCTGCCATTACATACAATGACACAATAAAATGTAAAAAAGAAAAACAGCGCAATGTAATACAATACACTATTAGACATTATTGTAAACATGTAATAAAAGTCCATCCCATGTGTTAGTGAATTTTTTAATATTTTAGGCAGGAATTAGTTTTCAAATAAAAAATGTTCTGGGGGGGGGGGGGGACCCCAGACTCCCTGGAAGATTTTCCCGCCCCCCATTTTGACTCCATGGCTACGGCCTTGAATTTTATATATATGTGCATGCGACCCCGTTCAGAGTTGTGGTACTACAGATTTTAAAATCGACTCGGCTTTCCCACCATTATCTCGTCATCATCATCGGTCATGATCTATCCACCGCTGGAGGAAGTCCTTCCCAAGCCGTCGCCATCCCCCACGGGCCTGAGATAACAACCATCCAACTTCGCCTCCTGCAACTTAACCAACTCGCGTTGCAGCCAACACGCACACAGGCCCCGCGCTCTCCCGGCAGTGCGAGCTGATGCTCATGGGATTTTATCATCATCTCGAGCCCGCGGTGAGTTGATAAAGACAAGTATTTTGACTCCAATGCCTGAACTCATTGTGTTCAGTGTTCAGTGTTCTCCACGCGCATCTCTGATTAGCGCGGTGGGCTACGTACGGTGCGAAAGAAGTTCGACATTCACGCAAACTTAACATCAAAGAGAGGCGAGTGCGGTTGTCATTTCCGTTCGCTGTCATAAGACCAAATCACTGTTTGAGCAGTGGCAAACCGATATGTGGAGGCAGGTCTGAGCCCCCACCATAAGGTGTTGTTGATGCGTTGTCGTCTCTAAAGTTCAACAACAGAGGCAAAGTTGGGCCAGACATTGTCCACAATATAATGGCCACTCCAACCAGCGGTCTGAACCTTAATAGGCGCTCGCTAACTCCACTTGCCCCGACACGTCTCGGGTTTTTTTTGTTGTGTTCGATATTGACACGTGCAGGGAGTGAGTGAGTGTGAGTTTAGTTTGTATGGGACATGAATTAGGTAATGATGGAGACACGAGTTGAATTCCGTTTGCAAAGAGACCTGTGTGCGCGCGTTTGTGTGTTTGATTGTGCGCTGCGGGTGTAATGCGTGCCGGCCTTCAAAGGTACTACTCGCTAACAGCACTTGCCCCAACAGTCTGTGAAGGCTACACAGGGCGTCTTCGTCTTTGTTCATGTGTGCGAGTGTCTGCGTGAGCGGGGAGCGGTGGCGCAGTGGTTAGCGCACTGCGCCGTGAACCCGGCGACCCGAGTTCCATTCCCGCTCACCCGTCAATGTCGGTGACGATTATCTGAACCAGCCTTGGGCTTCCCCGAGATAAACTCGGCCTCAAATGAGGACCTGGTATGGTGTGTAAACAGCGCCACTGGGGAGACAAAGGCGATCGGGCGTGGTGCTGGCCACCCTCTCGTGTGCCTTGCAGTCCTTCATAGGAGCTCGCTTGCCCCAACAGTCTGTTTAGGCTATACGGGGGATCTTTGTATTTGTCTATGTACTTGTGTATGTATGTATGTACGTGTGTTTATGTAAGTGTGTGTCTGTATGTAAGTGTGTATGTCTGTATGTATGTACGTACGTGTGTCTGTCTATTTACGTACGTGTGTCTGTCTATTTACGTACGTGTGTCTGTATGTAAATGTGTCTCTGCCTGTATGCAAGTGTGTCTGTATGTCTGTATGTATGTACGTGTGTCTGTATGTAAGTATGTACGTCTGTGTCTCTGTATGTAAGTGTGTCTGTATGTACGTGTGTCTGTATGTAAATGTGTCTCTGCCTGTATGCAAGTGTGTCTGTATGTCTGTATGTAAGTGTGTCTGTATGTAAATATCTACGTCTGTGTGTCTGTATGTAAGTGTGTCTGTATGTAAGTGTGTCTGTATGTAAATGTGTCTCTGCCTGTATGCAAGTGTGTCTGTATGTCTGTATGTAAGTGTGTCTGTATGTAAGTATGTCCGTCTGTGTGTCTGTATGTAAGTGTGTCTGTATGTACGTGTGTCTATGTAAATGTGTCTCTGCTTGTATGCAAGTGTGTCTGTATGTCTGTATGTAAGTGTGTCTGTATGTAAGTATCTACGTCTGTGTGTCTGTATGTAAGTGTGTCTGTATGTAAGTGTGTCTGTATGTAAGTGTGTCTGTATGTCTGTATGTAAGTGTGTCTGTATGTAAGTGTGTCTGTATGTCTGTATGTAAGTGTGTCTGTATGTCTGTATGTAAGTGTGTCTGTATGTAAGTATCTACGTCTGTGTGTCTGTATGTAAGTGTGTCTGTATGTAAGTGTGTCTGTATGTAAGTGTGTCTGTATGTCTGTATGTAAGTGTGTCTGTATGTAAGTGTGTCTGTATGTCTGTATGTAAGTGTGTCTGTATGTAAGTGTGTCTGTATGTAAGTGTGTCTGTATGTAAGTGTGTCTGTATGTGCGTGCGTCTGTATCTCTGCAGGAGCCACTGGGCAATTTGTTCTGCCCCATTCAGAGTGCGACCCTCGCTGCTGCGGGGGGTCATTTTGCCTTTGACAAAGCGAGACATCGTCCCGCAGGGGAGATGGTACCCCCCCCACCGCCACCGCCGTGTGTGTGTGTGACCCCGTGCGGAGTGAGTCTCGCGACAGTGAGTTGACAAAGGGCTGTGGACAACGCACGGTGTGTGACCTCCGCCAGGGTTTAATTTCTCACTCGGTTTTTGTCGGGAAAAGTCTTGGAGTAGTGATTATCGGCGTAAGGCACTACCACTAAAGTTCATGGTACGCCTTTGCATAATGATCATATAATGTTGCACGCTTTATATTGCTATAATGCTATGAACATGATTCTTTAAAATATTTATTAGATGCGTTGCCTCGCCGTTCTTGTCGTCGGTCTGTTCTAAACTGTTCCGGGTGACATTTAGCCCCCCAACTCCACCCAACTCCACCCATTCGTTGCCTTTATGAGGATAACCATTTACAGCTCAATCCACTCCGCGATGAAGGCTTCACCACGCCGGGTCGGTCATGGGGGTTGTTTGACCATACTTCACCACGCTGGTCATTTCGGTTTTAGTGAAGCGGACAGAGCCAGCAACCAGTTCAGATGTCACTCTACACTCACGCTGCTACCCGTGGCCGCGAATCGAACTCCGGTATTTGATACAAATTTTTGGCCGTTAGACTCTTGGGTGGATTGATCCATCGCAGGATCGTGAGAGGTGACGGTGGCTTGGCGAGGCCTTCATCCAGCGGCGGATCGATCATGGCTGATGAGGATGATGACGATGAGACCTTAGGCACAGCAAAGCAGCGGTGATGTTCAGTAACAGGGTCTGGCTTGTGTCGAGAAGAGTTCATTGAGGGTATCGTGGAGGCCGCTTGTGAATTCCTTTGAAAGAGACTAAAATACGACCCCTTCACCTCCACCCATCGCCTCTCAATCACCCCCCCCCACCCCCCTTCAAACTAAACAATTTCTATGAATGGGTGGAGCGGTGGCGCAGTGGTTAGCGCACAATGCGCCCGGCGACCCGAGTTCGATTCCCACTCACGGCCACCAACATCAGCGACGAATATCTTCAACCATTCCTCGGCCTCCCCTAGGTCGACTCGGCCTCAAATGAGTACCTGGTGCGGTGTGTAGTAAGCATCGCCACTGGGGAGACAAAGGCGTTCGGGCGTAGTGCTTGCCACCCTCTCCCGTGTGTGCCGTGCCGGCCTTCATAGATGCTACTCGCTAGCAGCACTTGCCCCAAAAGTTCGTTGTCTTTGATCGTAGACAAGAGCTGACAGCAGTGCATGCCGTGAGCGTGCGGACGCGGCTGCATTGAGAGTGGCAAGTTGGGGGAACGGATCCAGTGGCGTCTCGTGGCTGCCATGGGCTCCTCCGGCCCGAGAGCCCAGGTGCAGTTGCACCGCCTGCGCACCGGGTAGCGTCGCCGCCGAGTAAAAGACGACGGATGGCGAGAGGCAAGGAGAGACGGAGGAGGGGGGAGGGAGACACACGTGAAGGGAGAGGAAAAGAGAGGGGGAGGAAGAGATAGAGGCAAGGGGAGAGTGAGCGAGATGCACGTGGAGAGAGAGAAACAACAATAGATGCAGGAAGATATACAAGTGGAGAGGCACACATAGATGCGGATGGAGAGAGATGCTGGCTTTCAGAGAGATGTAGGGAATGAATGGTGTGAGAGGCACAGTGGGCGATGGAGGAGGCCGTGTGCTCGGTGGCAGATGACGGGGAGGACTGCATGCAGTTATGAGCTACCCATCGGAGGCCGTCGGACTGCTAGAAGGGCTGCGTGCAGAACGAGAGTGAGCGAGAGGTGGGGGTTTACATAAAGCAAAGTTATTATTTAAAAAAAAATTACGAAATGATGAACGAAACAAAGTGCCGACTACACCGAGCATCTTCTTGTTTCCACTGATCGTAAAAAAAAAGAGAGGCAATAAGCCGGGGAGGGAGATGCACGGGGAGAGAGACAGGAGAGAGACGAGGGGCAGCGAGAGAGACACGGGGGGAGAGAGAGAGAGAAACAGAGCGAGAGAGACGGGGAGAAACGGGGGTCTCTGTGAAAAGCATCTCCCTCTGTGTGGCAGGCAAGCCGCGGTCATTCAGCCTCGCTCCCGCCCACCGAGGCTCGAGAGAGCGGGCTGAAAAGAGGCGACTTATATGAAGAAGAATGCGAATAAAGGCGAGGAGGAGGGTTGGGGGGGGAGGAGATAAAACACGGCGATTGTTTCTCTTCAAGGGCCCTTCTGTGCGCGGCGCGCATACACTTAGTGGAGTGTGCGGGGAGCCCACAGAACCCAGAGCGTCACCACCTCTCCCCCAACTCCCCTCCCCCCACCACCAATCCAACCCCAAATAACACAATCTTTATGTACAAGTCTAACATTTATCTTACGGGGGGAGGAGGGGGAAAGCCAATCTAAAAAGTAGTGTTTAGAGTCCATCAGCCACGTGGGCGTCAACCACCCAGCGACGTCGGGCAGCAGCTGGCTGCGGGCAAGGCGACTCTGCACGGTTGGCTACGTACGGCGCGAAAGAAGTTCAACATACATACATACATGCATTCTGGGGCTCAGCAGCAGCAGCGGCAGGAGCAATTGATCCAGGCCAGTGGTTAGCGCGTTGCTCAATGAACCGGGGCTATGAAGCTGCATTGGGGTTCCTGGTCACGGCGAACGTGAGTGGCGCGTGATGCCTGAGCCCGTCCTGGAAGATCCCCACTCACCCCCCTCCCTCTCTCCCCCCCCCCCCCCATCATTCACAAACTCGCGCTTACCGGCGTGGGGAAGTATGGCCAAACATTCCCCCATTCACCAACGCGGCGTGGGGAGGCCGTTGTGAAGCAATAGAGTGACCATGATGGTTCACAAGTTGGAGGTGCGTCTTATAATCCGGTAGCATTACGTGCGCGTGCGTGCGTGGCATTATTTGCATCGCTTTATTGAGATAAGATCACAAAGTTTGAGACGCGTCTTACTTTCGGGTGCATTTCTTATAGTCCGCATGATACGATGTACACAGTACTATTAATATAATTAAATCGTATTTTGGTCCGTGTGGCTGTGTTATATGCAAGCTTCTTCTAACGGAGTCGAAATGAGCAATCGTTGACACATGATGCGGTCCGCGTGGTACGAGAGGAGACAGTCGGCGACAAAGAGAGCGCTTGACCGGTGATTCTGGTCCACGGGTCGGGAACCAACACACCAAGCAGAGAAATGTTTTGTTCGAATTCGGTACAAAAAAAAGAAACCCCTTAAATATGTCAAGAGCCGAATTGCGCGGTGGTGACTACGAGACGTGGTCCCTGAATCGATGACGACATGAAGCAGCAGTGCTGCAAGAGCCGCAGCTTGGCCGACCCCTGGCTGGCCTGGCAGCACCCGCTGCACTTGCGAGCGCATTGGGGTCCACATGGATCCAAGCTGAGCCCCACCGCCTTCACCTGCGCCTCCGGTTGCACCCCATGGGGCAGAGGTCGCAAACGGGTTTTGATTCCTTACCCGTACCCGTACCCGGCCGCACCAGGGTCGCAAACGGCTACCCGTACCCGGTCGGGTACGGGTAACCGGGTATCGGGTAGGGTACGAGTATCGGGTACCCGGTTGCGACCTCTGCCATGGGGTGATCATCATAAACGTCGTGACCGCATTCACCCACGGGTTGAACCTCAACACTACCTCCGAGGCTAACGCGAACCCAAATCCCAAATTAACAACATTGCATTCAATTTATAATGATTAGATTTAAATTATAATTGTGTTTTTTTTACTCACCTAAATTTATTTAAACTACTTTATTTAAAGAATATGGCGGTGACCTACAAGATATTTCACGTTTGTTGGGTGGTGGTGTACGAGATGGTGATGGTGCTGGGAGCGGTGGTGCAGCGGTTGGCGCGCTGCGTTACGAACCCGGCGACCTGAGTTTGGTGCCCGCTAACGACCAACAGTAGTGATGATTATCTGAACCGGTCCTGGGCCTCCCCTAGCTCGACTCAGCCTCAAATGAGAACCTGGTGCATTGCGTAAACATCAACATTAGGGAGACAAAGGCAGCCAGCGTGGTTCTGGCCACCCCACCCCCTCGTGTGCCGTGCCGGCCTTCATTTGGTGCTTGATGGTGCTTGCCCCATCAGTCTGTAAAAGCTATACGGGGGATCTTTGTCTTTGTCGAGTGGAGAGGGTAGAGGTTGTGTAAGGGTGGTGGTGTGCGTGGTTGTGTTTGGTGTTTGGTGACGGTATTGGAGGGCGTAGGGCGGTGAATGTAGGAGGTGGTTGTGGATGGTTGTGTGTAGTGTGCGGATGATTGTAAGTGGTTGTGTGTGGTTGTGGATGATTGTGTGGTTGTGGGTGGTGGTGGTCTGTTTTTACGTGTGCCACCGTGTGCTCGAGTAGCAGTGTCAGTGTGTGAGTGTGTTCTCGTGTCAATGCGTCTTGCAGTGTCAAGTGTGTTAGAGGAGGCTACACTCTCAAGTCTAAGTGTACAAGTGTCAGTGTGTTTGTATATTTATGTCTATATATATACAAACACGTCTATATATACAACTCTAAATATAGAGTTTTGTAGAAATATGTGGAAGTTCGTGTATGAGTGGTTACATCTATGAGTGCCGTTCGTGTGTTAAAGCGGTAATGTGTTATATCCAGAGTGGGCTGTTTTGAGTGCGGTCGATTTTTCTCGCTAGAAGCGTCGATTGGGCGACACTCGTGCCGAATTTGAGCTGTCTAGCCCTTCAAAAACACCATCATAGTTTACATCGGCAACTTTTTAGTTCACTCAACTGTCTGTTCATTACAGCTGTCTATAATTACATAGGCACGTGCTGTATGCTCCATATCGTCCGGATTATAAGACGCACAATTTACCATTTAAATTAAAGCAAAAGTTGGGGGTGACACCGGGCACATAGTTCTGGGCGCGTCTTATTTTCCGGAGCGTCTTATTATCCAGATAAGAGGGTCCATGCATTGACAGGATGACAATACTCTAATATGTAATTGCCATCAATTGACATATGACACGATTGCATCAACACACACACACAAAGCAATTGCAAAATACACATTGGACCTTAAGAAAAAAAAGTATATTTTAATCCAGCCAGATTTGCCGAAACACATGCGATAATGGTCATAGATAATATATATTAAACTAAATCAGAGAAACAGTCCCTATTGAATCCTTTATATATAAGTTCATATACTGCATTTATATAGTACAAGATAGCGGGGCGGGTTCAAACCATGATATAGTATACATAATACATAGCAAAGTGCATTACTATAATGAACACCACTCTATATTACAGCGCTCCTGTACATAGTCGATGCTGTGTAATTGGGATGAGTTTCAGATTGTTAAAAATTCGTTGTTTCTTTTTACAAAAATGTCAGATAATTTACAGTTTGTAAATCATTGAAGGTATCTTCGACGCTAACAAAAGTGATGTCACCCGATGCCAAGTGGCATATTACGTGATGCCCATTTCCCGTGACGTCGTCCTTTCGGATACATCCGATAGGGAAAAGTGTTTTCCGGATCATCTGAAATTTCGTATCAAGGCCTGATTTCCGGATCGATGGGAAAATCGCGGACACATTTCTACAGTTTATAGACATCCATAATGTTTAAAAAACAGCACTCGAGCCGTATAGAATTCATAACTGCATGTATAGACTGCATCATAATATATTAGAAAAAAAGTTTTGCTGGCTGTACTTCCTGGATTCCTGCCTGTCCTGGCTGGCACGCACGTGCGCGAGTAATGGCGTCACTGGGCACACTTGCGCGATGACGTCACCCACATCCCACATCGTTGATTCTGGTTAATGGGTGCGGACGTCACACCCCCGCTTCGCTCCCTTGCATCCTGCCGTGTATCTCGCGCAAATGCGATCGAGGAGGGAGATGGAGGAGGGGAGGTTCTATTCTATTCTTGCGTATGATGGCAATATGTTCAGAAGCTAAATGCCAATGTCGAGGGCTGCTCGCCACGACTTGGGGGCTTTGTGAGAGAGTTCACGTCGTGTGGCTGTTCCTCCGGCGTTCAATGAGCGCGGACTGCAGTGGTGCGTAGGTCAGGTTTCTGGCCACGATTATAACCCATAGATAGATTTCAGTGGGGTCACAGCGAACTGGCTAACCACGGAACGAAGGGGGAGGGAGATAGCAGAGGGAGGAAGAGATGGAGGGGCTGGGAGAGACTTAAAAGGGCGTCAGAATGAGAGGAAAGATCGAGAGCAAAACGGAAAGAGGAGTGCGAGGAGGGAACGCAACGAACAGTGGGGAAGGGGAGGAGTAGTAGGGAGAGGCGAGAGAGATTGCGACGGGAAAAGGGAGAGGTGGGAACAAGGAGAGCGACTTGTGGGAGGTGAGAGAGAGTTAGAGACAGGGAGAGAGACGGGGCGGGGAGGGAAGTGGGTGAGATACATTGGAGGGAAGAGAGGAATATAGCGGTGGAGAGAGGTTGAAGAGCGGACAGAGGAATTGAGAGACGGAGACAAATCGATAAATCGACGGACATTGCGATGTACAGAACAGAGAAGGCAAGAGAAAGGTGGAAACAGGTGGCTCTGTTTTAAGTTAAAAGTTTTGCTGGCTGGGAGGAACGAACGGTCACGTCCAAAGAACGTGCGTTTTGCTCGTGTATAAAACAGTGCGTCTATTAATAACACGGAGAGAAATATTACACCTCAAATGCAACTCAATAATTTCAGAGCTAAATTTTGACTTAAAACTTTTTGTGACTGTAGCAATTCATATTCTTTGGTTATTTCCGCAAAGTCACGTAGATAAAATACAAGTCAATAAAAATAATACAATACAAACCACAACGTTTCTTTCGCAACACAAGCGGTCGTCATCCTGATGTTTTTATTTTTTTTATAAATTATTTTTCTATCTACGTGACTTTACCGAAAGAACCAAAGAGGATGAATTTCAGAGGTTTTGTCAATCCACTGCTGGAGGATTGTTTGATTGTACTTCGCCACGCTAGTCAGTGGCGGGTTAGTGGAGTTGGGGGCTCTGGAGCGGTTCAGATTCCACTCGCCACATGACGTTTCCCGTGGCCAGGAATCAAACTCAGGTGGCCAGGGTTAACAGTGACTAACACGCAATGAACAACCGGTTCGCTGAAGGTACAAGCTTTGATGTTGTGTCGATGAGAAGGCGGTAAAAGCCATCGACGCACTGGTTAGACATTACCAAATACAAGTTTTAATTTTACGGACCCTGATTTCATGAAGATTATTTTCTAAAGAATACCTCCCAATGCTGCTTGCTCTCGTCTTATTGTAAATAATTCAATAATGTCGTTGAACAAGAATTATGTCGATGATGTTAGGTTAACGAAGAAGATCGTCAGCCGAAACGTCTAATAATCTTTACATCTTAGTGACAGAAAAAAAGATGCGTTCTATCTGTTGCAGATGGTCAATTCATGGCACGTGGGTTTATTTTAATATTTCGTTGCGTTCAATCCCAATTTCCACCGGCGATTCTCAGCGCGTGTTGACCAGAGACGTCCCAGTATCCATAGCAACGTTGGACCAACATTGCCACGTGGTTCCATCCATTGGCCCGACGTGGCCCCAACGTTCCATGTTTACCGGGTTGTAGAGGGCTATAGAGTTGCCAACTCTGACTGAAGCTAATCCGGAATATACATTAATGTTTTTTTTCTTAAAATATCCCGTTCAAATCCCACGGTTTGCTTTCAATGGTCACCGGGTGACATCGATGCCAATTCCGGTAGAACCTCAGGGGGCATGTCACCTCACTAAGTGGGTTCCGAACCACTGCTCCGAGTGTTGTCTTGCGGCCAGAAGAGTGCGCACGCACGCGTGCACTTGGCGACGAAGACGGCGACGTGGCGGCGGCAAGCGAGGAGAACGCTGCCGAGCAGGAGGCCCCGGGGCCGGCCCAGGACCACGATCCTGCTGGCGGGACTCGGCCGCTCGGCTGGCCTGGGAACGCGTGTTTATTAGTGTAGTTTATAGTGTAGTGTATAGTGTAGTGTATAGTAGTGTATAGTAGTTTATAGTGTAGTGTATAGTAGTGTATAGTAGTGTAGTTTATAGTGTAGTGTATAGTAGTGTAGTGTATAGTAGTGTATAGTAGTGTAGTTTATAGTGTAGTGTATAGTAGTGTATAGTGTAGTGTATAGTGTGTTATAGTAGTTGAGTGTATAGTGTAGTGTATAGTAGTGTAGTGTATAGTGTAGTGTATAGTGTAGTGTATAGTAGTGTAGTTTATAGTGTAGTGTATAGTAATGTATAGTAGTTGAGTGTATAGTGTGGTGTTTAGTAGTGGAGTGTTTAGTAGTGTAGTGTATAGTAGTGTATAGTGTAGTGTATAGTAGTTGAGTGTATAGTGTAGTGTATAGTAGTGTGTAGTGTATTGTATAGTGTAGTGTATAGTAGTGTAGTGGAAAGTGTATAGTCGTATAGAGTGTAGTGTATAGTGTAGTGTATAGTAGTGTAGTGTATAGTAGTGTAGTGTATAGTAGTGTAGTGTATAGTAGTGTAGTGTATAGTAGTGTAGTGTATAGTGTAGTCGTGCTGAAGTCTGTGGCCAGGGGACAGGGAGCTTTTGTACCGCCACGACTCAACACGCCGCCGCTGCCGCGTCTCTCAGCAGCACGAGCGGACTGGGAAACGAACCAAGTCGAAGCGAGCAGCGAGCACACGAGATGAATGCAAACGGATTCACGTTGATCGGTGGCTGCTGCTGCTGCCGCCTTGAGGCTAATTGGAAGCGCTGCGGATGGCTTTGGGCGGGGGCGGCGGGTGGCAGTGGGAAGCGACTTTGTCTGCGGCAACTCAAATCGACGGTCGTGTTGAGATAATGCGAGAGCTGAATTACCGAGCCAGAACTTCTGAACTCGCCAAACTACACGAGACGGAGACGCGTTATACGGCTACTTACAGGAATGCAAATTTCGGAACAGTATACACATTACAGTATACAGTATATATATACACACACCATAACAACGTTGTCTGCACGTGCGATCATTGCTAGAGTTGTACTCGAATGTTCATATAAACGATGGCGACTATGATGATGATTATAACCCTAATTAATAGTATGTCTGTACGCACGTAAAGCATATTGATGAGGATAATGAAATGTCATTACGTTCATCAAGTCGACACGGAATCATTGTAATTTCACTTAGAAAGTGCGATTATTTTAATGGTGAATTATTACTTGAAACACGTGTATAATTTACCTATCACAAACAATGATGTGAGAACGGTGATCATCATTAAACACAATCGTCACCGCCGTTTATAACAAACAAAAAACCGAATACATGAGCAATGCCCAACTCGCTGTAGCCACGTGCAAGTGGAGACACTGCAGATACAACAACATTAATGCGACGTCCGGCACCATAGCCGCTCCTGATCATCATCATCATCATCTCATCATCACCACCGTTTATATAAAGTAACATTAACAGTCCGTCACTTCTCGTACCGTCTGTGTATACATTCAATATACACGATGCTTCAGTGCGAACTTCCATCATCCTCATCACCCTTCTCCTCCACCACCTCCACCATCATCATCATCAGCGCTCATCCCTGCCGCTCCCGGATCCCCCGTGACGCCCCATCACAGCGGCACACTTCGCGGTCCGTCCCTCGCTCGCCAGGGGCTCTGCGGGCGATCCTGGGGTGTTGCAGTTACTGTTCTCCGTGTCGCTCTCACTGCTCTTCTTGCCTCCTCCCCCTCCTCCTCCTCCTCCGGCTCCTCCTCCTCCTCCCCCCGTGGCGCTGTGCGTCTTCACGTGCTTGCTCAGGTGGTCGCTGCGCATGAACCTCTTGTGGCACACGGGGCACGCGAATCGCTTCTCGCCCGTGTGCGTGCGCAGGTGCCGCTGCAGCTCGTCCGAGCGCGTGAAGCGCTTCCCGCAGAAGAGCCAGTTGCACACGAAGGGCCTCTCGCCCGTGTGCCAGCGCAGGTGCGCCTTGAGGTGCGACGTCTTGCCGTACACCTTGCCGCAGCCGGGGATGTGGCAGTTGTGGAGGCCCTTGCGGCGCAGGCTGGCGCCCGCCGGCCCCAAGCCGCTCCGCCTCCTGGCAGTTGGGGCAGTCGCAGGTGGCGCGCCCGGCGAAGCGGCGACTCGAGCCGCGGGACGACGAGGAGTGCGACGAGTGCGAGGCGGAGGACGACGACGACGACGAGGAGGAGGAGGGGTGGTGCGACGAGGGACCGGCGCCCGCCAGCGCCCCCGCGCCGTGCGCCATGAGCGACGCGGCCATGGCCGAGGAGGGCTCCGCGTAGGGAGGCAGCTGCATGGCCTTGAACCCGTCCTGCGTCTGCGCCAGCAGGTGCTGCCCGGCCGACAGCAGGTGCGGGGACGCCGTCGCCCCGAACGCGGACGGGCCGAGCGAGAAGTCGCTCGCGTAGCCGTTGAGCGGCATGTTGTGGGACACCTCGAGCCAACCTCCCGGCGCGCCGGGGTGCACGTCCCACCAGCACGCCGACGCGCCGCTCGCGCCTCCTCCTCCACCTCCTCCGCCTCCTCCGCCCCCTCCTCCTCCTCCTCCGGCCGCCGCCGCGGCCGCAGCGGCCGCCGCAGCAGCCGCGGCCGCCGCGGCCGCTCCGCCCCCGCCGGCTCCGCCACCGCCGCCTCCTCCGCCCGCGGCAGCGGCCGCGGCGGCCGCGGCCACCACCACCTCGCTGGCGATGGCGGCCGCGTGGTGGTGGTGATGGTGGTGATGGTGGTGGTGAGGGTGGTGGTGGTGGGGGTGGTGCGGGCCGTGGTGGCCCGGCTTGAACCACGACTCGTAGGGGTGCGCGTGCATGCGCGGGTACATGCTCGGGAGACTCTCGGGCACTTTGGAGACGAACGCGGACTGCGGTGGCGGCTCGTTCGCCGACGAGGACGACGACGACGAAGACGACGACGACGAGGAGGAGGAGGACGCGGAGGAGGAGGACGCGGACGAGGTGCAGGGCGCGTGGAAGAGCGAGTAGTCCCCGTGGGAAGACGAGGAGGAGGAGCCGGGGTTGGCGAGCGAGAACGCGCTGAGCTGCGTGTACGCGTACGGGTCGCTGCCACCACCGCCGCCGCTGCTGCTGCTGCCCACGCCGTTACTGCTGCCGCCGCTGCCGTGGCAGCTGCCACCGCTGCTGCTGTGACAGCTGACGGTGCCGCTGCTGCTGCCGCTGTTGGCGCCGCTGCTCAGCATCATGCCCCGAGCCAGCCCTCCGCACGCGTTGGCCGAGGAGGCGGCGAATGCCGGGGGCCGTCGCCAGGGGTGGAAGCCGGCCCTGGCGACCAGCGGGGAGGAGCAGTGGTCGGCCAGCGCCGTGGGTCTCGCCGAGGCCCCGCCGATCTTGTTGCACGTGGCGGCCAGCATGGCCAGAGGTGTGGAGCCAAAGCGAGGCTCGTCCTGAGAAGAGCGGCAGGGGGGCGAGACGGGGGTGGAGGGAGATTAGTGGGTGGCTGGGTGGGTGGGCGGAGTGCGTGAAGGGAGTCTTCGTTGTCGTTGCGGATGTTTGTCGTTACGAGTATTGAATCGCGAGTTTTGTCGAGGTTATTATCGAGATTATTATAATAATCGTCATACTATTCATGGTTATTATTTATGAATGTTATGGGATGCTATGAGCATGAATGACGCTATATAAAACGAAAGTATTATTTGTACGATCTTAAATCGTCAAGCTGTTTTCATCAAAATCATTGAGTACACGTAAGTATAAAAAACGACTATAAACGGATCGTCGTCATCATGATGAGATGTTAAAAGTATACAAATGACAACGTTATCAAGTTTTCTTGATCATCGTTAATTTAGAATTAATAAAAGCAAAGATGATGCAATCGTAATCATCATCGTCGTTTTCATCGTAATCAAGAACATTAAACTATCACAAATGTTTATACGCATTAAATCATTCGTATAAGAATACATCTGCAATCATATACATAACATTTATAGACTCATAGTCATTGTAATTATTAGCATGAGTATACTAAACAATCAAGTCATTCATCTAAAAACTATCATCACGTGTGTACAAAAGTGTAACAAAACTAACGTGCTATCATCATGCGCATGCAAAGTCACAGATCGTTGTATGTCTTCTTTTCAACTTCTCTCGGCGATTTGTAGCAATTTCGTCAAATTATTAGTACATCATCATTGTCAGTGTCATCTTGAATAAAGAATGTATTCGCGTTAACGTCTTATAACCATAGCAACGGCTGTCGTTTTAAAACCATTGCCTGATTTAAAAACACGATCCTCATTCATGGTGATGCTATGAACGCCGTCGTCATCAGCAGCAGCAGCGTTCAGACGCACTTGCTCGATTTCCACGGCGTTCGAGACGTTGCTACGTTTATTTCTATCCGTCCAATTTCTGGCGAAAACGCAAAAAAACTATAAAACTAAACACATTTATTACATTTTACCAGGTAAGGCCCACTCAGCTATGAAGCTCCTTTTCAGAAGCGACCTGGCCACACATGACGGCTCAACGAAGTAGCTTATGGACATTTATAGCGGCCCAATACTCAAAGCGAACGTTGTTTCTAAATGTTCAGGGGAAAACCGAAGGACCCGGGGAAAAATCCTCGCGACCACGGGGAGAACATGCACACTTCGAATATACAGCAGCAGGCGTCAGGGTCGGGATGGAACCCACGACCTCCTGTATACCAGGCGAGGTAGTTAACATATCATGACCACAGTGGCGCTCACGGTCTACCAACAATGACCCTATAATCGCAGATGCGATGCTGTCAACGTCAGCGCGTGCATCTTTCGCTCGGTGCGTAACCCGACCGAAGACAAATCAATGTCTGTGCACATTAATAATAGGGAATTATATTTTTTGTAAGAAACTAATTGAATATTTTTTGTAATAAAAAAAACAGGATTCAACTGTTGCTATTTCTATGCGTATACTCAGACGTGTGTGTGTGCCACCTTTCAGAGTTCTCGCCCTTCTACAACACGTGATTCAAATCCGTCACTCAGTGTCGATGGTCGATATGTATTACACGTTCCACACAGACACTTAGCAACTCATACAGATTGCTCGTGTTGGGGGTGGGGGGGGTGGAGACGGTGATTGATGGAAAGACGATGGGTGTAGATGCCATCGTGTAATGTACAATGCGTTATCATTCCACTGCTGGATGACAGCCTCTTGCACGCCGTGTCGGTCCTGGGGATTGTGTTTGACCATACTTCGCCACGCTGGGGGGTACGAGATCGTGAACATTTGGGGAGGGAGGTGTGAACTGAACCAGATGCGACTCGCCACTGACGTTAGCCGTGGACGCGAATTAAGCTCAGGTCCGCCGTGATCTCAGCGCCTCGCGACGCTAACCACTGCGCCACCGCTCCAACCCTCCGCGCCGCTCTTGCGCGTTAGCGACGCTAATTGGTGTTTGCGTGCAAACATCTGCGTGCCAATTATTGTCGTGTTATTGTGATTGTCTTTGCGACACTTTGGCAAAGGCTCCTCCTCTGTCTAGGGCCGGTGGGGACCATTTCGCTGTGACGAGAGTCGAAACGCGGAGCCCCCGGTAGCCCCCCCCCACATCCCCCCTCACCCATTGTCTCGCCTAATTGAGCAATAAGAGAATCATCACGGCGAGCTCCACATCTGGCCACGGCGGTGGCGCTCACCCTGAGACCCCCCCCGCCCCCCCGTAGCACCGAGCGCGCAATATTCCCCGGAGAGTTAAACGTCCAAATTGTTTAGTCCCCCCCCCCTGCCCCCCCCTATTTTAAACAAGGATTATTACTTCTCGTGAATTAGGGGGAATAATTTCTCACGTCGTATTTTGCGAGTCGTTGTGTGTCGATTGGAGTGGGTGGCACGCGGAAGAGTATAAAGCTTTAATGCGTGCAGCGACATGTGTACAATACTGGATGTGGTGTGCCAGAGGAGGAGGAAATATATCGTCCCGGGTATCCGACCCGGAGAGATCCGATTTGTATTAAACCCTGGGAACTTGTCATCATCGCAAGCTCGATACACGTGCTTATTTTAAAAGGTGCATACGAACAAATTTTATCCCTAATTACCTCCCTACCTCTATGGACCTCTGCGTGTTGTGAAGAAGGATCATTGCCCGAAACGTCGCCTATTCAGGTAGTGTTATTGACGAATGTAAGATTGTAGTTTTTGTTTATCAGTAGACCATATATATAATGTGTTATATATGCACAATACTCACGGCACACATATATACATACAGTACAATACCGGAGTCGAGTCCGAACTTTGGAAACATTGCTCCAAGCCTCATTGTTGACAATCGAGGCATTTATTTTTTATTATTAAAATATTTCACTTGAAAAATCCCTTGTGATGGAACAATCTCGCTCGTGAGGGTATCCATCCCGGTTGGAAACCAACACGCACGTGGCAACGACGTAGAGACAAAGACGCGTATCACCCGTGTAGCCTTAACAGACTGTTGGGGCAAGTGCTGTTAGCGAGTAGCGCCTATGAAGGCCGGCACGGCACACGAGGGGGCCGGTGGCCAACACCACGCCCGACCGCCTTTGTCTCCATAAGTAGCAATCTTTACACAGCGCACCATGTACTCATTTAAGTCTGAGTCGACCTAGGGGAAGCCCAGGACCGGTTCAAATAATCGTCACTGGTGTTAGCCGTGAGCGGGAATCGAACTAACACACACACCAGTCAGTGGACAGCGTGTCGCAGACGTCAGTGGCACTGCCCCAGAAACACCGGACACAATAGGCGACGTTTCGGGCCCTCCGCTATAGCAACCCTCTGCCATGAAGAAGGGTCGTTGGCAGAAACGTTGCCTATGTTGCGGTGTTGTGTGCTTGTGCACCACTGCCGACGTATTATAACAAAAGGTATATTGAATAAGCGCTCTAGATACAACATGCGTTACAACACGCGTTACAACACGCGTTACAACACGCGTTACAACACGCGTTACACACGCAACACTCGTTACAACACGCGTTACAACACGCAACACGCGTTACAACACGCGTTACAACACGCGTTACAACACGCGTTACAACACGCGTTACAACACGTGTTACAACACGCGTTACAACACGCGTTACAACACGCGTTACAACACGCGTTACGCACCTCACTGCTACTCGACTCCCAACTCCCGCGCCACTTCGCCAGAAGTCAACAGCGATCCTAGAATGGATCGACCTTCCCCCGCCGTGGGAATATGGAATTTGCCAAACTGTTTCGGGACAAGTCAGAGAGAAGCGAGGCACGTGATGGTAAAACTCGAATTCGACTTGTCTGTGCGTAAACAAAGGCAAAGACCCCCCGTGTAGCCTTCAATCGACTGTTGAGGCAAGTGCCGTTAGCGAGTAGGACCTGCGAAGGCCGGCACGGCACACACGGGAGGGTGGGTGGCCAGCACCACGCCCCGACACCTTTGGCTCCCTTGTTCCCAGGACCGGTTCAGGCAATCGTCACGTGGTGTTGACCGCGAGCAGGAATCGAACTCGGGACGCCAGGTTCGTAGCACGGCGCGCTAACCGCTGCACTACCGCTCCCCACAGACACACACACATTGGGATCCTTGGATGGAATACGCATTATACATTAGAATGATTATTGGTGTGCGCATATTGACATACTTTACAGTTCCCACGGTAGCGAGATATGGCCGGTTTCTATCGGCTTTAGCGTCACACTCTACGGGAAGCTAATGATGGTGATGGTGATGATGGTGGTGATGTTGATGATGGTGGTGGTTATGATGGTGGTAGTGGTGGTGATGGTGGTGATGTTGATGATGGTGGTGGTTATGATGGTGGTAGTGGTGGTGATGGTGGTGATGATGATGGTGGTGATGATGGTGGTGATGGTGATGATGATGGTGGTGATGGTGATGATGATGGTGGTGGTGATGATGATGATGGTGGTGATGATGATGGTGATGATGGTGGTGATGGTGGTGATGATGATGATGGTGGTAATGGTGGTGATGGTGATGGTGGTGATGATGATGGTGGTGATGGTGGTGATGATGATGGTGGTGATGGTGGTGATAATGTTGATGATGATGGTGGTGATGGTGGTGATGATGGTGGTGGAGTCTCGTCTGCTTGTGAGTGTTCACCACGAGACGTAACCCGGTGTACAACTGGAGGCGAACCCTGTCCCGTGAGCAACACCGATCTCAACAACAGTCTCCACGTCGTCACAACGGAGATGTTGTTGTTGTTGTTGCATGCATCTGGGATGTTGTTGTTGTTGCATGCATCTGGGATGTTGTTGTTGTTGCATGCATCTGGGATGTTGTTGTTGTTGCATGCATCTGGGATGTTGTTGTTGCATGCGGCTGGGATGTTGTTGTTGTTGTTGCATGCGTCTGGGATGTTGTTGTTGCATGCGGCTGGGATGTTGTTGTTGTTGCATGCGGATGGGATGTTGTTGTTGTTGCATGCGTCTGGGATGTTGTTGTTGTTGCATGCATCTGGGATGTTGTTGTTGCATGCGGCTGGGATGTTGTTGTTGTTGTTGTTGCATGCGGATGGGATGTTGTTGTTGTTGTTGCATGCGTCTGGGATGTTGTTGTTGTTGCATGCGTCTGGGATGTTGCCCGTGCTCCACTCGACCGTATTTGGGCCGAATTTCAGATGTAAAACCCTTCGCTAACATCTTGAGAATTGTACGCCAGTAACACAGCCAGGCGCGGTCGTCTGTGCGCATTCGACAACATAGATAGATAGTGCGTGGGTTCGGCGTTCGGTGAGCGGGGCCTGACACTGCTGACGAGGCCCAGAAGGCGCGAAACCGAATAATCATGTTTTGTTGTTTACTTGAAGATTCGGAAGAGAAAACACCCAGAAGGGAAGGACGAACATGTCTCCAGCAGAACATCGGCGCGTTGAAGACTGCACGGACTGCAATGGCTCGCACGCTGGAGCCTCAACACAGCGGTTGCCGGTTCGATCTCCCTGGGCGGCAGTCGAAGCAATGGGTCACCTCGTAGTGGAAGTTGCATGCGGTGGGGTAAATTGTGGGTATCCCCCCACCCCCTACCTCTTCCAAGAACTGTTTTGTTGTGTGTTTAGTTTGTTGTCCTTCCTCCGCACTTCCGATTAGCTACGTACCATGCGAAAGAAGTTCAACAAACAAACAAACATACAAGACGTCTGGCCAACGTAGAAGAGGAGGCCAAATGTCCTCTCGATAGGGACTCTCTGTAGTTCCCTCTCGTAGAGGCCTTTCTGGCAGCAGTGGCGCGAGGAGGTAATTGCAGGGCTGCGCCTTTACCTCCACGCTTTGTTTTATAATGAACACAGCGCACGGGAGTTCTGATGCGTGAGTCTGAACATTTATTATCGCGCACCATTGTGAGGCCAGTCAAATCGGGAACGCGTCGCGCTGATCACGAGGAGCGCACGCTCAACAACAACAACAGCAAGGACGACGCCACTGCTCTGGGTCTGTTGCAAATCTGGCTCAGGCTCGAGGACGGATCCCGAACATCTGACGCCGGTCACTGAGGTCCACGTCTTGGGGGCCGGAGACTCGGGCCAAGCCGCGCTGGCCGCGTCGCGGCACAAGGTGCGGGTGTTGCAGCAGCAGCAGCAGCACCCCCAACAGCAGCAGTAGCAGCAGCACCTGCAGCAGCAGCACCTGCAGCAGCAGCACCTGCAGCAGCAGCTATAGCAGCAGCTGTAGCAGCACCTACAGCAACACCTACAGCAGCTGCAGCAGCACCTGTAGAAGCAGCACCTACAGCAGCACCTATAGCAACAGCAGCACCTGTAGCAGCAGTACCAGCATCAGCACCTGCAGCAGCACCTATAGCAACAGCAGCACCTACAGCAGCAGTACCAGCATCAGCACCTGCAGCAGTACCAGCATCAGCACCTGCAGCAGCACCTGCAGAAGCACCTACAGCAGCTGCAGCAGCACCTACAGCAGCAACAGCACCCCCAGCAGCAGCACCTACAGCAGTACCTGTAGAAGCACCTGTAGGAGCAGCATCTACAGCAGCAGCTGCAGCAGCTGCAGCAGCTGCAGCAGCACCTGTAGGAGCAGCAGCAGAGTAAACTGCTGATTGTAGCCGGCGCCGGCGAGACCGGACGGAGCGGTTCGACGCCGTCTCTCCTCGTGCGCTTTCCTCTTTGCGCCGATGGATTTCCCGGCGCCTCTCATCAGGGGGGGGTAGGGGGGGGTCTCTGGGGCCGCTGCGTTGTGTGTTTGTGTGTGTTTGTGTGTTTTACAAACACACAACGAACGCAACGAACACAACGCGGCGTCAGCGGAGGAGATGAGAGGAGCGGCGGCGCTCTTCCAGCGGTTCACCTCCCCACGACACCACGGCGCGATTGCTTGCAGCGTCTCCATGCCGCGTGCACTCTGAGCGGGGGTCGTCTGCCGCGTCCCGGGCGCGCGTGTGGGGAGCGGTCGTGCGGAGCGGGGAGCGGCGCTGCGCTACCAACTTGACGAGCGGCGTTCGTATTCCCGCTCACGGCCAAGACCAGTGACGATTATCTGAGCCCGTCATGGGCCTCCCTTTTGGTTGACTTAGCCTCAAGTGAGGACCTGGTGAGGTGTGTAAGCATCGCTACTGGGGATACAAAGGCGGTCAGGGCGTGGTGCTGTCCACTCACCCCCTCGTGTACCGTTCTCGCCTTCATAGGTGCTCGCTAACAGCACTTGCCCCAACAGTCCGGTAAAGGCTATACGGGGGATCTTAGTCTTTGTTTTGTGTGCGCGCGTGTACGTGTGTGTACGTGTGTGTAAGTGTACGCGTGTGTGTGTAAGTGTATACGTGTGTGTGTGTATGTGCAAGTGTATACGTGTGTGTGCGTGTGTGTGTAAGTGTGCGCGCGTGTATGCACGCTGCAGGTGGCGTTTATATCTAAATGTGAATGTCTTAGTTAAGAACAAACAAAACAAAAAAAACATCGCGAGCGTTGAAAGCCTCCCCGTGTCCTCGTGTGACGGACAGGGGACGGCGTGAGGAGCGGACGTCGGGGTGAGTGAGAGGTTGGGGTAATTGTGCGACGCGTCGCTTCTTAAAATGACAATCGCGATTGACACGCGGATCACGAGCCCCGGGATGTGCGGCCAGGGACGGCGACTCGAGGGAGAGACGCTGAGACGCAGAACAAAGACAAAGGCGCCCCGTGTAGCCTTCGCAGACTGTTGGGGCAAGCGCTGTTAGCGAGTAGCAACCTGTGAAGGTCGGTAAAGGGACACGAGAAGGGGTGTTTGGCCAGAACCACGCCCGGCCGCCTTTGTCTTCCGAGTGGCGATGTTTTACTAACCACACCCGGTACTCATTTGAGGCTGAGTCTACCTAGGGGAGACCCAGATCGGTTCAGATAATCGTCACCCGTGTTGGCCGTGAGCGGGAATCGAACTCAGGTCGCCAGGGTCGTAGCGCAGCGCGCTACCCGCTACGCCACCGCTACCTACAAGAACACAAAGACAAAGATCCCCCGTGTAGCTTTAACCGACTGTTGGGGCAAGTGCTGTTCGCGAGCACCTATGAAGGCCGGCACGGCACACGAGAGGGTGGGTGGCCAGCACCACGCCCGCCGCCTTTGTCTCCCTAGTGGCGATGCTCACACATCGCACCAGGTACTCATTTGAGGCTGAGTCGACTTAGGGGAGGCCCAGGACCGGTTCAGACAATCGTCACACTGGTGTCGGCCGTGAGCGGGAATCGAATTCCGGTCGCCAGGTTCGTAGCGCAGCGCGCTGACATCGACAAACACACAGATACACAAACACAGAACACACAAACGGACGTATACACAGTTGTACATACAAACACATAGACAAAGATACATCCATATACACAAAGAAAAACACAGACATACATACACATATACTCGATACATACTACAAACACACACACATACAAACACATACATACACACACGCGGACCGGTATACTCAGACAAAATACAAATGAACCTTATGGCGGTACCCCGGCTCTCGCATCATGTCCGTGATGCAGCCACTGTTACTTAGTCTGTTGATGGTCGAGATGCGGCAATCGACTCGTCTCGACGAGCTGTACAGATGCACCACCACTCCGGTGCGTACCGCGAGCGTTCAGCGTTTCAGCGCAATCATCCTCTCTGCGTGTCGACATCGCGGCGTGTGGCACCGATGTCGGATTGATTGGTACCCCAGTCGCGGAGTTGAGTACAGCCCTGGAAATAATCGCGTCTCAGAAATAACAAATTGACTTGCCTCGGTCATTTTGTATTATTTGGTACCGCCATAAGGATCACTTATAGAAGTTCCCCCGCTAAACGTAGAGATTGCTGGGGCAAGTGCTGCTAGCGAGTACCTATTAAGGGCACGGGGCACCAGGGGATGGGTGGCCTGCACCACTCACGGCCGCCTTTGTCTTCCCAGTGCTGATGTCCACACACGTATTCACACAAGCGCATTTCCTAAACACAATCGCTATAGCCCAAACACGCATATAAGTACACGCATAGTGCGTTTGTATTTAGAGTACACACACACACACATATACATTCGTTTGTGTATGTATATATATGTAGAAACACACAACTAAGATAAAGATCCCCCGTATAGCCTTCACAGACTGTTGGGGCAAGTGCTGTTAGCGAGGAGCACACGAAAGGGGGTGGGTCGCCGGCACCACTCCCGGCCGCCTTTGTCTCCCAAGTGGCGATATTTTACAAACCACACCGGGTACTATATATACATGCACATTAGTTTAACAGTCTAATACTGTATACATACACATTAGTTTGGGACGATATATGCACATGTTAACGTTGTGTATGCGCTATAAAAACTGTGACAAGTTGTACATTACTTAACTCAAACTTACACATTATATTGATGGAAGCAGAGTATACAACGTTGAGTGTTTGCAGTATCCATAAGGGGGCATAGAGCACATTGTATGTTGCACCGCGATCGTGTTTTTTTGTACTGATTGTTGTTGTAACGTTCTTACCCGCACCAATTGGTCATCTGTGAAAAAGAGCTTTATAGCACATCGGATTTATCCAATATAAAGAGTTTGCATTCATGAAACTATATACTGTATGTTCGTGCATATCTATGATGTGGTCGTGTACACGACGCTGAATTTACGTTACCTATAAAACAATACACTTGTTTTGCACCAGGTAAGGCCCACTGAGCTATCTATCTATGTAGCTATCTTTCAGAAGCGACCCGGCTGCCACAAATGATCGCGTGGACATTTTTCGCGGCTAAAAACTCCAAACGCGTGGATGTTGATTCTAAAATGTGGAGGGTAAGAAAAGCGGTGTGCCTGCACAATGCGCGCTACTACTACACGTGTGTGGGTAGTGCGATGGCTTGGTGAATGGCATGGTGCTGCTGTTCATTATTCTACACATATGAATGCACGCATGGGAACACGTGTCGCATGTTTCAGACTTCTTTGAGGCACGTCAAACGTCGCCTTATTTTCCGAGCGGGACTTTCCGCGGATGACTTCGACAAGTTCAGATTCGCACAGCAGTCAGTCTGCCTGTGTGTCGCCTGTTGCCAGTCTGCCTCTTTGTATGTTTTGTCTTTCTGCATGTGATTATCTATCGTCTGTCTATTTGCATGGCTGTGTGTCTATGTTTATATATATACATATGACTGTCTGTCCGCGCGCGTGTGTGTCCTTAAATCGACTCTCCGTCCGTGCATGTGTCTGTCGGGCTACCTGTTCGTGTTAATATCGCTCCGTCTGTCTCTCAGCGTTCACACATTCACACCACTCTGCCTGCCTGTGTGCGCATCTGTCTGTCTTTCTATTTGCATCGTAAGTCTTGTCTGTACGTACATGTCTATCCGTCAATGTGTCTGTCTCAATAGATAAGTGCCGTGCCCTGTTCGTTTGCGCGTCTTTCCACACGTCCGCCTGTACGCCTGTCTGTATGCCCGTCTGCCTGTTCGTTTATGCCCGTCGATTCTGCGTGTGTGCGTGTCTATCTGTGTCAAGGAGCACGCTCCGACTTCGTGAACATCTCCCCTCTGAGACTGACGCCAGCAGCCACCTGGGCTCTCGGGCTGAACGAGTAATCGATTTCAAGTCGAAATCGCAATTTGAAACAATGCGATTAGAAAATCGCAGAGGCAGCGATTTGAAAAGTCCTATTACTTTATTATTGTAATTGTTATATATTTGTATTATTATTACTTAATTTATTTAACTTACGATTATTCTATGGTTAATTGTTCTATTTAATTTTTTTATAAATACATGTTGGAAACAATTCATATCTTTTAAGTTCTCATCCACGCATTAGAATATATAGAGCAGTTCATATTCTGATGGTATCATGTGGTGATCCTCCATCACATGTTTTAAATCTATTACACAGAGAATATTGAACTAAACGCTTGACTTTAAAAAATGTAATCGCAAATCAAATCTAAATATCTGTCACAAAATTCTCAATTAGATATTTTCCCCGAATCGTTCATCCCTACTCGGCTCCAACGCGCTCTGAGCAAATGCAACAGAACGCGTGTGTCTGTGATGCTGCGTTGTCAGTGGTACACAATAAGCCAAGACTAAGACCCCCCCCCCCCCCATATAGCCTTAACATAAATACAAATGTCAACACACACACAAAAAGATAGGGCCCTAGGCCGAAACGTCGCCTATTCTTTATTTCTTTCCCTTTTAGGGCAGTGAAACAAGACCGGCTCCGCCGATGAGTCCCCCGAAGGTCAAAGCGAGAGCTGTCTTGCTTAAACTTGCGCTGCCAGGGTTAACACAAGACTGAATGGCGGCTAGGTCGATCGACTGAAAGGTATTTTATTTGTATACAGAGATACAACACTGGAGGTGGCTCGTTGACTCCACACGAGACGAGGTCACTTCACTCTTGACAACGGAGTGTACGAAACTCTGTCGGCTCAATCTCTTCTGCTGCTCCGGAGTTTGGAGCTCTCCCCAGACACCCGTGCTGTCGACTCCACGCCCCGATTTCATTCCTAGACTCAACGCTGCATTGTGTTACACTCGCACAGATTCGACACGGAGAGCCATAGACGCACACATAGCCCGATGCCGTAAACGCATCTTTGTCGCTATTAAATAACTGCGCCCCGCGGTTCATGTACAACGACTTGAGATGCGGTCACGTCGATACGCAGCGGGGTAAATCCACATCGTATTGCAATTATATA
This sequence comes from Lethenteron reissneri, assembly GCF_015708825.2. Lineage (NCBI taxonomy): Eukaryota > Metazoa > Chordata > Hyperoartia > Petromyzontiformes > Petromyzontidae > Lethenteron > Lethenteron reissneri. Next base: position 1,909,650 of record NC_083809.1, read on the forward strand.
GGTAAAGAGAAGCACACTTCTAAACTAAATTATTTCTGTTTTATTATCAGGAAAGGTCCACTGAGCTATTTCGCTCTTTGTCAGAAGCAACCTGAGCACAAATGAAAGCTCAACGAAGTGGCTTAGCACACGGGACATGGATAGCAGCCAAATAGCGCGACTGTTGACTCTAAATGTGGAGGGAAAAACCGGAGGACCCGGAAAAAATCCACGCGATCACAGGGAGCGAGACACGCAAACTCCAAATATACCGAAGGCGTCAGGGTCGGGATCGAGCCCACGACCTCCTGCATACCAGGCGAGGTAGTTAACATCTCCTAGCCACCACAGTTGGGCGATGCAGCTGCGTTAGCAGTGGTGCAACGAACACAATTAACAAATCCCAACTCAACACATTCATCAAAGACACCGTGTGACCTGAAACAGAAAAATACATACGTAAATGTGCGTGTGCGTGTGTGTGTTTACTTGCGTGTGTGTTTACGTGTGTTTACGTGTGTGTGTTTTTACGTGTGTGTTTACGTGTGTGTTTACGTGTGTGTTTACGTGTGTGTTTACTTGCGTGTGTGTTTACGTGTGTGTGTTTACGTGTGTGTGTTTACGTGTGTGTGTGTTTACGTGTGTGCGTGTGTGTGTGTGTTTACGTGTGTGTGTGTTTACGTGTGTGTGTGTTTACGTATGTGTGTTAACGTGTGTGTTTACGTGTGTGTGTTTACGTGTGTGTGTGTTTACGTGTATGTTTACGTGTGTGTGTGTGTTGACTTGCAGGGGGCGGTGGTGCAGCGGTTAGCGCTACGCTGCGCTACGAACCCGGCGTGCCGAGTTCGATTCCCGCTCACGGCCCACAGCAGTGACGATTATCCGAACCGGTCCTGGGCCTCCGCTAGGTCGACTCAGCCTCAAATGAGTACCTGGTGCTGCGAGTATTAAAAACCAGCACAAGTGAGACGAAGGTGGAGGGCGTGGTGCTGGCCCACCCACCCCCCTCTCGTGAGCCGTGCCGGCCTTCGTAGGTGCTCGCTAGCAACACTTGCCCCAGCAGTCTGCTAAGGCTATACGGGGGATCTTTGTCTTTGTTGCTGTGTGTTTACGTGTGGATGTGGATGTGTGGATGTGTATAACCGGCGCTCATTCATTGCAGCCTGAACGGCCGGGAAACGCCGTTCCGGGAATTATGTTTGGCTGCTCCACATCCATCTTTGTTACTTTAGTTTTGTCATCACAATTAGTGTAAACCTACCGTTCGGAGGATTACGTGAATCAAGGGTAAAACAGTAATACGGCTTTATAACTGATGGGCGTATGTTGTACTCCAGTGGTAGTGCCGTACGCGGACATTCTGTACACATTCAGCGTCCCAGTAAAATATCGAGGCGTCAATGAAGCGCTGTTGACCACGACTAATTAGACGTCGTGTCCGTGGGTTGCGTGCGAAGCACAACTTCACCGCTGACATCACCGAACACGCAACCGACATTGACAAAGAATATTCACGAAGCAAACCGACGTTTCAGACAATGCCCCTTATCCAGATTGCGAGAAAAAGCGTATTTGTAATTGCTCTTTATTTACATATACGAACAACCGGTTTGCGGACTTTGCCCGCCCTTCTTCTATCCGATCGAACGTTTACACTCGAACAGATGCAAAACACTCGGTTCACCGATACGGGGCTCGCGTGCGTGTGTGCGTGCGAGCGTTTAGTCGCCGCAGCCTAAAAGCGACGTGGAACTTTACGGATAAGTCTGCGCAATGGGTGAAACCGATCAAGAGCTGTGCAGATTCCAAATGTCAGCTTCTCCACGGCCCTTGCTAGAACACTGTGAGAATTTACATCGGTCGAGATGGACTCTCAAAAAGTTAACACGAAAACGGTAGAAAGTAATGTTAACATAAGAACCCATGATAATGTACATACACGGAAATAGACGCACATAGACACACACGTGATGTACGACAGAAAAGTTAGATCAGTAGTTGTCAATATACTACCTTTATTTTACCATTGGTTAAATTAATGTTCCAAAATGTGTCTACATGCATGATTACGGAAACACTTCGATTGCAGGCAACATTGTGTATGAACACAGCGGCCGTGCAACACACAGTGAGCACGTCTTAGACAAACACTCGCTTCAACAATTTACACAAAAACGAAATCAACTTTAAATTCACTTGCAGCAACACAAAGTTGGGCCCTCTAAGCCATAAGATTCAAAATGTCTGGTCCAGAAGTCTTGGGTTACTTGTCCTAAAGGCACACTTGTGTCGGGTTCTGGGTCTCTGATCTCGAGTGCTGGGTTCATGGTCTGGGCTTTAGAGTCCAGGTTCCAGAGCCTCGGATTCCTGTTCTAGACTCCTGTATCCCTCGTCTCTGGTGTGGGCCCCCTGTACCAGAATCCCCGATGTGTGGTGTTAGATCCCTCTAACCCCTGCTGCTATCGAGTCCTGGCGAGAGCTGCAAAACCAAGGCAAGTAGAAATATCCCTTACTTTTGTCACGTACATCAAAGCAAAAATAAGTTAAACATTTCCAGGTAAAAGATGTTTTTTGTTTATTTTACGCAATTGACTTCTGGTCGTCTGGCCATCTGTTCTGGTGGGATCCCTGTTCCGTTCCAGAACCCCTTCATGTGCCGTTCCGCAGCTCCCTGGTTTACGGTTGCTGGTCCAGGGGTCTCTGACCCAGAGGGTTGAGCGAGCGAGCGAGTGAGGGTGAGAGCAAAGAGTCACTCACCCCTAGCAGTGATGCCGCCATCCCTTGGAGCAAGCCGTTGCCTCCACAGTCGCTTTCATCTGCGCGTCTCCGGCGCGCGCCGCAACTCACACGGTCCGGGCACCGGTCATAGCCCAGCCCACTGCCACGCCTCCCCCCCCCCACCGTATACACGCACACACATACATACACACACTCACATACATACACACACACTCACACATACACACATACACTCACACATACTAAAACATACACACATACACACACACATACACTCTCACACACACTAACACATACATGCACACACACATACACACCCTCACACACACATACACACTCACACATACACACACTCACACATACACACACACACTCACACATACATACTCACACACATACACACTCACACATACACACACTCACACATACTCTCACACATACATACACACACATACACACACATACATACACATACATACAAAGATAACAAAGATAAAGATCCCCCGTATAGCCTAAACAGACTGTAGGGGCAAGTGCTGTTAGCGAGCACCTATGAAGGCCGGAACGGTACACGAGGGGGTGGGTGGCCAGCACCACGCCCGACCGCCTTTGTCTCCCTAGTGGCGATGTTTACACACCGCACCAGGTACTCATTTAAGGCTGAGTCGACCTAGGGGAGGCCCAGGACCGGTTCAGATAATCGTCACTGGTGTTAGCCGTGAGCGGGAATCGAACCCGGGTCGCCAGGTTCATAGCGCAGCGCGCTAACCGCTACACTACCGCTCCCCACACATACATACACACACATACACACACTCACACATACACACACACTAACACATATACACACATACACACTCACACATACACACATTCACACACACACTCACACATACATACACACATACATACACACACTCACACACACACTGACACATACACACACTCAAACATACACTCACTCACACACATACACACACACACTCACACATACACACACTCACACACTCACACATACACACACTCACAAACACACTCACACATACACACTCTCACACATACACATACACACACTCAAACACACACACACTTAAACATACGCGCACGCACACACACTCACACATACACTCACACACACTTAAACATACACGCACACACAAATATACACACACTCACACACACTCACACATACACACTCAAACACACACTCACACATACACTCACACACACTCAAACACACACACACTTAAACATACACGCACGCACACACACTCACACATACACTCACACACACTTAAACATACACGCACACACAAATATACACACACTCACACACACTCACACATACACACTCACACATACACACACTCACACATACACACACTCACACACACTTAAACATACACACACATATACACACATACACACACACCCTCAAACATACACACACGCACAGTCACACACACACACTCAAAATACACATACACCCTCAAACATACACACACTCACACACAATCATACATACACACTCAAACACACACACTCACACATACATACACACACACTCACACACACACACCCTCAAACATACACACACACTCACTCACACCCTCAAACATACACACACATCCTCAAACATACACACACACCCTCAAACATACACACACACCCTCAAACATACACACACACCCTCAAACATACACGCAAACAGCCACCTTCAAACATACACGCACACCCTCAACACACACAGAGACACCCTCACACATACACGCGCACATACGCGCACATACACACACATAAATACAAAGATCCCCCCTGTAGCCTTAAAGGACTGTTGGGGCAAGTGCTGTTTGCGAGCACCTATGAAGGCCGGCACGGCATACGAGGGGGTGGGTGGCCATCACCACGCCCGGCCGCCTTTGTCTCCCTAATGTTGATGTTTACGCACAGAACCAGGTTCTCATTTGAGGCTGAGTAGACCTAGGGGAGGCACAGGTCCGGTTCAACTATCCGCCACTGTCATTGGTCGTGAGTGGGAATCGAACGCGGGTGGTTTGTAGCGCAGTGCGCTAACCGCTGCACCACCGCTCGCTCTAACAAATCTACACAACACACACACATACACACAACACACACACAACACACACACACAACACAAATAGACACAACACACATACACACAACACAAATAGACACAACACACATACACACAACGCACACAACACACACAAACACATGCACACAACACACATATACACAACACACACAACACACATACACACAACACACACACAACACACACACACAACACACACACAACACACATACACACAACACACACATACAACACACACATAACACAGACACATACACACAACACACACATACACACAACACATACACACACAGCCACGCACAGACAGACGGGCAGACACGCGCACGAGAGGGTCGTGATGTGGCAATCATCACCACCGCCGCCGGCCGCCTTTGTCTCTTAAGTGCTGATATTTACACGCGCCAACAGAAACGTATTTGAGGCTGAGTCGACCTGGGGGAGAATCCACGGACCGGTTCTGGTATAACTCGCCACGGATGATGGATGGTTCGCCGTGAGCGGGTGTCGAACTGGGGTCGCCGGGTTCGTAGCTCAGGGCGCTAACCGCTACGACACCGCTCCCCCACAATACACACACGCACAGGCACACACACACACACGCACAGGCACACACACGCACAGGCACACACACACACAGGCAATCTTGTGTCTTCTTCACAATACGTACACACGCGCAAACACGCATGCATTTCATTACCCACTGCACACACATACGAACACACACGCACGCGCGCTTCGGCACCCTTGAATTTCATTATCCACCACGCACGGACAAAGACAAAGAACCCCCGTGTAGCCTTAACAGACTGTTGGGGCAAGTGCTGTTAGCGAGCACCTATGAAGGCCGGCACGGCACACGAGGGGGTGGGTGGCCAGCACCAGGCCCGGCCGCCTTTGTCTCCCCAGTGGCGATGTTTACATACCGCACCAGGTACTCATTTAAGGCTGAGTCGATCTAGGGGGATGCCGAGGACGGGTTAAAAGATGGTCGTGAGCGGGAATCGGCTGCGTGGTGCGCTAACCTTCTGCACTACCGCTCCCCAATCGGGATTAGGGCGATCTCCTTACCCGCACATTCACTCACCCACCCACTTACTCACCCACGCACTTCACACATGCATACAAGACAAAGATCCCCCGTGTAGCCTTAACAGACTGTAGGGGCAAGTGCTGTTAGCCAGCGCATATGAAGGCCGGAACTGGTACACGAGGGGGTGGGGTGGCCAGCACCACGCCCGACCGTCTTTGTCTCCCTAGTGGCGATGTTTACAGTTACGCGCACACGTACACACACATACTGCACATACGCAGCATATACACAATTACCCATATGCACGTACACACCCACTGCTGAAACTTGATATAGTACGATACTTTACCATCCATTTTATTGCTCACCGCAACAAACACGCGTAGACAAATACGCACACAACCGTGCACACACAACCGTGCACACACAACCATGCACACACAACCGTGCACACACAACCATGCACACACAACCGTGCACACACAACCGTGCACACACAACCGTGCTGTAAAGATTGTTGGAGAAAGTTCTGTTTGCGAGCACCTATTAAGATCAGGAGAAATACATACACACACCGCAAGACAAAGATTCCCCGTATAGCCTGAGCAGACTGTAGGGGCAAGTGCTGTTAGCGAGCACCTAAGAAGGCCGGCACAGCACACGAGGGGGAGGGTGACCATCCCCACGCCCGGCCGCCTTTGTCTCCCTAGTTGCGAGGTTCACACACCGCACCAGGTACTCGTTTGAGGCTGAGTCGACCTAGGGGAGGCCCCTGTACCGTTTCAAATAATCGTCACCGATGTTGGCCGTGAGCGGAAATCGAACTCGGGTCGCCAGGTTCGTAGCGCAGCGCGCCAACCGCTACACCACCGCTCCCCACTACGTACACACGCACGCAGACAGACGCGCATATAGCCTGAATGTGATTCCAACCACACACAGCAGACACACAACACACGCCGTCGCCACCCATCACCTCCCCGATACCCGCCCATCACAACGAGGGTCCATGATGTCATCACCCATCCCGTGACCGCGACCCACACCTGTGCGTGGGTGTCAATGTTAGCGGCGGTGGAGCGGCTACGATGCGACACGGCCCGCTCGAGTTCGATTCCCACTCACGGCCAACACCAGTGACGTACCTGTGCCTCTCGTAGGTCGACTCAGCCTCAAATAAGTAACTAGTGCGGTGTGTAAACATCGCGACTCGGGAGATAAAGGCGGCGTGGTGCTGGCCACTCATTCCCTCGTGTGTCGTGTCGGCCTTCATAGGTGCTCGCTAACAGCACCTGCCCCAACAGTCTGTTTAGGCTCTACTGGAGGATCTCATCGCTGTCAACCCCTCACCTTATTACAGACCAATTCAGACCATATTGGTCACCACGTGCCCTTGTAAATCTCGATGTTCATCTTACAAAGTCCCATCACAAGGGAGAAACACAAACAAATAGACACATGTGTGTTGCCCGCATTGAAACGGCTGCACGCCGTATGGACCTGAAAACTCAATTTCCCCTGTACAAGAACACGGGGTAAAACCACGATGGGTTCATAGGCATGGGATCTTTGTCTTTGTATGAAGATGTATAACTGGTGGGGTCTGTGCACCCTCCAGAGACACAAGTTCGACTCCCAAGTACGCACAACAGCCGCTGGTCGGCGTTGTCGTCAGCAGTAGTACCCGAGATACAAAGGCGGTCGGGATGGGCAGATTTCTCGTGGAATGTTCAGCCCTTAACATGCTCTCGCTCGCAGCGCGTACATGCCGCTATATTTGTTGTATCTTCCAAGCGCGACTGGTGTCCGTGCACGCGTAAGTAAACATTAACATTTGTTCGTCAATTCGATCATTTTTACACGATACATTTTGTTTTTGAATCATCTCTGATATGAATTGCAAGTGGATATTTCGGCCAGCTGTAAAATACAGTTTTGTATAAAGGTGAGTGTTTTTAATGTAATACGTAGCTTGGTTATTCAAGCAACGTCTACACGTTTTTCTTCTTGGTTCTTTCGGTAAAGTCACGTAGAAGGGAAGTAATAAAATAATAAAAATAAAACATAATAAAACAATTCTCACGACGTTTCGGCCACAACGCAAGCAGCCGTCCTCAGGTGAAAACCAGGTCTGAGGACGGCTGCTTGCGTTGTGGCCGAAACGTCGTGAGAATTGTTTTATTATGTTTTATTTTTATTATTTTATTACTTCCCTTCTACGTGACTTTACCGAAAGAACCAAGAAGATTTACCGAAAGAACCAAGAAGATGAATCCCTGCAGTCACGAAAGCTTTAAATCGAAACGTCTACACTGTGATGAATATGCAATAATACAGTGCAGTGTGGATTTTGACAGAATCTCAAGACGCCGCATACAGACACAGTGGCACTTTAACACGTAGCAGGGTTATTACACGCTTTTATTTAACTCACTCTGTCTGTTGTTGTTGTCATATTCTCAAATCTTGCAACTCAATTTTAACCCACTTCCCAATGTGGTATCGACTGCAAACTTGGTCATACTTATATCATACCGATGACAATACTATATTATATTTTAAAAAAAAGTATTTTTAAACATTCATTTTTATATGTTACTTATAGGCTTGGGTCTAATTGTCCACGCTCAACTGACGTTGGCTGTAAATCACCACGTTATGGCAAACTTTGCGGCCACTTCCTGAGTCGTGGAGTTCTGCCATTACGAGTAGGGTACATTTCATTAAAGCGTGTTTTAAAAGAACGTATTTTTAAATATTACTTGTTTTGGGTTAGATCGCATAAATATAAACGTGTCGTTAAACCCGCCACCATCCGACACAGCCAATCAGTAAGGGTTGTCACGTAAACAAAGCGTGTCAATTCGTTACTAGTTCAGCACACCGGTTGTGTGTTAGGAGAGTAAACCCACAACATTTACATTTTGAGTAGTACGACGTTTCGCGAGCAATGACTGATGCTAGGTAATTACAACCAGCATCATCAGGCAACAGCCAACTCTGGCGAAACGTCGTACTGTGGCGGTGACGTCACCAAGCACTCGTGCCAGGCTAAGTGCACTTTGAACAACAACAAAAATCACACTTATAACGACACACACACACGCACACCACAAAGACGTACATTCGAGCACACGCAATTCATGAATGCACATGTCTAATACCGTGTACAGCCCATGGCTGAGTGGCTAATGCACATTCTCACGACATCTCAGAGGAGCCGGAGATGACAGTTGGCTTTAGCATCGTCGACGTGAAAATCGGTCCGCAAAGGCAATCGGCTAAATTAATGTTGGTCGACGTGTGGAGACACGAGATCGGAGTTATGCTTCCGGGTGCCTCCACGTTTGGTCATCGCGGGTTGGTTCCAGCTGACTTTGCTTCAGCGCGCGAGAACACAGCAGACCAAGCAAGTCTCACGTGACGTGGCGCATTCGTCTGCCGGTATGGGGATGATGATTGACTATCAATAATACCCGATGTTTTTGCCCCAGTTTGAACCCTGAAACCCACTTTTGGGAATGACGTCAGTGGATCTGTAACGTCCACTATGAATCAGACGGCGCCTACTATTGTGGCTATTACACACACAACCGCAGTTTTAACCAGGGCGGCCGCTGGGTTCGAACCGCGAACCTCTGCAACGAGCGGCGAACGCGCTCCCGTCGGATCAATAGACCGGCTCAGATGTTCTCGCCACTGATGTCAGCCGAGTCAAACTCGTATTGCCAAATGGACGCCAGTGTGCGCTGTCAATTAACCAGCTGTATAAAGTCAACTCGTATGTACGTTGAACTTCTTTCACACCGTACGTAGCCAACCTTGCTAATCGGAGGGAAAGACAACAAACGTAACAGAAAAGTCAACTTGACTTGTTTGACTCGCCGATTTTTTTTTTCTTTTGGTGTTGGCGGTAGCGGAGTGGTTAGAACATGAGTTCGATTTTAATTTCCGGTCACGGCTGACGTCAGTGGCGATCTATACGCGAGCCGCGATCCAGTGCTGTCCCCTTCTTAAACCAACTCGGACCGACCAGCGTGGTGAAGTATGGTCGATCAGTTCCCCATGACCGGCAACATCACGGAGGGACCGTTCATCCATCAGTGGATTTAAAAAGAATCGTTCCATGTTTGTTCTCTCACCATCATCACTATCATCGCCATCCATCATCACCATCATCACCATCATCATCCTCACCATCATCATCACCATCGCTTCACAAACCTTGCTGTGGGCTATACATCGATTTGTTGTACTGCCCGGTCACGCGTGCAGCACGCGGTGCAGCCGTGGAGTGGCAATGTGCAGAGTTGCTCTATTGCCCTCCTGGCACGTGTCCAGTCGCTGTATTCGTGTTTGTTGTTGTTGCTGTTGTTGCTGTTGTTGTTGCTGTTGTTGTTACGCGGTGTTTTGACGAGGCGTGATCGGCTTCAAGAGACGGCACGGGGCTGGCAGAACGCGAGTGCCGCGGATTGCCCTCTATGCACGTGCACAACGCCGGCGTGCGTGTCTCGCTGCGTTCCTGCTATGTTTCCCGTGCGCACCTATAGATTATAATTAATTGTATTGATCATGTATAGTGCAGGCTTCCCCACGCTGCATTCCTCGCGACCACGCTTACTTCGTCTCTCCGCGTTCACCGATTCACTCCCCATTCAAATCGCAAATTAACTCGTTCCACGCTGCACGCGCCTGACGATTTACGCTGGCTGCGTCCCGTGTGCACGCGTTGGACACGCGTACACGCGTTGGACACGTGTACACACGGAACCCTGAGATCTCAATATGAATCGTCTTTTATTCACACAGACAACACGCGAAGGGGTGGGTGGTCAGCACCACGCCAGGCCGCCTTTGTCTCCCTAGGTGGCTGATGTCAACACACCGCAGCAGGTACTCATTTGAGGCTGAGTCGACCCAGAGGAAGCCCAATACAGTACCGATTCATATAATCGTCACTGATGTTGGCCGTGAACGAGAAGTCGATATCGGCTCCCCACAAAGACCCCCCGTGTAGCCTTAACAGACTGTAGGGGCAAGTGCTGTTAGCGAGCACCTATGAAGGCCGGCACGGCACACGAGGGGTTGGGTGGCCAGCACCATCGCCCGGCCGCCTTTGTCTCCCTAGTGGCGATGTCAACACACCGCACCTAGGTACTCATTTGAGGCTGAGTCGACCTAGGGGAGTCCCAGGACCAGTTCAAATAATCGCCACTGATGTTGGCCGTGAGCGGGAATTGAACCCAGATGCACACGTGCATACGGAAATGTATGAATCATCATTCACAAACAAAAAACCACACACACAAATCTCCCCCCTGCAGCCAAACAAAGTGCTATTAGCGAGCGCCTATTAAGATGAGATTCATCTGTTATAGAACTACAGATACAAAGACATTCACACACTTAACACGCACGAGGGAATGCCACGGGACAGGTAAGGCGAGTTGCGTCGTGGCGGCGGATCGGATTACCAATCGCTTCGCTCCGACGCGGGGGGTTCGTCAGTTACTCAGTGTGTGAATTGAGTCAGTGCCTCTCTGCGTGTGTGTGTGCGCATTCACTCGTCCATTATTTTATTTCTCCTTTTCACTCGATAGCCACTACGCGCCGCGTTCACACACGCACACACTCAACAAGGACTAAGATTGTCCACCCACCCACACGAGAGGGTGGGTGGCCAGCTCCACGCCCGGCCGCTTTCGTCTTCCCGTGGAGCGATGTTCACGTACCGCACCAGGTACTCATTTGAAGCCGAGTCAAACTCCGGTAGGCCCGGGACCGGTTCAGATAATCGTCACCGGTGTTGGCCGTGAGCGGGAATCGAACCCGGGTGGCCAGGCTCGTAGTGCTACCAGCTGCGCCACTACTCCCCCACACACGCGCCGGTTCGCGATGCGCTACGAACCCGGCCACCCGAGTTCGATTCCCGCTCACGGCCAACACCGGTGACGATTATCTGAACTAGTGCTGGGTCTCCCCTAGGTCTACCCGGCCTCAAGTACCTGGTGCGGTGTGTAAACATCGCCAATCGGGAGACAAAGGCGGCCGGGCGTTGTGTTGGCCACCCACCCCCTCGTGTGTCGTTCCTGCCTTCATAGGTGCTCGCTCATGGCACTCGCCCCACCAGTCTGTTATGACTATATGGGGAGGGGGGGGGTCTTTGTCTTTGCTGAAATGGCATAACAACGTTAAAACGACGCCTTAATTTACCCCCTGAAGCCCGAGTCTCGAGACGCCCGTCCAGGGTGGCGCTGGGATGTTTTGGCCAATTCCATTCATTCACGAAAGTTTGACTTCGCGTGCGAGCAGACCCACGCGACGCAGTCCTCGTGCCTACAGCACCTGGCAGGTCGTCACCTGGAAGGTCGTCACCTGGCAAGTCGTCACCTGGCAAGTCGTCACCCATCCAGGGACCAGGCTCAAACCTGCTGCGCTTCACCCGAGACGAGCTCTGACGTGTTCAGGGTGACTTGGTTGTACATTTGCGCGAATCGTATTGCTGGTGGTGGTGGTGGTGATGATGATGAGAGAGATGTAAATGATTATGATGATTGATGATGATGGTAGTGGTGGTGCCAGTGGTGATGAGCTCACATCGTCACGGCGATCAAACGAGACGGGGATCTGCCGCTCAGGGAGTCCGTGACGCTCCGTTAGGATCGACCCCCTAACCCCTTCCACCGGCTCCGTCTCCCCCAGGGATGTGCGCGGTAATTCAATTACGCGGATACGGCATCGCCCGCTCGTGTCTTCACGCGTTTACTTCAACCTCTTGTTATTTGCGGGTTATATATCTATTCTAGATTTGAAGCTTTCGTGACTGCAAGGATTCATATTCTTAGGTTTTTTCGGTAAAGTCACGTAGGTAAAACATTAAAATTAATAAAAGTAAAATAAAATAAAAATCACGACGTTTCGGAGGCAACACAAGCTTCCGTCTTCAGGTGGAACCGTCACAGCCACGACAGCTGTATCTATATAGAGGCTTATGTTTGTGCTGCTCCAGCAAACGTTTCGCTATCGTCATCAACGACAGCAGTGGTCTATCCACTGCTGGATGAAGGCCTCCCCAAGTCACCGTCATCTCGCACGTGATGCGATGATCCAACTCGCTCCTGCACGCGAGCCGGTGTCGTCGCTACATCTTAGCTTTGTTCGACGAGATGTATACATCGCCTTAGTCCAATGCGCTTTACAGCAACTATAATAGTCTACGTGAGATGATAGTGGTCGACGTAAAGAGTGGGGTTAGAGAGTAGGTTACATCCACGCGATGATTCTTCTCTCGGACGAGTTCCCTTTTTTATTCTGGAGGAGGAATCCGATGAGCTATAAAGCTCTTTGTAACACGTCCAGGAGGGGGCGGGTCAGAAAGTTACAACAACGAACAATACAAAGATACGACAGGAGTGCAAATTATACGAAAGGCAAGGACATCTCTAGCACAATTAAAACTAAACTATCTTCAGCCTACCAGGTAAAGCCCTCTGAGCTCTTGGCTTATTTTTCATAAGCGAACTGGCTATCAAAAACCATAGCCCATGCAGTCAAGTTTCATTTATTTGGTATAGCCATGCGGCCCTTGAGTCGGGTGCAACCGCAACAAACAAAATATGAACGGAGAACATCTTAAAGCGACGACGCGCAACAGAAACATCCTGGATAAACCAGCAAATCTTCCGGAAAAAAAACCGCTGTGTGCAAAAATCCCAGTGTGATGCAAGTCAAACAATAACAACCACAATACAATTCAGATTACCCATATGTTTTCGAAATCACCAAAATAACGCCATGAAAACAATGTAACAGCGGTAAACGTAGGAACAAGGTGACGTCTCCACCTTGGTGCGTTCTCTAATCCATGTGTTCTTCTGTCTCTCTCGGTTGAATTTATAAATGTTTAGACAATTATTGTTTATCCCACCGCCCGTTACAAAAACGCCGACGTACATGTTGTAGACACAGAGACAAAGTTCGCCCGTATAGTCTTCACAGGCTGCTGGGGCAAGTGCTTGTCAGTAAGCTGCTATGATCGCGCACGAAATGGTGGTGTGGCCATGCTGCCTTTGTCTTCCCACTGCTGATGTTTACACGACATACCGGATGCTCATTTTCGGATGAATCGATCTGGGAGAGAGGCCCAGGGCCGTTCACATGTCACTCGCCACTGATGTTCGCCTTGTCAGGAAATCAAACTCGGGCTCGACGGGTTCGTAGCGGAGCGCGCTAACGACTGAGACACACAAACTGATACAAGCACATAACCCCAGTGTAGCCTTTTATGCGATATTGGAGCAAGTGCTCAGACGGAGACAAAGGTCCCCCGTATAGCCTTGACAGGCTGATGGGGCAAGTACTGTTAGCCAGCGCCTATGAAGGCCGACACGGCGCACGACGAGGCCAGCACCACGCCCGGTCGCCTTTGTCTCCCCAGTGGCGATGTTTACACATCGCACAAGGTACTAATTTGAGGCTCAGTCGACCTAAGGGAGGCGTAGGACCGGTTCAGATACTCGTCATTGGTGTTGGCCGTGAGCGGGAATCGAACTGGGTCTCTGCGCAATCACTCAGACACACACAAAGACAAAGATCCCCCGTATAGCCTAAGTATACTATAGGAGCAAGTGCTGTTAATGAAGGCCGGCACACACAGAGACACACACACACAGACAGACAACAGCAGACCACGTCACAGACACGCATACACGCAGACAGTGATCCAAGCTCTCGCTGGGATTGGGGATAAACTCCCCCTAATCCCAAGATTGCCTCCCCGCCCCGGACCCACAGACCCCGCGCCCTTCATGTCCCTTCTCGGCCCCGCGCCCCGGGCTACAAGAAGAGCCGCTCCTGCATGGAACACGACAGCAAAATTCTGGCTGATATGCGTTCGTGCATTCATTCATTCGTTCAATAATTCGCGGTCATTCGCTCACTCATTAATTAGTTAACTATGTAAAGACCAATTCATTTACTAATCGATTAACTAATTTGTCAACAGTTTATTCGCGCATTCATTAATTCATTCATTTATACTCACTCACTCTTCATTAGTTAACCATTTAATCGCCCATTTATTTTAAACAATTCACTAATTCATTCATTAAACGTGTATCCGTCGATGTGTGCAATCGTTCAGGACTAATTCACCCACTGATTAAACAACCATTCATGCATCATTTTTTGCGAATTCACACACACGCGATAATTCACTATTTATTCACGACTTCATTATTTCCATCATCCATTCGCTCAGCCTTACACCCTCGCCGCTGGGAACAGGACTCAGGAAGCCGGGTTCGAAGCGCAGTTTTCCGAACCGTCATCCATTCAGTAGTATATTCAATTCTTTGTTTGTCCACTGCTGGATGAAGCCCCCACGTCGTCGGTCATGGGGGTGGTATCACCATACTTCACCACTTCGTCAATGCCAGTTGGTGACCGCTCAGTGTTCGCCGCGGACGGGAAGAGAACTCGGGTTACCGAGGTCAACAGCGCAGTCCGCTAACCACTGCACCGCCACTCCATCCCACCCAGCTGAATGTCACTTGTGTGTTTGTGTATATGTGGTTGATGATTATCTGAACCGGTCCTGGGCCTCCCCTAGGTCGACTCAGCCTCAAATGCGTACCTGGCGCGGTGTGTAAATATCGCCATTGGGGAGACAAAGGCGGCCGGGCGTGGCGCTGGTCACCCACCCCCTCGTGTGCCGTGCCGGCCTTCATAGGTGCTCGCTAACAGCACTTGACCCTAAAGTCTGTTAGAGGCTATACAGGCGATCTTTGTAATTGTGTGTGTGTATGAAAATCGTGAATGCATACTGGGTTGCAGTGACGTGCAGAGCTATCCGTGTGCAGAGTGAGCGTTATATTCAACCAGGGCTGCTAGAGGGATACATTCACAGAGGTAAATAATGTCTAATACACACATACACACACACACTCATCTAGCTGTCGTGTTCATCTCGCTAGCCTCATGACGCGTGTAATACGAAGGCATTGCACGCATACATACATACATGCATGCATACACTCACACTTGCATTTACATATATATGTACAAAGACAACTAATCCCCGTATAGCCTTAACATACTTTTGGGGCAAGTGCTGTTCGCGAGCACCCATAAAGGCCGGCACGGCACACGAGGGTGTGGGTCACATTTATCTCCCGAGTGGCGATGTTTACACACCGCATCAGCTACTTATTAATGTGAGCCTGAGTTGACCTAGGGGAGGCCCAGGACATGATGATGATGGTGATATTCGTGATCGTGCTGATGATGGTACCGTGTGGCCACGCGTAGTTTTCTGTTCAAACGAGCAAATGGGGCAACGCCAATCGCCAGTGGAGGTCCTGAGCTATTTGTGACAATTCCACATTACTTTGTCGGTAGGCGAGCTCTTTACGGAGAGGATGAGCACTGTTGATTCTCCACAAAAGCGGTGCTCAATTTATTGACTGTTGCCCACGAAGTAGCCGACGGCTTTTCAGCAAACACCAATTTGTTAGACCGGACTTCTATGCTCCCGGGTCCGTAGTCTACTTCATCACGTTGGTCAGTGCCGGTTTGGTGAAGAGACTCGTCACCGGTTGAGCTGCAGTAGCATTCGCCACTGATGTTAGCCGTGACCGGGAATCGAAGTCAGGCGCTTTATTCGGTCTGACAGCACAGTGCCCCCAACTGCTGCGCCACCGCTCTCCGTCTCGCATCAGGAAACACGATGGCTCTGTCGACGCATGCACTGCATGCGTACGACCCAGCCGCCCAAGTTCGATTCCAAGCCACGGCCACCAACACACCACTGACGATATTTTCAACAAGTCGTGGGCTTCCTCTACGTGGACTTAGCCTCTTAATTAGTAACCTTTGGGGCGTGTAAACATCAACACTGGGGGAGACAAAGGCGGCCTTGCTTCACGAGTGCTCGCTAAGCGGTACTTACCCCCCCCCCCCAGCCCGTGACGCAGGGCTGCACGACGCGGGTGGTGTCTTTGCGGATGAACGCGCGCGGCGTTTGCGAACACGTGGCGACGTAAAATGAGATTTATTGGACGCGTGGTGGGAGCCGAGTCATTTGCACCGGCGGTGGAGGAGCGCGCCCGGCGGCTTTTAGGAGTAAAAACCTCGCTGCAAATAATGACAACAACAACAACAGCGGCAACAACAACAACAGCGACAACAACAACAACAGCAACAACAAAGAGACACCGCGACGACGATCACCACGTCCGCGTGCGCCGCCGATCTGGAAGCGACGGCCGATGGTGATGACGGTGCACGCGAGATGATGGCACCTCGTGGCGTGAGGTTTCATCGCCTTGTCGCAAAACCGCGGTGCGAGCCGCAGCATCGCAGCGACGGCGACGTTCGAGATGCTCGACCGCGGCAGTCGCTTTTGCTCGTTAGTTTTGTCTTGCCACGAACCACACTGGTTTGTTCTGACGGTCTTCCTGATGTCGGGGCGTACCGTCCACGGACGTGTGCGCTTGCATTGTGCGTGCGTCTGGAATGCAGCCATATAGGTGAATGCGAGGACAAAGATCCCCCGTGTAGCCTTGACAGATTGTTGGGGCAAGTGCTGTGAGCGAGCACCTACGAAAGGCGTTACGGCACACGAAGATGGTGGGTGGCCAGCACCACGCCCGGCCGCCTTTGTCTTCCTCGTGGCGATGTTTACACACCGCACCAGGTACGCATTTGAGGCTGAGTCGACCTAGGGGTGGCCCAGAACCGGTTCCGATAAGCGTCATTGGTGTTGGCGGGTCACCCGCTGCACTCTCTCTCCCCGTAAACATAGGTGCATACACACGTGTACACACACACACACACACCTGTGCAAAGTTAAATAACCTCGGTATAGCCACACATTAATACGTGCTTGCTGTTAGCGGGCACGTATTAATGCATCCATATCACCACACACCTGCATACATACACACATGTGTGATTACATGCTAATAGATATGTATACATGTAGAAGCACACCCATTAATACGTATCTGTGTGTATTAATCCACTAAGACAAAGATCCCCAATATTGTGTAGACATAACAGACGTTTTACGGCACGTGGCCGCCTTTGTCTCCCTCGTGGGGTTGTTTACACACCGCACCAGGTACTCATTTGTGGCTGAGTCAACCTCGGGGAGGGCCGGGACTGGTTCAGATAAACGTCACAGGTGCTGGCCGTGAGCGGGAATCGGACAAGCACAGACACACACACACACACAGATACGTATCAGCAAATATGTAGGCAATGCACACACCTTTATATATATATAGACACATACGTATAAATGTATTCCTACACGGACAATACCATCACACATACACAAATGCATACACAATACACCCACATACTGTTAATACACACACATACATATACAACTTACAAATGCAGTGCATACTCACTTGCCATAAATACATATACTCACACAATACAACACACACACATATATGTGTGTATATATACATGTGTGTTGTGTGGGATTATTGCGTGCACAATATGTATTAAAACATAAACATACAGACAAAGACCCCCCCGTATAGCCTTAACAGACTGTTGGGACAAGTGCTGTTAGCGAGCACCTATGAAGGCCGGCACGGCACACGAGGGGGTGGGTGGCCAGAACCACACTCGACCGCCTTTGTCTCCCCAGTGGCGATATTTACACATGTTTACCAGGTACTCATTTGAGGCTGAGTCGACTTGGGGGAGGCCTAAGACCGACCTTGGTGTAGGCCGTGAGCGGGAATCGAACTCGGCTATCTGCCGGGTTCGTAGCGCAGACTCGCTAACCGCTCCAATACTGCTGCCCAGACCGCTACACACGAACACGCACATGCATGCACGCACACACGCACATCCACACACACGCGCACACGCGCACACACGCACATGCACACACATACGCACATGCACACACACACACGCGCGCACACACACGCACGCACACGCACGCACATGCACACACACAGGCACATGCACACACACACACGCACACACACACACACGTGTCGTCATTCTGTAAAGGCACGTGAGGGTTAACACCTATTTAATTTGCCCGACCAGAGAGGAAAAAATAAATCAACCTTAATCGCATAAAAAATATATAATACTGTACAAAACAATCAGGGAGACTGCATGGGGCATCATGCACACACACGTACACACACACGTACACACACACACACACGCACACACACAGGCACACACATACACACACACACACGCACACACACGCACACACACACGCGCACTTGCGCCTACACATTGATAATACATTATAACAAAGCGGTGCAGTACAGCAAGAAGGACTGCAATGTCACCAACGGTATCAGCGTTCGAGTCAAAGTCAATAGGTAGAAATCGTCTTGCAATCGTTTACGTGATAAAACTAAGTTTGAGTTGGATCCACATTAACAATATGTATATACACAGTTTGGACACAACCACAATTCATTGTGTAGAAGTAAATGGCTCTCCTGGCGTATTGAAGTTTGGCTCTGATATATGTTGATAGATGGTTCTCGCTATTAGCCAAGCCTGTATTTAATGTATACACTTGTGTACAATAGAGACGAAATAATCATCATCAGGATAACTCGCTGTCTTTTCTCAATCCATTTGCTGGCTATGAAGTTTGTTTGACCATACTTCACCACGCCGGTCAGTGCAGGTCTTATCATGATGCTACAATAATTCATGATGAGTGACAGTCTGTTGTTATTCCACTGCTGGATGAAGGCATCAAACCACGCCGCGTGGTCATGTTTGGCATACTTCACTACGCTCGACGGCATGGTTGGATTGCTCTAGGAATCTGGACAGATATTACTCACCGATATTGTTAGTTCGTCCCGGGAATCGAACCAGCGTGTTCATAACGCAGTGCGCTAATAATCACTGTTCGATCGCTCCACGTGATTAAATATATTGCATCTATACTGCCACACAAAGACAAATATCCCCATATAGCCATGAACAGACTGTTGGGGCAAGTGCTGTTAGCGAGCACCTAATGAAGGCCGGCACGTCACGCGAGTGTGTGGGTGGCCACCACCACGCCCGGCCGCCTTTGTCTCCCCAACGCTAATGCCTACACACCGCGACAGGTACTCGTGTAAAGGCTGAGTCGACCTCGGGAAGACCCGAGGCTGGTTCAGCCACGTGCCACCTGTGTTGGCTGTGAGCGGGAATCGAACTCGGGTCGCCGGGTTTCGTAAGGGCAGTGCGCTCACCACAGCGCCACCGCTCCCCGTGTTGACACACACACGCACGCACACACACGCACCTGTGTGTACGCACGTGCACTCGCGCAGTGGAGCCGCGAGCGGTGGGGTAGAACCCCGTGGATTTATCGACGCCCGCGTCGCGTTTTTTGAGTCTCGGTATCATTTGTAATTCAAATGTAATAAGCGAATAGGAGAGCGTCTCTTTTTCTCTCTTTCCGAGACCATCATTTCCCTTCCATTTCTCGCGCTCGCTCTCTCTCTCTCGCCTACTCCCATCTCCATCCTTCTATCTCGCTCTCTCCGCGCATTTAATATGAACCGCGGGACAAATGCGATCTCGCATTTTTGTTGTTGTTGTTGTAAATGTACAGGACCTGCTCGTTCCGCGCGCGTGTGTGGGTTGCTCTTCAGCGCAGAAGTGGGCGAGTGGGTGGCGTGCGGCATCAGTGCACTGGCGCCACCAACCCCTTGGCGACACTCCAGTTGCATTCCCGCTCACGGCTATAACGTCACATCTGAACCGGTCCCGGGCCTCCCATAGGTTGACTCAGCCCTAAATAATTACCTGCCGCGGTGTGCGAGCGTTGGGGGAAGACGGAGGCGACCGGGCGTGAATTCCCTTCTGTCGTGCGCCGTTACTGTCTTGATAGACGCTCGCCAACACCGCCACTTGGCCCAACAGTTTACACGCACGCTCTAAGGATCTTTGTGTTTGCCTTGATTTCGTACACGTGTAATGGCAGTGTGACACCTGCTGGCCTGGGAGGGGAATCGCGGGTACGGGCACGGTTAAGTAACAACCAATCAGAGAAGGAGATGTATCCTGGGGCGAAGGTAAAAGGCGGGGCTAGCCGAGGTACTCTGGGAACCTGCTCGAAGGTTCCATAAGAGGGCGTGGCCAGAGGCGGGGCTTAGCCACGCCTGGGGGGATATAAGGGGGCGCGGACCCGGAGCTCGGGGCTCGTGTGGGGTCGTGGGTCCTGGCGGCGTCGCTGCTCGCCGACATCTCTCTCTGTCGTCTGGCCACGCAGGAGATCTCCTGCGTGGGTTCCATCGCCGTCATCGTCACGCCGCCAGCCAGCGGCGTGGCCGATTGAGGGCGGTGGGACCACGTCGAGTGACCGGCTGTGCGTGTAGCCCAGTAGAGGCGTTAACATCTCGTGTTATACTCAGTGTGAGAAGGAATACGTGTTGGCCTGTGTTGTGCCCAGTGTGAGTAATACAGAAGAAGTACCCTCTACACGACACGTCGCAGAAGTCGCTCGTTACACACGTTTGCACACATATATGTCCTGTATACACACCACATGTTCTCGTGTGTTCTTTATATGTAATCGTGCATATATACAACACACACAGATTTTCAATTTGTAAAACGGTCCAATTGTCGTCGGTCATGCTCAGTTCACTGCTAGATTAAGGCCTACCTCCAATCAGTAGCCATCATCTTCGATGCAAAAATCCACCGTATAGCTCGTGCACATGTGCTGACTACGTCGCTCCATCTCTCATAGTCGTGGTGAGTCTCAACCACAGAGCTCCATCTCCTCATAGTCGTGGTGAGTCTCAACCACAGAGCTCCATCCCTGATAGCCGTGGTGAGTCTCACCCACAGAGCTCCATCTCCTCATAGTCGTGGTGAGTCTCAACCAGAGAGCTCCATCCCTTATAGTTGTAGTGAGTCTCAACCACAGAGCTCCATCTCCTCATAGCCGTGGTGAGTCTCATCCACAGAGCTCCATCTCCTCATAGTCGTGGTGAGTCTCAACCACAGAGCTCCATCTCCTCATAGTCGTGGTGAGTCTCACCCACAGAGCTCCATCTCCTCATAGCCGTGGTGAGTCTCAACCACAGAGCTCCATCTCCTCATAGTCGTGGTGAGTCTCACCCACAGAGCTTCATGTCTCATAGTCGTGGTGAGTCTCAACCACAGAGCTCCATCTCCTCATAGTCGTGGTGAGTTTCACCCACAGAGCTTCATGTCTCATAGTCGTGGTGAGTCTCAACCACAGAGCTCCATCTCCTCATAGTCGTGGTGAGTTTCACCCACAGAGCTTCATGTCTCATAGTCGTGGTGAGTCTCACCCACAGAGCTCTATCCCTCATAGTCGTGGTGAGTCTCATCCACAGAGCTCCATCTCCTCATAGTCATGGTGAGTCTCACCCACAGAGCTCCATCTCCTCATAGCCGTGGTGAGTCTCACCCACAGAGCTCCATCTCCTCATAGTCGTGGTGAGTTTCACCCACAGAGCTCCATCTCCTCATAGTCGTAGTGAGTCTCACCCACAGAGCTCCACCTCTCATAGTCGTGGTGAGTCTCACCCACAGAGCTTCATGTCTCATAGCCGTGGTGAGTCTCAAACACAGAGCTCCATCCCTCATAGTCGTGGTGAGTCTCAACCACAGAGCTCTATCCCTCATAGTCGTAGTGAGTCTCACCCACAGAGCTCCATCTCCTCATAGTCGTAGTGAGTCTCACCCACAGAGCTCCATCTCCTCATAGTCGTGGTGAGTCTCAAACACAGAGCTCCATCCCTCATAGTCGTGGTGAGTCTCAACCACAGAGCTCTATCCCTCATAGTCGTGGTGAGTCTCAACCACAGAGCTCCATCCCTCATAGTCGTGGTGAGTCTCAACCACAGATCTTCATGTCTCATAGTGGTGGTGAGTCTCAACCAGAGGGCACCAATCCCTTTAACCGTGACGCTTCCTGCCCAAGCCTCACTCTACTCGTCATGTTGATCTGTAGTTTATTATGAATAGCAAGATGGGGTTCATGTATGAATATTTTTCAGAATCCAGTTGGCATAAACGTGCGCCTCTGTATAGATGATGATGATGTGGGAGCGGCGGCGGCCTACGAACACTTCGACGTGAGCTCGATTCGCCCTGGCTACAGCCACCACGATATCTGAACCGGTCCTGGGCTCTCCCCTCCACCTACACGCACTGACCGGCGTGGTGAAGTATGGTTAAAGAAAAACGCACGACACACATGGCGTGGTGTAGCCCTTCAACCAGTAGTGGATAATTATCAAGGGACTCTGCACACACACACACACACACACCAAATAATGCATTTATTTTAAATGTCTTGATTCAAGTGTGCTGGACAGATGACGTACGCATTCTTAATAGGGTTGGGATTATTAATCGGCAACACGATGGATATGTTTCATAATCAACGTTTTTGGGTTTAGATCGCGTTATTTATAAATGTGTAGTAACCCTCCACCACCCGACACGGCCAATCAGTAAAAAAGTGTCACGTTGACAAAAGACAAATAGTTCACTGCTTTAGCCCGCCGGTGTGTTGAAGCGTGAAACCACAACATTTACAATTTTTTAATTCTGGCGAATTGCCCGATGATGTTGGATGCAATTACCAGCGAAACGTCGCACTCAAAAATTGTAAATGTTGTGGTTTCACGCTTCAACACACCGGTGGGCTAAAGTAGTGAACTATTTTGTCTTTTGTCAACGTGACACTTTTTTACTGATTGGCCGTGTCGGGTGGTGGAGGGTTTCGACACATTTATAAATAACGCGATCTAACAAAAAAAAAACGTTTATTATGAATAATATTGGTCGCAAAAGCCTGCTACGTGTTAAACGATGGATATGTGTTTGTTGAAGACGTGTTTAAACGCGATACAATACAGCGACAAACAAAATGAACCCCAACGGGCTCTATTGTTCAATATCAATGTTAAATATCACAACTCGAGACGTTCATGGCGCTGCGCGATGTTCACGGCGGGGGACTTTGCTCACGAGCCGCTCGTTCCGTCTGTGCGGCGTGGTGCCACGTCTCAATTTACATGTCAACCAACACACACGACGCGCTAGCGAGCGAGTGACAATGCCCATTGTTGCGTTTTCTGGTAAATGCACCACCACCACCACTTTATATTCATGCTCTCAATGCGGCGCTATCCCCATCACCCGGAGTGGTCCACATCACGTGCGCAATTAACACACACGCACATGAGCATACATAGATTCATATCTTATATCTAAATGTGTGTGTGTGTGTTGTGTCATCTTTTTGTTGTATGGCGTGCACATGTTTCGTGTTTATTGGTGCTCGTGTTAATGATGTTGGCTTTCGTGTGTCCATTGTATACAGTCTATCCGTTGATGTCAGAGTGTTTATGACTTCTCCGATACATTTGTGTAAAAATCCGTGAAAATGACCACTTCAGATTTACGGGGGCCACCGAGGACCAACGTTCAATATCCCTCGGCAGTCACGCGAGCCGTGGCCAGGACACGATAGTAATTACCCACGGAGACAACTATGGCACCCAGCAAAGGAACGTGGAATTGACACCACTCGCTCCGGGTAGGTGTTCGTCTAAGAGCTGGTGCTGAGCGGGGCTCCGCCTTGACTGTTACAAACAGTAACAAGACGCACGCCAACGCACTGACCAGGGTGGGGAAGTATGGCCAAATAACGTTCACGTCCCGCCCAGCGTGGAGTGGGTAGAGCGTGAGAGAGTGGTACGTGTGTGGGTATCATCGGAGAGTGAGAGAGTGGTACGTGTGTGGGTATCATCAGAGAGTGTGAGTGAGAGAGTGGTACGTGTGTGGGTATCATCAGAGGGTGTGAGTGAGAGAGTGGTACGTGTGTGTGTATCATCAGAGAGTGTGAGTGAGAGAGTGGTACGTGTGTGTATCATCGGAGAGTGAGAGAGTGGTACGTGTGTGGGTATCATCAGAGAGTGTGAGTGAGAGAGTGGTACGTGTGTGGGTATCATCAGAGAGTGTGAGTGAGAGAGTGGTACGTGTGTGTATCATCGGAGAGTGAGAGAGTGGTACGTGTGTGGGTATCATCAGAGAGTGTGAGTGAGAGAGTGGTACGTGTGTGGGTATCATCGGACAGTGTGAGTGAGAGAGTGGTACGTGTGTGGGTTTCATCGGAGAGTGTGAGTGAGAGAGTGGTACGTGTGTGGGTATCATCGGAGAGTGAGAGAGTGGTACGTGTGTGTGTGGGTATCATCAGAGAGTGTGAGTGAGAGAGTGGTACGTGTGTGGGTATCATCAGAGGGTGTGAGTG
The DNA here is from genome assembly GCF_015708825.2 of Lethenteron reissneri. NCBI lineage: Eukaryota > Metazoa > Chordata > Hyperoartia > Petromyzontiformes > Petromyzontidae > Lethenteron > Lethenteron reissneri. The sequence goes on from NC_083809.1 coordinate 1,934,814, forward strand.
AGAGAGTGGTACGTGTGTGTGGGTATCATTGGAGAGTGAGCGGGAGAGAGTGGTACGTGTGTGGGTATCATCGGACAGTGTGAGTGAGAGAGTGGTACGTGTGTGCGTATCATTGGAGAGTGAGCGGGAGAGAGTGGTACGTGTGTGCGTATTATCAAGTGTTCGTAAAAAACGTCTGTTTCACCATTACGTGTGTATATAAGTACGAGCTTTATACATTAACGGTATGTATTATCAGCTTGCATTCACAATATGTATATGTCTGTGTGGACAGCACGTGTGTGTATTACGCACGTGTGAACAGTGTATCTATAGGAATGAAGACACGTGTATGCATCTGTGAAAAGTACGTGCCTATGAAATGCATACGCGTGAGAATGATGTGGCTGTTAACAGTGCGCATGCATGGCCATTCTGTACAAATAACAGGTGTATGATATACATGTGTTGTGTGCACGCATTCGTGAACAGCGCGTGTCGTGAACATCGTTTCGTATTGTCCATAGTGAACATACGGACATTGCGTATGTGTGGGCACCGTGTGTCTTATAATCGCGCGTGTGTGGAAATAATGCGAGTGTTTATGAACCGGTGTGTGTTTAAATATAGCCAAGGAAACAAGCCGTACTCACTGTGTACTATGAAGAAGGGCCATCGCCCGAAACGTCGCCTGTACGTGTGTGTGTGAGCAATACAGACGTGCTACCGGCATGCGAGTGCATGTACTTAAACGTGCAGTGTGTGTGTGTGTGAAGCCTTTTGCTGTTTCTGCGTCGTTTCATGTCTGAATGTATATACATTTTATATATATACACACACACGCACTCTACACGTGCACAAGCGTGAGCAATGGGGCATAGCACTGAGTTCGACTCCTGACCACGTGCTAGAAGCATGCCGGTGCTCATCGACGGCCCTCAGCAAAATGCACTACTGACCAGCGTGGTGAAGTATGGTCAAACAGGCCCCCGTGACCGACACGGCGTGCAGAAGGCCTTCATCCAGCAGTGCATAGACAAAAGGGCTATTACATGATGACGACGACGATGATGATTATTGTCATACCATGCACACATGTACTGTATGAACAGTATGCATTTTGAAATGTATGCACGCATATGCCAGCTGCATGTCAAATGTGCACGCACGCGATTGTACGAACGCGCCTCTGTGCGTGTAGGTGCAACAGTACACACGCAGTCAGCCGCGTGCGCGCGTGCGAACGTGCACGCGCACCGAACGCAGGTGCACATGTTGGTCCAGGTGCACACTTAAGCGCTGTCGGTGCAGGGTGTTTGTGCGGCGTGTGCATGGCTTGTGTCTGCACGCACCTTCGCCTTCGTGTACGGCCCGCTCGTGCAGTGTGCCCTACCTGGCCGCTGCTGCGTGTGTCGCTGGCGTCTGTCGTGACACGGTGGCGCACGGGACGAGGGAGCGACACCCGATTCCGGCTCATCCACCGAAACTGCCCGGGCGCGTGAGGACGCGGGGCAGAGCATGAAATCGGCGTGACGCCACGGTCACCACCACCACCACCACCACGGTCACCACCACCACCACCACCACCACGGTCACCACCACCACCACCACGGTCACCACCACCACCACCACCACGGTCACCACCACCACCACCACCACGGTCACCACCACCACCACCACCACCACGGTCACCACCACCACCACCACGGTCACCACCACCACCACCACCACGGTCACCACCACCACCACCACCACCACGGTCACCACCACCACCACCACCACCACGGTCACCACCACCACCACCACCACCACGGTCACCACCACCACCACGGTCACCACCACCACCACCACCACCACCACGGTCACCACCACCACCACCAGCGGCTGCTGCTGCTGACAACTCCATGCACCCGCCTTTGTCTCCGATGCGATGACAATTTACAGTTGTGCACATCGCCTTGCACATGTCTATCTTTGCATGCAGGTATGTAGAAACAGGCTCTCTTCTTTATCGATACGACGGGGGGAGGGAGGAGGGGGAGGGGAGGAGGTTGTTGTTGTCGTAATGTGAAAGGTGTTGCGGAATGTATTGAACAAAGTTGACTGCTGATGAGACCCAGAATGTCGAAACCGCTCCAGCGTATTCTTGCTTCAACAAATGCGTGACCACGTTGGCTTGCGTCTCACTGCCAGCAGTCACGTCTGGCAGTGTTGCTCTTTCATCAAAAGCAACATTAGTTTAACATTAAATTTAAAAACAGGTCAAAATTACGTGGTTTATTTATGTATTAATAATATACAGCGCTTTGTCACTCCACTGCTGGACGAAGCTACTGAAATCCCGGGGAAGGATATTGGCCCGAAACGTTGATGTGTTTTTTTTTCTCCTGTGGATTTGGACAAAATAACTTTCGCAAGGAATTTTTTTGCTTAAATTACATTTGTACCTTAAACATCTTAGTTAACACCGTATTGCCAGGACTATAAGACACTCCGAATTGTAAGATGGACCCCAAACTTGTGCCCGGTGTCAACAAAGTGTTGAACAAGTCTGCTCGTTCCACACACACACACAACTACCGGATGAAAAGACGCACTCCCAACATTTGTTATAAACTGAAGGGGGATATCGTGCGTCTTATAAATATAATCCGCAGAATACGGCTTTACATTATTTATTATTTATTACATTATTTATTAATGTAATAGTGAACCGGGGCAAAACACGAGATGCATCTAAAAATAATATATGGCATGAATAATAAACGATTATTGTTTTTCATTGGGAAACTAATCAACAATAAAATGAAATAACAACTTTGGCTCTTTGGACTTCCAGGCCAAATGTTATTCCAGTCGGCTTTGTTACTGGATCTACATACCCCACGGACCGGTTTCGACTACGCAGTCTCATCAGCAAGGCGATGGCCTGTTTTGTCTGACGCCACAGCCGAGAATCCTTCACGAAGAAAGGCGCTTAGAGGCACCGGGGTGGTGCATTTAAAGGTGGGCGTAACAAACAAAGAGTAGCATTAGCCAATGGGACAAGCTGTACTTGTCACTGTGCTATGAAGAAGGCCCTTTGCCCGAAACGTCGCCTAATTATATGTTTTATTTTATTGCGTTAATTGTGCTCGTGCACCTTTGCCAACGCAGCAGCGTCACAAAATATTGTGTCCACTTCGCTTGAATCGCTCACACAATTCCCACGTATCATCATCAGCCATGCTCTATCCACTGCTGGCTGAAGGTTTCTTTACTCAAACCGTCGCCGTTCTTCACCCTTACATACACATCCATGCAAATAAATGCATACGCAATCCATACATACACAGATATACATGTATCATTAACGTGTAAACGAATATATACACACACGCACGCAAAGATCAACACGTTTTGCCGTAAAATCTGTAGGAGCGAGTGTTGTCCGCGAGCACCTATTAAGGCCCGTAGAGCACCAGGTGTGTGACAGGTGGAACGTGAAGGTATTGTGCGAAAGGATGGTGTGTGTGCGTTGGGAGCATGGTCCAGGATGGTGGTGATGAATATAGGATGTTGATGGTGTGTGTGTGTGATGAGAGGAGCGGTAGTGTAGTGGCTAGCGCGCTGCGCTACGAACCCGGCGACCAGAGTTCGATTCCCGCTCACGGCCAACACCAGTGACGATTATCTGAACCGGTCCTGGGCCTTCCCCCAAGTCGACTCCGCCTCAAATGAGTATTTGGTGCGGTATGTAAACATCGCCACTCAGGAGACAAAGGCGGCCGGGCGTGGTGCTGGCCACCCACCCCCTCGTGTGCCGTGCCGGGGTTCATAGGTGCTCGCTAACAGCACTTGCGCCAACAATCTGTTATGGCTATCCGGGGGATATTTGTCTTTGAGAGGATGATTTTAACTGTTTTGTTTATGGAGCACGGCTCTCGGCAGTGGCTCCCAGGAACGCAATGTTGCTCAATAAACAGGCTCGCATCAGCATCTGCGACTGGCGCAGTAACCACGTGTGAATCCCTCCACTGCCGCGCGTGAGTGTGAGAGATCTCGCGTGCACGCGTGTGTGCTGTGTGTCTAACGTGCGCACGCGTGTGTGCTGTGTGTCTAACGTGCGCGCGCGTGTGTGCTGTGTGTCTAACGTGCGCGCGCGTGTGTGTTGTGTGTCTAACGTGCGCGCGCGTGTGTGCTGTGTGTCTAACGTGCGCACGCGTGTGTGCTGTGTGTCTAACGTGCGCACGCGTGTGTGCTGTGTGTCTAACGTGCGCGCGCGTGTGTGTTGTGTGTCTAACGTGCGCGCGCGTGTGTGCTGTGTGTCTAACGTGCGCACGCGTGTGTGCTGTGTGTCTAACGTGCGCGCACGTGTGTGCTGTGTGTCTAACGTGCGCACGCGTGTGTGGTGTGTGTCTAACGTGCGCGCACGTGTGTGCTGTGTGTCTAACGTGCGCACGCGTGTGTGCTGTGTGTCTAACGTGCGCGCGCGTGTGTGTCTAACGTGCGCGCGCGTGTGTGCTGTGTGTCTAACGTGCGCGCACGTGTGTGCTGTGTGTCTAACGTGCGCACGCGTGTGTGCTGTGTGTCTAACGTGCGCGCACGTGTGTGTGCTGTGTGTCTAACGTGCGCGCACGTGTGTGTGCTGTGTGTCTAACGTGCGCGCGCGCGTGTGCTGTGTGTCTAACGTGCGCGCACGTGTGTGCTGTGTGTCTAACGTGCGCACGCGTGTGTGCTGTGTGTCTAACGTGCGCGCACGTGTGTGTGCTGTGTGTCTAACGTGCGCGCACGTGTGTGTGCTGTGTGTCTAACGTGCGCGCACGTGTGTGCGCAAACGCACCCGCTTCATTGCAAACGCAACGCAGAAGGCACGCGCAGAGCGCACGCGTTCGCAGACAAACACAAATACACGCACGGACACAACCACGGGGAGGCACACAGCCACACACACACAGATGCACAAAAAGGACGCACACGCGCACACGACAACACGCATGGCCAAGCTCGACGCTGGGTTGCTGCTATCAGCCAAGTTTAAGTTGCATCGACCCCACGCATCGATTTGTTTTAACACTGACGGAGTGGGACCATGGGCAGTCGTGCTGGAGCGGGGGGGGGGGGGGGTCTTCGCAACACAACAACAAAGATCCCCCTTATAGCCTTTAACAGGCGTTCGGGGCAAGTGCTCCCTGCGAAGCACATATTGAGATAGGAACGGCGCGCGAGACGGGGCTGTAGCCAGCACCACGTCGCGGCCGCATTCGTCTTCCCAGCGTGCTCGTTAAGGAAAGGCCGAGTTAACCTTGGGGAGTCCCAGTACCGGTGCGTTCGCCGCCTACGATGTTGCCGTGACCGAGTGTCGAACCCATGATTGCCGGCTAAGTAGCGCCGTGCGCTAACCACTGCCCCACCGCTCCCTACTCGCGATAAATAACCCAGCCTCTGCGCTCTCTCCTGACCACCGCGGTCGTGCTGCACCCCCCCCCCCCCACCTTCGAGCCCCTGATCCCCGCTGATGGATGTCTCGTTAGGGGAAGGCGCCTCTTTAATTACTGGTCTCGCATTAGAGCCTTATCGTGTCATCATTTGTCACGCTTTTATGTCATGAAACCAGAGTTTTAATTTCCCACTCGATATTTTCCGGAAAGCTGCTAGGCTGGCTTGGAGCAGAGAATAACGGCATAAGGCACTACAACTAGAACACAAGGCATGCTTATACATCATGATCCTATATTACTGTACTCTATATTTATATAATCCTATGAAGAGGTTTATAATATAGATGCACTGTATTCGGTAATAAATAATGTGAAATGGATGTGGCTTGCCAAGATTATCCCAGGAACAGCGCTCCAGACGGACTGTTCCAGCCGAAATAAAGCTCTGGGCGTTAGTGCCGATAAGTGGGGTATCTGTGTGGTCACCCGAGTATGTGCACATAGCCTGGCACAAACGCCGTTGCGACGTCACAGCTACTTAGTGGCGAACGGCGGTTGTTTTGTGTGAGTAATTGGGGAGTGGTAGCGTAAAGGTTTAGCGCACCGCGCTAAGAACCTGGCGACCCGAGTTCTATTCTCGATCACAGTTAACATCAGAAGTGAAAATCTGAACCGGCTATTGGCCTCCCCTAGGTCAACTCGGCCTTAAACGATTGTGTATCCATTAGCACTGGGGAGACAAAGGTGGTCGGGCGTAGTTCTGGCCACACGGTGCTCGCCTAACAACATTTTCCCCAAAAGCTTATACAGGATACACGGATCATCTTTGTCCAGTATTTAGACATCAGTTCACGTGTGTAAAGTGTAACAGTAAAATAGTGGATTCCTAAATCATCTATCTGTGCGGAGCTGTGAGCTTAGTGTGCGTGGTGGATTTTCTCTGGACTCCACAGGCACCCACATTCTTTGTTAACCGTCGCGGCCAGACATTTCAATATCGCAGGACTCGCCTAAACATGGGCCAGATGATACTCGGTGAGGCTATTGTGGGTTATGGGCATATTGTCATGATAATTGCCTTCCTAAAAACAAGTATATAATTCTCAAAGATGATTCTTGTGTTTTCTGAATGAATTAGCCCAAGATGCAGTGAACGAGGATTCCAATTTTTGTTTGTATCATTTGACCATGCATTTGATGTGGACAATTATAGAAGAAGCAGGATATGTAGAAATTATGCGCGAGAGCTTTCCTTCACTCAGACAAAATAATTCAATTCGCCACATTCGTCACTATTATAGAAATTATTTATTGATAATAGGTGACGTTTCGGGCAATGTTTATTCTTCACAGCACATAAACCAAGGGACTAGAGCAGGGGTCGGCAACCTGCGGGTCCAGATCCGCATGCGGCTCTTTAATGACTGCTGCTTCGTGGCATTATTCACGTGCATTGCGCATCTTGAATACGGAGTTTATTTTTTTACCGAATAAAAAAATGCCTCTTTGCTCTTTTGGTTGCGTATTCCTGGTCTAGAGGGATAGAGTGGAGCCCAGTGCCGGATTCTCCTAGGGGCAAAAGTAGCTACAAATGTAGCCACGGGCCCCGCACTTTCAAGGGCCCCGCGCGCTAAATGCTTTCAAGCTATCAATTCCGGTTCAGTGATTCTGCACTTGCTCTATTACTATAGTACTATACCGCCTTCAACTTTTATGAACGACTGGGTGTTTAAGGTTAGTGATTTGTCGTGTTATCTGGCTGTGTAGCAAATGAAAAAATACAATTATTTTACTATGCAAGTAAAAAATGTGTTTCTTTTTTATTCAGGGCTCCTTCATAACATATGCCACAGGCCTCGCACGAGCTTAATCCGGCACTGGTGGAGACGAGTTGGAGACTGTCCTTTACACAATAGGGCCTAAGAAGAATTACATTTAAAACATGTTTGCTGATAAACATATTTTTTTCCCATTTGCCTATGAACAGTTACCACTCTTTAGTCCCTGGTGAGTTCAGTAGACAGACCGTGGCTGACTGCTAGTCGAGCGCGGTGGCTTGCGTCAGCGATCCCGCGATTTGGAGGCGAGGGTTTGTGCCTCGGACTTGTGAAGAATCGCCGTACCTTGCTGGCATGTGCGGTGGCCAGGAGATGGTGGCGCAGTTGCGACATCAGCGGGGAACCGCGTGGGTTGTCTCGTAGTGCGCGTGCTCTGGTCACCCCCCACCCCCTCCCCGTATAGCGCGCTGTGCTACGAACCTGGCCACCCGAGTTCGATTCCTGCTCACGGCCAACGCCAGTGACTATTATCTGAACCGGTCCAGGTCCTCCTCTAGGTCGACTCAAATGAGTCCCTAGTGCTGTGCGTAAGAAAACATCGCTACTGGGGAGACAAAGGCGGCTGGGCGTGGTGCTGGCCACTCACCCCCTCGTGCGCCGTCATGGCCTTCATAGGTGCTCGCTAACAACACTTGCCCGAACAGTCTGTTAAGGCTATACGGGGGATCTTTATCTTTGTCCCCCCCACCACCCCCCACATGAAATTGGGCATCGTCCCAATATCGGTATCAGAATCTCTGTTGAGACTGGAGGGGAAATCCGATGAGCTATGAAGCTCTTTTTCACAGGTGTCCAGTAGGGGGCGGGTCACACGTTAACAACCACAAACAGTGCAACACGCGACAGGAGCGCCAAATATAGCGAAGGTAAGCAAGTCGCTCATGAATAAAACACGTTCCTTCGGAGTGGGCAGGTAGGAACTTGGTTGGACAGCGCTTTCGTGCACGACAGACAAATAATTCCTGGTGGGCAGTGTGGAACCTGTTGTTCCTACCTGTGTACAAGATCACTTGACTTGAGGCAGCCAGGCAGCCAGCCAGGTAGCCAGCCCCCTTAACTATCGGCCCCTCCCCCTCCCTTAGGCAGCAGGCGTCAGGGTCTGGATCCAACCCACGACCTCCTGCATACCAGGCGAGGTAGTTAACATCTCCCAGCCACTGTGATGATGATGATGAGAGAGACACGTAAACTCCAAATACACAGCAGCAGGCGTCAGGGTCGGGATCGAACCCACGACCTCCTGCACACCAGGCGAGGTAGTTAACATCTCACAACCACTGTGATGATGATGAGAGACACGCAAACTCCAAATACACAGCAGCAGGCGTCAGGGTCTGGATCGAACCCGCGAACTCCTGCACACCAGGCGAGGTAGATAACATATCATAGCCACCGTGATGATGATGAGAGAGAGAGAGACACGCAAACTCCAAATACACAGCAGCAGGCGTCAGGGTCGGGATCCAACCCACGACCTCCTGCACACCAGGCGAGGTAGTTATTATCTCACAGCCACTGTGATGATGATGAGAAAGACATGCAAACTCCAAATATACAGCAGCAGGCGTCAGGGTCTGGATCCAACCCACGACCTCCTGCACACCAGGCGAGGTAGTTAACATCTCCCAGCCACTGTGATGATGATGAGAGAGACACGTAAACTCCAAATACACAGCAGCAGGCGTCAGGATCGGGATCGAACCTACGACCTCCTGCACACCAGGCGAGGTAGTTAACATCTCACAGCCACCGCAGAGGCGTGGCACGCGACTAGCAGTTGCAGAGCTGCGCCTTTGGCTGGGAGCACGTGGCGCAAACCCACGTGGCTGTCACCGCTGCCACCGCCCCCTTTGCAAGCGTGCCCGTGACGTCACCGCGCGTCACCCCCCCCCCCCAGCCGGTCACGTGTCCCTCCAGCAGCGCGCATCAGAGGGCTCCGGGCACCCGCAGGTATTGGAGCGGCTTCCCCGCGTCTCCTCGGGTACCTCCCGGGCCCCCCTCGGGTCCCTCCTCGGCCCCCCGTTGCTCCAGCTGGGTTCCCTTGACCCCCCCCTCCACTACGGCCCAAGGGTCGGCGTGGGGCCTCCCCCTTGCTCGCCCGTGGTGTGCCGGACGGGGCGGCGAGGCCTTGCTAGTCGAGCGGGGCGTGAGGGCACGTGGGCGTCTGGTGGCCTTTATTTAACCATTGGGGATGCGTGCTTTATTTAGCCATTCATCGAAAGTGTCTTTTATTTAGCCATTCATTGATGGTGTCTTTTATTTAGCCCAGCGTTGATAATGTCCTTTATTCAACCATTTATTCGGAGTGTCCTTTATTTAACCATTCATTGCGTGTGTCATTTAGCCATTCATTGATAGCGGCCTTTAATTAACAATTGATGTATACCTTGGCCGCCTTTATTTAACCAATAGGGTATGGTGTACTTAATTAAACCATTGACATGATTTATTCAACCATGTATTCAAAGTGGCCTTTATTTAACCGTGCATTGGCAGTGTTCCTTTTTAAACCATGCGTTCATAGTGCCATTTAGTCATTCATTGATAGCGTCCTCTATATGACCACGATTTGACAATTTTCTTTATTTAACAGCGCATCCCAAGTCTCCGTTAAGAATGCATTGGTAGTCTTACAGCGTGCATTGGCCGTACCCTTTAACCATTCCTTGACGGTGCCTTTTAAACCATTGGCACTGTCCTTTATTTAACCATTGGCAGTGTCATTTAGCCGTTCATTAATATTGCTAATATAAGCCAAGAATGTGTATCCCGCGCGTGACGTGACGCCACATGCCGCACCCCTAATTAATACTCATTAGCGGGTGACATCACTCCACATGGGGCACCCCCCTAATCAATAATCATGGGTGATGACGTCACTCGTGTGGACCCCACCCCTCATTAATAATCATGAGCGGGTCATTATTTTCGATTGAATATTTCAGATTAATTGCAATATATACACCCGTCCTTAGACGTGCTATTGGCTAGTTGCTAATAATGTAACAATTTATGTATGAATAGGTGCCACTTTAATTAACCATTGGGGTGTGCAGTGATTTCCTTTACTTAACAAACAATTTATAGCCTTTATTTAATCATTGAGAATTTGTGGTAGTGTCTGTTATTTAACTATTGATGTATGCAGTTATGTACTTTATTTAAACATTGAAGTGGCACATGGACATTCACGGTACAGACAGCATCCTGTAACCATTGCCATATCGGAAAGTGGAATTTATTTTTATTCTTAGGTTTTTTCGGTAAAGTCACGTAGGTAAAACATTAAAATTTTAATGTTTTACCTGGTAAAGTCGCGTAGGTAAAACATTAAAATTTTAATGTTTTACCTACGTGACTTTACCGAAAAAACCTAAGAATAAAAATAAATTCCACTTTCCGATATGGCAATGGTTACAGGATGCTGTCTGTAATATGAATCCTTGCAGTCACGAAAGCTTCAAATCTGGAATTTATTTTCATGTGGCAGGAAACCTGCACACACATAAGGGGTTAACATTTGAATGTCCACGCAGTTGGGCGAGGAACTCAATTGCTCTACTGTCGTTTAAATGGGGCACCTTTCAGCCCAAGCAGATCTTGAGAATCTCAGGGCACAGATGGAACCATGAATAATGGTGTGATCCCCACCATCCTTTTACCTACAAATCTCTGGTCTGCATGCACATGCCAATCGAGTCAGTGTTCTAGTTAGATTAGGCTTGGTGATTATTGTTTTCTTTCTCAACAGAATTGTTTACAGAATCGATTATTGTAACCAAACGCCATGAAATTGACAATCAAATCCAGTTAAATTTTAGTAGCGGTTGAACTCGATTGGCACGCAGACGTTCAAACCACAAGGAAACGTTCAGATGTGGTGGTTTGTCGCGCAACGACCCTTTGCGCACAAGATAGGGTAACAACCGACAGCTCATTCATTGTCAGTCCATTGCAAGATGAAGTTCTCAACAAAGATGTGTCGGTCATGGATCTTGTTTGACCATACTTCACCACGCTGGTCAGTGCAGGTTGGTGAAGTTTGGTTTAACGATTACACTGTGTAACAAAATTTTTGTTCCAAATTATCAAATGTTCATAACTTTTTAACACGTGATTATTGACAACACTCAAACCCATTAACAGCAACCCTAAGAAGGATATTAAACACTTGATACTGCGTTGGTACTGGTGGTGTACAAAAGCTCAACACATACATCAATAACACTGCCCTAAAAGGAAAAATGTACATATATAACAGGTGATGTTTCAGGCAATAGCCCTTCTTGATAGTAGAGATTGCGGCCAGAGTAGTTGAGTGGTTAATAGTTGGAGACTGCACTGTGCACCATATACACTGTGGGTTCCTGATAGAAGTAGAATGTTTCCCAATCGGCATGGGAACAAAAAAAAGTCAACTTGTTTTCCTGCTTAAATGAGCATTGACGCAGCATCATTCATCTCCTGTGGTGGAAACTCTGCATCCCTATGGTTGAAAATTACAAATGTCTATACATATGCTAACCGCTTCGGACTTGCCCACAAGGTGATCCTGATTTATTGACCCCAGAGAAGAGATGGGCTGAACAGTTACCCATTGGTAGATGTTGCACGCGCTGAATTTGCGGGTTCTTGTTGATTCACGGTCGTTTGCGTTCTTTCAGAGACCATGGCACCAAAGAAAGCTGAAGACAAACCCATGCCCATCATTGGGCGCTTTGGGACGTCGCTAAAGATCGGAATCGTCGGCTTGCCGAACGTCGGGTAAATACTCATCTGTTCTACATTTTTGTTGTTTTGTTATGAAATAAAAAAGACTGTCTCCCATTGAAATTTGCGTCTGTGACTAAGCGATATTTGATTTGAATTTCCAGCTGGCCTAGTTGTACGATATTTGTATGACATCGTATGCAGTTGTCAACAGTATACGGCTGACTATACAAACTTGTGTGAATATATTAGGCTTGCAACTATTGATAATTCTATGAAAATCATCTATTATGCTCACAATACATGCATGTAATTTGTTTCTCTAAGCGTCAGCTATTTGCACTGAATGCAAATGATGGGTGCATCATTTGGTGCATTGGGTTAGCATTCTGTGCAATGAACCCGGGCAACCTGAGTTTAATTCCCGGCCACTTCACTCACCCAAAATGACCGGCTTATGGGACCCCGGGACCCGCCATGAGGTTCAAATCATAATATGCCTACGATGCACCACTTTATCACGAATTTAAGAATAAATCGATGGCAATGCATGTATTTATTTTATTTTAATGTGAATGAAAATTCTTCTGGTGTGATGATCACGGGTGTAAATGCTTGACTTGATTTATTTTTGGCGAGCCATGGTGATGCCTTGGGGTGGGGCAGTACCCAAAAGGAAGCTCTGTGTAGGACTGCAAAGTTCGCTGTAAAAAAAGTGGGAAGCTATTTATGCAAACAGCTGCTGCTGCTCCACACGTTTGGCCCAGTGCGCTCTAGTATTGCTCATAAGACCTCCGTTGTGCTCATTTATAGCGACGGTGTATTTAAAGCGCAGCGTCCCGAGACCGTCACTCCAAGTGACGATGGCTGGTGGCCGCGACGAACAACGGAGTGGCAGCCAAAGGAGGAAACAGGGCCGAGATAATTCCCACCACGGAGATGGAGCGTATACATCGTATCAAATGTAGGAGCTCGGCAATATTATTGCAACGCCAGACTTTTGGGGATGTCCACAGCTTCGGGGAGGCCTTCATCCAGGAGTGGTTAGAGCATGGCTGATGATGTCCATTGTTCACATGTGACTTCATTGAACATTCTCGTGTTTTACAGTGATTACGGCATCTGAACTTGCTTTCCTGCTGGCAGTCACGTGCAATAAATGCACATACAAAACAATTCTGAGTGTCGTTATTGGCCAATTCATTTTGTTGTATGAGTCGATGCGATTGACCCGGCCTATTATCTATCTGGGGTGGATAAAATGGCAAACATTTTGTGGGAAGGCAATGGTGATTATTCCATGGGAATTTAGAATTTCCACCAATGACTGGGCGGCCAATGCAAGCAAGTAGGCACAACAATGCCCATTGGAGCAAGGAGCCGAGTGCTTGAATGTGGCAGTTCTCACGCCGTGATGTATTATACTAGACTGCATTTTATCCATCCACCGCTAGATGGTCTCCCCACATCTATTGGTCATAGGCAGTTGTTTGGCCTGTACTTCACCACGCTGCTCAGCGCAGTTTGGCGAAGGGGGGCACGCCCAGGAACCGGGTGAAATATCTCTCGCCGTGGCCAGGGTGCCAGGTTTACAGCACGACACGCTAACCACTACCGCGCTGGTCCACCCCCTCTCGGTGCCCTTCGCTGAATCAAATTAAATGTATTTAATTAAATGGCTGATGGCTTTTTTTTCCTTCCGCAGCAAATCGACGTTCTTCAACGTGCTGACGAAGAGCCAAGCGTCGGCCGAGAACTTCCCGTTCTGCACCATCGACCCAAACGAGAGCCGCGTGCCGATTCCCGACCCGAGATACGACTTCCTGTGCCAGTACCACAAGCCGCTCAGGTGAGCCCTCGCGTACGGGTGGTACGCACGCTCACCGGTAACACTCACCCCTTAACACTCGCCGTTAACATTTAACCGGTAACACTGACCGTTAATACTAATTGTTAACACTGACCATTAACACTGACCGTTAAGACTCGCCCTGAACACGAACCGTTAACACTCACCCTGAACACTAACTGTTAACATTAACCCTTAACACTGTTAACACTCACCGTCACGATGTGAAAGACGAACCATTATCACCCCCCTCTCGCCAACGCCCCCCTCCCCCGCACACTGGAGGATTATTTAATTATATTATATGCCCCCCCCCCCCCTGCTGTCGGCGTGCCCACTGGCCGTCTGGTGTCACGTGACGGCTGCAGAGCCGGGTCGCTTCTGAAAAATAAAGTGAAAGCCCAGTGGGCTTGAGCTGGTGAAAACACATTGCTGCGGAGGGAGCTGGTAGGAACGTTGGGTTGCTCGGTCAATGGCCTGCAGGGTCAACGGCGGCGTGGTGTATTCCGCAAATATGCCCGACTGTGAGGGCGGACACAAGCCGGCGTGAGTAGGTTAAACGTTGAGTTTTATAAAGGCACCACGGGGTGACCAGCCCCTCCCCACCCAGTCCCACCCCTCCCATCCCCCACCCAGCCCCACGCTCTCCACCCAGCCCCTCCCCACCCTCCCCTCCCCACCCAGCCCCTCCCCAACCTCCCCACCCAGCCCCTCCCCACCCTCCCCTCTCCACCCAGCCCGACCCCTCCCATTTTTCGACGTACGACGGACGGACACAATAATCCCCTATGGGCTGGTGGAACCAGGTGGTTCCTACCAGTATAAACGTAGGTTTATTTGTATGTTTACTGATTTGTTTACCTTTCCTGTACTTGCACTCCCATCGTGTGTTTTTGTATTGTTTGTTTGTTGTTGTAACGTTCTGACCCTGTGCCCCTCCTGGACATCTGTGAAAAAGAGCTTTGTGGCTCATCGGATTCCTCCAGAAAAAAATCTAGATTCTGATTCTGCGTGTCGAACGATGGGAGTGTAATGGGGAGTGACGTATGGTGGCGTGGCGTGATGTAGCCTCATGCGAAGTGATTTAGGGTGATGTAGTGTAATGCCGTGTGATGTAGTGTGATGTAGTTTAATGTAGTGTAATGCCGTGTGATGTAGTGTGATGTAGTTTAATGTAGTGTAATGTCGTGTGATGGGATGAAGTGTGGTTGATTGTGGTGGAGTGTAATTCAGGGTGATGGAACATGATGGTGCATGCTGTGGGATTATACAACATGATGCAGACGATATCATGTGATGTGGGGTGGTGTGGAGGTGACGTAGCATGATGCAGAGTAATGCAGCATGCTGATGAAGGGTGCAGTAGAGACTGGTGGCCTGTAATTCAGGCTAGTTGAACACGATTGCTCCTTGTAGCGTGAAACTGCATGATGTAGTGTAACAAGGTGTGGTACCCTGTGATGTAGTGTGGCGTGGTAATGAAGTGTAATGCAGTGTGCAGTAGTGTAATGCAGTGTAATGTAGCGTGGTGGAGCATGGCGCAAGGTAATTGAATGTGACGGTGCGTGATAGTGCGCCGTAACGTGCGATGTGCCCTGATGTAACGTAATGCACTGTGACGGATTGTGATAGATCATGATAGTCTGTGATGTCACGTGGTGCCCCGTGATTGAGTGTGACGGATCGCGATGGAGTGCGACTGTCGCGTGATGTCGCGTGATGTCACTTGATGTCGCGTGATGTTGCTTGATGCCGTGTGATGGAGTGTGATGGATTGTGGCGGAGCAGCGCGGAGCATGCCGGAGCACGTGGCTCTCGCTCTGCGTCCCGCCAGCCGCCCGTGCCGCCGCCGGCGCGCTGCTGATTAGCGTGACCCGCCGAGACGTCCGCCCCGTGTAATTAGAGCCGGGCCGTACGCATCCATCTCCGCTAATTTAATCTTCTCCCGCCTGGGCCATCTCCAGCGTCACCGCCCGGCGGCGGGGAGTGGCCGCGGCCGTTAAAGCAAACCTTTGTTCCGCACTCGAGTAGGAAAACAAATAAACAACACCGGGTTTGTGTGTTTACCTGCCTGTCTGTGTGGAGAGCGGTAATGTCGCGGTTAGCGCGCTGTGCTACAAACCCGGGGACCCGAGTGCGATTCCTGCTCACGGCCAACACCAGTGACGGTTATCTGCACCGGCCCCTGGACCTCTCCCAGGTAGACTCGGCCTGAAATGAGTACCTGGTGCGGTGTGTAAACATCGCCACTTGGGAGACAAAGGCTGCCAGGCGTGGTGTTGGTCACCCATCCCCGCTTACAGCACTTACTCCCCAACAGTCCGTTAGGTTATACAGGGGATTTATTTATTCATATTATTTTCTCTGTGCGTGCACACAGTAAGGTGCCGGCGTTCCTGAACGTGGTGGACATCGCGGGGCTGGTGAAGGGTGCCCATGCCGGCCAGGGCCTCGGCAACGCCTTCCTGTCCCACATCAGTGCCTGCGACAGCATCTTCCACATGACACGTGCGTACCTGCCGTGGGGACACACAGACACGCGCACGCACATGGACACAGTTTGCCAGAGCCCTTGAGCCGAGGGGATTGGTCGGTTACCACCTGGGGTGGCAAATGCTACCAGTGTGCACCATGGGCAATGTCCACCGTGGACGGAAAGCTTAGTATATATGCTATCTTTTTTATACTCCTATCTAATGATATTTAACTCATAACAGCTACCACATTGATCTTGCTATCATATGTATTTGTCATCTAGATATTAAATGCTTCAAGAAATGAATTGTTCATATTTGCCACTCTGGGTGGTACCGATAAGCCAGTTTTAGGCCAATAGCTCACGGAGCACGGGGGTGGCGGGGATCTTAGCAGTTGTGTTTAAAAAATAATGCACAATTCTACACGAGCAGCAGGTCTGTCGACGGCGAATGCTGAGCGCGAGACGTGCGTTGCCATGATGACGCGCTTCCTTCTCACGTCTCGTCCGTCGCTCGTTTGGCGGACTGTGCAAGCGATAATTTGGAGCGTAGCTGCGGTGACGGATGGTTAATGGCATCGGAACGGGTCGACAGAGGGCAAAACAAACGCAATCGCCAAACATAGAATCAGAATCTTTATTTCGACTCCAGAAGGAATTCGATGAGCTTCGAAGCGTTTTTTTACAGATGTCAAGTATGAGCGGGTCAGTAAGTTACAGCAACAACACAACGTCGCCCGTTCAGCTACCGAGCGAGCTTGATACAAACGCGGACCCGAAGCAACTCGCCGCAATTGCCTTCGGGCTCATTATTCGTGCAACCTCCGCCACTGCCAACGCGAGTCCATTACATTTCACGCACAGTTCAAATGATTTAATCGCTCGGTGCCGTCGCGAGCAAACACCGTCGCACGCGCGCCAGGCCGGCGCCGCGCAATCGATGAAGCGGCGTTCCCGCGCGCAATTTGTTTGCCGCGGCAAAATCTCGGTGAGCGGCTGCGGCGGCTACGGCGGCTCCCAATTAGGAGGCGAGCGCGACCCTGGCGGGCTCGAGCCGGGTTCGTTAAACAGGGGGAGCGTAATTTGTTTGCGAACGGGACCCGCTCACCCTGTCACAATCAATCAGCGCCGATAAAAAGCCCTGAATTTAATCTTCCCCCGCTCGGTGTTATTGTGGCGGACGAGTTGCCAATCAGGCCGGCACCCAGCCACCCACCCCGGTTAAACCGCACCTCCCCCCTCCACTCCACCTCCTCCACCGGTGCTCTTCCCCTGGCCGCTCGCCCGTCCGTCCTCGTGGTTGCACGTGTGTGTGCGTGCGTGTGTGCGCGTGTGTGTGCGTGCGCGCGTGTGTGCGCGTGTGCGCCGACCACCTCCCGATTGTTCCGATTGACTTGTTTTCCATTGGAGATTCGTGCACGGAGCCCGCGACCGATAAGGCGAGAGTGCAAGGCAACGGGATCGATGCGGAGACGCGGAGGATAAAGCAGGCAGCACAAAAACACCCACACACCAACCCCCCTGCTGCTGCGCGCAAACCCACACGCACACGTGGACACACAAAGACAAAGATCCCCCGTATTGCCTGTGACAGACTGTTGGGCCAAGTGCTGTTAGCGAGCACCTATTGAGGACTGGCACGGCACACGAGGGGGTGGGTGGCCAACACCGTGCCTCGCCGCATTTGTCTCCCCAGTGGCGATATTTACACACTGTACTAGGTACTCATTTGTGCCTGAGTCGACCTAGGGGAGTCCCAGGACTTGTTCAGATAATTGTCGCTGGTTAGTCGTGACTGGGAATCGAACTCGTGTCGCCAGGTTTGTAGCGCAGTGCACTAACCGCTATACTACCCTTCGCCATCACAGACAAAGACACGCACACACACGCACACTGAGCGGGGGGGGGGGGGTGGCTGAGAGAAGGCAAGTGAGAGAGAGAGAGAGAATGGGCATGCGAGCAGGCAGGGCCAGAGGGGGGAAGTGTGGGCAATTAATACAAACTGCCTTTAAACGGCCGCTTTGTTTAACAAATCCTGATTGCCGCCTGGGCTCATTAAAACAGCGAACCAGTTAATTACTGCTGCCTGATTCGCTGCGGCCCGATTGAGACACTTGGAGGGGGACTTAATGAACGCTAAGCGGCAGGCTGCTCAATAGTGCCGTTTTAATTGGCGCAGAAGCGGGGTTGATGGGACTGGTTAAAAAAAAAATGTTGTGGCGCGTGCCCAGGGCTTTTTTAAACACGTGGCAGGTTTGTCACTTTCACTAAACAGCGCTGCCAGGCCTCGAGCCTTCCCAAGCCCCAAGCCCCGAGCACCAGCGATCCTTGCGTGGCAGCTGGCGAAATAAAGAGCGCCAATCTCCGAGCGAACTGCTGCAATTTGTACACGCCGTGACAGCTTCGACGGACAGCGCTGGATCTCGCGCACTGTGTGTAATCGTCACTTTTTATCGAGCTGGAAAAAGCTGAAGAACTCCACCCAACCCAACCGGGCGCTCGCTAGGACCTCAATCGTCAACGACGGCGAAAACAGCTGTCGTTTTGAACGCCAGTTCAGAACATGCAGTTGGTTTGCTGGTCCGTCCGAACTATAAATCCGGTGGCAGCGGAGCGAGTTTTAATTGCAGTGCTTGGCTGCTCACGCATTCAATTTGGACTTTTCCAGCCTGCGCATCGTCTGACAACCTTCGGTGCCTAAACAGCGTGCGGCGTTCTCGAATGTTGCCTCTATTCTCCGTTCCGCAATTTTCTTAAACGCTAATATTAATGTCGTGGTGCGGTTGACGTCAAAAAAAAACTTTTGAAAAAGGACACATTTCACGTAATAACGACGCCGACGTTACCAAATTGCCGCTATTACGTGATGGACGGCGGGCAGGCGGGTGACTGCAGAAGGCGAGTTTTAATAAAAGTAGTTTTTCTTCTTCTTGTTTTCTCGTGCACGTGCGCGGGCTGACGCTGCCAGGTCGCCAGCCCGTTGAACGACTCCGTGATTTACACCGAAGAAGTGGGGTTCCTCCTCCTCTTCCTCTGCCCTCCCCTCTCTTGACGTAACAATGTTGCAGAGTTACAGCTCGTCCTGGAGGGGGGGGGGGGGCTGAGAAATATGATTACTTTAAGGAAATGACTGCACGGAGTGAGTGATGTTAATGGGCTTAGCGTTTGTCACGAGTTATGCAACTTAGCAGACGTTAATAAGAGTGACATTGATGGTGCAGGAATGTGATCCTGATGTAATTTAAACGAGAAACTTAGCTCGGAGGGTTCGTCTTAATTAAATCTGTAAGTCCGATCTAATTATTTTGATGTTGTTTTAAGAGTAATAAACCGATAATGATTTCGCTTGCAGTTAATTTCAGTGTAATTTGAAATTTCATTGTACCCCATTTAGCCAGCGAATGATTTGCCTAATAATAATAAGTGCTCTAGATTGGAACAAATATTCCAAAGTACCAAAGTATATAACGACGTATACATTTTTTTTAACGGTCTTGTTTTAACGGCTTTGCTGGAGTGTACGTGTGAGTGTAGTCAGGTGACGCTCGTACGCTTATAGAGCCGGCCCCTGCCATAGGTCCACTATGGTGGCGAGATATACAGGAGGTCGTGGGGTCGATCCCGACTCTGACGCCTGTATATTTGGAGTTTGCATGTTCTCCCTGTAGTCGTGTGAATTTTTATCAAGGTCCTCCGGTTTCTGCTTCCACAATTAGAAAGATGTGTGTTCGAGTATTTGTCTCTAAAACACATTTCCACGTGATAAGCCATTTAATTTGTGGCCAGGTCGCTTCCGAAAAAGAGCTATGTAGCTCAGTTGGCTTTACCTGGTAAAATAAAAATAGTTTTAAATAGTTTTATAATTAATAACGTTGACGTTTCTGCTGTAAGGCTCACCCACGTATTCTCGTGTTGCACCGCGTGCCGCTCGGCACGAAGCTCCCTTCACGGGTCGCGAAATGTCGGACATCGTTCCACGCAACACGCGCTACGACCTCTAAACCACACCAGAAAGAGCGATCGTATTATGCACGGATGATCGCGCGCAAGGAAGGGTGAGGTGGGGGAGAGCGGGGGAGGTGCGCCCGAAGTTTCCTCTCGTAATCGCTCGTTAGGCGTGCCGCCCGCGCCGGCCCCCCTTTGTGTGGGGGTCTTCGTCGCGGGATTTAGCCGCTGTCCGCTCGGCCGAGCGTCGGCGCGCGCCGCGTCTCCGGCGCGACCTCGCGTCGCAATTACCGCCGCTGGAGGCCATCGCGCGCCGCCAACGCTCGCGCGGGGGGTCACGCGGGGGGAGGGGCCGGCGGCTCGGTGAGGCGCGGTGCGAAGGTTGGGACGAGCGCGCGTGGAGGGCGCGTCGTGACACCACGGTGCGGCGGGGGTAGGTGGGAGGTGTGATGGGGGTGTGGTGGCTTCACACGCCCAGCGCATGTTCCTTTTAATCGGAGCTGAGCTGATTTCCCCTGCGACCGTCCGCGCCAGATAACGCGAGCTGGTGCTTTTGTCGGGGACGCTGCGGCTTGGAGCGGAGTGGGGGGTGGCAGCCGTGGTGGTGGTGGTGGCGGTTGTGGGAGAAAGGAGGTTGGGGGTTGGCGGGGCCGACTCCCGGAGGGCCGCTCGCTTGGGAGAGAGCGAGGGGGGAAGTGAGTGCCTGCGCTTGGGGTGAAGCCACGGGGGGATGTTCCCCCATCTGCCCCTCGCGCTCTCTCTCTCTCTCTCTGCGTCTGGACGACGTCGAGGGTGGAGAGCGCAGCAGCGTCCGACTCCCACAAGCGCTCGCCCTTGTCTCTCCATTCAGGGGTGGGGGGGTCGTGATTCCGGAATCGTGATGCTATTCAAGATTAAAATACTTTTGTTTGTTTGTTATGATACATTGTAGTGCCTTTATTGGCTGCAGGGGTCACAATAGCTAATTACTTACAACATATCATCGTTCACGTACGAATCAACAAAACATTGATTACATTGTAGTAATTTCAATGGAGGGCATCAAAGTAATCCACTACACATCGGCTAATGCCATTCCCTGACTAAGCTCATCTGGACAAAGACAAAGAACCCCCGTGTAGCCTTACAGACTTTTGGAGTAAGTGCTTTCGCGAGCACTGATGAAGGCCGACACGGCACACAAGAGGGTGGGTGTTCAGCATCACGCCTTTGTCCCTTGCTAGTGGCGATGTTTACACACCGCACCAGGTATTCATTTGAGGCTGAGTCGACCTAGGGGAGGCCTTGGACCGGTTTAAATAATCGTCACTGGGGTCGCACGGCTCGTAGCGCAGCGTGCTAACCGCTGCACCTCCGCTCTCCCTGGACACCCACACACCTCTACACGTTGCTCTTTATTCAGCCACATGCAAGGAGGGGGGGGGGGTGTATCCCGCATGGGCGTGGCGCAGCGAGGGGGAGAGCTGTGCCTGGCGCCCTCCGCCCCATCTGTCTCACCGACACGTCACCCACGAGCAGTTAGACTCCGCCGCGATTACGCGTCGGCTCATGCTCGTGGACGTGTGTGTTCGGATTTTGAGCCTCTTTCGCGCCGTACGTAGCCAACCGTGCTGAGCGGAGGTGTGGGGGAAGGACACCAAACTAAACATAAACAGCAGTTGTAAAGAAATTAGTTTTCACTCCAGATTTAAAAATGCATAGCTCCAGTGGCTTCCTAATATCGGTAGGAAGAGCATTCCAGATGACTGCAGAAGTGCATCTGAATGTATGCGATGCACTGACCATCTTTGTTCGATGGCTCGCCAACAGCCTCTGGGATAGTCGCGTGCGAAGCGCCGCTCGTTTTACAATAAGACGGAGAGCTTCGTTATTTTTTCTTAACACGAAAAAAGTTGAGCGAGCCTCAACTTATAAGTAATTTTTATGCCACCACTGTGTAAAGTGTAGCTTCAACGGCCTTGATCTATTAACTGCTGGGTGAAGGTTTCCCCAAGCCTTCGCCACGTCTCAACATATTCTTGGTTCTTTCGGTAAAGTCACGTAGAAGGGGAATAATAATAATTTATCTCCGCGGTGGGACGTCATCCCGGGCACGTTCTCTTCCTTGGGCTCCCCCCTCCGTCGGTCGTCTTGACACCGTGGGCTACGCCGGCCCTCCTAGCCCATGCCCCACTTTTACTAACGGTCGCCTTGATGTCTCTCGCTTGCAGTGCATGCTCTCGAATTCATGGGTCTTGTCTTCATTCCGGCTCGTGAGTTGACATTTTCAATTTGAAGATTTGTTCAGCCTACTGTGGATACGCACGTGTCCGTACTAGTGCTGTCAGCTAGTGCCTATGAAGGCCGACAAGGCACACGTGTTGCATTTAGACGCTCTATATATATCCACATTGCATTATAATGCAATGTGCTAATCGCACCTCCAATTAGCACAGTTGGCTACGTGCGTAAGGGGGATTTGGCAAGAGGTCAGTGTCGAGGCTGCCGCAGATTTCTAGCAGCTGCAGAAGCCGGGGTGGCAGTTTCATTTGGAGAGGCGTCTGGCCACTCGCTGGATTTACAGACAAGCTTTCCGATAAGGCCAGGGTCCCCTTTACAAGCTGCCAGTCCTTCGGTCGCACGCGAGAAAAAGAGGAAGGGGTTGGGGGGGGGGCGGCGGCGGTGTGTCGGTGGTTAAAAGAAAAAAAGCCAGCGGACGGTTCATCAATAGTGGCCGATAAGGAGTCGCCGTCGCGCGAGTGTGCGGTGAGAGATCCGGCGCTGTCCGCTGGACGTAGCCGTCCCTGAGAATTCCCCCCCGCAAATTCTCGCGGTCACCAAAAGTACCTCGAGTTGTATCCGTCCAGATGGGCACGATGGCCGGACTAATCCGCACCTCGTGGGGTTGATGATTGGCAAAGTCACTACACAACTCGGGGAGATCTCGTGAGTTCCAGTCCCCATTTGGGGGTTGTAACTGTTATAGCAATTGAGAGATTGACCTCTGTCGGACATTGACGCTCCCCATGCTGAGATTGTGGAATTTCTACCTTTGGCTCCGGGCCACCATGGCGCTGCGATGTGTTCGATCAAGCAGGGAGATGATTTCGTTGTCAATTTTACAAACATTAAGCGCGCAGTTAACACGCTCGGTCACGCTGCTCGACACAATTCAACGTGGACTTGCGTATCGTCGAAATGGAAACGCATCTGTAGATCCTGCACAGATCGTTGTCAGAGAGGAAGGGGAATCCGGTCATAGGCAGAAGACAAAAGGGAAGGCTCTCAACGTGGACTTGAACATGGGGAAGGAAGACAGCCGCACAGATGGTTGGGGAAGGGAGTTCTAGACAATGAGGGCAACAGAGGAGAACGAGCGACCTCCCGCTGAGCGAAGGTCGACTGGGTGCTCCGACAGAGAGTCTTCATTGCTGGAGCGGAGAGTGCTTGGAGGGGGGAGGGGAGTTGAGTGAGGGGAGAGGTAGGAGAGTGTGCAAGAAGGATCTAGAGTGAGGTGAGAGGGAGAGGTAGGCAGGGCGCCAGTCCACAGAGGATCTTGAAGACGGGGTGAGTGTGATCTTGCAATTAATTTTGGATCCGATCGGGAGCCGGTGGGGCGATTGGGGTGTTGGGATGGCGTGGTCTCATGTGCGCACGTGTTGCCGATGAGACACCAAAACTAATCGAGTCAAACATGAAAAATCTTCTCCTTTTACCGCCTCTCATTGGCAGAGTCAAGCCGTAGATGCCCGGCCTGATTTAATGTTCTCAGGCGGTGAGCGGAGCACGCGAGTGTTTGTGTGGAGGTGCACACCGTATTGGGGAGGACGAGGAAGGAGGTTTCCTGTGCCCCACAACACCCCCTGTGTTACATCGGAACGCTCCACTGTGATCGATGCCTCTCCTGTGTAACTTGGAGCGGCCCACTGCGCGCACAGGTGGAGTTGGTTGGGCGGTGCTTGTCCCTTTAACAAACGCGTGCATAACACCGCCGTGTTTTCGTAATTGAGTCAATTTTGAAAATTTATGTCCGAGTCAGGGGCTCCATAATTGGTTAATTCTAGCGTAGATTTTTTTTCCCCGCACGGCATATTTAACGTCTCATTGGCGGCACCGTTACTGATTAAACGGAAGTGCGTTTGGGTTTCTAGTTGTCCTCCCCGCAAAAACGTATGCCTTTACAAAAATATTTGCCGATGTTATGGGGACAAATGATATCGATGCACCTTAAGGTTCGGGATAGCGTGAAGATCAGCCAATCCTTCGTGACTAAATCAAAATGCAAATGCTTCGGTGAGATGTCTTTTTACCGGAACAAAAAAGTTTCGTCTCAATTTTAGGAACGAATGCATTTTGAGTTCTCTGCCTAAACATGGTTCTGTTCGCAGTGGCTGCAGCCGCTGAGAATCCCGAGTTCGAGTCCAGGTCTCGGCCACTGCCTGCGATTTAATCCGGGTTCTCGAGTGTAACGAGTTGATCGTCTCAGCCCGTTATCCAGTGACTGCACAGATAATTGATTATTTTGCCGCTGCACTTAATTTGATGACGAGCTTGGCACCAATAATTGGCCAAGCTCTGCAATCCTCTCTATATATTAAGGTGTTATTAGCCAACTAATGAGTAGCTACACTAGAGAATGAGGGTTTCTAATGTGTAAATGGTGAATTAGTGGACCCAACGGGTTAGGAATTTGAGTGCTCGCCCTTTTGCCTGCGTGTCGAGCGCTATATAACTAGGGCTCAAGTTGAACCGGGCGTGTCCGGGTCGGTGAGCCGGTGAAACATTCCTACACCAGGCGCACAGCGTCCACTATGCCTCTCACTATATGGCTTTAGCCGCTCCCATGGCGGTCCTATTCCTGAGGCCCACTCCAATCCACCAGCGATTCTCAAATACGGTGGTGACGTTATTCCTCGGCTCTTAAACCCACAGCGTTCAGCGGTCCCCCTCCCCTCCCAGCAGAGGTAACGATGTAGAGAGTACAATTTATATTTTTCAAGGTAGGTTATTGCATAATATGCTGAGTTTTTGTTGTTTTATTTAACGGTATAGTAGGTAAGCATTGTCGGGCCAATTCACCGAAATCGCCAAATTGTTACGGTCGAAGATAAAACAAATGATAAGAATGTTGACCACCTTTATATACATATGAGCTGCATATCACGAGCTTTGAAATTTCACTTTAAATTTGCGGCGGAGCTGTCGAGGTGGAGTTCTCTGGACAAACACGCGTACAGAGTCACCGCTCATTATGTAGATGCGAATGCGTTGACGTTGTTAACGGTGCAAGGAGGTTAACGCGCGAGGGAGCTCTCTGTAGCATCTGAGTGAACGTCACGATGATATTGGTCGAACACTGAACACCTGTGAATGTGCCAAAGTTCCCCGTGCGGCAGACCGTGTGGGGGACTTTGGCTCTCTCGCGCATGCATTGCCCTGCAGTGGCGGCGTGTCACCTGCGTCGCTTTAACAGCGACATAAAAAAATGTTAAGCTCCAACACAAGCCCACTACGGAGCACAAATTGCAGCGAAGAAAATCCGGAGGAGAGGGGAGGGGCGGGTGGGGCAACATATACCAAACAGAGCGATAGATTTAACATTTTAATTCACTTACACGGCTACCCCAGAGCTCCCCCGTCGGCCTGATTGATTGCGAAATAGCTTTAGTGATTATATTCGTTTATTCCGTCATAAAAAATTAAGCGTTGGGGAACTCCCCCCCCCCCCCCACTCCTTCATCAATCTCTTTAGCTGCAGCATCATTTGTTTGGCGTTCGAACGGGGATTAAAACGATGGCCGAGCAGACAAAGGGGGAAGGATTTGTTATTTTACTGTGACGTTCGACTGCCGTAAGGCACGTGGAAATTACTCACATTGCTAATGATGAAATGCACACCTTGTGTGTCAGTCCACTGCTGGATGCAGGCCTCCATTCGCGCGCCGCCTTGAAGTGTTAACCCCGTCACTGACGTTGATTCCCTCCTGCGCTCTGCGGTTTCCTCGCACACGAAGCCAAACACTTTGTGAATGAAACTGGCCAAACATCCCAATGCAAGCAGGACCCTCCAGAGAGTCTCAAGACCCAGACTTTTTCTGGATGCATAAAGGACATCGGTGTCAGTGTAGCACCCACAATGTTCAGCACCGGGGCTGACGGACGAGAGGCCTGGGCGCCAGCCTATGAAGTGGGGGGGGGGGGGGAATTGTATGGGGGGGGGGGGGGGGAGCCCATTTAATTCCTTACACCAGGACCCATGCCAAGCATCCTACCCCACTGGGTCACCATAGTATTGGGCTCATGATCAAAGGATCCCGAGTAGAAATCCTGGCCAGGGTTGACTTAGTCCCATCCCCCCAGCAGCACTGCCGTCATCATAACTGTAACTGGGATTGGTGGATCAGCGATGGAGTAAAGTTTGGTTTTGCGGAGGTTATATTAGCGGCGGCCGCCGGCTTATTAAATTGAAATATTCTCCCCAACTTTGCGCTTTCACGGCATTTATCATTTACATCACAAAGCCGTCCCCAGCGGGAGTGCGACGAGTAACTAAATAATTAAATTAACAGCTGAGCGGCACACATTTTGTAAAAAAAGACTCGCAGGAAATCTTTCTAAATCCCGCTCGCTCGCTTGGCGCTGCGGCAGCTTCGGGGTTCAGTTACTGGGGACCCTTGTGTGGAAGCGGTGCTGGCTCAGTGAACACAAAGGGATTTTCGATTGATTCCCTTTGATCAGTCGCCAGTAACCGGATAAGTACTTGTTAAAGCATTACACACTTACTCGACGACAGTCTGTTCCGCATACGCACGCGCGTGTACTCGCACGCGCACGTGTACGCGCGAACACACGCAGCGACCGCCATCTGCCCAAAGACTCTCATCCTCTCTGTGCGTGCCGGCGTTGTCCGTGTGTCTGTGTGTATGTCCGTCCGTTCGTGCGTGCGTGCGTGCGTTCGTTCGTGTGTTCGTGTGCCACCGATTATCAAAGCCAATGGCGCGTGGCTTGCCGCATTAGCGGGAGCGTTTGGTGCCCGTTGTGTGACGAACAAACGAGAGGGAAAGTTTGATCCGGCCTAGTCCGAGGGCGATGGCAGGATTTTATATCCGGAGTATCGCTCACCGGCCAGGCTCTGTGGGGTGAATGATGTGATTAATGTTTTGTATAAATTAGATGCGCGTCGGTCGCTGCAGCTTAACGGCTTTCATTTCTGAGATTTATACTTTACGAGGAAATACGTCTCAATAAAGCAAGGGAGGCCTGGAGTAAATACGCGTTTAAAATAACCATTTAGAATATTGTTCTTTATGCACATTTGCGGCTATCTCGAATACAAGAAAATTACAAATAAATAAAAACCCAGCATGACTCCGACTTGGGAGACTATTCCACGCATCGCTTGTCAACAAATTAAAAAAACAATCGAAGGTTCGTTTAATACGTTGGCTTTCGCGACCAATATCATCTATAATACAGGTTTTTTTGGGTTAGATCGCAATTTCTAATTGGCTGTGTTGGGTGGTGGCGGGTTTAACGAGACATTTATATTTACGCGATCTAACCCAAAAAGAACCTGTGTTATGGACAATCGGAGGTTACCAGGTCAGAGGTCAGAGCATTGTGCTGCCAACCGCTGAGATGCTCGGTTTGATTAGACCGTGTACCCAAGTGTAGCAAGTTAATGGTCTCAGCCCGGTCAGTAATGCCCACAGAAATAAAAAAAGCACGAACAAATCATTTTTGTCTCGGTTTGGTTTTTATTTAGCTGAATTACACCTCTGGAGAATTACAAATTGGAGGCTCTCTCCAAATCAGGAGCACACGGGAAATCGCAGCGCCCCTCAGAGATCTCTCGTAGAGGTCTCGGGAGTAGTTTCGCGATGACGCCTTCCGCGGACCGTCGCTCTATAACACGAAGGCCGAACAATGCGGCCGTCACCACCGCCGTCACCGCCATCACCACAACAACAACCACTACCACGGCCGTCACCGCCATCACAACAACAACAACCACCACCGCGCGAGAGTTCCCAACAGACGCTTATCTCGGCGCGCGACGCTGATCGCGCAATTGGAATAAAATTAAGCAAGAGATGCAATTTTTTCTCTCTGGAAAAACGAGCCCTATTTTATCTCCCTTTAAAAGTTTACATTCTCCCCCCCCGTCTCTGTGTCCGTCTCTCTTACACCCGTCGCCAAGCGCAGAGATGCCCCCCCCCCCATTTCTCATGCCGAGAGGACGACCATTATCCCCCAATTCCCCCCCCCCCCCCCCCCCCCCCGTTTTTGTTCTTCTCACAGCCGTGATTGAATGCAGAATGCGGAGGAAATTGGGAAGCAAATTGCGACAGATTGTGCTTTGTGGGGCCCGCGAGGCAAATTGTGGGTTTGTGGCGGTTGCCGGGTGAAGGGCGTTCACACGTCTCCGGGGCTCACACGCCGCGTTGGCCCTTAATAGGCGCTCGCTAACGGCGCTTGCCGTGATAGTCTGTGTGGACTAAGCTCGGAGGGGGGAGGGGTGGGCTATGGGTGTGTGTGTGTAGCGGTTAGCGCACTGCGGACCCACTGACCCGAGTTCAATTCCCGCACGTGGCCATCACCAGTGTCGATTATCTGAACCGGTCCTGGGCCTCCCCTAAGTCGACTCGGCCTCAAATGAGTACTTAGTACGGTGTGTAAACATCAACACGAGAGAGACTAAGGCAGCCGGGAGTGGTGTGCCGTGCTGGCCTTCATAGGTGCTCGCTAGCAGCACTTGCCCCAACAATATGTTAAGGCTATACGGTGGATCTTTGTCTTTGTGTGTAATAGGGGAGCGGTAGTGTAGTGGTTAACGTGCTGCGCTACGAACCTGGCGACTCGAGTTCGATTTCCGCTCACGACCAATAACCGTGGGGAAAATCTAAACTGGTCATGGGCCTCCCCTAGGTCGACTCAGCCTTAAATTACCAACTGGTGTGGTGTTTAATATCAGCACCAGGGGGACAAATGCAGCTAAGCGTGGTGTTGGCCCCCCTGCCCCCCTCCTTGTGTGCTGTCCCGGTGCTCGCTAATGCCAGACACATTTTACTTGGGCATGTTGCGGGATTCCCTTGTTATTCACTGCATGCTTTGTTGAATTGTCATAGGCAGGACTCCTAATCCCAGCGGGGTTTCTGTCGAGGGGGTAACAATTTGCCTTCCTGTGTGTGATCTGTCCCGTTTGTACCGTCTCGTTTGTGTTGCGTCGCGTATGTTCAGTTTGTCTATTGTAACGCAAGCATGAATATGGAAGAGGCTTGTGGCGATTAACGATTCACCCCCTCGTTTAGTTTTTCCCGTCTCCCTCGTATTGTTCCTCTTTTGCTTTGTGCCATCCGAACGCTTTCACTTTTATCCAATGTGTGACGTGAGCATGTCATCATGATTATTACCGTATAAAATAAGTCGCACGAGTTTTTCTAAGAATCAGTCTTTGCGCGCACATTTCGCGGGAGCGTATCGTCACGAGCGTCGGCACCCGACGCACCTCACGCAGCCCAACCGGCCCGGCAGTCGGAAAGGTTGCGAGTTCAAATCCTGGTTCGGAGGTTCGATTCGGCTCCTCATCCCTCGCATCGATCCACGCTGGGCCAGCGTGGTAACGTATGCTCAAACAACTCCCCGCCCCCACTCCAACGACCTGCACTGCGTTTGGGGGCCTTCGTCTGTACCGTGGCTGTGGTGTGGCCGTTGTGCCGAACAGGACCCCGCCGTGTCAGCCCTTTACCGTGACCTTGTATAAAGTGGGAGGTCATACACCGTACAAAACCCTCGGGATGGGGCGAGGGGTACGACACGATGTGAAATAAAGTGTAAACAAAAGTGAAACTCTCGTTTGGGAATGCTACCGCATGGCGCTCTAACCCTGGTGTGTTAAACATCGCATCAATGTTGTTGCCTCGATGATAAGAAATCATAAGCGGGGGGCGGGGGGGGAGAGGGGGGCGGGTGCTCAGCATTCAGCCCAGGAGTGAGGTTGCGGGAGGTGCGAGTTCAGGTCGCCCGACGCTTCGGTCCTGAGCAGTGCGTGCGTGCGTGTAGCCTGCGGTACCATCGCCACCGTCGCTACCCCACGACCGTCGTCGCCGCTGCTTGCCTCGGGCGCGGGGCGCGCACGCGCAGGCGGTTCACTCGATTGGAGACGGCGCCTGCGCCTCCACCTCCCGCATAAGCTCGCCGAAGATGAGGTGTCATTGCGGCGGCCAGGTTTAAATTTACGGCTGAGATCGATATCGCGGCGGCGATCGGATCTACATTTGTAAGTACTTTACACGGCGCGCACTGACACGGGGCGGGTGCCGCGCTTCGCCGGGACCCCTGCGCCCGTGCCGCTAAACGGCCGAGATTCATGGCCGAAGCCAAAGGTTACGCCGCTTTGAGAAATTACTTGGCCCCCCGTGTCTGTTCCGCTGTCGCCGCCGCCGCCGTGCGCACGTGGAATTACGTCCGCACGGCAGCCCCCGCCGCACCTGCGGCAGCCGCGAGCTTCGCCCGTTTAAGGTTAAGCCCCAATGGCCGTTTGAATCGCGTCACTCTCGCTGATGGCCGCCCACGGAATTTATTCGTGTTTCGTTTGCCCGTCGGCTTGGCGACGGAGCGGACAACTTTGCGGCGCTTCTCCGCCAGCACGCACGCGCTGGCTGCTGCAGGGTGACTCGGCGTCGTTGGGTTACTAAGTTTGAGTTTGAATACCGCCCGGAGAGAGGTTATGTGTTGAGTTGTGGATCCCTCCTGCGTAGATGCGGTTCTTTTGGGAAGCCTGCATATTGAAAAATGCTTTATTAAAGCATCGGCTATTTGTAATGATGTTCTGGTCAAACCCAACCCACGGTAGAGACAAGCGACAGGGTGGCTTCGGAGAGAGGGGGTCCGCTGCGGAGATTGAGCAATGAAATCGGCTTGTGCAGTCGCAAGTGCTCGGTGGTTTGTTGCAGTGTGGGACCGTGTGAGATGGTGAGGAATTGGCGTGGTGGTTCGGGGGGGGGGGGGTCGGAGGGCGCGCCTAATCCAGCAGCGGATTGATCACAGCTGATGATGATGATGAAGTCTCCTCTAACAGCAGAGCCTGCAAACGCTCTCAACTGTCTCCCTAATCCCCTCCACTCTGCCACCAGAGCCTTAGGGTGGAAGTGGGTCCTTAAGCTGCTCGGGGCTCCTTCCCTCCCTTCTCGCCCCCCGCCCATCCGCCTCCCAGCACATGCCCCTTGTTGGCGGTTGTTGCGGTGCTCGTGCTTGATAGGGGTTTTGTGGGTAATTATTGTGATTGTCACGAGAGTGGGCGCGTGCGGGCGGAGGGGGGGGGGGTGCCTTGGGCTGTTTGTATTTTTTGTGCTCTGGTGGAAAAGTGGTGGCTTGTCTCGTAGGCCTTGGGGAATGTGTGATGGTGGTGCTGGTGGAGTTGTGGTGCAGTGGTTAACGTGCTGATCCGAACCCGCGCTTCCCACCGTGGCGAACATCAGTGCCGGTGATGCCCTTATGATGATAATTACGACACTGATAATGACGTCCGTATATAGGGATTGATGGTCGTCGTAACAGTTGGGACGATAATGATAATAATCATAATGACAATTATAACGTCAATGATGACAATGCTCATGTGGATGATGGTGGTCACGAATGTAATGCCCGTGATAATGATGACAATTTTGATGATGCTGGTGCCGGTTGTGACGAGTGGAGGCTGCTATTGACATTTGACACCATGTCATTTTGTTCCCTGCCCCATCACCACCGCCGCTTCCACTACTACTCCTACTTCTGCTGCTTTTGCGCCTACTGCTGCTTCTCATGTTCCCGCTGCTGCTACTTAATTCACTGCACTTGTTGCTGTTGCTACTACTCCTGCTGCTTTTGCTACCTTTTGCTCCTCCTGGTTCACTTCCTGCTTCTGCTGTTATTACATCTGTTGCTGCTTCTGCTGTTGCTAATGTTGTTGCTGATGCTGCACCACTTGCTACTATTGTTGCTTTTGCTCTTTTGCCGCTTCGGCTACGGATGCTACTGCTTCTGCTGCACCCCCCCAACCCCCGTTGCACCCCCTGCTGCACACGCTGATGCACGCGCCGCTGTAACCCCTGCTGCAACTCCCTGTTGCACTTCCTGCCGCTTCTTCTTTCCCCCTCTTGTACCTACTGCTGCGCGGGCCGCGCAGGGGCGTTTGACGACGACGACATTGTGCACGTGGAGGGCTCGGTGGACCCCGTGCGTGACATCGAGATCATCCACGACGAGCTGCGGCTCAAGGACGAGGAGCTCATCGCGCCCATCCTCGACAAGCTGGAGAAGATGGCCGTGCGGGGCAACGACAAGAAGCTGAAGCCCGAATACGTGAGTCTCGCACCGCGGGGAGAGCGAGAGAGAGAAGAGCCTCTTTTGTTCAATCGAAAGTAAGCCACTATTGAACTTTATTTTTATTTTACCAAGGCTAGGACGACCACTGAGCTATATAGGTCTTTTTCATAAGCGACCTGGCTTAAGATTATTAGCTCAACGAAGTGGCTTATCGCGTGAAGGTTTGTAGCAGCCAAATACGCTAAAACGCACATTGATTCTCAATGTGGAGGGAAAAACCGGAGGACCCGTTGTGGCCGAAACGTCGTGAGAATTATTTTATTATGTATTATTTTTATTATTTTATTACTTCCCTTCTACGTGACTTTACCGAAAGAACCAAGAAGGCGAAATACATTGTTTTACTCTACTATGCTGCGACGTCCGTGCTGCCCCGCCTTCATCAATCCGCACGAACCAGCACGGTGAAATATGGTAAATGAACTTCCGTGACCGAGCATGGCATAGGGAGGGCTTCGTCCAGCGGTGAATGGACACAAGGGGGTGTTGCAGGTGGGTGTGGGGGGCGTGCGACGATGATCGTGGCGAATTGAGCGAAGCTGTTGGCTCTCCGCAAGATAAACCACGCACGTCCTAATCTAGTCTAAACTAATCTGCCGCTGTGTTTCCGAACGGCAACGGGGCTCGCATTCGTTTTGAGGTGACAGAAAAATAATGTTTACCAACATGTTGGGGGGAAGGGGGGGAGAGCGGCGAGGAGAATTTGCATTTAATGTTTACGCGTTTATGCCACTGCCGTTATGTGTGACAAATCCAAACACAATTAGCCCCGCACGGCAACAAAGGACGTTGATGGGTCTGCGTGCGGAAGCTACCTCGGCCACTCTTTATTTTTACGTTCATCATTTTTTTTCTTTCCTCCCCCCCCAGTCGCTTCGGCGTTGCTTTTAAATTGCCGTATATTTTGGTTTTAATTACGCTTTTGATTTGAGTGTAACCGCAAAATTGGCGGCGATCTGCACGCGCCGTCAATTTGTGTGCACGCGCGGCGGCGCGCCACGTAATTAGGGCCTTGCGGTCGTCCCGGCAGCTGCACCATTATTTACCCGGATCGGACGCCCCCCGTTGCACCTCCCCACCCCATCCCCCGCTCGCTCCACCAAAACACGGCAGTCTCAGCCGCCGTTGTCATCACCGCTGCCATCGCCGGTTTCGCCGCCGCCACCACCACCACCTCCATTACCTCCACCACAAATCACTGCGGTCTCCGCCACCGCAACCATTGCCCCCACCACCGCACAGTAGAGAGAGTTTTGGCGAGCGCGCCTTCTCGTACGCTGGGCCCAAGGCTTGAAAAACTCACTTGCCATAAAACTGCGTGCCGAGAAAAAAAATCTATTATCTTTAGGAAACTTTGGAAATCTTTTCGAACTAGCTTTTAATTATAAAAGCACAGAAATTAATTACGTGATGTACTTCTAGTCAATATTGTAAGCGGCTCAATATAAGTAACGTTTGTTTTTAGTATTTCACCCACCTGTCACTGCCAACATCACCTCTACCACCATCATCACCAACCACGGCCATCACCACCCCCCACCACGTCAAAATACTGCAGTCTCCACTGCCACCACCATCACTGCCGCCACCTCCACCACTGCCACCACCAGCACTCGACCCACCACCACCACCATATCCCACGATGCCCCCCAATGTCTGGGCCGATCGTCCAATTCCAGAGAGTTTGGCTGAACTTTGAACCGATGTGAAATAACAGCAAGGAAATAGGAAGGCACAGAAATCAAAAGTGCAGCGTATTTCGGGAGCATTCCGAGGGGGCAGTGTGGCGGGCACTTACACGCGCTCGTGTTTACACGTTCTACCAAATACTGGCTCACTCGGCCTAGGGGAGGCCCAGGACCAGTTCGGATATTTATTGCCGCTGAGAATTGAACTGAGGTTACACGGTTTGTAGTGCAGTAGACTTGCCAGTGCGTCACCGCTTCCCAACACTCACTGTGATCACCTGGTGTAGTACTTATTTTAGTTCGAGTCAACCTAGGGGATGCCCAGTTTAGAATCCCCTTCCATTTGTTACTGGGGTGGGTTTTGCGTCTTGGCCGGCAAGTAACCTCGCGATTTTGTGGTCGTAGTGCAATGCGTGAACCATCACAACAACATACAAACCCACGGCGAAACTTAGTTTGGCTTGAAAAGCGAGCTAAAGAGACTAATTCCTAGCGCTCGCAAACCCTCCGAACCCTCCATCAATGAGCCAAGTCAGTCGCTCAAAGAACACCTCGAGGAAAAAGCCTTTGGAAGGTTTTCGCTTTTTGACGTAAATTCTGCAAAGAAAAGTGCAGCTGCGAATGGTGTGTGTGGCTGTCTTGAGGGCATGTGTGAGCTGGGAAGGTTGTGTGTGTGTGTGCGCACTGGGGGGAGGGGGAGTGGATTTGTGTCCGGGTTGGCGCATTAGTACGCATCATTACCTCCTTTTCCGCGGCAGGAGTTAGGGCAAGGGTTCCTAACTGCGCGTAAAGCATCGCACAAAGGGAATAGGTTATTTTTTTTCCACCACCGTTTTTTGTGTCTTTTTTTTTTTGTGTGTGTCATCTGTCCGAAAAGTGGCAGATCAGCCAAAAACACCAGCTGTTCGGTAAAGGGCGCAGAAAAAATAATTTGCATCATAATGAGCGATTCCCACCCTGCACGTTACATCGTTATGCGTTCTGCTAATTAATATAAATCGCGCAGTATCAAAGCGTGTGTCGGCCCTTATCAGAAGCTCGGGATAAACACAATTGTCCATGAGCAAGTCCGCATCGCCTACATGCTGTGCCGCATCAAAAGCACAACATCACACTGTTGTAAACACGTTTTTTTCTCCCTATACGTAAAAACGGAGTTACAGCTATTTAGAAAATGTTGACGGTCATACTCAAGCCACGGCGCTTTAATTATCGAGCCGTTTTTTACTTGCAGAAGTGAGACGGAAACGTGGCATGTATTGACGTTTATTTACGTCGCTTGTCTGGAAGAAAAGAAAGGGGTGTAAGAAAAAATTACTAAAAGCAATAATAGAAATTAAATAATAAATCACGACGTTTCGGAGGCAACACAAGTCTCCGTCATCAGGTGGGACCGTATCTTGGAATCTTTGCCTCACTTGATACAGCAAATCTAGCTGTGACGGTCCCACCTGATTACGGAGACTTGTGTTGCCTCCGAAACGTCGTGATTTATTATTTTATTTTATTTCTATTATTACTTTTAGTAATTTTTTCTTTTCTTTTTTACCTACGTGACTTTACCGAAAAAACCTAAGAGTATGAATCCTTGCAGTCACGAAAGCTTCAAATCTAGAATTAAAGGGGTGTAAAACCGAGTGACGAGTCGCCGACTGATTTGCTTGGCGTTGCGTGTAGTGGTGGTGCTCACGGGAGCGCCGCATCCTGGACGTGCCCCGAGCGGTGCTGGGACGCCACAGTTGTCATTCCAGTTATGAGAACCCCAAAAAAACCCTCGCCTAAGTATGTACGTATGTTGAACTTCTTTCACACCGTACGTCGCCAACCGTGGTCATCGGAGGTGCGGGGGAAGGACAAACCTCTCAACGAAGTCGCCTATGTGCTCATTCCGCTCGACATATTTGCATCGCTGTGCCTCTCCGCGGCACCGTCATGCTCTTGAAAAATAAAACAAACTTAATTTCACGCAATGAACACAAACCGGAGAGAGAGAGGCTGTCGCATGTGACCTGAGGCAGTGAAGCCCCTCTGTTGAGTTGTAATTAGTGGCTGCCGCATGCAAGGGGAGTTGCGAGCAATTTTTTTTTATTCTTTGTTTAACCCCTTTCCGTTTTTTTGGCGTTGGCCTCGCGGTCCCTGCGGTGCCTTGTGCTGCCCGACAGAACTCCCTTCCCGGCGAGACATTAATTCAAAGGCAGAAGCGCCGTGCCGCGTTTGATTAAAATGTATTTTTTTCAGCGGGCATATTCCGAGCTGCGAGCGTGGATTACGCACTCTCCAGCTAATTAAAAACTTTCCAGGGACCCGTCTTGTCCGAGGCAGTCCCGTCTGCGTTAACCCGTGGCTGATAATCTGCGTGAAGTGTGCGCGTTTATATTTTCTGTTCATGTTGTTTAATTTCGAGCCCAAGTCTACTACTTGGCATGTCCAGCGCCAAGCGAACATGTGGTGGCGGACGGCAGCGTTTGTACGTTCTTGGAACAAAAGTCCCGGCGCCGGCCTTGTGAACGTTCGATAAATGTAACCCCATTAGCCGCACTTGGTTAATTCATGGCTGGATTATTCTCCGGGCAAGGATTGGAACGCCGTGTTGTCGACGGTTAGAATTCTCCGTGCGTCTGTCAGGGGCATGAAGATCACCCCTCCCCGGTGATTGGATTCAATTCATTAATCGATTAGTTATTTTTTGTGTCGAGGACTGTACTGTATGTTTTTACCATTTGCCGCATTCTCTCTCGCTTGCTTTGCTGTATTAGTTATGCGCTATTTGCTTTAGGTTACATTCCATAGTAACAAGAATAATAATTATATACGGCCCTTTGTCAAACTACTGCTGGGTGAAGGCCTCCCCCACTCCGTGTTGTTTCATGACCACGCTGGTCAGTGTAGGTTGGTGATGGTGGGTGGGTGGGTAGGGATGTCCAAGACTGGTTCGTCTTTCCACTCATGTCACAGTAGCCGGGAATCAAACTCGGATCGCCGGGTTCATAGTAGGATACATGAATCACTGCTCCGCCGTTCTCCTTGGTACAGCGGTTGGCGGGCCACTCCAAGAACTTAGTTCAAATCCCCGTCAATTTTTAAGTAATTTCCTGCAGCAAAGATGGTAGACTTTGACAGGTTCTGGACCGTTAAGATAAAGGTTCAGACCTGCGGTTACTTGCTCACGGCACCACTGCTGGCATCTTGACATGAGACTGCTCAGTGACACAACCCCCAACGGTCATTGCAAAGGGAAGTTTTCATTTAAATACAGAACCTGCAGATTTCACTCCTTCACGATGATGGTGAAACTTTCACAGAGCTGTACCTGAGAAGCGCAGGCTCTGGGCCTACGCCAGGCCAGAGGTCGCAAACGGGTTTTGATTCCTTACCCATACCCGTACCCGGCCGCACCAGGGTCGCAAACGGCTACCCGTACCCGGCCGGGTACGGGTACCCGTTCCCTACTCGTACCCGTACCCTACCCGAAATGAGTGACAAACGGTTACTCACCAGTGACTCACGGCCTACCCGTACCCGGCTGCACCGGGTATCGGGTAGGGTACGGGTATCGGGTACCCAGTTGCGACCTCTGCGCCAGGCTGATCACCGCTGGGAACGTTGCCCTCCCTTTGTCCACCCACACGAGTTTCCGCACCGATTCCGTGTGTACGTCGCCAGTGAGGCTCGGTGTGCCGCCGTCAAACCCCTCCCCCCGGACCCTCGCCGTAACCTCGGGGGCGCGGCGCGTGTGAATTGGGGTGGCTCGCCACGCCGGCGCTCCGACCACGCCTCCGCTTGTGCGCTATCGCAGTGCCCCTACTCACTGGATCGTGGCGCGCGGCGGATGCCGCTGCCGAGACGCCGCAGCAACCTCTCGCCCCTCGCTGTGCTGATTTACCCCCCCCCCCCCCACAGCCGTCCCGCCCCAGTGTCACGAATTACAAAATTATCGCAATTCCGCGGTCGCAATTCGGATCGAGAATCGGCTTTATTTGTTGTATTGTTGTAGATGTAGCCAGTAGGCATCACACATACGCTAGTTGTACATAATGTATAAATATAACGTACGAGTTCATAAAGTCTGTCTTCGCCAGGCACAATGTTTCAATAAATATAATAATTAACCTGATGTGATTTTTTTACAATTTCATCTACGATCAGACACTAACAACTACTCCAAAAATGTGTATTTTTCCGACAAAAAACTCAGTTGACAAGTTGATTCAACTTATATTTAAAGACCTATCCATCGAAAACTGCTCAATTTGAAGATACCGTTCTTTTTTTTATTTGAAAGAACAAAAATGTATCAACTTAATACTCTCTGAGGGGAAGCTCTTATCTTTTACCGTCTTATAATTATTCAGATTTGAACATCATAAAATGCATATTTTTTTCATGCAAAACTGCTTGAATCTGAAATATCTGGAAAACAGAAGATAGAACAATGGTTCTCGCTTTAATTTTATTTGATGTTTAAAGCTCTATCAAACTAAACAAACCGCAATCTTATCATTTGAACAGTTTCTGAATGACACCACGAACAAACGTCTTTATGGGGCACTTAGAAACGAGATTTGGGGGTCTTTAAAAGCTGCCTATATATAACCAAATATATAACCAAATTTCAGCTTTCTGTCTTGTCGGGAAGTACCCTAGAGGTTTTTGAGACGTACAGATTAAGATCTTTATTTATCTTGTCAGTTCATCGGTGGATGAACGCTCCCCAATACCTTGTTGGTCATGGGGGTTGTTTGACCATACTTGACCGTGTTAAGCAGTGCGAGTTAAAGGAGGGGCGGGTGGGAGAGGCCCAGGGTCTGGGCCAGATTTGACTCGCCACTGACGTTGGCCCTGGCCGAGAATCGAACTCAGGTTGCTGGGTTGATCGCGCGGCATGCGAACCATATGCCACCACTCCGCCCACGCGACATACGAATCAACAAATAACCGATTTCTCATTGGCCCTTTGACGCAGGGCGTGGTAAGCAAAATAATCCGTGTCCGTTAATATTTACTTATTCAGGAAAATCCACACTGAGTCGTAGAACTCCAGCGGTGAGTTTTTATTGAAAAAAAAATTCAGCCAATTAGTGACGCGTATAAGGTGCCAGCAACTCTCTCCCGTCCACACACATGGAAGCAGGTGGAGATGAGTCCACTTGCTCTACTGCCTTCTGGCGAGCCGGAGTTATGACACCTCGACGTTCCACAGGAAGGGAGGTTCACAACACGTGTGTGTGTGATCATTGTTTTTTTTACCATTTTTTCTGGCAACAAAATTGACACCTTTTTTACAAGGAGTCATGTTTGCATAGACCACAATACCTGCAGTCGTAATGCAAACAAAAAACATAACTCTGATAATGTATGCACTGTCCTTGAAGTTGATTGGTCCACACCCGAGAGACAGCTTTCCTTAGAGCCTAGTCTCACATGGTGTTGGACCAGATGACGACCAGATGATGCCAAAAAGGTGTGTGTGTGATCAGCAAACTCTTGCCTCCACAGTGCTGGATCGCAGACAACCACGTGCGTGGCCCCTGCAGCTCGTTTATTTAAATGCCTTTAAAGGCGGTGGTAGCGAATGTGGCTGCGTAGCTGTGTTGGGGAGACGGAGCGCGTGGATGAGTAGGGATGTGCTCTCGCGTGCGGCAAACTCCCCCGATTTTTGGCAGGAGCTCATCTTACAAACTTTTTTTGTCATGAACTAAAATCCTTCTGTGTCCGCTGTGAGGGCCGCGCTGCCGAGAGTGATGGGGGAAGCGATCATTTTACCCTTCTTTAGCAATATAGGAGAACAACTCTCAAGTGGTTTCTGTCTTTCTGCTCGATCACAATTGTCTCTTTCTTTTGGATTTCTGAGTGTTAAGGTCCGTTCCTAAATTAAGTAAATTTCTTCAGGTATTTTGATGTGGGCCTGGCTGCAGTGTCATGTTTCAAACATTTTTAGTTTTTCCTTTTTGTTCTTTTTATCTGTGAAGCCTCCCTTGAGTCTCAAGACTCTTGTTCACGAATGTTTAACACGGAGGCTTTCGCAAGCAATATTAACCCTAATAGAGGTTATTGGGTTTAGATCGCGGAAATATAAATGTGTCGTTAAACCCGCCACCACCTAGTAACGAATGAAAGTAGTAACGAATTGGCACGTTTTGTGTACGTGGAAAACCTTACTAATTGGCTGTTGTCGGGTGGTGACGGCTTTAATGACACACATCTATAATTACGCGATTTAACCCAAAAACCTCGACTATGCGTGTTCAGGAATGTTTTGCGCTGGAGTGTTTGCCAAAATTCCGTCTGTGCGTATGCCTCCGTGTGGGAGGACACCAGAGTGCCCGGAGAACAGCCCACGCGCATGAGGGGATGACGCTCATTGCCGCCATCTCGTAGCCCCAGGCCTACGACGTCTGCCAAGCCCTGGTGGTCACCCGTCCAGACAGTAGCCAGGCTCAACAACTGCTTAGCTTCAGAGATCCCGACGAGATCGGGCATGTTTAGGTTGCTTTTATCTTTGCGCGAATAGAAACCAAAGTGGCGAGAGAAAACCCACGCTTATCTGGGGATAACGTTTCAAAAATCCGTACAGATGGGTCCGCAACCGACTCCGCTGTACTGCCATCTGCCGTCCACCTGCGATTTGTGAGTTTCACACGTGCGATGCACCTTCCATCTGCTGGCATAAAGGCGCATGCCTATCACACGGACGACAATGACCGTGACAATAATGGTGATGAATACGAGGATAATGATGATGATGGTGGTGGTAGCGATTATGATGATGACAACGATGATGAGGATAACGGTGATGTACCACAGCCTTGGTCTAGAGCAGCGATGATGACAGACGTGCACCGCTTCGAGCTGACAGGCAGCTGGTGTCGGAAGCCGCCACAGTGCCGTGAGCGCGGCGCGCCGCGCAGAGTTAAAAGTGACACGGCAGACAGGAGTTTCTCCAAGCAAGTAACGCGCCGAATTACTGTGTCGCTCGCATGCCTTGTTAGACGTGTGTGTGCGTGTGCGTGCGTTTGTGTGGGGAGCGGTGGTGCACTGGTTATTGTGTTGCGCTATGAACCCGGCGACTCGAGTTCAATTCCCGCTCATGGCTAACACCAGTGACGATTGTCTGAACCGGTCCTGGGCCTACCCTAGATCGACTCGGCCTCAAATGAGTTCCTGGTGCGATGAGTAAACATCGCCACTGGGGAGTCAAAGGTGGCCGGGCGTGGTGTTGCCGCCACCCACAACACCTCATCGTGCGCCGTGTCGGCCTTCGTCGGTCCTCGCGAACGGCACTTGCCCCAGCAGCGCGTGTCGACTGCTCAGGGGATTGTTGGCTGTCTGTCAGGGGGGCGGTTTGGTTTGGCTCTGCGGTCCCCACGTTTATTTTCCTGCTCGTGCCGCCCTTTTTTTGGGGGTGGGGGGGACGGGAGGGGGAAACCCAGCGGCCTGCCAGGAGGACTCGGACTCGCTTGCCCTCGTTATACCGTTTCATCTACATTTATTTATTTACTTTACCCCCTGCTCTACTCATCCCCCCATCCCCCAACACAGCCAACTAGAATCCCCCCCCCCCCTCTTATTTTGTCGCCGAGCGCACTGCGCTTTTGAAAGGACTCTGCGGTGGAGCCCTAACGCCTTATCTCTGCCCACAGGACATCATGTGCAAGATAAAGAGCTGGGTGGTGGATGAAAAGAAGCACATCCGATTCCACCCCGATTGGAATGATAAGGAGGTGAGACCGCTCTGATATCCCCCCCCGGTTTTTCTCATTAGCGGCCGACACCGCTGCTACTCGCCGACCTCCCCCTCAGGCCCCTGCCGCGCCACAACCACCATGGCCCCCACCACTCCGCACCCCCCCTCCCCCCCCCTGCTGCTGCTGCTGATGGTGGGAGGGCGGCAGGCAGCGTTCGAGGAGGAAAACCAGCAGGCGCTTGTGGTTGTGGTGGTTGTGACTGCGGTTCTGGCAGCAGCGTCGGTGATCGTAACCGCAGTGTTGGTAATGACGGTGTGGTGGCGGTTAATGGTGGTGGAGGCGGAGGTGGTGGTGGTGGTGGAAGTGGTATTAATGACGGTGTTGGTGGGAGTGGTGTTAATGAACGGTGGTGATAGTGAGAATGATGGCGTTTGTGGTTGATGGTAGTGGTGATGGTGGCATTCGTGGTAATGACCAGTGGTAGTGGTGATGGTGGTAATCATGGTGGTGGTGGTGATGGTGGTAATCATGTTGGTGGTGGTGGCTGTGGTGGCGGTGGTGCTGGGAAGAGGGAGCGAGAGAGAGAGCGGTGCGCACGGTTGTTTAATCTTCTTCCACATCCACCGCCTTGATACGCAGCCTGTAATGCAAATGAGGACAACAGTGGGATGCGTTTGATACGCGCGTGGGAGTTCATGAGAGTGCGCGTATGTTTGAGCGAGCGTGCGTGCGTGCGTACATGCACACACGGACTTTAATCCGCCTTTAAACTGTCGCTGCACTCGTGTTCCAATCAGTCCGGATCTTATTTTTATCCGTTTTCTCCTCCCAATATTTTTTCACACGTGTTACACTGTACATACAGTATATGAGCGTGTGCGCGTAGCTGCAGCGTAAAGCGGTTGGAGCACCGCGCTACGAACTTGACTACCCAAGTTTGATTCCCGCTCACGGCCCACTTCAGGAACGATCCCTCGGCATCCTCTGGATCAACCCGACCTTAAATGAGTACCTGGCGCCATGTGTGTATACATCAGTACGGGGGGAGACAAAGGCGACCCTACCTCCTACTTGTGCACCGTGCTGGCCTTAATAGGTGCTCGCTAATCAACACTTGCCCCAACAGCCTGTGTAGGCTACAAGGGAAGACGGTGGGGGTGGGGGGGGGAGAAATTTTCCATCTACTTATTTGATTCTAGATGTACAACGCTCCTGCAAGACATGGCGCCTCCAGCCGAGCGCGAGCGAGTCAGTCTCCAGCGTGTTTTTCGAGTGACAGTGCCGGCTCGGGAGCTGAACACCGATGTGAGCGGTCCAAGGCCCAGGCACGAAGCACAACCCGTCCGCTTGGGCGCGACCACGCTAGGCCCGGCGCCGAGCCTTCTGGAACATCCGAATAAAACGCCGGCAAAGGTCAAGACACGCAGCGACGCCCTTCACAAGGTGGCTGCTTCGCCACGGGGTGCAGGTGACACAGCTGGTAGGACGTCGGCTCCCGCTATCTCCTACTCGGCAGCAGAGGTACTGCGCGCCAGGCTGGAGTCGGGTCTTCACACGCCGA
Source organism: Lethenteron reissneri (assembly GCF_015708825.2). Classification (NCBI taxonomy): domain Eukaryota; kingdom Metazoa; phylum Chordata; class Hyperoartia; order Petromyzontiformes; family Petromyzontidae; genus Lethenteron; species Lethenteron reissneri. The sequence goes on from NC_083809.1 coordinate 1,978,319, forward strand.
GTTCGACGATGCGCACCATCGTCGCGGGAACTCTTCGACCGGCCCCTCTACCGTAGCGGCTTCCGAGTCCTGAGCAAACATTGCTCCCCCTTCACATCCGACGGAAAGTTGCAACAGCTAACAAGCGACTGGGGAAGATCGACGCCGGGCCGGGCTAACCCTGCCGCTGCACAGAAGATATCCGGCGTCCACCTGCGCCGCACGTCTTCCGTCACCACGACGCGCGCCTCGGTCCAAACGCAGCTGGCGGGAGGGACGGAGGTCAACATCGCCACCAAACCGGTTCGTTACCGTGGATCCTGCAGTCTGTCCACCTGGCTCCAACCTACCCACACCATCAATGTTCCGGACAGGGCAAGGTCTCTGTGCAGGCAACCTCCACCGCTGGGGTCTCCGTGACAACGAGGACTACACGTGGCCACCGAGGACGCTGTCGCATGGCTCGGCGATTGTGCACACACCGAATGAACGAATGCACACACTGTAAAGTTTACATCGAGGTATTGGTACCGATTGGTTCACTTTTCCCCCACGAATAGCACGTTTGGCCTGCCGGACAAACGAGGTTGACGGTGCTCGACTAGAATTCGGTCCAATATTAATAACAACAGTGACAAATCCCTACGATTTATTGTTTTTTTTGGGTTAGACCGTGAAGGTATATAATGCCATTGTCTATAACCTGCCACCACCCCACAGAGCTGATCAAACCACGTTGTCACGTGGTCAAATGTGCCCAACTGATTTGGTTTTTCAGCGAAGCGGAATTTTAAGGCAAGCGAAATGTTGACAGTTTCGCGCGGCGTTTTGCCGGAGGAGATTATTGCGGCGTGTCGCGGCGGAGCCATTACACGGGCGCTGACGTCCGACCCCCAGCGTCCGCCCCCAAGGCGTTAAGAGGCGAACGAATTCCTGTGAAATAAAACAACCGCGTGATTGTTCCAGCGGGAGCGTGCGTGCGTGCGTCTCATCCCACTCGCTGTTAATGCTCATAACATTTTTATCCTCTGACGGTCGGCGCTCTCAATTATCCGGGGGTAACGGGATCGGGGAGGGTGGGGGGATGGTGGCTCGGATAAAACAAACATGGAGTACTTGATGAATAGTGTATATATTATAACGAGCACACATCCACATTTTTCCTTTTAATCCTGAAGAGAATTCGACATCTCGCACGCTGCGCTTGTATTTTCACGCGCTCGCCGATTTTGCGAACGTTCCACGGACTTTTGGGAACCCTTGCCACCTACGTTGACGCATCGCAGTGGGGTCAGTCTTCCTCGTGTAATAAAGAACGTACACCCCTCTCGCACACTTTGCGTGCAACTTGTCATCGTTGTCGACGTGAATGTGCCTGTTGGCATTATGTTTCTGTTGTTGTGATTGCCGTTGCAGAGTAGTTGGCTACTGCCGTAAAATCTTAACGCGACAAGCCACTTGGTCGAGCGATCAATTGTAATAGCAGGGTCGCTGTATGGCCCAGTGGGCCTTACCTGGTAAAATAGGCATAGTGAAATTTTATTAGAAAAATAAAATGAAAATTGTTAGAATAGAATTCGTCCTTCAAATTGACTTGGATGAAGCCACAGCGGCAGGCCTGGGTCACTCGTAGAGGCGTGACGGCACATGGAGTTGTCGGGATGATGGCTCGCGCTCTAACTGGAACGCTGACGACTCTCCGCCTCTCGTGTTTCACGTCCCGGTTGTATCGCTCATCCTTTGTTCCGTCTCCCTTGTGGAGTTTTGTTCGCTCCATTAGCCCACATGTAACCTACCGTGTGATTTATTGTGCATGTAATAAGCATGCATTTGTGTTAATGCATTGCATTGCTGAAGCAGTAATTCTGCTCCAGCAGAATTACTGCTTCAGCAAAATTACTGCTTCAGCAATGTTGCTGGAGCAGTCAACGCCTGATGACGGTTGCTTGTGTGGCTTCCGAAACGTCGTGATTTAATTTATTTTTTTATTTTTTTACCTACGTGACTTTACCGAAAAACCAAAGAGTATGGATCCTTGCAGTCACGATAACTTCAAATCTAGGATTCCTGACTTACCAAAGCGGTTATCGGTTTCGGAGAAAGATTACCGATTTACCCATCATCTTTTAGCAAGCCCATGAGAGTGCTGGCCCCCGAGGGTTGCGACGTTGTCAGGGCGGAGGAGGCTTCACCGTGGCCGCCGTCTCGCCCGTGTGCCCGCAGATCGAGGTTCTGAACAAGCACCTGCTCCTCACCTCCAAGCCCATGGTCTACCTGGTGAACCTGTCCGAGAAAGACTACATCCGCAAGAAGAACAAGTGGTGAGCCTCGGCGGAGACATCGGCTTGAAATTCAGTGTTAATTACAATTAAAGTAATTATCGTGCTCGGGCCCACGTGTGAGAGAGAGGGAGAAGGGCCCTTGCCTTTGGCCACTTGGCAACCGGTGCCGAGTATGCCCGTGTCGAAACAATGTTGCTGAATTTAGCCTCTCCCGGAAGGCTGTGTTGCTGATGAGGTGTGCATGATTTTATTTTATTTTTGATGTGGAGGTGACAGATATGGGAAGTGGGGAGGTTGGGGCGACGTAATGTCTGCTTCTTTGTTTTGTTACGCTCAAGTTGAAATCGGTGCTGTTCCGCTTACGTGAACGCAGGGCGGGGAACCCCTCTTGTGTTTGCAGCTACGAGCCATTGGTGGGAATGCCACATTCCGATGGCAGGCGGCGAGTCTATCCGTAGGACAACCACTGCCGACTGCCCTCAAATTGGTACTCATTTTGTCGATGCTTGAACTGTGAAGGGCCGAGCCAATCCCTGACCGGGGTGCGAACCCGCGGCCCGACGGTTTTGAAGGGGAGCATTCTCCAACTCGGCAGAAAAGCCGCCTCTGAGTCTCAGGGCTCCTTGGCAGGAGGGGGTCCTCCTGCCTGGGAGTCATCAATGAGTGTTGTTGACTTGTGAGGTTTCTCCGGGATCCTTTGGTTTTCTGCTAGCACCTGTCAAATATCACGTTACACGCTCTCACGAAATTCAGACTCACCGAAGCTTTCCTGGATAATGTATTATGAATTTGGATGAAGTGTAAACGTGTCCTCTTTGGCCTTATGGACTCCGGGGGCCGCAAGTGCCTCTCGCGAATGTCTATTCAGGCGAACAGCGCACGGAGGGATGGCGTGGCTGGTATACACTCACGAGTCATGAGTACACACCCATGCGTGGAAGACCTTGATTTGATTGAACACGGCACTTTGACTGTCACATGTCGAGCAATTAGAATAACGATGTGACTTTACCACATACAGTGTTAGCCTACTTCTGTAAGCCATGCTTTGTCTCCTTAGTGCTGATGTTTGCACACCACACGGCCTGCTGCACCTGCCATGCACACACTACCGCATGCACCCTGACACAAAAAAGACAAAGATCCCCCTTATAGCTTTAACAGACTGTAGGGGCAAGTGCTGTTAGCGAGCACCTATGAAGGCTGGAAAGGTACACGAGGGGGTGGGTGGCCAGCACCACGCCCGGCCGCCTTTGTCTCCCCATTGGCGATGCTAACACATCGCACCAGTTACTCATTTGAGGCTGAGTCGACCTAGGGGAGGCCCAGGACCGGTTCATATAATCGTCACTGGTGTTGGCCGTGATCGGGAATCGAACCCGGGTCGTTGGGTTCAATGCGCAGCGCGCTAACCGCTACACTACCGCTCCCCACCCTGCCACACGCACACTACCACACGCACCCTGCCACACGCACCCTGCCACAGGCACTCTGCCACCACACTCCACCCTGTGATAGGCACGGCGAGACCGCGTCGGCGCCTCTGTCCCCTGTGGCGTTGTCTCGCCGCCGCCGCCGCCACACTCCTCGCCCCGTCGTGAGTCCCCTCTCAGTGCCCAGGCGGCGAAGGGGGTGCGTGGAGGTGGGGGGGGGGGCGACGACGGGGGGGGGGGGGGGTGATGAGAGTGGGGGGTGAAGTTGGGGCGGAGGGGCGGGCAGTGGCAGACAAAATTACATCTGTGCTCTCCCCTCCCTCCTGCCGTCACTCTCACCTTTCTCATTTCTCCCCCCTACACTCAGCAATTACCTGGGCGATTCACACTCTTTGTTTGTGGGGCCACACCACCCCCTCGTGCGCCGTGCTCGCCTTAACAGGTCCTTGCTAACAGCACTTGGCCCAACAATTTCTTCAAGGCCACACTGCCTTTTGTGTTTAGTTCGTTGTCCTTCCCCCGAACCTCCGATTAGCACGGTTGGCTCAGTACGGTGCGAAAGAAGTTGAACGTACGTACGCACGTACATTGCGTTATGTTACAGTGCACGAGTGCACAAAAAACACTCGGTCGTAATTCTAACGATGATCGTCATCGTCGTCTTAATCGTCAGCGTCGGTGAAGTTCATACCACGTGTGTGACGGCTGCACGACTTTGCGAACGGAAGCCGAACGCAGTGGCCCCTTGTGTGTTGGGCCCCCGGGGCAGCTTGACCTTAAGCACCGTCTGGCGTGGGGAGGCGGGCGTGGAGCGATGCAGCCGCCCTTTGGCGCTCGCCGCCCCGTGATTGTAGTCGTGGAGGCGCTTCCGAGACCAGAATTCATCATTGTTCCCGCTACGAGTGCGGTCGGAGTAGCCGCAGTTGTGCTTCCTGCCTTTAATCAGATGAGTGTGTCCCCCCCCCCTTCCTTCGATTTGCCGACATGGCGAGCTGACATTTTGATGATGAGCCGAGGAAAGGCCCATGTAGTGTACTCCGCAACCACTACCACTCGTGCCCTGCCACGCACACACTGCCACACGCGCCCTGCCACAACAACAACAACCGCCATATGCCACGAAGTGGCGGTGACATAACCACGATGCTTGTGCCCGGCAATGTGCACCTTGAGGCCACGTGAAGTGTCGAACGCCCGCTGGCAGAAGGTCACGGGGCAGACCCAGATGCTACAGGTCGACTGACTGAGACGACTGGCTGGTGCACCACCTGTGCCCCCTACTGTGCCAACTTTTGCTGTGCTTTAGCCACCCGTCGCTCCGCTCGTTGTTGTGAGCGTCGCTCCTTCGTTGTTGTTGGAGGGCGACTGCCTCCAACTGCCCAGTAGCGTCCTTCACGAGCCTCCTCCACTGAGGCCGATCTTGACACCGCTGGTACCAGTCATCGGCAAGTCCACTCAGCTCCACGTCCTCCTGTACCACATCACTCCATCTCTTCTCTAGCCCGTACCACACCCGTCTAGCCCCCTCGATCCGGCTGAACTGTTTAGGCATGCGGTGGCTGGGGATGCGGGCTACATGGCCCAGCCGACCCATCCTTGCCTGCTAGAGGAGCTTACCGATGGGACTTTGTTCAGATTTTTCAAGGATTTGTGAGCTCCTCACACAATCCAGCCTGGTTAAACCCAGGACTGATCGTAGGCAGGACAGCCTAAATGTTTCTAACTGGCGAAGATGTTCCATTAGGGGGGGTCCACGTTTCGCAAGCGTAGAGAAGGGAGGGAATGACTGGCCGAGAAAACCTGAAGCTTCATGCCGAGTGACAGACCACACAGCGTTACGCAACAAGAATGTTTTTTGGCGCCTTCGTGGATTCCTCCGACAATATAATGGCAGGTCATCTCATGCCCCAAGAACGGCGTTGCCGATGTAAGCGAGATTTCCGCGTCTTGGCTGCGTGTGTCGAGGGAGCGCTCGGGAATAAATCCGAGAACCGACGGGGCCAGTCGACAGGCAGGCGTGCCGCCACGAGGCGGACACGTTTGCCCTCTTGGCTGCGTTTCACCGCAAACAGTCACCACCAAATCATCGCCTTCCATTGCCGCCGCTTCCTCGTAAACGTTTTTGCTCGCGCGCGTGCCCTCGTCCCGGGTCCTGGCTGCTTTGCGTTGGAGCCATGTCTGTCGCAGGAACGGCCCTTTATGAGCGCTTGTCAAAAAAAAAACATTTCGAATTCCACTGCAAGATTATGATTTTTTTAATCTGTATCCGGGCAAATGGCCATGGTCTCAACACACCCCACGTTTCAGCTGTACATAAAAAAAATAACAAAACAAAAACAAACTTGTTGATTTGACAAGTTGTCCTTTTCCGTGTTAGCTTTCATACGATTGGATGTTTGAAAATCCACATTGTCAAATATTGAGGTTGCCACCACCATCATGATTTGCCCGGATCAATCGATCCACTGCTGGATGAAGTCCTTCCCAAACCGCGACCATCCCTCACGGTCTCACTATGTGAAATACACCGATTGCCTTGGCACGAGCGGATTTTAATCGCTCCATCACTTGCGCGGTGGACGTCCCCTCGGGCGTGTCCCCCCTCCTGGCCGTCACTGCGTCGTCGTGCCGGACCCACGAGCTGCTCGTCCTGCCCGAGCGCGGCCGACGCCACTCTCGTGTAAACGACCTGCGCGCTACAAGGTGGACACTTTTCGTGTTCGTGTCAATCCGGTTGCGTGTTTTAAACATCACAAGTGTCAAGAAGTAAGGCCCGCCACCCCCCCCCCGCGCCTCTCCCCCCATTTAACAAAAGAACAGGATGAACATTGGGAAATTTAAAAAGTAAGGTTTTATTTTAATCAGCTTTTGTTCGTTGACGTTCAAGCGCTCACTCTGAAGAGCACGCTGCTACCCCCCCATCCTCCCCCTCCTGGCACTCGCAATTTGTTTGCCGTTGTTGACGACAAAAGACGCGCGTTTGGTCCCCGTCATTCAGACGGCCAAATTGCTGCCAATAATCGTCGTTAATTCCATTGCCCCTCGGGCAGAGCCCACGGTTCGGCCAAGTTGCACAATCTCCACAAAGAGCAGCCCTCGCCGCTATACCCCGCTCCTCCCCGCTCCACCCCACTTTACCCCATTCCACCCCGCTCCACCCCGCTCCACCCCGCTCTACTCCGCTCCACTCCGCTCCACCCCGCTCCACCCTATTCCTCCCTACTCCACCCCGCTCCACCTTAGCTCACTGCTCCTCCCCCCCCCCCTTCCATCACGGCAGCTTACGGGCGTTATGAGTGCCCCGCATGATTACTGTTTTCGCCCGGGCGGCGACAGGATTTGGCGCCGTACGCAGTGAGGGGGCGGAGGGGAGGATAGCAGTGGAGGAAGAGGGGGGGGTCTGGAGGAATGTTGCTGTGGCGAGGCGGCTCGCTGGACGCATAGCTGCGTGTCTGCGCGGCGGCGGCGGTGGCTGTGGCGCCACCGTAAAGTCGCGGTCGGCACTCCTCACGTAAATTACGCGCCGGGCTGCGGTTTCTAGAGGCCTCTGTTGCGAGCGACCGAGCTTGGCGCTTTGACGTTGACAAATCAATTGCGCCGAGTTTGTGTGAGCCGAGGTTGCGAGTGCGTGCGTGCGTGCGTGCGTGCGGAAGTTGTATCGGAGTGTTTAGGGCGCTGTGCTGTATTACCACTAATCTGGGTTAGATTCCTGGCTGTGATGCTTTACTGCCTGCATATATCAGGTCTCCGCTAATATGGGAGAGGCTTTGGTCCAGCAGTAGATAGACCATGGCTGATACCGATGGTCAATGAGCAGTGTGGCAAAACTCGGCCGCAAACTTCCAAGCTGTTGACAAATGTATTGATAATTACAATGTCCACGTGACTGAAGCCTGATCCTGATATTGGCACTGTCGTTTGCAGATGTGTAAAATCAATAAATTATCAATTAAAGGAATAATAAAAAATAAAAAAATACGAATAGCAAAGAAAGGATTTTATAATATACAGTAACTTTAATAATATTCATTTGCATGTATTATTGATTAAGTTCTTGGTGCACATGATCGAACAGTCTTAAGATAACAGGGTAATGTTCGTATTCTGAAGCTATTACCAAATATTACGGAAGTTTTACAGCGTAACAGATAACAGCAGTAATCGTAAAATGCAGGTCAATCGAAATCACATTCAGCGTTGGGAATAATTACCAAGGTTGCCTGTGAATCACCCTCTAAAACAATTACCATCGCGCGAGAATCGATCGACAAGATACACACTTATATTCCCACACTTGTCTCGCTCATAAAAGACAAACTGCGAAATCGATGATGCGGCGACGATGCGGCGATAGCACGCGCAAGAAAAAACCCCGACGCCCTCACCGCGTCTCGGGGCGCAACTTAAACAAATTATATCGAAAAAAATATAACAACATGGATGGGGGGGGGGGATATAAAAGGATTCTCTTTAACTCGGGGTCACGGGACATGAATCCACAGCCTGGCAGGTTCATCTCTTAAAGGACCCATCGGGGTTTCGCGCGAAGTGTAAACGTAATTCGCTAATATAAATTCTCCCACCGCGCGCTCGCCGTAAAACGGCTCACGTGCTGGCTAACAGCCGTGTAATCACCGTGCTGTTCCGACGCTTCCCGCTCCCCCATCGGTCGCTCCCCACTCTCTCCCCACGCTGACGGCCGCGCTCGCTCGCTCGCTCGCTCGCTCTCGGAGCACCGGGGCCCCCGTGACGACGGGCGCCGGAACGAGACTCCGTCCTCCGCGCGCTGCGGTCGTGTTCTGTTCCGCCCGAGCCGTTGCGTGTTGGGATTGATTTGATTTTGTTTTGTAATTGCTCGTGGGGCTTCGGTCCTTCGCTCCTTCGCTCCTTGGGGTTGTTGGATCGCGTTTATATGGAGCCATCGTTCCGTGTTAGTGCGAGGCACAGGTGGAACAGTGGTTAGCATACAAGGCTGTGAGCCCGGTGATCTTTGTTCAATTCCCGCTCGCGGCCAATATCAGTGGCAAACGGAACCGGTCCTGCGACTCGTGTAGGTCAACTCACCATGAAATTAGTACAGGGTACGATGTGGAAACTGGCCAGATGTGGTGTTGGCCACCCACCCCCTCGTGTGCCGTGCCAGCCGTCATAGCTACTCAATAAGAGCATTTGCCCCAACAGTCCTTTGTAGCCATACGGGGGTGGGGGGGGGGCCCTTTGTCTTTGAGACGCCTATAAACGGGGGCATATTAAATGGTGTGTGCATGAGGCAGCACAGCAAATAGGTGATCCTGTATTTAAAGGTTACCTCTGTGGAATTTGAACATTCCCCTTCGTTTATGGGGTTTTCTCCCAAGCGCTCTAGTTTTTCGTCCACACACAAGAATACTGAAGTAGCGATCGACCGAACATCTTCAAGGCAGGGCCCTCGCTAAAACAGACCCCCGGCAGTGTGTGTGGTGAAGCTGTTGCTCTGCAAGAGTAGATCCGCTGCTGTTGTCATTACAGGGATCGCCGTCGCGATGACGCGCTCGCCCCTCCGTGCGCGCGCCCCTTGATGGCGGCTTTTGTGACGGCCCCCCCGGATCTCTTTGTCAATTTCTTTCCCAAAAGAATCTTGCTCTTGGCGAGGGCTGTGTTGTAAAATACACGTGGTGTTTTTTGCCGTGGAAATAAACCTTTTTTGAGCCGCTATTAAGGGACGGGCCCAGGTGTCTAAGCCCGTGGATTGACAGCGA